>NC_081139.1:12178376-12827781 GCF_958295425.1 Solea solea | reverse complement strand
GTCTTTCTCAGTTAACTTTTAACAGCTCTTTCGTTTCACAGTATTGTATTGTTTTCTCAGGCTAAGGTGGTTTTAATTCCATTCTCTAAAGTGATAGTGAATAAATTCAAATCGGGATAAAATTAGGCTGAAGCAAATGCTAGGAGGAAAAGAAAGATGCAAAACATGGAAGGCAGAAAAAGAGAGGAATACAAAGAGCAGAGACCATGGAGGATGAACAGGGCAGGGATGGTCAGAAGAAAACATAAGATTATGTGGAGAACAGGGAGTGATAGAAGAAGTGAAAGAGGTGGGCAGATAATGAGGATGATGGTGACACTAGAGTGGTAGAGAGGTGTGGATTAAGAAAAACAATGAAGGAGGGACGATTACCCAAAAGATAAGGGGAAGATAAAAAGGAAGATTGCTGTCAATTGTTGGGCGAATATAACACACAGTCAGTGTGTTGTTATCAAGACTGTAATCCACTGATTTCACTGGGATTCGATTAGGTGAAACTTGAAGAGAGCAATAAATGGGAAAATGAGAGGATGGGGTGGTGAACAAAATGTGGAGTAGAGGAGGAGGAGGAGGAGGAGATGAGGCGAGGAGTGAATGAAACAGGCGGTCAGCCCAGTGGAAATGTACATGATCTTAAAATAGGAATGGGTGTTATGTAAGTGGTGAGGGAGTGAAGTCAGAGAGAGAAAGATTTATATATATATATATATATATATATATATATGTATGTGTGTGTAAAGAGAGAGAGAGAGATACTGGCTGGGTGCTTAAGTCAGTGTCTCCACGTCCAGTAACCTTGTGCGGCCACACATACACACACACACAGACACTGAACACGAGACAATGAGTCTTAGTGTTATACACTGAGCCTTTGGCCTCAACTTTCAAAATTTCATTGCAGTTCCCACGGCCAGTCTCGCTCTGGAGGTTGTCTTGTGGGCAACGGTTCAACAACAACACCATGTCCAGCTCATATATCTCCTCTGTCATCTGAAACACTCTCACTGCCTCCATAACTTACAGAATGCAAATCTCTTCTCTAGAACTGGGAAAATTCCACATCTTGGCTTCTGTCCTTTCCTTGGCTTATTAGCCATGGCAGCTGCTGCAGCTTACGATCAGCCCTCAATTTTGTCAATTTTCTGCCACTTATATGTGTCGGGGTTGTGGCAATTATTGAACGAGGCAATGCATCTTGCAACTATTTTGCACCAACTACTGCAAATCATTTCTTGGGGACCCCAAAGATGTCACCTGCCAGATCGGATATGTTACTCCTCAACAGTGTTCACATCTATGAAAAAACGTCTTTTAACTACATCAGCTGATTTGGTTCACCATCAAGAACTTCATGATGTTGAAGCTCTTCTCAAACAAAAGACTTATTTCTGCTACTTACCCTTGTAATTGCATTATATCTATCCACTGAGTCCGTTGTTGTTCATGAATCAACACACAAAACACTCTCTTTGTGACACATTGAAATGTAAACTTGGTTCAATAGTGGTAGTAATATCACATTCTACACATGGTAACACTTTGTCACAGACAAAATGAATCCACTAGCTGTAAAAGCAGGAAGTGCTTCTACACAATCACTCACACATACAGTCAGCGCACACACACACGTGCACCAACGCCCCCAACCCCCACAAAGCTAGTGCTTTCAGTTTCCTCTCAGCGTTATTAATTAACTGTGTAGGAAGTTAGTGAAGAATACTCATTTGTGTATGTCTCTCTTTGTGTAATCATTAACTTGTTGGAGGAAACCTTAGACACACAATGAGATAACTTGCACAAATACACACATAGCTGCACATGCGAGGACACTTGCTGACGTTTGCCGCTGTTTGTATTGTTATGCCGAGTGCACCAGTGATACCACTGTAAATTCTGGATGCGCACGGTGAATGGAAAACAACATGTATGAATCTCTAGGCAGCAACATGGGGGATTTGTCTAAAGCGTATTCTTGTCTTCAGACCTGCAGGAAGACAGAGAATGAATGGCTGAGACAGAGCAGAGAAGATAGTGGATGCAAAGAGATAAAGGCATGATATGTTTAACTGTGACAGACTTCTGCACTGCTCTTCTAATAAACAAGGCAGCCAGACAAAAAGAGGATGTTAGAGTTTAGTTAATCTGCACAATCTCTTACTTTGCATTTTAGCGAACCTTTTTGTCACCTCATTACTTCATCTCATACTGCTTTGAACATGATGACTTGATTATGCATTCTGCTAGCTCTGGAGTTGAAGATTTGCTTTGGTGTCAGGGAAGCCGTTACCATAGGTGCAAAATGAAATGTTAATACATGGAGGAATGAGTACGGTTTTGCTCTTTGCTGTTATGTAAAAACAAATTCATTCGACAGCAGCGCCAGCTTACAGTCAGCTATGTTATTACAGATACGTCAAGTTAACCATGCTATAGAAAGCAAGGCTGTGTTCATGAGATAAAAGAACTTTCTCTGGCCAAACTGTGGTTACATGTTTGAATAAGTTAATATACGGTTCTCTGTGTTATACTCCAGGTGCATATGAAGCATGTGAGTTCTTAGTTTTAAGCTGTTTTTTTTGAGTTACAAAAATTTGCACTGATGTACAATTTATTTAAACAGGTTAAGCTAGATCTTCCAACTCTGATGCAAGCATTTGTTTGAAGTGCCTTTCATACTGCTTATGTAAACTTAATTTCCAAAATACTTATTAGTATTGAGTTCTTCCTGGGCTTTATTTTCCATAGGAGGATTAACAACAGCTGGAATATTGCTTGCATGGTACCGCATTCTTTAAGCACGTGATTTCTGTTGTTTAATAGATTATAAAGATGTCATCATTATTATGTTTATCATCAATTCAAATCTCTGTATCTTGTTTTTTTCAGAATGGCTCAGAAAGAGAAGCTCCAGTGCCTGAAGGATTTCCATAAGGACACTCTGAAACCATCTCCTGGCAAGAGCCCAGGCACTCGGCCTGAAGATGAAGCAGAGGGCAAACACCCCCAGCGGGAGAAGTGGGCCAGCAAGTTGGACTTTGTTCTGTCTGTAGCTGGTGGCTTTGTTGGTTTAGGGAATGTGTGGCGTTTCCCGTACCTCTGCTATAAAAATGGTGGAGGTAAGACATCAAGTATCCAACAAGATGTGTTTTTCACCAAGAGACATTTCTGTCTCCACATTATTGACAACTGTTCCTTAAATGTCATTTTGCAGGTGCATTTCTCATCCCATACTTCATTTTCCTGTTTGGTGGTGGTCTGCCAGTCTTCTTTCTGGAGGTCGCCCTGGGTCAGTTTACCTCCGAGGGTGGTATCACTTGCTGGGAGAAGCTCTGCCCCATCTTTACTGGTACGTTGCCCCCGCACAGAACAGTCTGTGCTGAATGGATAGGAAGTATTACATTTAAGCTTGTGATTGAGCAGAGTATTCATCCTCATCATACGTGTTCTAGGTGACTCTACTCTTAGAAACCCTTGCCCACACTGTGGAGAGTTAGCATTTATTTTAATTTTTTTTAATTGTGGGTATTTTAGGGCATGCTTTTAAGTGCTGCATATGCCCGTGCAGCAGGTCCCTAGGTTTGATTGCAACCTGGTTGATTTACTGACTCTATGTCTTGTTCCCCCTTCACTGTCTAGAGGAAATTAAAGTTAGAGTTAAAATTAAATACATTTAGTCTAATTATCCATTTGAATCCCTGAATGCTGCAGGGGATTAAATGTACTGTATTTGATTATTAAGATTAATTTTACTGATACTGCAAACATGTATATACAATAAAAAGGTCCATGTAGAGACCAAATACAGAGCAAAAAATATCTACATCTGACTATCTAACACTGGACATGAGCACAATCCAAATGACAATGCACCTCTGCAAGAGCTTGTTATAGCCATAGCATGAATCACGTGTCATCTCTATGTTTTGCTATACCAAGATATCTTCCCCCAGTCTGCCTAACCCTCACTGTTGTTCAGTCTCACCGGTTTCAGTGATGAGCGCAGAGCTCAGTGCCTCCAGCCATTTTTGATCCAACTTCAGGCCATTTTCCAAACCTCTGTTAAATTTCACAGAGGCTGTGTAACATAAGGCTGAGTCACACCAGACTCGCCTCCAGACTGCTGAGACTTTACCCTGCAACTGTTACCAGGCAACCAGGCTTGCACTAGTACACCAACACACTGAGGCCTCTATCCTCATGTTTATAAATTTGGTTCAGTCATTTTATCGTCACTGTTTCATTATCTTGATTGAATTATTTACTTGCACAACTATCCTCACTCTCTCATGCACACATGTTCTGTCCTCCTTTCAGACACATTATATCCCTCCGATGCCTCGTGCACACATACACACATACACTCACTCATAAGATGGTGTACAGCTTGTCCTGAATCACACGTTGCTACAGCAACAACGGTGCAACACATCAGAGACAGAGCACCAGAGAAAGAAAAGAAGTAGACCAGGGAGAGGAGCAGAGCGGTGGATTGATGAAGACCAGAGATAAAGGGAGATAAATAAAAACTGGGAGATGGAGAAGAAAAGAGAGTGAGGGGGGGAAGAGGGAGATGGGGCAACATGTGCTGCCATAGCATTTTGAATATGGTGGTGAGGTTAAAGGATGGAACCAATCCCAACCATGATGTCAAGTGCGGATGAGGTCAGTGTAGCTGTACAAGATGTTCTCTGCTGACGTACATAAATGTCACACTGAAATCATCAAAAATGTTAACGAAGGAATAAACAGGAAAAAGATGAACGATTGATTCCAGCAGCATATTATACCATGGCCTCTTTCTTTAGATGGGAGACATCTTACATCTGGTGGAAAAGACTTCAAGTCTCGAGCTTTGGTTTGGTAGCCTTGGGGTTCAGGAAGTGATGGGGGGGCTGGCGACCTCTGGAAGTTACAGTTCCATATTTTTTCCAGCTCTTGGTCGAGATGTGGATTATATTGTCTTAGCCATGGCAGCCAAAGAGTGACAGTAGGCAACAGGCAAAACTAGATTAGAAACCAGATGGAGAGATTTTCCTCTCTACTCTCCATCCAGAAAATGTCCAACCTAACCAATCAATACCCAAACATACACCAAAATTGAACATTTCCATGACTTCCTTATGATGCCCTAATAGGGTGCATACTGCATTCATGGTCTCAAGTAATGTGGATGTCAAACAAATGCAGAGGGCAGTGAGGGAATGGCAGAATGGAGGAAGGGTAGTGCAGATATAAACACATGTTTCAAATCTGTTCAAAGTAGGTCGGGCAGCCATGCAGCCATTATTTAATGTGACACGCAGCTATTACCATGGTTACTGTTGGTCTTCCCTATAAATAAAACAGAAAAATGTCTTTAACACAAGTACTCAGACAAGACTCGAAATTGTGATCAAATATGACCCAAAACTGTAGCTCATAGATCAGTCTGGCATGAAATGATACTCTATAGACCCTAAATAAACCCTATTGGTCTTTACCGTCTCGTTACTGAGAGGTCAGCCGAGGTCAGCCAATGAGCACAAGAAATTACATCATGGAGGCAAAGCATCTGTTTGTTTGATCAGCACTGTTCCATGTGATCTGAGCATGTGTGTGTGTGCGTGTGTGTACTTGTGTTTGTTTCCTCTTTCGTACCTTTTCTGGTCTAAACAGTCCTCATGAGACCAAAACCTGGTCCTAATAAGGCAGAATCAAATGTTTAGTGTTGTGGCAGTAACTGGTGATGGTTTAGGGGTTAGGGATAATGCTTTGTTTAGGCTGTAGTGTCCTGAGAAGAATAGCTGCACAAACCTGTGTGTGTGTGTTTTGAGCGACGTAGATGCATGGCAGCCGCTAATTAGCTTTTAGCTGAGTGATTAAATGGACATGATATGAAAGCGAAGTAGTTCACACATGGGGTTAAGGGTTCATGTACACACACACATACACAAAGACACACTTTATCTCAAACTCGCAATAACAAAGAGACACATACAGACAGACAAACACACTGTATTTACCACCACCTGTGTCTCAAGGCCAGTATTGACGCAGCTGATTGCTCTAGTAAATGTGTCAAATCAAGTGCAGAGCAACACCAGTGAAGGTTACATCCCTAAAACACGACTATTATAGACTCTCTCTGTGTGAATGTGTGTGTTCCTTGTATTATAGCAGGACAAAAGACTACTCACAAACAGGAAGTAACATGTTGATGTTAATTCTCTAATCATCTACCGTTATTGTTCTCATTTTTATTAGATATGGTACTTGTTTAACATGTGTTAAATTGCCTTTTGGCCTTCCCCTATTTTCATCTTCTTATTGCCATGACCTTTTTATTCCCCTCTAGGTATTGGTTACGCCTCCATTGTGATCGTTTCCCTTTTGAATATCTACTACATCGTCATCCTGGCTTGGGGCGTCTACTACCTGTTCCAGGTACGTTTAGGGGAAAAAAAAAATCTAATAAACAAAAAACATTTCAATGTAAAGATACTGATTATTTATTTGGTCAATTTGGCATAAAGTTATGTTTTACCCTCAGGCTTGACTAGAATAATTCATTTTTTATAGAGACTTGCTATCCTGGTATATGGTTAGTTAGTTAACAGATACACTGTTTTTTTTTTACTAGAGGAGTGACCATTAGATAATGTCATGACAGATATGAGAGTTATTCTTTTAATTCTTAGTTCAAACTCCCAGAAATTAGGGAAGCTATAATAACAAATAGCACTATATAAAAAGTAATTAGTAAAAAAACAACACATCAGAGGAGAAAATCAATGAATTGTATAAGGTTAATAAACAAGAGATTTATTTATTACATTTACAGAACTTCATAGTTTGTTGATGATCCCTTACCATCTTGTAGTTTCATTATAAATAATGTTTATATGCTTTTCACCTGAAAAACAAATATGACAGACTTGAGAGAGATAGTTTCCCTTTACTAAGTCAATAAATCCTACTGATCCAGGAGACAATGGACCGTGTGGAAGAATAAAATCTATTGTACATAAGGAGAATAAGCAACTTCAACGCTCTATGCTGCTAAGCTTGTTACATCAATAGGGAAATAAATTTGCTGGTCGCGCATCTTGGTTATCCATGGTGATGCCGTGACAAGTTATACCATAGACAAAAAGAGACGCTCCGCCTTGTAAAGTGTGTTGTTAGTGACTTTGATGGCTAAACTGGCGACTGGAAGAGTGGGTGTCTACAAATGCTAAGAAACACAAATATAAATTGTGCTTTTTGTTGCATTTCAGTGTTTTCAGCCAGAGCTTCCCTGGGCCAAGTGCAATCAGCCGTGGAATACCGATCGCTGCATCGAGGACACCTACCGCAATAACAAAACCCTTTGGCTGGCTTCCAACTCCTCCAACTTTACTTCCCCTGTCACCGAGTTCTGGGAGTGAGTTACATGAAACCATACACACACTTACTTCATCACACTTATATTTGATTATGTTTTACATGTTGAAAGTTCCGATAAATTACAACTGTGAAGAATGTGCTGCAATTAAATATATAAGATTACACTAGAACTCTATCATAGTCATTATATCATGATAGACTTTGTTGTACTTTGATTTGATTGGCTGATATTAGAGAGTCCAGACAAACTGGCAAAACCGACAAATACAAGAGAGGGCAGGGTGGGAACCACGCCAAAGACAACTTGGTCAACTGTAAGGAGACAGGAAGTAGCTGACACTTTACTAATGGGGTCATTAGTTACGTACAGATGTGCATTCTCCAGTTCCCACACATAGGATTAAATTACATCTAAAAAAAGAAAAGCCCTGCTGTTTTTTATCACCATTGTCATGAAGTGCCCTTTCGAAGTTGCACAGGTGAACATGTGCTAAATGGACTTCTTTGCATTTTATTTTACAGACGCAATGTGCTGGGAATCAGCAATGGTATTGATGAGATAGGCCCTATTAAATGGGACCTGGCTCTGTGTTTACTGCTCGTCTGGGTCATCTGCTTTTTCTGCATCTGGAAGGGAGTCAGGTCCACTGGCAAGGTAGCTAATTATGTGTATAATGTGTCTTTAATGCACTGTTGTTTGTATACTAGAGTTCGCTTCTCTTGAACTTGAAATGTTTACTTATCAGAGACCAATTAAGAGCTGTGTTCATTCTGAGTGTAGGGAAGTGCCATTCATTTATTTTATTTTATTTTTTTCAAGGACATGGGAGTCTGAGAAAAATGCAAATGTGTGTCCTTGCAATGTTGTGACTCTGAAGCCTGCATTGGTTGTTTAATAATACATCAACTGAGTAATCAAAAACCTCAAAACAAAAAACAATCAGTGACATTGATGCATTGTTTTTTGGCAGATAGCCCCAAACATATTCTGTACAATGTATAATGCAAATTAGTTTGTTTTAATCTAACTATGGATACCTCTATGTAGGCTCTGCTACATCAACATCATCTTTAAATGTTGGCCATTTTGAGTTGCATACTTTATATTTGAGGTTGTTGATTGACAGTAGCTACTTTAAGCTACTCTTAAATATAGAAAAAAGGCAAATCATTTTTTCCTAATAAAAATCTGAAATCTGACCGTTTACTATATCTATTTAAGTGTTTTGACTTTCATTCATTCCTTTGCTGCCACAGCAACAACAACATCAATTGGCCATTAGAACAGAGGCAGCTCAATCAATTCCAGACTACCCCCTTTTATTGCCTCAAGACTCTAAATGGTCTGGCCTGATTTATGCTTCCTGGTTGCTACACGTTGTAATTTTGGTAATAAAGAGTGTGGCCACTGTTTTTTTTTTCAAATAACAGACACTATTACTATACTTTTATTGATTAAAGGGATGGCCTGTGGTCTGCTCTTGTCACATTGGATAAAATAACACACATTTCTTATGTTTAGTGGGGCTTGTCATTGACAAGGCAGACTATAGTTAATCCTACCAGGCGAACAAGGGTACAAGATAGAGGATTTTGAGTGTGTTGATAATGTGCATCCTTTGATCATTGTCAGGTGGTCTATATCACTGCCACGTTCCCATTTGTCATGCTTATCGTGCTGTTGATCCGTGGAGTGACACTGCCAGGTGCTGCAGCGGGTATCAAGTTCTACCTGTACCCAAATCTCACTAAACTGCAGGACCCAGAGGTAGGTCCTTCTGTTTTTGCTGACTGTTATGGTCATTATTTCCTGCAATTACCATATATCCATATGTGCAAGTCAGTGGCGGTTGCTGGTCTTTGAAAAAGAGGGGAAGCTCATTTCAGGCCCATTTATTTATACATAAATGTGTACACAAATTCTGCCCTCCACTCAATCGAAGCTGAGCCTCTACTGGTTTTAATGTGCCATGCTGCTACAAGAATGTCCATCCATCCATCTTCTACCACTTTATCCCCCACATGAGGGTCGTAGGGGGTGCAGGTCGCCAGTCCACCATCACATAGAGACAAATCCACTCTCACACTCACACCTACGGACAATTTAGAGAGTCTAATTTGCCTCATCCCCAAATCTGCATGTGTTTGGACTGTGGGAGGAAACCGGAGAACTTGTGAAAAACTATGGGAATACATGAGAAGAAAATCATGTCAGGCGATTGTGATAAACAGTTGATTCTGAACAAACTATAAAGTTATGAAGTGTAAATACAACCGTACATATTTTACCATTATGACATTTAAGAGGAAGCAGAACTCCCCTTGTTGTCACAAAACAATCACCTCTGGTGCAATTTATTTATTGGATGTTTAGGACAAATACAAAGACATTTACCGCTTCCTGAGAAGTGCACATTATGGCAACTGGACTTGCCAGTAAAGCTCAATCAAGTACACTCCTTAGGATCCAATGACCTGGATGACTGAGAACCTTCACAGACATGACAAATGCTTCTCTACATGTCCCATATTTCCCCGGATCAGCAGGCCTCAGCCTTTCTGTCTCCATTCTCTCTTCCCACTTTGCAGGTCTGGACTGATGCTGGCACCCAGATCTTCTTTTCCTACGCCATCTGTTTGGGCGCTATGACTTCTTTGGGGAGCTACAACAAGTACAAGTATAACTGCTACAGGTGAGGTGCCAGTTTCAGTGAGTGGGTTAGCAGTAGATAGCAGGGAAACTTGTGTGTTCATTAACAAATCCTCCTCATGACATATGTGTGACATAGGGACTGTTTGCTGCTGGGAGCCCTCAACAGTGGTACCAGTTTTGTGTCTGGCTTCGCAATATTTTCCGTCCTGGGCTTCATGGCACAAGAGCAAGGGGTGGCGATTTCTGATGTGGCAGTGTCAGGTACGAGGGTTCTGTAAAGGCGGCAGTGATGGTGGGCGCTGCTTCCTGATTAACTAATTATACAACAATAACTAAAAAAAAAAAAAAAAAAAAAAAAGCAATGAAACCCAAAAGAGAAAGAGCCAATATTTAGATTCTGAATTCATTTGGAATTTTGAGGATCCGTTGGTTAAGTGCACATGACGGCATCGGAATATGGACGATTCCGAAATCAAACACTCTTTGACAAACGCAGGGTGTGAGAATTAGGAAGATATTTGCTCGGTCTATTGGCGCAGTAAAGCAAGTGGAATAGATAATGGAGAACAACAGTTCCAGACATGAGCTAAATGTTCACCTTAAAGAACAAAAGCTGTGTGACAGTTAACAGTGCATCTTGTGCCAGCCTGTTAGCTTAACCCTGCTTTCTTGGTTCTGAGATTTTCCTTATCTCCATGGCCATTGTTGTGGTCTGCAATATCTGTCTGAGCGACTTAAATGGCATATGGTGTTATCATTGGTTTGAGCAAGTTTTTTTTTATTCTAGCATGCAGAGTTGTCAACTATTATTTGAAATGACTGTAAGAGACCACAGGCACCAACAATAATGGTAACAGAATGTTATTGGAAAACTATTCGACCTTTTGCTGGGTAAAGAAGTTTGTCTTTCAGTGCCTCAACATTTGTATTGTTTGCCATGTGGAGACTGAGGTGTTGGCTGTGGAAAGGCTTTTAAGCGGTTGTAATTGTCATCTTGAATTCTATTAACTTACAATTGGCCTATATTTAGGTTTGCTGGAGCCTCATGACAGTGCAATGTTGTTTTGTAAGTGGAATCCAGTCCAATGGGCAGTGCTTGACTTTTCAGTCAAATTTCAACTAAATAACGATGCTTGTTTCACATAAAATATTAATTTTGACTCAGTCTTAAAGCTGAACTTTCTGTAATTACTGTATGATCTTGTGTGGAAAGTCTGATTCTATATTTTCTGTGATCTATTGTATGTTCTTCCCTACTTGTTGAAGACATTGCACATTTATTTGGACATTAGGTGAGAACTCGAAGTTGTAATATACATGAATGGCAGGACAGATATCATCAAGGCCAAGTATTTTTTTTTACTTTTAAGTAAAACAAATCAAGATCAACCAGTTTGGTTGTGTTTTAAGAAATGATGCTCCAGATAATGCTACTAAAGAGTAGAAATGAAGATGAGTACTATGTTAAGTGAAAAAAAGAGCCATCCTGAGTGTCCCCCGACTTACGAACAACATGGATGTTTTCCACCCTGATTAAATGGTTCAGTTAGTTGTACGTTAAATATAGAGGTCAAGTCAACAGAATACACTACAACTATGACTCAGACTAATACTTTTAATATTCTGAAACAAGACGAAAAGATAGCTGTATTGGGGGTCTTGGAATGTAATTTGTACACATATATATATTTATTTGGACATATTAATCAAATGAGCCCTCACACTCTTCCCCACTTCAAAAATCATCACTACATTTGATTAGATGTGATTATTGATTAGACACATTGCCTTCATCAGGCCAAAGCCTTGACAGGTAAGCAAGTTAAAGGTTTAGGAATAGCTCAAGTAAATCTGCCGTATTTTGGCTGCTTGTTTCTGATTTGTCTGAATGAAGGTTAAATATCTGCGTGAGTTTCTGCAGTGCTGTGTAAGCGACTTCTGTCTCACTACAAATTTAAAAGTTTTACTACTGTAGTTCTGTGATGACATATGAAAATGTGATGTGGATTATGTTCCATTGAAAGTTGATGCTATATTGTCTGAGTTATTGCTGTGTTTGGTTGGATGCCCTGTCATAATTCACACTTAAAAAAAAACAAAGAGGAAAACCAGAACATATTTACATTTCTTGCTGTCGGTTGCAAATCTGTTTTGCTGTTACCACTGCTTCCTTGTTTGACCTTGTTTGGACCTTCGAAATATAAGATATGACAGACTGCACCTGCTGGTTTTATATGGGCCATTTTGTATTTATGAAGTAAACACACATGCTCAATTAATCTAGGAATGTAAAATGGCTTGAGAAAAACAAGAAGCATTTGATTGCGCTTATCTAGCTGTTGACTGTGTCCATGTTAAAGGCTTTGAGCTGTGTGGAAAAATTAATCATGGTTAAAGAAGTACATGGACGCTTTGTGGTCTTTGGTCCTTTTGGGAATCTATCCACTACATAATGCATGTGCTAGTTACAATCTACTACACAGTATGTTCTCTACTGTTGTTAAGGTTTCCTTGTTATTGTTGTGCCTTCTCCTCATTATAATGTTTAACCTTCTCCTCATTATATGCTATTATGAAATATGTGAAGTGTGTTGGTGTTTAATGTTATAGACATTTCATAATTTCAAAAGTGTTACAAAAGAGGTCCGAGGTAAGTAAAGATATGTTAAACATTCTTAAGAGGCTTAATATGTTAACACCTTGTTTGACCTAAGTAATAAAATAAGTTTGCCATTATATGCACTCATATCTGGTTCTGCGTCTCCATTTTTGGGGCCTTTTCTCACGACGTAGATGCAGATCAGATGACCATATCAGATTATACTAATGTTGCCTCCTCTCATCCCCCTCTTTTAACCAACCACCCCCTCCCTCCCCTCCCCACTCCTCTGCAGGTCCAGGCCTGGCATTTATTGCCTACCCCAAGGCTGTAACCATGATGCCTTTTCCTACAGTCTGGGCAATTCTCTTCTTCATTATGCTGCTGCTGCTTGGCCTCGACAGTCAGGTTAGCAGATGCACAAGCTCTGTCCACACATTAACATTGAAGACTCCTCATTGACCATCGTAATAGAAAGTATCCTTTAAGTTGTATATTCACTTTATTTCTTATTAGTGAAAAAGCCTCATCTTCATCTATACGTCAACCCTTAATCTACAAATACAATGGGCACTGACCTTCACAGAACCGTGTGTTAATGCCCCTTTACACAATAAAGTTTGATGGCACTGAGTACAGCTCATACCAAACATTCTTGTGTAGTTGTCCAGATTGGTATGTTCTTAATTTTTGAACAGCACATTCTGGAAAGTGTTCTGATCCAAATGTCTGGACATAATCAGTGCGAAAATAAATGTGATAATGTGATTTTGATGGCATGTAAAGACATCATTGTGTCTGTCTCCTTGCAGTTTGTGGAGGTGGAAGGGCAGATCACATCACTGGTGGATCTGTATCCGTCCTTCCTAAGGAAGGGTTACAACAGAGAGGTCTTCATCGCTATTGTCTGCTGCATCAGCTACCTGCTGGGACTTACCATGGTTACCAAGGTAACAGCACTGCGAGAAGTGACAAGTGATTTGTAGAACCTAGCATGTAAAGGACAGCGTTAGTAATCATTACTGGAACACATGAAGGAATGATATAAACAGAGAGAATGTGTGCAATTTACAGTAAATAGTAATAGTACAGTATTAATAGATACAGTAGACCTGACATGGTCCTGTCTCCTATTTATTTCTCCTTTTCTTTATTTTCAGATATTTCCCAAAACATTTTATCCTTCCCTGACTCAGTCAGGTTTAGACATAAAAATTACAGCTGTACTGTAATGTTTACTGTCATTCAAATGAGAAATGTAAATAATCTTTCACTGTTCACAATAGTTCATTATCTAACACTTTATCCACATGATAGTGGAGACATGCTATCTCACGTAGGGCAAAAGGTGGGGTGCACCCTGGACACGTTATAGGGCCGATATACAGTGACCGACAGTCATTCATTCTTACATTAACACCTATGGTCAATTTAGAGGATCCAATTAACAGCCCTAGGAAACACTGTAGACCTTTAAACCCATGTTCATTTTGCTATTTATTCCCTTCAACTTTCCACAGTTTCTCTACATGCACCTGTCTCTATAGAAGATTATTATTTTGTGCACAGGTTTTTAAGAGTGATTCAAAAAAGAAAAAGAAAGTATGTACCTGAAAATTGTCACTTGGTAACCTCTCTCTCCCTCTGTCTGTCTGCCTCTCTGCAGGGTGGCATTTATGTATTCCAGCTGTTTGATTACTATGCAGCTAGCGGTGTGTGCCTTCTGTGGGTGGCATTCTTTGAATGTATCGCTGTTGCCTGGGTTTATGGTGAGTACCACCCTTCAAAGCAAATCCCTAGAAAGAAATATGAAAGACAAAGGCTTTTTGTTTTGTGTTCGGGATCTTGGTGCTTCTAATACATTGTCTCCTAATGTCTCGATGCCCAGCTGTGCCCTGTCTCAAAGAGCTTTAGGACTACTAAGATTAGGAGCAAAATAAATTCTTCCAACTTTTCATGTCCTATGTGAAGATCTTTTAGGTAACTCTTGGTGTCTCCCCACAGTTGGGAAACAATATTGTCTGTTACCACTGGCACAAAATATATGTTGTGGTAACATTTGTTGATACTGGCAAACTCTGAAGCAAGACTTCTTATGTGCAAACAACCAAGTTCCACAGTGCCGGAGTGATCTAGGAGACACTATTTGAGGGTTGAAATCCTACACTGTGTTGCTTTAAATACATTAACCAATAAATCATTTAAGTAATCCAGATGTGCTCTTTAGTAGTAGAAGTTTCTTTCTCAAGCAAAGATGATCCAAATGTATTTTTACTGTCTTCATAGGCGTTGATAATTTCTATGATGCTGTAGAGGAGATGATTGGCTATAGACCAAATCCATGGATGAAATGGAGCTGGACCGTTGTCACTCCTTTACTGTGTGCGGTGAGTGCCGTCTCATACTGTATCTAGTTAACTGTAATCATCAGTGAACTTTAGGGAACAGAGTTTTACATGTCTTTCTTCTTTTTATTTTAAGACTTCCTCTACTTCCTTAAACTCATTTTTTTTTCTTCTAACCTCTTCTCACTTTATCTGTCTCTGTCTTCATACTGTGTTGTGTTCACTTGTAGTTAAGTATATAAGCTCCAGTAATTTATTTAAGCTCAAATAATAAACTCCAATCATTTATTTTTACTTGAAAAACAACAATTTCTGACCTAAATCATGTTTTTTGATTTTTGTAAATAATGTTTTATTCCTTCTCATTTGCAGAGCTGTTTTATTTTCTCCTTGGTCAAATTCAAGCGACTGGCGTATAACAAGGTGTATAAGTATCCTGACTGGGCCATTGGAATAGGATGGACTTTGGCTTTGACCTCCATGATCTGCATCCCTATGGTGGTCGTCATCAAGATCATTCAGTCTGATGGGCCACTCATTGAGGTGTGTTGTGTAGCTTTTAAAGGCCAGCTCGTAGTTTCCGTGTTCACTGAGTTCTGCTATGGTCTGTGTAATTTAAATGTCATCGTCCACTTCGGACCTTATGCGAAAATGTGTGCACTGTCACAAAAAATGTGACGTGTGAACTGTCAAGTGTGCATGTTCCAGGTAAGAGAACTGGAATGGATTGCGGGGTCAGGTATGACTGACACCCACAATTTAATATGAACTGAACTGCTGACTATGACAAGACAGGGGACACGGAAACTATGGAAAAGCTTGAGATTATTTCTACTTTTTCATGTTCTCATTCCCATCTGTCCTTCACGTTGTCTCGGTTTTTTTCCACCTCTTCTTTAACCTGCAATCTTCTCCTTCCTTCCTTCCTTCCTGCAGAGGATCAAGGCGGTGGCAGCCCCAGTTCGTGGTGGAGCCAGCTCCCGTCCTGCAGACCATCGTGGCCCCAAGGATCTCACCTACCCACTGGATCCCAATGGGAACCAGGGGCTGCTGATGAAGGCCCCCACCCACACCATCGTAGAAACAATGATGTAAAAGAATGAGGTGGAGGCCCTCCATGAGATTGCTCTCCTCTCTTCTCCTCTCCTCTGATGTTCTCTAAATTGCTTCTAAAGCTAGTTAGCTTTCTGTCTGTCTGTTTGTCTGGTGGACTGATAAGGGTTTTAAGGAAAAAATATGTTGCTGTTTCAAATCTTTTAGGAGTACTTTGGAAGTAGTTTGCTGTTGGTGGTTTTATTATGAGGGTAGCAATCACATTTCAAATCTATTTCTAAAATACTTAAAAGCTCTTTTTTAAATAGTGTGTCCCACCATTGTCTTCTTTAAAGACACAGTGGCAAATTAGCACCAGCCTCTGGTCTTGTGCTGGTACATGTCTGTTTGGTCCACCAGCTACTTTTGTAGAAAATGAAGGGAGAACGTGTTTTTTTAAGTCTTGGAATCAAACTGCCTTTCGTAGCCACAATATGAAAAACGTTTCTGAAACTTCTACGATGACCAAAAATGTAACTTTAACTCTTCTGCACTTATCTGAAAGCATATCGTAACCATTGGGTTCAGCTTTGGTTTATTCTGGTCGACTGTGTTCAGTTGACTGTTTTTTGTTTTTGTTTTTGTTTTTTTTTAATAAATCAGAAGTTAGAGACTTCAGGTACAACAGTATTAACTAAAACCGTTTTTTTCTTTTTCCAAATGTTGTTGGCACAAAGAAAGTGTCCTAATCCAACAAATGTTATTTCTTGTAAACTGATTTGTTTGTTTCTGGTATCAAATATTTCTTAATCGGCAAAACTTGACGAGTCAAAATTAAAGAATGAAAATCCAAAGCTGCAGCCACCAAAACTAAATTATTTTCCTTTACAGCATCCCTCCCCCTTGTAATCATAGACCAGCTGAAGTGCTATTGAGAAACATGCTGAAATGCTGATATATTTTTGGACCACTGCTACTCAAAATTGCCTAATGCACCTTTAAAAAAAAAGTAGAAAAAGAGAAATCAGATGAACATAATTGACACTGCCAGAGCCAATGACCTTAATAAACAAAAAAGCTGTAGTTCTTAAACGCTCCTTAGCACAAATAATCCCCATCTGCCATAGCTAAAAACCATGGGTCAAAGAGAAACTAGCAGTGAGACTGGATTGGAAAAATCTGCTCACAGAGAGGTATCTGAGAGGATTTGAAATTTGAAATGTGGAGGTTGAACCCTTCAGTGTGTTGTCTGTGCCGTACTGTACAGTAGTAGCTTATCAGTTTATCTATATCTACTTCTCTATCTATCTTTCTCTGTCCTAGACCAGTTTACAGTACATAAGTGACTGCACTAGGCACTCTTGGCTTACGGTTTTTGATTGGATTCATTTTCTTTTTGACTGAGGAAGTTACATTATTGTTAGTGTTTTCCTCCGTCAGTGTTTAGAGTTTTTCATTAAGACTATAATGTTATTGGTATTCACTATTGATGATTATTGCTGTAGTTTTACATAGAAGAAGGAACACTTCTTTTATCTGGTGAAAATACTGAGCTATTATACAAATCACATATTTACAGTGGCAGCCATTGTAGTACCGTCCCTGTCATGAATTTCTACAGCGTTGCTCCTACTAATGACTGTGTGTAATATCATCTATTAAAAAACGACAACAAAAGAAAACAACAATGCAACTGATTTTACCCAAATACTTTCTTGCATATGGGGGTATGGGTCAAATATTTATCAAGCAGTTCAATTTACACAATGAAATGGCAATTCTGCAATGGCTCCAACTGTAAGTTTATAGGTGTTGGGGGGTTATATAGCTTTCTTCTTCTGTATATACAAGATGACAGTATTTGAGTTGTTATAACCCAGCCATGCAGGCCACTGTAGCCAATGGCTATTAACTATATGACAAGCTTTGCACCATTGGTTGGACGATACATCCAGTAAATAAACCAGTGTCAGACTTCCAACTAATCTGAGTGCCAAACTCCTGCCCAGACACTGTGAAATGTGGCAGCTGGCTGCAGACAAATAAGAGCTGGTGACTGACAAACTTTGGATAGGTTTCCATGGTGACCACATTGCCCCTCCAAAGCAAAAGTGAGGGATGGATAATTTCCAATGAGGAACCCAAACTGCTACACACTGCAGCTGAAATCAGATGTAAACTGTACTTTGCAACGTACAATAAATTATAATCGAAAGAGCTCATACAGGTCACAGAAGACGATTAAAGCTGGAGTCTGTAAGTCTGGCAAAGCTTCACTTTCACAGGCAGACAGCGGGCATGCAGGTACGCAGTTAGTGACACCGTGAGATCTGAATAAAGTGATTGGTCATGTATATTTATTTCAATACTGTGGTGGCTACAGACACCGGTTGACATGGTTACCATTGAAACTAGCTTAATCTAAAGTCTGCCAGTCGCTGATATGGTAACACAATTGGGTGACGTGTTACATTTACAGTGTCTGCCTCTGCAGTTCTGGCTGATCTATTTGTTTTTCAAACTAAATTAAAAACCTTCCATTCTTCACAATAAGAAGGGGGCCATAATGTCGACGATGCGAAAACCATTAACACCTAAAGGCAGATAATGTGACGGGTGTACAACTGTGTGTGTAATCAGCGGTTTCCACTGTGTACGTGATCAGCGACCATCCACTCAGGGCCTTTTATGCAGTGCTCTTATTATCCCAGCATTTACTAGAAATTTGACGTCAAAGTGGGTGACAAAGAGCTGAAATCAACTGGTAGCAATCAAAAAGGCGCTTTTATCGAGCTTGAAAGGCTATTGCATCAGTTCTCTGTCACGCAGACAAAAATAATTCACACCTCGACTGCCTGTTTTACCCAGCTTGTCCCCCCCCCCACCCCCCCGTAGCCACAAAAAAACAAAAAACACTGCCATTTTTTATTCAGAGCTCTCACTGGCCTGTAGAAAAAAGTCTCTGGGTGCTGTTAAAACACCCAGAAGCAGACACTTTACACACATTTGTGTTTGCAGGAATTTGAGTAAAAGCATTGCAGCAACTGGATTGTACATCTTCATGTTTTATCTGTCAGCTTTCGACAGCTACTTTATTAAATATGAAGAAATGAAATGAGCTCATATCATTAGAAGGGATTTATGAAACCCAATCCACAGGAGACTTGTCTATTTTCATGCAGCTTCACACATATTTGTTTACCAAGCTCCCAATGTAGACCTCTTCTTTTAATGCAGATACAACGCTTCAGTTACTTTTAAGCTCTTAAATAGACCTGGTTCTTGGTTCCCCTGAAGGATCTTAGCAGGAAGCCCCCCCCCCCCCCCCATTCCATTTCCTGATTAATTTGAACTGCAACTATTTCACATCTGTCATCTATGCTGTCAATTCTTCTGCCAATGTTTTAGTCTCACGACCACCTCAGCTAACACCCACAGGGTCTGTTGGAGGGACTTAAGATTTTAACTCATCACTTACCATCATCTATGGGAGGTTAAGGTCATTTTTTTTCCAGCCAAAATTACATAACATTTGTTAAAATAATTTAGGCAAAATAATTGATGCTGTTTTTAGATTTAAAGCATTGCACAGACCCTCCTATGGGCGTGCATGATGTTTCTATACTTTAAATTTTTTTTAACCATGTTTTGTTGGCCATGTATACTGTATAGATTATACATATCACATATACTCACATACGAAAACTTTCCTTTGTGCTAAGATTCTCCTTGGGGACAGAAAACAAGGACCACACATATTAACTCATGTACTTATGTATTGGTTTAATCTGCCTCTCTCTGTGTGTGTGTGTTCCAGTCCCTCTGTCTTTTTACACTTCCCGTCAGTGAGCCTATGTAAACCTTCTGCAAAACTAAGCTAACCCATTTTTCTCAGAGATTATGAATTTGCAAGAGAATTGAAGGAGCAGCAACGTTTTTTGCTGCGGAATGTTGAAAATTTGAAAGTCGCCTGCGGGCGAATGTAAAAGTTTCTGAAGATTCATTTTTTAGGTTGGAAAAAAAAAAACATCCGTTTCTTCTTCTTTCTTTTTTTTTACTTTTTGTGATCGTGTTTTATGAATCAAGCAGTTTCTTTATTTTCTTTTTGATTGTATCTGTCACATTTGCCTTTTTTGAAATTCCAAATATAGTGTATTTTGAATCTGTCGTTGAGTAATGTGTACAACTAGCAATCAGAAGCAAGCAAACAAAAAAAAGCTACAATTTATGTGCAATACGTTGTACATTACTTTTTATCTTTCTTGCTGTATTTTTCACCCAAAAAAGGTGACGCTAACCTTTTTAAGTGGGACATAAGCTTGTGAATTGTTGAAAAAGAAAGTTTTCAGGGGCAATTGAAATGAAAACAAAAAGCTCTGCAGTGTGGAACTAGACCAAACCAAACCACTATTCCATCGATGATCACGTGGTTTGAAATGCACTGAGATAAAACAATGATTATCTAGCAAAATACTAAGCAGTACGTTTGTGACGGAGTATGAGACTTGATAACACTGCCACTAAGCCCACAGTCTCCAGGTGCCTGCTTCTCTCAAAACTGCAATGTTGCTAATAATCAGGTGGGTTTCCAAAAGCATGCCACATCTGACGTTCCCCACTCTGCAAAATCTGACCAGTACCTCAGGAGGCTGTAGTTAAGCCTGGCAACAAAAATGTGTTTGATTCCATTTATGATGTACGAAAAGGTTTCAGTACGTCCGATTTTCTTTTGATGGAATGAAATCATTTGGGGCTACTTTTGGGAAGCTGACAACTCAGTAACAAAAGCAGTAAATTAGATAAAAAGAAAGATTACACTATATCAAATGTGGGCTTTTCTTTAAAATGTCATATGCAATACTTTAATCTTGTAATCTAAATCCAATCCCCACTCCAGCAGTTAATGTTTTATTTAATACAAAACTGCAGTAAAACCCATGTCACGTGGGACTAAATGTCTTTTCGTGATAAAGATGCAACATCAGACATTATTGAAGTTACCGTTGGGTTGCACGGGAATGGCAGAACATCTGTTTAGGTCGTTAGTCGTGTTAAACATCTTCTTATTCTTTCCCGTTGTTTTAACATAAGAGTAACTTGTGGTTGGAAAAGAAAAAAAAAAAGTGGTTTTATCAACGCAAAAGTCACGTTTGTTTTTATTTGGTTTCCACTCAAACAACCAACGTTATCGTAAATCTTTAGTTTAAATTTAAGTTTTCATTTGTGAGGACAGGACTCAAATTATTAAGTAAGCCTCCAAAATCCTGTTTCTTTCGTGAACTTACTTGAACGATGGCAATCTCAGCACTAAGGCCTCTGGGAAATGGAGTCCTGCTTATTCTCGTCCCTTCTTGTCATCACTCACTCTGAGCATGGTCTGTGGTGACAATGCCTCTGTCCTTCCTACATAACACCGAATACCAGCCCTTCCTTTTTGAGAATGTACATGGTGAAAATGTTTTTTAATTATTGGTGAAGGAAAAAAAAAGAAGCAACATTTAAAAGATAGTTTGAAAGGTTTTATTTTTTATTTCTATGGCCAACCTGTAAGCTAGAAAAATGTGTTTGAACTGTTTTACCAATGTGTAAAACTTCTTTTTTTTTATTTCTTATTAAAAAATTTGTCTTCAGAAAATGATGTTGATGTTTTCCTTCATTTCGTTTATAGTAAAGAGAGGGAGGTGGTGGAAGGAGGAGAGTATCCGGTCAACTCCCATTAGGTCAATACAATATATATATATATATATATATATATATATATATGTATATACATATATATTTCAGCACTAGATTTAACTTTGGTATCAAGGAACTTAGCAGGGATATGTGACTGGGATGTGTTAGGTAAATCATCAGTTGGGAGTGATCATTATCCAGTGTTATGTAGTGTTACACTTCAAAGGGTGAAGCAAGGAGTAGGAGGAAGAGAGGCATCTAAAGGGAATGGCAATATCTAGCACTGAAGAGGGGGAATCAAACAGCAGTTTCAAACAAGGAGGAGGCTGGAATGATTGCAAAGGACCTTATTAGTGACAGGAAAATGAGATAGATAGTGCCTAACTTTATAAGGTGGCCTCAAGCGAAGTATTCCATCCTACTTCACCTGTAATGTTGGTTTTAACTTGGTTAATTGAGCACATTTGCTGGGGCCTGCAACTGAGCTACACCCTCACATGTATTTATCTTTTATTTTTATTTTTTTTTAAACCTAACTACCATACTGATTAAGCATATTCACTGGTTGTGTTGCCATGCACTCTCTTCACATGTGGTGAACTGCCCTTTGTTCTGGAAGCAGTTCTTGCTGAAGTGACGTGAGTATTAGGTTTGTCGTCGTACTTAAAAATCCAAAAGTAAAAATAAAATAAAATGATTTCATAGCGCTCTTCATCGTTTTTGGCTGAATACAAGGAGAGTTTGCCAAAGGCATTTCTGGGTACAGTCATATGATGTGCCTTTTAAACTGCTGTACTACAGAAGAGGCAGTTCATCACCAGTAGGAGCCGCAATTAAAATGAATAGGTAGTAGCAACTACGTGCTTTGGTTTTAACTTTGCAGACCCTTGACACAAACAAAACACCAACCATTGGAGCAAATGCTGAAGCTTTTTGGCTCGAGTGGCATATTTATCTTATTTTACATCTAATCTATAGCTGTTTTGCTCAAATCATGCATTTAATCTGAGCCATGTCTGACCTATAATAACATTACTTTATAATACATAGATGCATTCTGCTGCTCAGCTGTTTGGATGCCAGGCTACAGTTAAGGCTAATAAAAAAATAATAGTTTTTTTTTTCTTTTTGGAGTGAGCAGTGAGCTACATCATTGGTGCAGGGTGAAGCAGCTGTGAGGGAACGAGTAGAGAACAGCTCTGTGAGCGACGAGTGGAAATTCTCATCCCTTTGCTCTGCTCACATGCTCTGTATATAACGCACTAAAGGGAAAAAGTAAAAATGCGTCAGATGCCTCCTTTAAATAACTGGTACTCCAGAGAAAGAAACACATTGCTTGATATTTCCATTTGCTGTCTGCCAGCTCCCAGAATAGACGGAGCTGCTGAGAATCTTCTGTACCAATTCGTCTTCACGACAGTTTTCTGGCATCTGCACAAAAGCAAATACAAGAATCCTTTTAATGTTTGTGGTACATTCGCTTTGTGTTCTTTAAATGCAGCAAAGGGAACAGAACATAGCACATAAGTTCATACTTATTACTCTGGTTGTACATTTGAAGATACGTATATTACTGCACAACATAAGTTAATGAGATGGATTATAAAGTAAAATATTTCATTGTTTATGACAAAGCAAATACTCTGGCTGATGTTCTTTGAGGGTTTTTTATCTAGTCTTAATGTCTGCGCACATATGATTATTATTCCCCCGTCATCAGTATTGGTGGAAGCGATAAATCCCTGTGACAAAGAATTTCCTCTTATTTTGTTTAGCAGCAACTCTGTGAGTGCGTGCACACTGGCACGTGTCAGTCTGTGTGTGTAAATGAGTACATCGTGTTCACTGGGAGAACTATTTTAACATGTGCTGTTGCTGTGCTTATATGAACTATGTGTGCCGGTCGGACCTGTGATGTAACAGTAGACTTGGGAATAATTAAGTCCGCAGAATGTACAGCACAGTATATGCACCACAAAACAGACTGCTATTTAGAAGCAGACGGAGGAGAAAAGTCATGTGATACACACGGATAATAAAACACATCCTGCTTCATTCAGACCCATAAAGAGGAAGTCACAAATGCACACATTTTAAACTAGATAAACACATTAACAGTCGGTTTGTGTACAGATTACTAATAGGAACTTCAAATCATACCCTTTACTCCGTCATTTTCGGTTGCAGTGACATTTTGGAGGAATTTGAGACGAAACCAGGGTTTAAAACAAGTTCCTTAATGCAAATTAGGCCTTGTATCATTTCCTGAAATGATTCTACTACACTTCTCTTCCAGTCAAAAGATGTTCTCTATGACACCAAGTGCTAATGCATGTGTAGCGCCCGGGGAGCAATGGGGGTTGGGTACCTTGCTCAGGAGTACCCCAGCCCTTTTGACTGGGTGGGGATTTGAACCAGCAACCCTCCGGTCACAAGCCAAGTTCCCTTTCCACTTGGCCGCGGGCTGCCTAATAGATAATATATAAATAATAAATAAATAGATATAAATTCACTCGTTTTTGAGAATTACTTAAGATAAAATACAAAATCATCTGCAAAACATTAGATGACATAGCTGGGCATGCTGTAAACAACAATAAATGGCATGACATATGTAATGAGCCATACACATGATTAAAATATCAAAATGACAGAAAATATAGGAAAAAATGGGAAAATGTCATAGTGAATATCAGCACACTGAGATGTGATAGAAAAGTGAGGCATTACAGTGTCAAAAAATAAAGTAAGAGATAAAAATGTTATAAGATAATTGTTTCTCATTGTTTATAAAGATGCACTAAAAAAAATAAACAGAGACACCTAATAAAAGTAGATCTTTTATTTTATATTATCTCTGATCTTTTTTCATGTTCTTCTCAAAAAGAGAAGTATAGCAGTGCACTCCTTGTTTCATAGACAAAGAAAAAAAAACAAAAAAAACAAATGACAACATCAATAAAGACATACATTTTATTTTCTCATTTTCATCATTTTTGTGTTGTGTTTTCTTCTCAGTTCTTGGAAGAGTAATATTGTCGTATAAAAATACTATATTACATAGAATAGAACTTTACACAATTAAAAAAAACAAACAAAAAAAACCCAATGTAAACACATCGCATACATTATAAAGGAAAGGACCCAATCCAGAATCATAATACAGTTTAACATTCAACACTTTAAAATGGATTTAGAGTTAGAAAAAAAAAAGATTGGAGACACAAATAAGAGAACATCAAAGATAATAACAGAGGCTCAAATGTTGTGTTTACAGTAATGGCAATGGTTTCTTAATTAACTGTTAACTCATGTTAAACAAGCTGGATATGGCACCAATGAACTCATGAATAACACAAGATTGTATGCAGTATGGTTAGCTGACCATTTACTTCACTCCAAATACAAATCCAGTGGTAAAGTTAAAATGGCAATATTTTAAGTAGTTGTGTTTCCATTTTAAGTAAATCTGATACTAAACTAATGACAATTATTGGTTCCCTGGTAGTTATCGCTGGGGCAACAAATTTGCCTACTCACTAAAGTGCAGTTAATTGGTCAAATCGTATCTTGGTTTTTCAAAAATGTAAAACCAACAAACCATCCAAAACAAAGGTCATTTTATACTTACTGTGCTTTTGTAAATTAGATCCCACAATACAATCCATGTAGAGTTTAAAAACAAACAACCAAACAATTGATTGTTCTTATCTCAAATGGAAGTGTGACTCGACTTCCTGGGGCCTGCAAAGTGCGGTAGATTACGTACAGCGTGTAAGGGGCAGACAGGAATCGGCGAAGCTGATGCAGCTGATGCAATAAATGCCCGATTATTATACTGACATCTGTTAATATCTTCAGCGTAAAAACATAGGACAGTGTCATAAAATGCAATATACAAACATAAAGATTTGCATTGCAACTTAAATGTTCGTCATTTACAGCACTGTGCAAAAGCCTCGGGCCACCATGTTGTTTCGCAATGCTATAATGACCATATAGTGTGATTATTTTAATGTAACATAGCCACAGAAAATAATGGGACATGTGTGCAATTTAAAAACACATTTCTTTAAACAAAATAAAATGGAAAAAAACAGTGTCAAGTATTTAGTGGGAGGTCGTCATGGGAACCTCTGCCCTTGTACAAGAACAATTGAATGGGTTTGCTAATATGTAAGAACGACGTCCAGTGACATCATTCCAATCAAAATGCCAATGATCACAGAATTGGACAGACACAACAACAACAAAGCTGGTGACGCCCTGAGACTTTTGCACAGTACTACATATCTCCAACCACTTAACTGTAAATATTAAATTTATTATATTTTCTGTAGTAAATTATGTTAATTAAAAATGTAAGAAAAAAAAAATTTCTGTGAGACTTACTGTTCCTGATTGGGCTTTAAACTGACCTTTGACCCAGATATGCATAGGGAGAATGACTGACCACACACACATACATATATATATATATATATAAACCACCTAAATATTTTTTGAAAGGCTTTACTTTGCAATTATTTTGCCCTTTTTAGTTGTTGCTTTACAAAATGTTTACATTTTATATCCTTCTTTTTTTTTGTGGCCACTTTACTGCGTAAAAAAAAACCAAAACACTGAGACAAGAGTTTACTGTGTAACGTGAAAATACTTACAGTGCATGGTATTCAACAGTGTGCTTCTCTTTTGTAGTAAGTGCTTTGAAAGAGTCAAACCCTTTTGTTCATTCGCTATGAAAAGGTCGTCTTTCCTCAGGTTTTCTCACAGAAAACCTTGAGTTCATACTGTTTTCAGTCTCATCGGGGATTCTGAAAGGAAGGTGAACAGTCATGATGAATATCACCACTGTACAATGAAATGTACACCACCTAGCTCTCTCACTCTGTCACGCACACACACATGCACACACACACACACACACATACATGTGATGTTCTAAAAGGGAGCAGCTGGAAACTAACTGCGTTATGTAACAATGTGAGGAAAGAGTGAGATGCACAGAACAGAAGCTGTGATTGGTCCTGTTCCTGCTCTCACTCGCTCTCTTTTTCACTCATATTATTCCCGTCTTGTGTACGTCATCACAGTTTTGCTCACCCACACCCACACGGTATTGTTAATGTTACTGTCTAAGCCGTAACTTAAGACTGTAACTTTACAAATACACTTTACAAATACACATACTGCTGCAGAAGCAGCAGCAGCACGACTCATTCCTGTAAATCCACAGTTTACCAGGGAGAGGAGAGTTTTGGCAGGAATCGGAGAACGTGTCGAAAAACAGGAGGTGACAGAAGTGGAAGGAATCTGCCGTTAGCAAACAGAACCAAAATAAGAGGAGGGGAGAGACGAGGTGGGTTCAGAATGATCATTCAGTTGATTTAGATTTAATGCCATAGAGTTGCAAAATGGAAAGCTGGATTTGCTTCACCTCACATTGTCTTGGATTAATCCTCCATGCAAACGTTTGCAATGTTGTCATTGTTTCTTCTTGTCTGTTTTGTGAGACCCTGCAAGTAGCTTAAGATTTCACTGTTGAGAAACTAACGACGGGATCACAGTGGATGACCACTCCACGCCCACAGGCCTTGGTGACATGGTACACCCTGGACAGACCAACAAACAACCATCCACTCTCACACTCACACCTATGGTCAATTTTGAGTGTCCAATTTGCCTAATCCCCAAATCTGCATGTTCACGCACACATTTCCATTGATCTAACGCAATGGATAGAAGAAGAAGGGGGTGATAGTGGTGGAGCATAAGAGACGGAGCAAGACTTGGGATACACATTTTATCATTCATCATAATCTGACCATTCATATCGAAACAATTACTTAAGACTTTTCTAATGGGTGTGAATGAGTTTCCTGGCCAGCTTTGCAGTTGGCAAAATGGATAATTAAGTCTCCAGAACCCGCACTGAACTGTGCTTCAGCAGTGTGCCCCCCTGGTTTGGAAAGCACAAGTGAATAACACGAGTGACGTTAGATGCAGGCAGCACCTCTGGGTATATTTGACTGAACTAAAACAATCTAGTTCAGGAAAAGTGTAGCAACTCTTGTACCACATTGTTTATCTACAACTGTAAACATTTTAAAATTGATGCTAACCTGCCCATTTTTGTCTCTAAAACACACAAACCCCGAGCAGCCGAGGGTCATGAGTTAGAGATATTCCTCCACACCAAACGGATCATTTTGACATTAATCATGTTCGCTCTAAAATTAAGATGGGGGCAGAACATAAGTCTACTAGTTTTGGATATTTTTATGCCACAAATCTGTTTGCAATAGAAAATATCATAAAATAAAATTTAAGTCAGTGTAAAAATTCAGGGAAAAGTGCACGTGACTTAATTAGTTTTGGTTACAGGCCTCTGATTATATCATATCATATTAAAATAGATTGTATCATTATGTAGATTATGTGTATTAGAAACTAATCACCATCTAAATAACAGTTATCCTGCGTTGAGATTAAATTGGTGAAATGGCAGCAGCATAAGGATGGTGACAAAAAATATTTTCTTCTTTTAAAATATTGCTGTGCTCATTTTAAGGTTTGCATTTATATTCAATGTTAAGTTTTAGCTGGGAAAACCTGGAATTTCACTGGATCGAGTCTCACAAGCCTTTTTCTAAAATGAAAAAAAAAAATTATCATAATAAATATATTTATGCAGATTCATCTGGAAAAATCAAAGCTGGGAAATGTCAGTAAACAGCTGAGTTCACCTCCTCCACCAGTTTGTTTTTTTAAGTTAAATAAAAGAATCAATGTCAGTCGAGACAGATAAAGTTCAAAATTACTGGTTGTCTGTGGGTTATCAGCAGTGGGAGGTCGTCATGGTAGTTTTTCTGCAGAGACTTGTACCAGTAAACTTCAACCTAGTGTGAATGGGAGGGGGCAAATGCATGGACATGCACATTTTTGTGTGTTGTTAGAGGAGTCTCTTTGTAGAAGAATTATTGCACGTGTGTGTGTGCGCATGTGTATGTAAGTCTTGAGATCCGTCCCTTTGTCTTGGTGAATGTGTTACAGGTCTAGTGGGTGATCTAAAGTATTGTTATTGTCCTCCGGGTCATCGTTGGCCACTGGGTTGCGACTGATAACCAGCTCCAGTCTGTCTCCAGCCTCCGTGATTAACGGTACCGCGAGGCAGCAGTCGAAGTCCCTCGTCCTCACGTGGTTCACCTGGAGAACAACAGGGACACGGATAATGGAGGCTCTGGTAAAAGTTGCAGCTGATGGTTCATAACTGTGGCTTGTCAGAAACAAACCAGCTATTGCTTCAGGCTAAATTGTAAATCCTGTATCAAATTAACTTGGACCATGTAGTAACTGTACCGTTTTATACAAGTTACTACTTATTAAGAATTTGTAAAAAAAAATAAATACACAAATAAAAGTTGGCTCTTATATTTACTATTTGGTATTAAATCCTTGGACTAGAATATCTAAAGACTCAAGTAGACACAGGTACATTCAATAAATGAACCCGTAAAGTTATTCACTTATCTTGTTTGAGTTACAAAATAACTGGAAATCCAATCAGCATTATGATTGGGACAGAACAAGTAGAGAAAAACATCACGTTTAAGTACTGTGTTTACTTGGTGGGAGTAATGCCAATAAACACAAATGATCCTGCAAGTGAGGCAAAATGGAAATTTGCTTCATCATTCAACTTTCTGTTTTCTGCTTTTTTGTGTATTATGTTCTACATTGTGGCCCTGATATGGATGTTAGCGCTGTCAAATATTAAACCTGTAGGATCCTGTCATAGGGTCTGAGCCCTGCTCGGTCAGCTGGTCCATCAGGTCTGATCATGTTGACATAAACTCCTTTCTCCAAGAAACCATCCGACACACTGAAGCCAAAGTCGTCGCTCTCTGGGTCCTTTATCACCGTTACCTCCAGATGTGAAACAAAAGGAAATGAGGTTGTTTTAGTGAAATTCAATAGTTTACTTAATTCAAATAAGTTTGAACATGGAAAACAATGGCTGTTTGGGAAAAGTATCCCGCACGCTTGAAGAAATAGTTGGCACACGTAGTTCACTGACTGAGGCTTTCATATGGAGCATAAAGACAACAGCTGAAGGCCATTTGATCATGTCAGTCCTTCTCCTAATACAGCAAGGCAAAGAATGCCATTGATGATCTGAATGAACAGTCTCATTGTATTCTTTTTAAACAGTTGCCAATGGTAGTGAAAGTTTTCCTGTGATGTTTTCAGACCACTGACTCACTTGAGGAAGATGAAAATACACAGGCAAATTAAATGCATAATTTATATAGGTATGTATAATAAATAATTATGAGAAATGAACACAACAGAAAATGCAGGCAGTGGTTGACCTGAGGACAAATGTCAACTTGATGTGCTTTTGTACAAAATGTTATAATGTTATAATGTTATTTTTAAATTTAAAATAAAATTGTTGTTTTTAACTACTAAGGAGGCCCATATGTTCTGCTAGGTAAACAGAATGTGTTAACAAAATGATGATATGCAAGTATGATATGTCCTTACAGCGATGCTATTAAAGTCTTCAGCATGTTGGCTCATGGCCAAGGAGTCCATCAGTTGAACAGCCAGAATGCTAATGATTCACTTTAATGCATTTTTTCCCTTCACATAAATGTATTTCATATTGTGGGCTTGTGCTGTACAAGTGTGAGCCGCCAGCATAATATAGACCAAAGTGGTGTTTGGGTGCTATATTATAAATCCTGTACTATATTACCGTACAAATGTAATATCTCATTCAAGGTCATTTCTATGGTATTTTAAAGTCAAACAACCTCAAAGTTGCATTCCATGGCAAAAAAAGACAGGACATTTACTAGCGACTCAACAGCTGGGAATGAGCTGCAGCTTTTAATGCTTTTAATGTTTGCAGCTGCTGCAGCTGCTCTGGCTGCACTTGTGAACAGTTGTTCACAGCAGGCGGACAATGCAGAAACATGGCCGCTGATAAAGATGACATGTGGCCCAGAAAGTCACTTTTCATGCATGGATTCTGGGCAGTCTGTCAACGTACTCCTGCTTCCTATATCAAGATGATAGTTAATGGCCAAACAAGGGCGTTTCAAGGGATTTATGGGCCCCAGGCAAAAGAGACCTATGCAGGGGGGCCTACATTGAAGACGGAACATGGATTTGATCAAAAATATTACATAACTTCTATTCAAATCATTCAACAAACAACATAAAGACTCAATAAAATGTGTTTATTTAAAATGTAAGACCTCAGGTCCCTGTCTCTATGCTAAACTAAGCTGGCTGCAGCCATGTTTTCACTAATGCTTGTTCCAAGAAAAACCAAAAGCTTATTTCCTGAATTGCTTTTCAAAGAATAACATTGGTTATATTTACTCTACCCTGAAAGCCCCACTTTACCTAATCTTATCAACACTTTTTGAAGAGCAGAAACCACATCAAAGGAGTCTCTTGACAGAGGTTTGAACTCACTTTGTGCAGTTCCAGAGGCGTCGGGGACAGAATCCCCTGCATTTCCTCTTTGATCCTTCGAGACTCCCACGTTCTTTCTGACACTCTCAATGAGGCCTTGGGCTTTGGCTCGTGGTGCAGGAGGGGGGATTGGTTATCTTGGTGGAGGTGAGCCTCCTGGTTAAAGTGGGCCTCCTGGTGCAGGTCTGTTTTTAAATAACACATTTAACAGTATTTGAACAAGCATTTTAAATAACAGAAGAGCGATGACTGACAACTTACAATACTCAACAATTTAGCTGAGATTTAAGTTGAGTTATACATTTATCCCCCCTGCTCCCCTTTACTGTCACTGACCATGGTGCAGTTGGGCCTCTTCGTGCAGGTGTGCGCCTTCATGCAGAAGGATCCCCTGGTGGAGGCGTGTGCCCTGGTGGAGAAGGTTTCCTTGGTGCAGAAGAGAATTTCTCCGCAATGGGCTCATCCTGTTGTGGCTCAATATGGGCTCAGCTGGAGGCTTATTGATACCATCTACGCCAAGAGTGATGGCTGTGCCTGTCATGATGGACGCCTAAACAAATAAATACACATTCAATCAAACTTGGCGTAACCTAATGGAAAGTATGTGTACATTGTTTGGTTGTGGTCGTATAGTTCAGGTAAAAACAAAAAAAAAGTGGAACGTTGAAGCTATAGCAGCTTTGTGCATTGGCTATTTATTAATTTGACAAGGGGAAATGTTTATTAGATGCATACTGAATAATAAAGGTACATACAAACTAAGAAAGTAAACATGGTCACCTTCAAGAAGGTAAAGAAAGGTAGAAGGTAGAATTATTGTCAAATAAAGACAATACCTTAAAGGTGATCTAGTAAGAAACATTCCTCTGAATATCAAATTATAAACAGAAAAAAAAAAAATTGTGAGAGTCACTTTAATTCTATTATCAGTTTTGTACAGATGACTGCAAAGATATCATGGTTAGAAGATTCAAGACTGATTACCTACAGCTAACTGCAACCTTATTTCATAGCATCACTGTATGAACCTTAAACACATGCTTTGGAGAGACTAAAAAGGGCCCCACCCCTTTGTGGGAGACGTTTTAGCCAAGACACTGGGGTAATGCAAAATGTTTGAGGTTAAGGAAGCTAATGCTAATGATTGCATGAATTAGAGTGAATGCCAAAATGGCAACTGACCTCTATCTCTCTTAGGAGTTCTGATTGTCCACAGGTCTCCAAGTCTTCAAGCGCCTGACACCAGAAACTGTCATCAGGATCCAGCAGAATACCATCTGGCTGTTGGCTGATAAAACTGTCACACACACAAACACAAATGTGATCTTATCTCAACTCTAGATACGCAATACCAAGTCTTGGTTGATCTGAAATGAATTTTCTCTATTATATAAACGTTTTCTTAAGGTTGATGATCTGGTTCACACTTACATCAGCTGACATGATGATTTTTCGGTTTCTCCTCAACGGCACTGGTGTTACATAACCCCGGCAAATGCTACTATCCCCATAATGCATCACTACACATGCACACAAGCACTCACTCTTTCTCACACACGCTCACACGTTCTCTCACACTCCAGATCCTCTGTCACCCTCGCTGACTACATGAGTCAGCCTTGAAACTGAAATTTCCACTTCACCACAAACTCTGTTACTGGCATTACAAACCACAGTCTCAAACACTACCCTCTGCTAGAGCACCAACATCTTAATGTTTGACAGTTTCTTAAAGTTTTATGCTTTCAAACTATCAATCCATCCCCATTAAAATTACACAGAATATATTGGAAAATGATATTCAAAATGAGTTATTTAAATAGTAAAAAAAAAAAACTTAGTCCTACCCTGGTGGTTTGTCCCAATCATCCTCACTGAACCCTCCATCACTGAAGGGGTAGTTCTTCCTCGGTCCAAGCGGTGGTGTAGTGCTGCACTGCTGTTTCGTGCTACGCCACTCGTGAGGATGAAGGGCAATACCAAGGGCTTGATTGTTGTACATACCTTGAGAAGGAGAAGGTGTGAATTCACAATTTGGGGTTTTCATTTTTATTTTGAGGTTAAAGACAAGTGTATGTCCAATTTAATCCATGAGTCTAAAGGTGTTAAACTACCACATACCCTGGCTGCCATAGCCAGCATCCAGCCCTGACCCATCCCATGACTCCATGGCAGAGTCCACACTGGGTATGGTGGTGGAGTACAGCTCTGAAAGCTTGCTGGTCTGTTGGCTGTCCGTCAAATCATCCTCCTCGGGGTCACTCAGCTCGTTCTCCGTCATGTCTTCCGCTTCTGCTGCTTTCCTGTCCTCTGCATCTTGGAGAACAATGGTTAGAATTAGCTTTGTTCAATAAAAATATTATCAAACGGAGAAACTCTGAGGCAATGCATCTATTTTCAGACAGTTCAGAAGTCGGTTGTCTCTGATTTGTCTTCTACAAAGCTATCACACAAGGCAACATTGGAATATGTATTCATCAAGGAAACACATGAATTACAAGAAAGTTGAAAGTATGTCACCTAATATTGAAATAAAAGAGATCCTGACAGATTAAATAGTGAAAGGCTAAAAACAATTCAAGTCAGCAGCTCAGTAATCTTTCTAAAAATGTAAGTGCATCCATTTTGTGCTATAAGTTATAAGGTGCACTATAAACCTTTTGTACTTACTGTCGAGCAGCTTTTTAATTTTGAGGGTGACCGTCTCGCCAGCCATTTGCAATAGGTGGATGGCTTCACTCAGCGGCTTGCCTTTAAGACTGACACTGTTGATGGCCAGGATCCGATCGCCTACATGAATAGCCCCTGTCCTGGACATACACATTCACGCATACAGTGGGTATCACAAAACCTACAGAAATGGGACATTGGATGGGCTCTTGGGGTCGGTTGGTAAACAGTATTGTTTGGAAAAACTGTCATAAAATATACAGTATATTTATGGACCAAACAATCAAACAATACATTGATTGATCAAGAAATAATTATGCATATTAAATATATCAGAATAATTATAAGTTTTTCAGCCAGGACTGACCCCAACTCCCCCTACAATCCTTAAAAGATAAGCAGTCGATAATGAACAGACAGACTGCAGCACAATAAAACAACCACATGACTAGTTCATGGTCATAACAAGGTGACTGCGGACCAAATTAGAGTGGCTCCTTTCAACCATCTATCACCGGCCACTGTTGTAAACCTGCTATAAATGTAAAGCAGTCTTTTATGTCGTGGCCTACTTTGATAGAGATGTTTATTTTGAGCGCTTATCTCACACACTCATGTGCATGCTATACATTTACAATGCATGAGGTATGTGTGGTGTGTGTTTTCGTGAGAAAACTTTCTGAGTTTTATATGTAGTTTCTGTTTCATTAAAGGACTCTTCTTCAAGCATGGCTCAAAAAAAATCATTTCAAATTTCATTTATAGAAAGCCAAGAAAAAGTGTTTAATTGACATCACATTTCAACAACATTTTTTTAGAATTACAAGTGACCTGCTCACAAAAGTTCACGTTTTATTGTGAAATATAATGTGTGTTAGACAGGATAGAAACTGAATTCACTAGTGGATGGACATGAGTCAAGAAACCATTAATGTCATCTCACTCTCCTCTGCTGTGGACATGAGCTGATATCCATAATCTCTTTAAATCAATGGGAATGTGCATATTTTAATAATAGGACTTATATATATATATTATATGCAATAATATATATATGGAGAGAGAGAGAGAGAGATAGATATAGATATATATATATAATTATGTTAATACTGAGGGCATTAACACTTAATAAATCATCAATAAGCACACCAATTAGTTCATGCATTCATTGTCAATCGCTTTATCCTCCACTTGAGGGTCACATGGGCCGCTGGAGCATAACATAGGGAGAAAGGCAGGGAACACCCTGGACAGGTAACCAGTCCATCGCAGGGCCAACAAACACAGACAAACAACTATTTACTCTCATGTTCATTCCTACTGTCAATTTAGAGTGTCCAAATGTACCTGGAGAAAACCCATGCACACACAAGGAGAACATGCAAACATCATACAGCAAGGCCCTCTGTTGGACCGGGCCATGAACCTGGGTCTTTTTGCTGTAAGGCAACAGTGCTAGTCACTACTCAACAGTGTGGCCCACATCAGTAAGTTGTACTGTGAAATCTCAGATCCTCATTGTCTTCTCCACCAGCCACCATTTATCGCATACCTGTCAGCTTCATCCATTTAGCATCAGCATTAACCCTCTTATGACCATCAAAACAATGATATCTTGATTTGTATTGATTTAATGGCTGTAGTATTGTCAAAAACTTTTCAATGAGTGTTATTGCCTCTTTCTGGTCCAAGATAACTTTCACTTACGATATCTGGCAGTTATTGAACCGTTAGGAATAAGATCACAAACGTGTGACGCACTGGTGAATCTTGTTTGTGATTGGACGGTCGTTCCGCGGAAGTCCTAAGGGCTACCGTAATGACAAGTATATGGGTGCAAAGCTCTATTTCTCTGCTTTCTGGTATCCATCCATCCGTCTTCTATCCTTTAATCCTACACATAAGGGTCGCTCAGGGTGCTGTGCCAATCTGAATTAAAAAATACATTTTCTAGATATCACAATATCATGAGATATAACGGTCATAAGAGTTACGGTAATGAGAAGTACACATGCTTCAGGTCACAGAAGGGTTAACTTACCAATGAAAGTTTAATTTATTATGTTATATGGCCAAATTCATATATTAAAGTGTAACTAAACCCCCTCCCCTGCAGATAACTCCGCCCAGTGCCTGATTTGAAATGCCAAAAAGAAGTGGGCTGAGCCCTGAGTGAGGGAGAGGAGGAAAGAGGGGGAGTGCAGAGCAGTGGTCTGGTAGTGAAATCTGACCCCCAAGTTGCACTTATATCTAACAAGGTGCTGCTCACACCACACTTCACATGGTGGAGAGAGGAAGACCACAGAACAGTTCCTGCATTTAAAAAAAGGGGAGGAGTCTGGGACAATGAGACAAGAGAGTGATGCAAGCAAGGTCTAAAATAGCCTTTGACAATATTTGAATGCAGTAGATGGTAGAGATAATAGATCGTTATCGTGATGTATAATTTCAATATTTTACATTAAACTGTGAATATTTGCACCATCAACACATAGCATTACTACATATACAGTGGCTTTCACTTGAAATAAAGTGGCTTAGTTACACTTCAAAATGTTGTTTACCTTTCGTTTACCTTGACATCAGCTACAAGGAGCCTTCCACAGTACAGAAGCTCCTGATTTTTCTTGAACTATATATTCTGCAATGGCCAGCTTTAGGCCCATGCAGAAGACTCCCTTTTGACTGTTAGAGTTGGTAGTAACTCATTATTCAATGGTGATGTGTTTTATATGTGTGCAACTGTGTTATAATGTGTGGGTAATTGTTTATTATGATTCATAATAGAAAAAATAAACCAGTCATATATCCTTTACTAGGGTAACATTTACCGGTTAGATTTCATAGAACTCCCACTAAAAGGAATGAAGTTAGCCACAGTGAATGTGACTGACAGCTAACATTTTCGTTCATAGTTGCAGGTCGTAATTTGGTTTATGGAAGCACAATCATTATATATATATAGATATATTTATTTTTACATTATACATTATTATTATTTTAATGATAATCATTTTATTTTAAAATCTATGATGGAAATAAAATCTGTGGGATTTTCTAGTGCTCCACAGCTGTGTGGGTGTGTGTGTGTGTGAGAGAGAGAGAAAGAGATTATGTACCTCTCGGCCAAGCCCCTCTTGGTTAAGCCAGATATAGTGATGGGGTCAAAAGGCTCCTCTGTGCCTGAAATGGTGATACCCAGAGGGCCTCCGTACCGCTTCAGCTCCACTGTGTAGATGATGCTGCCTGACGTCTCCTGCTCATCTGGTACACACACACACACACACACACACACACACACACACACACACACAGAGAAGTAAATCATACAAATGATACTGTGTATTATGCACACTCTCAACTCCGTCAACCAAATATTTTCCATCACTGACATTGTTACCAATGATAAAAAATATACACATAGTGTCTGTCACTTTAATATTAAGTAGCCCAATTCACGTACCAGTGCTGTCCATAACCAGACACAATGGCTATAATGGTATATGTTATTGTTTATAGTGTTATACCTGTGAACACATTGTTTAATAAATATCAGTTGATGTTGTTTTTGAATGCAAAATGCTACTTAATAAGCTATATCTTTATATTATCTAGCAGAGTAAAAAAATCACATATGTATGTGGAGCACAGTTCACATCTCCCCTGTGCCCAGAAATGGTCTCTATGATGACTACTGGTCCTGACAAGGCCAGTGTTTATTCTGAACAAGTTCCTAAAGAGGTAATAAAAATGCAAATGCACACACAAACTCACACAAAACACCTCAGTCTAGAAGTATGTTAACCCTGGTGAGAAAACAGTTTCCTAGGTAACCAAGGAGAAGAATGCCCCGTCATCAAGTTTCCACAATTCTGAGTGTGTGTATGTGTACTTGTATGATTGTAAAGTACAGAGGACCAGTTTGAGTGTTAGACCTCACTGAGGAAGACATTAAGATAAGAGATAAGAAGTAAGATAGTCATTAGTTTCCTTGTGTGTTATGGTTAGTTTTGGGTCAGGTTTAATGATTTATTTGTGATGTAATAGGGTTAAATTCAAAATTCAAAAAAGTCCTTATGAACGATCTTACTTGATAGATGTACAAATGTGTGCGCATGTTTAGAGGATGTGCGTGCCATTATACCCGCTGAGTCATATTCTAGCATGATTACATAATCCCTCAACATCACATCAAACCACAGATAGACAGAGTCTCTTTGAAACCACTTGGACACGTTCATTTAACTCGTCCAATCACACAAATGCAAGATGGCAGTGGTAAGGTGACACTGAACAACAATGCAGAATGACACTTGAGAGGGATTAAGACTCAGGGATTCAAGGCTTATATATGTTTGTCTTCTACATGTTCTCATTGCATGTTGTTGTTATTGTTTCACATTGGATTTTCAATTCATATCCTGCAGCTCCTGCCTCACCAAGATCAATAAAATATAAAGCTTAGTATCTCACATGAAGACTAACATTACCACCCAGTGGTGAAACACTGAAAGTGCCCATCTTTAAACAGATGAAGTATAAAACAAGTCAAATTAACAATATTAACAACAAGAATAATAGTACTACTAATAATAATTATTACATCATTATTTACTGATACTGCAAACACAGGACCAACTTAAACTAAACTATAGTTAAACATGTACCTGAGTTATCTTCATCTTTGCGTATCTTTAGTTTGACCAGCTCCTCACACTGCTGGAGGAACTGCTCCGCGTCATCTTTAGAACAGCTCTCCAGTCTGATGTTGTCAATAGCCAACAGCTTATCACCAGGCTCCAGTGTTCCTGTCCTGGAGGTGAGACAAGACGTGTGAGTAAAATAAAACAAATTGGTATTAATTATAATTAAATTAGTATGGTGATGATTAAATCATAAGAATAGACCCAAGCACAGTTGACACAATGAATGGAATAGAACATAATAGCATAGAAAAATATACATGTAAGATACCTGTGGGCCATGCTGCCCTTCTTGATGTTAGAAATGATGAGGGGCTCACCTGCCTTCTTACTGGCTGTGGACAGAGATGTCAACATCAACAACAAAGTACAATATCTCTGTTGAATACACTTGTTACTTCCACTAATGCAATGGTAACAAAAGGGAACAATAAATGCATCTGTAACATGGTGCGACTGTAACATAACATGACACTACCTCGATTACTTAATTTACAAGGAGGTCTATACCATCATAGGAGTTTATTGTTTTGATAGGAATGAAACAAAACATTGATCTAAATATTGGTCACAAGTAAAACACTACTTGACAGACACTGGGCAATAAGGAGTTAACATTTGTTGCTCTTTTATACTGTCAGATATTAACACTTATATTTGGTAGATGGCGCCATTGCACCATTCTTTGAACCATCCAATGTAGCCTGTTGTTCGAGGCATTTTAAAATAGAGATGAGTCAATTTCCATCATTTCTGATTTGATCCAGTCACAGCAGCTATCATCTATACATCAGAGCTGTCAGAAATTACAGAACTAATTTAACATGACCTACTGAGCTTCCTATATTATATACAGGTCCTCCTAATAAAACACAGCTGAATTAAACAAGCTTAAACTGTCCAGAGACAGTTTAAGCTTGTCTCCGGACAAGCTTAAACTGAAAATATTCAGAAGGTTATTTGTTATACTTGGCACAGTTACCTCCCTAAAATGACTGTTGGCTGTTAAAGCTTTTACATTATCTCAGCCAGTCTGGAGATAATGGTGAATACATTGTGGATCATAACAGTGCTCAATCCATTCTAATAGCCCACTTACTTACGCATTTATATCTTTAATACAGACATTGAAATATGTGCCAGGTTCGACAGTCTACCCGTCACTGATTTAATGCTGGTAAAAATAAAGCCATTCATCTTTGCGCACGGCATCATAAACCCATTTCTGACTCATCATTATTATTATTATTATTATTATTATTATTATTATTATTATTATTATTATTATTATTATTATTAATAATAATAAACACTGGATGAAGGTTAGAGAGTGTTTTAATCAAGATGTCAGCAGCAGCAGCACAACAATTTTACAGTGTAACGAATGAAACCACCAATAATAAGTACGTTTTGAATTTGGAATAAGATCACTGTGGAGTCCATGCCAAGACACATCAATGGCAATTCATTGCTCCAACTTGGTGTAGGCAACATATGTTTGAGTAATTATTGCATTTTCATTGAAACAACTTTTCAATATGATTTTTTTTTTTTTTGCATTTCCAGCCTTGGTGAAATCTGGCTAATTAAGGGGGACTTTGACCAATCAAGGGGCAAGTCAGAGTCAGAAAAAGAAGAATATGTTCCTATTGGCTATTCTACTAAGCAGCTGCATGTACACATCCCTTCAGTGGAGAAAACATGTACACCCACTACTCCAGAAACAGTATAGTATAACTCCAGACTATCCTGATTTGCAGCTTCCCATTTGGCAGTTAAGGGGAAACCTCTTACCGATGTTAAAGTAAGGGTTACTGGTGTGAAAGTGTGTAAAATGTAAAAACAAATACTGTACAATCTTTATTTAATTTGACAAAGTTGGGGGCATGATCATTGCAAGTTAAGTTTTCCTTAAGGTTCCCCTTAACTGTCAACCTGGACCTACACATCTGGATGCTATCTTCAGCATCATTGCAGACTCTAATGCTAATTGACTTAAAAATCTTGCTGAATCTTGCTGATACATGCTTGAATTAAAATGCGTGGAAAGCATTCTCGTGAGTAGGATGAGGGAAAGTTTTATCAGAAAGTTGAATACAGTACTGCAGCTTTGGAACACTGTCAGGTTATGTGATACATTGTTTGATCTCTGTGAATAAAAAGTGTGCAGGGAACCTTTACAGCTTGAAACTGGCACTGATACCTCCCATTTTTCAGAAGCTTTTCCTGCAAACATGGTGGTGTGAGCAAACCGAGTCAAGTGAGGTCCAGAGCTCTCTTGGTTGCGATCTGTAGTGTAGCATAGCCTGCTCTTTCTAGCTTTCACATACTTATTGACCCATGCATTAACTGGAATCAAACACTGTATAACAGCTTCAAATAAACAATCACATATAAATGTCCGAAAGGCTCGTACGCATACTGTTATGGTAATATTTTGTGGGGCCACTGTCTTGGGATAAGTGTGTCACCAGAGAGAAAAACAGACTGCAAGTGCCCTGTTATCTATATCTTTTTATAATCACCACTGATGTTCACAGCTGAGCTTCCCTGCAGGGATGACTATCCTGCAAAATGCATGTTTATTGGTGTGTGTCATGGGGATTCTGACATTTGAACATTTCACAAGCAGGTCTTCAAAACAGAAATTACATCACTTTAAGATTTGGTGTCTTGTGTGTGTGTGTGTGTGTTTGTGTGTTGCTACCACTGATGGTGAGCCCCAGCTCCACTCCTCTCTTCTTAGGCAGTTTGACATGGAAAGTACCACTGCTAGGCACCACTGACTCTGTAGCACAAACACATTCACAGCCCTAAATTAGATGCTTTTTGTGTCCAAACCTAAACACAGGTTACCAATTGTGTTAAAACATTCAAAACAAGGAAATGGTTATTATCACCCTCAATTCCTCAAAAGACCAAAACTACTGCAACTGGTTAAAAAAGGAAATAGGCAACATAATTGTTTCTAATGTGGCTAAACCTGTTGTTTCAAAACAACTTTTCTGAGACTTGTAGATGTTGTAAGCTATGAAAAAGGTCACAACAAAGACTAAGACATACCGTGATTAATTGTATGTTAATCTTCTGTTAACGTCACACACCTGCTACGTCAAATTCTATCTCCAGGGTAACCTTATTGGTCAGAGCTGCGTCTCGGAGAAGCTGATTGGCTTCCTCCAGAGTCCCATCCTCCGTGGGGATCCCATTGATTGACAGAAGACGATCCCCGACCTGAAGCAGGCCGCACCTACAACAAGAGTTACCACGGTAATGTCGAAGAAGGTTAAAATCACCACACATATAAAGTTTTCTTTCCAAAATATAACTTTACTGAGTTTTAGTTAACGTGATTATCCTTTTTTTCACAGTGCCAGTGCTGGAGCCTACATATTCTTTATCATTTTGACAGTCAGCTCCAGTTTCCATATCCACCTACACCTTTTTTTTTCCCATTTAATCTTTCCGAGCTTTGACTGAAATCTCTGCTTCAGTAAAATATAGACATGAATGGTAGTCTGCAATGCACCTGGATCTGTGGGACATGTTCCGAATGTTTGTGTTGTATGTTTGAGTGTGACTTTGAAGAGTGATATATAGGCCATTTTATACATGACAATGTTTGTGCATGAATCCAGAAACTTTTGAGGGCCCCCTGATTTGATAGTGTGCTATATGCGATATGGCCCACAGACCGTAAGACTTGCTTTCATTTTATTATTCTCTGAGACACTGGGGATGTGTTTTGTGCAGAAAAATGGGCCTGGCTTACATCACAAAAGAAAGGCCACCCACTGCTTACCTGAATTATGGACAGAATAGCATTTTTCCTGCCGTCTATAAGGAGAAAGTTTGCCACAAACATCATGAGGGTTTGTGCATATTGTACATGCAATGTTGTTGTCACGGCTGTTGTCACTTACTGAAGCTATTTAGATATGACCACCCCCAAGTTGAAAATGCAAGCGCAAAATTGTCTTACATGTAGGTGTACTAATGCTCAGCAGCACCCTACCACGGATCTTCTGTTTTCCTTTAAAGAGGCAGGATGATCCCAAAAGCAGCTTCTTAGTCCCTGCTGTGCAACATGTCATTTTTGTATTATTTTTAGATGTTGCAGCTCCCAGTGCTGCTGTTTGGATTTCTGTTCGCAAAACATCCACCCCCCCCCAAACTTGGCTTTTTTGCAACATAAATCAGTGCAACTGCAGTGAGAAAAGTCAAGCATGCGAGAGCTGACATAACTTAAGTCGTGAAAAGTCTTACTACCTTCCCTTCAAGAGGTATTGTTTGAATGTGGTAGTCCAGATTTTGAGATATAGGCATGTGAACTCAAAGAGAAGCCTCTCAGAATGTTTTACAACAACAAAAACAAATCTAAATCAAACCTGCAGTTCCTAAGATGCTCATTGAACCAAAGTAAAACTCATCGAAAAAGTAATCAGTCTATAGGTTTTTCTTTCCAAAGCCAACATTCGCTCAAGTGTATAGTCTTTAAAAACACACTTAAAGCTACAGTAACGTGCAAAACTATCAGGCCATCGTCAGATTCTAGATTCTATAATGTATAAATAAAGTATAATTTTTTACCAATATTTTTTATTGGAACACATCCAGAAAATACAGGAAGCATTTATGCAGTTTAAAAGTAACACAGCTTTCAAGTGTCAAGTAATTAGTGTGACCTTGAAAAATATCTGCTGTGAAAAATGTCTATTACACCAGGTTTATTAAAGACATGATTGAGCATTACATACACAGGTGAGTTCAATTCATTGACATCTTGTTAATATACCTCCAGGGTACCAGGGTAAAATGGTACCCAAAGATGATTATATTAGATTTACAGTTAGAAGTTTCAAGGTTTTCATAGCCCAGCCTTAATCTTCACATTGTCCATATGTTGCACAGTAGCAGAACCGTGTCTTTTGTGTGTCCCGTCTCTGCTCCTCCAGCACAGCATCTTGACTTACCAAAAAATGAGCAAATGAGCTATCACAGCAGTTCCTGCTCTGTCACCAAGTTTGCTACTTTAGCTCTATCGTGCTGTGAGAGACTTTGGAAACTTTGTCAAGCATTACCAACAACTGGTGCTTTAGTTGTAATGTGTTCTTGTAATGTCTGCATCAAAAGTGATTCACCAACTGTCACTTTTTTCACAAAAACTATCTTCTCAGAGCAGTGTGAAAAATATTGAATGCTTGCTGACTCTGACTGAAGGTGCCCTAACAGATGCCCAGGTATGTCTTTGGTGTACAATGAGTAGCAACCCTTTATGGTGTCACCAATTGATTTGTGGACTGAGTTGTAAAGTTTTTGAGTTGTAAAGTTTTTGCAGTTTATCTAGCACTATCTTGTGTTTTTGTGGACCAGTGGGCGGTACAAGCTGTCAGCTGTACTTCATTATCTATTTGGCTCTAAATGGGACAGTACTTCACATAATAGACATCAAATTGAATTGAAGAAATTCAATTCAGTGATTGAGACCACAACACTTTCAGAAAAATGTTGACATTATGAATCAAGTAAGAGGTGGGCTCAGGTTTTCATTGTTAACATTATTTGCACACAAACCAGAGGAGTGGCCTCAGCATAACAAGCACGTTTAGATGTTTAACTCTTGTCATCACCAATACTCAATGTTTTTTTGTTTCTTGTGATAATGAACTGCATTAAAATTTTTGAATGAAACCTCTAGCAGCACTAATGCAGGATAATTACAGGCTATAGTGCTAAAGGTTCTTGAATTTCACCACTGCACAAAACTTATGGAGTTAAAGAGGATAAACTCCGGTTGAGTATAATTTAGGGTGTGAGGGGGTTCATTTGGATTCACCCTGTCAGGCAGAAAAGAGGTTATTAATCGATCTCTTTGACGTGGGAGAGGGGAAGCTGGCTAATTAGTGTTGTTAGCATGGGCACTGGGGCCTCAGGGTGCAGAAACCCGCTCAGTACTTAGAGAGAGCTTACTTATATAATGAGAACATCAGTAAACACACAATGCAAACTGAGAATCCAGAGATGTCGATGCTGTTAGCACAAATGCATGAACTGAAGTGACACACACACACGCAGGTGGGTATTAACAAAATCCCAACCTACGTGTGTGTGTGTGTCTGTATAAAGGCTTCAAAATGTTTAAACACCAACACACATCACAAAGCCAATCAGATTACTGTTATTATAGACCATCAGACTTGTGTGATACATCAGTTATACCTAGTGAACATAGTACTCACCTTGTTGTTTTTAACTTTATAAGTTAGCAACTTTTTTGTATGTGTTACTTTGTTTTAAAGACAAACTGCCAAAATAGAAAGTACACAAGTACACGTCGGAAAATAATCCAGTCCAATGAAATGGATTAGAGACAATCTGAATACATAAATTAGTCAAAGGCCTGTTTAGACAGATTATGTCTAACAATGCTTTCAGGATTCAGGATTCAACACCCTTGAAAAACGTAGAAAGTGATACAAATTCAGGGCAATACCAAAACAGCTACAATTGATATAAAAATGCATACATTATATCTAACTACACGTGTTTCATGAAATCATCCACAGAAATGGTTCAGTTCCTTCTGTGAAATATAGCTATTTGGCCAAAATCACCCAGTGACGTCCCCGAAAAGAAAATGTGCAAATCTTGTTCATTTAAGCATTTAAACCATCCTTATTACACACCAGTAGTGAACACACAGTTCCCATACCAGAAGTCGAACCGGGGCAACCTGGGTGAAAACCAGGAATCCTAACCACTATACAGGAAGCTAATCAAGAGAGAGTTTATTGCACTCACCTCTCTGCAGAGCTGTCGGGCTCTATGAATCTGATGAGTGGGGGTGCTGACAGTGTTTCAGTGGCAAATATTCCTCCCTGCAGCTGGACACCAAAACCATTGAGTGGGTCGCCTGTTAAGACTACCTCACTAGTCTCAACGTGAACGACTTGACCACCTGGACCCACCGAACTGGATGCCAGCGATACTAAACACACAAATACAAAATGTGTGAGGTTGATCCATATGGATACATATTTTCCACAACAATGAAAATAAAGAACAGGTCGACAGATATATTTATGGAGCCTACAGGAGCTTTTGTGCTCTTTCTTTCTCTGCCGTCGTTTTAGCAATGAGTTCCGTGGACTCATGGGAACTGAAGGCCTTGGTAAAGTGTTGGAGCTCTGGCTACTCGGGCCTGATGTGGTTGTAGAACCAGGGGAGAAGCTTGCTGACACTAGAGCTGCAAAAACAGACAAAAAAAGCATTTTGTCCACTGTTCCCTAGGTGCATTGCACAGGCAAAACAAATACAATAGGGTTAAAGGTATATTGTAGGAGAGAAGGGTAGGAGAGAAAGTACAAGGATATAGGAATAATCATTGCATCAGTACTTAATTATATTTAATGTGAAATGAAGGACAGTAATAGAGAGAATGGATGAAGAAGAAAATTAAGAATTTCTGTTCTTACACTTGCAGTAATCAAGGCTACTGATGGTGTTATTGTTGGAGGCGGTCCATGATTTGTTGAGGGTGGAGCTTGTATTGGACAGGGTGGAGTTCAAAGGGTGACAGAAGTTTACACAGGGGTCCCAGGAGTGTGGGTGGTCTGACTTTTGGACCTTTACTGGAATACACATGCACACACACACACACATGCAAGCACAGAAACACACAAAAATGAATTACTTCCATCTTCCATGAAACCTAACCCTAACTTAAAAAAAAGGAACTTAGAAGGAAATAATACATTTGACTACATAGAGACAAATGAAAAGAGACAGAAGATAAGAAAGTGACAGGATGAGAAACGAGGGATATTTTGGATAGGGGGTTTAGGATGGGAGATGAGTAGAGAAGAAATTACAAGTGTAAAAATACAAGGTTTGGTTCTCAGACCAATTCTTTTCACTTTGCACATGCTTCCTCTAGGCAGTATTATTAAAAAAAGACGATGACACACAGTTATACATATCCATGAAGTCGGTTGACGGTAATCAAGTTATGAATTTCCAGGAATGTTCTTATTATACTTCTGAACACAGACAAAACCAAAGTTATGGTCCCTGGCCCTAATACCTTAGGGAAGCACCATCTGAACATTTAATCAACCTGGATGGCATTACCATGGCCTCCAGTTCTACTGTAAAGAACCATGGAGTTATTTACAACCCAAATTTCTCATTTGTCTCACACATACAGCAAGTCTGTGAGTCAGTCCTCTTTCACCTGCACAATATAACGATAATCAGAAACGTCATTCAAGGATTTTTTTTTTTCTCTCCACTGTTGCCAAGTGGTTTCTCATTGTGTTCCTGTTGGGTTTCTCTATGATACTTGTAAGGACATGCAAATAAAATGGGTTTGAATTGGATTATGAGAAGGAGGTAGCAGGCCATAAGCAGATGCTGACAACTATAAGAGAGCAGTTATGACTTTAATCAAATATCATACTGCCATTATACTCCCTGTCGTTCTTTGTCCTATTCATTTGCGTCTTCTATATTTAGCGCTCCCTCTTCTCCATTCCTTCTCATGCCAAGCTAAAATGACTGCCCCATACAATCTGTATAGAAAGTAGCCTGGAGTAAAAAGTTTTAGTCTAATTAAAGTCTAGAATTTCTCATTTTTATTCTCAGTCTTTCAGCCTCGTCTCTTAATCCTGCAGTGTTTTTCATCCTCTCTCGGGTCTCTAATCAGGTCATAGAAAAATTAAAACACATTTTTCCACACACACAAAACAAGACGTGAGTGTGGAGAGAAAAAGGATGTAAATAATACATGTTCATCTGAATGTAATACTGGCAGCTTTGTTACGTGTACGAACCTGTGCACATGCTATATACAGTCACATGTTTCTAGATGTGTACCACTATGTGTGTAGTGCAGATATGTCATACTTAAATCTGTCGACTGTGCAGCAACAACCTGGGATAATAAAGCCGCCATTGGCATCAGCATTTCCCCCTGTGAATCCACTGGCACTAATTCTCCTGCAGATGAGAAGTCGCTGCTCAACCACGGGTGAGGAAACACTCCTACAACTAATTAAGCACAAAGCTGCCACTGCAGCCGAAAATATTTCTCAATCAGCGTTCTTGTGAGACAACAAGGCAAGTAAAATTACATTTTCTCTTACTGATGTGCTCAATGTGCAAGGGGGCAATTATTGATCGAAAAACAAAACAAAAATGACTATGGATTTGACTTTCATTTCATACGTGTTCAACATTTTAAAAGTCAGATTTGTCAGAATGAAAAAAATCTTATTATTAGTAGTAGTGGTAATTATTAGTAATGTGTATACAAACACATATAGTATGTTTGCAACGATTAGTCGATGTAATTGGTTGTTGCAGATTTTTTTTAGTGGTAGAGTTTAAAACAGCGCATCTAGCAAGCCACGTCCAGTAACTGCAATGTGCAACAGGAAGTGATGGGGGCAGTAGACCAAATTCTCCCACTATCTACACCAATTCCATTCTGAATCATCGAAAAAGAACAAATGAAAAATGGAGGACTTTCACCAAAACTTTCAAAAGTGTGTGATTTTGAATAAAGATGAAGTTGAATGCTGCCTCTGCAAGACAGAACTCTCAGTGATCATGTCAGCAAGCATTTCTTTCAGCACACAAATGTCCTCAGTGGATATACGTAAGTGAGACTGACGGTGGAGGCAGAGAAACGTATGTCTAATGCGAAGTTGTTGAAACCGATTTGACTGCAAATAAAGGGTAAGGCCCTTCGAGCCAGAGCCGGGTTCATGTAAATATTCCAATGTGGCTGAGATGTCTCTGACAAGGTAAACTTCCCCTTAAATTGTGACTAATCGACTTATCGGAAAAAATAATCAAGTGATTAGTTGACTACCAAAGTAATTGTTAGCTGCAGCAGAGAGCTGGTGTGTTGCATGCTATTTAAAAAAGATATATACTCAGTAATGGTCTTCATTTACATGGGAGCGGTACTGTATGTGTTATAGGAAAATGGTTGTGCATATATCAACCCACACTGATGTTGAACTTTAGTTTGCACATTAATTGCTTTAGGTGGGCTCAGAGGGCAATCATGTATGGCTTAAAGTAAAGCTGTTCCATCTGTTTAATGCTGTCCAATGTGTAAATTAAGGTAAAAAAAACAAGTTTGAACTCTATCCACCTGTGTCATGCTGTTTCCCTGCCAGCCTTGTCTGATTGGAGGGTAATATTTCCAATTTGACCAGTTCTGCTGTGCTTGCTAATAGCTGTGTTGCCTCAAGGACGGTACAGTGTTCTGTCGATGTCCCATCTATGGACAGCAGGTGATCGCCTGCATGCAACGCTCCACATCTGTGAAATCCGGAAAAAAGAAAAAGAAAAATGGTAGTAATGACAGGGTAACTCACAATATGACACAATACGATAAATCACACTAGCTCAAGTAGCTACTAGTTGTTTTTACTTGAGTAAACATCATAACTGAAGGATCGAGCATTCCCTTTAAAAGTTGGAGGAGTTAGATATTTTTACATTATCCCACTGTCAACTGCCTCTATAATTAATTGCCATGTTTCATGTTACCACATAGAGTCATTATGTAATACATGTGCTTATATTTGTCACCAGTATGTCAACACTCATATTTGAGAAATATTATATTTTTGTTTGGTTTGAAAATGGCACATTGGCTCCGACACAAGGCTCTTCATGCTGTGGTTCAAATTTCTGGAGACTATGTGGTAAAGAAAAGTGACATATGGTGAACCTCCATAGTTCAAACCGTTCTGTTGTTGAGGTTATTTTAGTGCTCGGTTGTGCCCTGACAAAAGGTTCAAGCGTTTCATGTACAGTATATTTTGAGCCAGACGGAGGCTGGGGGCAGAATCCTGTCTCCTACTGTCTGTGTGAGTTATAGGGCTGGACACAGCCTGTGTGCATGTGTCTCTGCTTGTTTTAGGTACCTTTTGTTGGTAAGTTTAGGGCTATGATGTCCAAATAAATGGAAGTCAATGCAGTGTCCTTAACGGCCAGTGGGTAACAAAAGGACAGCAAGGCTTATAGGGCACCAACATAAGCACGGTATTGGTTTACTACTGACATCATGAACAGTCACTGTAAACATTGCATTGTTGTTGTCATTTACTAACATAACTTCAATCTGGTTGATTACTTTGTGGTTTAAGTAGAGTAGCTTTTATTAGATTATGTAGGGGCTCCAACAGGTCTTTATATGGTCTAAGAGAGAAAAGAATCATAGACTGAGTATATGTACTGTATATATATATATATATATATATATATATATATATATATATATATATATATATATATATATATATATATATATATATATATATATATATATATATATATATATATATATATATATATATATACTCAAGTTCAACATAGATTATAGAAAGTGTATCAAGATCAAAAGTGCAAACATGTAAACATGTAAACATTTAGTGTGTGTTTACCTGTCCGCCACACTCCCAGGCTTAACCCTGTCGATGACAATGACCTGCTTGTTTTGATGATTGGCTGATGTCAGCATGATGCCCAGTGCTGCTCCTGGCGACTTTGCAATTTCCACTAATAGTGGACCTGAAGCATTTGTCACTGTGTCTGATTAATAATAAAACAAACAAACAAACAAATCATAAAACTGAGACTCAAACACAGCAGAGTAGCTCTCACTCTCAGAGAGGAGGATCCTGCAGATTTTTTTTGAGGCGGACAATGTTCATGAATGCACCCAAAGTGATCTAAGCAATGCACTATGGTTAGGTTTTAAAGGTTAATCCAGGAAAAAGTCAGAGTTCGGCCTGAGGTGGCAGCAAATGCCAGCACATCAACAAAACAATCCATTTTCCTTCTTTTTTTTGTTTTATTTCAGTGGCATTTTAGAACAGTCTACAAACATCTATTCCCAAAGGTTTATTTAATGCATCCGTTTGTGTGTGTGTGTGGTCTCTGACCCATGATGGCAACGTCGTACTCTATCTGGAACAGAGCTTCCTGGCCACACTGAGCCAACACGATGAGGGCATCGCTGTGGTTGATGTTGTGCAGCGGCAAACCATCCACACTGAGCAGGCGATCACCGGAACGTAATGTTCCCTCTCTGAAAATACACAGGGAAGGAAGTTTGATCGTAAAGTGCATCTCACCACCACCAAGAAAGACTGAAGACACAAGCTAGTGAGTGAGTGAGTGACCCCTCATCCCTCCAATCAAGTGCAATTTATGATAGCCAGGTCATATTTGTAAATGAGAACTGGTTCTTAAACATTTTATCTGGTAAAACAAAATAATAATTTTTATATCCACTCTTTTTGTAGTGTGCTCTTACTGCTATGTTTTTTTGGAGCCCTTTATCACTGACTGACTGATAATGTGTCGGCTAAACTGCATTTTGTTGTTTTTATAACAATAAAAAAAAAGACTTTTTCACAATGACGATCTCAAAAAACTATACAATCCTAACGTTTACAGAATCATATTTTAGAAATTCTAATTTAGATAGATAGATAGATACTTTATTCATCTCACAGAGAAATTCACAAAATTTAGCCCCCATACATCCTTTCTTAAGCTGTTTCCGCTCTTTTATTTATTTTACCACTCCTTCCTGTCTCCAGTGACTATGTAATGCTGAAATGAGCTTTATTTACATAGAGATCAAAGAGATGACAAATGCAGTCAGTGCAAACGCTCGATCACAGGTTATACCACCGCGCTTCCCAACATTTAAAATATTCACATAGAAACATTAATGTTTAATATTTAGATTTGTTTTATGTTCTATTATAAGACGGATGGAACTTCGTTGCAATTTAGTTTCAGATAACTTTGAGTAATTATCCCTTTTCAGAGACTTGATATTTACGATGCACTCAAAGGTATTTCAAGAAAATTGTTCATTCCATTGCAAAAAAAAATAAAATAAAAATTGAGATGTAGCACTGTAGCAACTTTCATGCAGATGACTGCGTTTGACAGCTGATAGATGCGTTATGCATGATGTCAGAGTGTGAGTAACACAGAGCTGTCACCATACCAGCCAGAGGTTGTAAAGTATGACGCTAATACCCCTGAAGGAAAAGACTGGAGTCAGATAAAAGTCTGAATAAAAGTTTAAACTGACATGAAAATGGTTTTACCCTTGGCTCCAACCTGGGTAAAAGGTGAGCAGTGTGAAAGTGACTCCAAGGCCAACATGACATATGACCACAACATACACGTCAGTTTAAACTAAACAATCTGATGTCTTTCCACATGAAAGAGAAACAGGGGTGTTTCAAGAGACTTTTGGGGCCTTGAAGAAAGGGGCTCTATACAAAACTGAGTGAAAGCAAGCATGACTTTGGGCCTATGGATTCCAACCATTGCAGTCTCCTGTATTACCAATCTTAAAGGTCCAGTTAATTGCACAAAAACATTTCACTGGAGTTTGTTCATGTGAATCTTCAGAGAAAGGAACAACATTCTCCAGTTACTTGAACACCACGTGAATGGATAATAATACTACTCATTCTTTTATGCTTTCATTTACCCATCATTTATTTTACTGTAGGTCTGTCCTGATTTAAATAAATTGCCTTAAAGCTATACTGGGCAGAACAACAATAGATGAACAGAAAGAACTGTCATATGACTGATCTAAAATAATCTCTTAATCTCTGAAAGGCTCTGTCCATACTGGCATGGATTTTATTGTGTTTACCTTTTTGAAGTTGCTGTAATAGTGACCTTTTCACTGGTATGAGCACCTTTTTCTTCTGAACTGTCCCTTAAATGGTCACAGTCTCCCATGACAGGCCAGATTTCACCAAGGCTCAAAATAGAGCCTCGAGTAGGTACAGATGTCTAGATGTTTCTCAGATCACTTTAATTACATAATTCTGAAAGGTTGGTTTGGATTTTCTTTTCATCAACAATGCTAAAAATATGTTACCCATCAAAGTTTCAAGGGCATCATTGACATGAAGACTGCTTAAAGGTTTTCCTATTAATAAAATCTATTTCAAGTGATGATGCAGTGAAAGCAGTTTCATTGTTGTCCTGTGAAAAAAACAAAAAGCAGTCAAACAAACAAAAACAAAAACAGTAAAGTTGAACTCTCAGTTCAACTATAATTCCCACTTGGTAATGGTAAAACATGTAAGCACTCCTGGGACTTTGTGGTTCTGGAGATTGAGTTTTCTCCAAGTGGCCCAATAGGGTTTATAAAGCAGCATGACTATCTCATCCGATTCCTGTGGACTGACCTACATTTTCAGGATGAATTTGCTTAAGATGGTGAAAGATGAGCTTCAGGGGAAAAATAATTCAAAAGTAAGAAAAGTTAATCCTGGTATTGGCCCAGACCATATATATATATATATATGATCCATGAAGCTTTAATTAAATTGTCTTATAATAGTGGAATGTCTTTGAAAATATCACAAGACTTTTAGTAGATATACAATGAATTTAGCCAAACCAATGCAAAAAGCTGCACAAGTGATCAAAGGAAAATGGTGGCACTTTATTTTCACTTTGACTACAATTGTTGAAGGAGAAGGAACACAAGACAAATGACTACGTCCAGCAACAGCTGAGAAATTAAGCCATGAGAGATGTTTGGGTGAAAATTAAAGCCAGGGTTTATAATTTGTTACAGAACCACTTTCACACCCTAATAGGCTCCAATAAACAAAGTTGTGTGATAAAAAGCCAGTACGTGCAGCCCTAGCAATACTATAATAAACATAACCTTTTAATTCAGGTCACATGGAATGATTGGTGGGTGTAACTGTCACTAACCAAACTGCCGACCTGCGCAAACCCTATCCATGCCTGAGTTGTCACAATAAGCCAGAGAGATACATGTATGGTCCACTATTCTATTCCACAGCCAAAATTCACAGTTTCATTACACACAACAACCTCCACAAAGTATTGAGGAGAAGGCCAATAAAAAAATGGTGGAATATATCAGTTACATTTCACCACAGTCTTTGAGAACAACTTCCATCTTGATTCCTCTTGAATATTGAACCATTTATGAAGGAAATGACAAAAACATTAACTAATCAAACAGCCCCAAGTCCAGTTCCCAATTGTTAACTTGCTTAAATGAAGATGTCTCCTGTTGTGATCTATTAACATAATGTAAAATTATATATGCCTTTCAACATTACAGCTATTTTTTTTTTTTGTATTTTCATATACTACTTTATTGCTTTAACCTGAAAACAATAGTCGTCTTTGCAGGGGGATGTTTTCTTTTTATCTTGAGGGGATTTGTAGGAATTCGTATTATGGATTGACAGAGTTGCATTGCATCATTTGAACACTAAAGCTGTGCAAATCTTAACATGAAGGCTTAGACAGACACATGATGACAACATTAAATGGCATATGAGGTGATTCATGCTGCTACTGCTCTGAGCAACGCATAACTGTAAGATGATGGTCACGAAGAAAGACATTGTTACCCTTTGGGCACATTTTAATGAAGGTGCAGAAAAATCACCAGCTTCTGTCTGGAACTGTGTGTTAGATTTATCTCAGTTTATTATCCTTTAAAATAAACTATAAAAGCATACTTATTAGGCTCTGATTGTACATGCGGTGGGTTTATGTTTCCGTGATGTGTTAGTGTATCAGTAGACATGTGTATGTACATGTTAAGTTTGAATATAACACGTGTAGTGATTTCATTTTTCCATAGTTAAGTCTACCTGTCTGCAGGGCCACCTGGCCTCACGTAGGTGACCACTAGGGGGCGCGACTTGTGCCAGTCTTCGTGTGAGCCTCCTGTCAGAAAAGAAGGACAAAGTTGATGATGACCAAGATGAGAAATCTTTACATTGTTAATTATGAAATTGTAAAACATGCCTGTCAACATGGCTCGTGTTTTCTTTTAAAGAGTGAAAATGTAACTTTAACTGATGGCTGCCAGGGAAATATGCTTACAAATGCGTACATGAAATATAATAGAATAAAAAATTAAAATCAATAACGAAGTGATTCCCAAAGACTGGGTAAGGACCCACAGATGAGGCACGGGAGGGTTTTTTTTTGGTTCTCCATACACATTTTATGCACATAAATAATTTTAATTCATTTACCACACATTTCATGAAAATTATTTGTTTACCAGTTCAAAATGATATTCAGTTTTATAGATAGGGCTGTCAATTATGCACAAATTTACTCTTTCCACGATTTATATTGGGAATTGGTTCACGGTAGTTTGCCATCTTTAAAAAGTGGTTCTCCATGCAGAAAGTTAGGGAAACACTGCACTAGAATCTCTAAAGGGATAGTGCAGTTTTTGTAATGGGGTTTTATAAGTTACTTATAGTGGCTCACATGCGGGTGACTTCACTGTGTGTCCTCCCTGTGGGAGAAATAGACTTGGGCAGTGAGCACTTCCTGTTGAAATGGACAGTGTTTTAGGTGAGTCTTTTCTTAGGTGACTAATATACACACACACACACAAGGACACTAAACTCTAAATTCTCCACCGTCTTTGTTCATTGACTTTTATTTTGTAACAAAACTACACTGTATATATATATATATATATATATATATATATATATATAAATATATATATACTGTATCTGTCCCTATAGCTACTGCATACTTTGACTGAGCAGCCGCTGGCTGCCTCTTGGCACAGGGAGCACACAGCTACTGTATATCTTAACATGGTACACATCTAATTCAGCCCCACTAAATGGAAGGGATTATTCAATGTCTCTATTTTTAAAAGGCACAGCACTGTCTCTTTATTTGGTGTAGATTACTATAGTTCACAACAGCTACAAAACTGGTTTGTTTTACTGACGGTTACCTCTCACGACGAAGCCAAAGCTGTTCCCCTCTTTGTGCAAACAGATGTCGATTGTCTTTGATATAACTCCTGAGCTGCTGTCTGGTGCTTTGAGAACAGCGAGAGGGGTGGGTAGGTTGAGAGGGATAGTGAGAAAGAGTGAAGGAAGAGGAAGAGAGAGAATATAATGTATGTTTATAGTTGCTAAATAATTTTCTACATACTGTTCCTCCTGTTGCTGCTGTGATCTAGTCAAATTAATATTATTTGCTAATGGAGCTTACAAATGTAATACCGAAAAAAAAAATATAGAAAAACTATGTGTTTGTAAAGACGTCTATCTTTATTGACAATACAAAACCTCACTTTGGTGAATGGTGCCACACATGATGTGACTTATACATACCTGTAGGGGGCAGTTCATACTCCACCTCCAGCAGAACTCTCTCTCCTACATTCTTTAACAAGCTGATGATCTCTTCATGGCGCAGTTTGGTCAGATTGATGCCATTCACAGACTTGATGTAGTCACCAACATTTAGCTGGTCACTCCTGCACAGAAAAAGGGAGAAAGGATGTACAATCTGGACACTGTGTTTTTGTGCAGCATGTACTGTATCTCATTTCTTTCATGAAAAATAGATTTACTCTACACTGAATGTACAGTGTTTATTGTGCTTCTTCCTTATTAGTGATGCATCTGTTCCACCCACCTGGCTGCAAGTCCTCCAGGCCGCAGGTTCGATACCCGTGGTTTCCCGTCCTTGTCGGTTCCTCCTGAGATAGTGAGGCCAAGTGTGCTGCCTTCTTTCTTCACCAGCTCCACCATGGTAACCCCCCGCAGAGCTTCTAACCAAAAACACACACACACATAAAGACAAAATACACACAAACAAAACAGGCAAGGACACGGACATAACCACACATGCATACACACATACAAACACACACTCAAACACACAAAATATAGCAGAGAGACACATTGTTAGTGGCAGCCTTTGCTCCATTCTGATTCATGGATTAAAGCAAAGTCAAGATACAAGAACAGTAAAGACTAAACACTAAAGACATTTGCTGCTGTGCGTCCTTGAGTGAGACTCTGATTCCCCTGTCTGCTCAAAATGAGAGAATCTACTAAAATGACTAAAATGTAAATGTGAAACTCGGATAAGATCAGCATCAGTTAATCAAAGTTAAAAAACACTCCTGCAGCCATTCCACGAGTAACAGCTAATTAACACAATTACCGATGTGTAATAAAACTGATTCTTCTATATTTCATTGTACACATTTTTCTGTAGAAATCAATTTTTAAGTGGCAAAAACTAAGCAAGCAATTAACCTACACAGTGGTCATCAAAGTCACATTTAATATCAAAATTGGTACAGCAAATGTACTGTATGTCTATGCCTACATACAGAAGTACAGTGAGCGAGAGTATTACAGTAGTAGTACAGTACAGTGCTGCATACATTCCCAAAACTATATTAACAAAGGCATAATCCTCAATACTCAACATTCAATTCACTTTCATCCTTGTATCATGCTGTAGTAAGAGTTTATGGTAAAAGTTTGTGAAGAGAGGATGGCTTCAGTGGGACTTAGGTTTCAAATATTTGTAACATAAGCAGGTTCAAATGAACAATCACTTTCAGAACAAGGCTGTGAATTGACTTTGGATCAAGAGATGATGAACAAGAGATTGTCTTTGTTTCTTAAAGACACTATCACATGGCTCTCGGTCTTTTCCCCCCCTCCCGAGCTGTGAGGGAGGAGGGTTTTGTTGCCATGTTGACTGTTATTTACAGTAGCCAACAGCGCCACTGCAGCTACTCCACAACATGACAAAATAGGTAAACAAAGAAAACAGCCTACTCTCTACTGCTCTGTTAAATGAAGAGGAAGCTGAGAATGATATTTCTGAATGAATGAGTGAATCCATGATGATTCATGGATGAAGGAATGAGCTGTGCAGATCGGTCCCGCCATTGTCTTTACTCGTGTCATTGCCATTATCGGATATAAACGGCCAACAGAAACCAACAGAATACTGCAGATAAATAACCAAGAAATCTCTGTCATTGGACTCAATTTCTTCATTGCCCAGTGTGGCACCCGCCACCCCCCAGCTCAAGCTTTGGAGTGATAAATGTCTAGATTAGGCAAATCTTTCAAGCAACACTCAGAATCAGTGAGGTGCTTCAAAACACATCTCTGTGGGTGCTACAACACACAGAGGGGCATGCGCGCGCGCACACACACACACAGACACACACACACACTCTTTATCTGCAGAAACACAGTCATTCATTAATTAGTCCTTGTAGCGTTCATATTTGCATAAAAGCCCAGGAGCTTTTACTGATGTACTCTGACGGAGGGAACACATGAACTAAGATGATCACAAAATGATGCAGAGGTGATTGTGTTCATATTCTATAAATGTCTGGATGGATGGATGGATATACCTGGTATACTGTGTCTTCTACAGGCCATTGTTTGTTCTGGTCCAGAGATATCCTTAGTTTTTCCATATGGGCCATCATCTAGACAAAACAGAAAGAGAAAAAAATGAGTATGTCTTCTTTCTTACTTAAAAGTATTCTATCAGTAACCACCGACAACTTTACACCTTTACACACATTATCAACACAAGTCTATGACTTAGGCAGTTGATGGTTGTGAAAGACAATAATAATCATTGGACAGGACACATTAAAGGATAGAACTAAACATGTGACGTATGCTCCTCTGCCAACAGTCGTTCAGCAGTGAACACCATTCATTTAATCGTAACCCATGAATGACACCTTCATCCTTCTGCAACATCTTCTCTATTAAAAACATAATAGATTTTATTTTCTGTTCATTTAATTGATCTGAATATCCAGCAAGAGTCTAAGGAAAAGCTACTTCAACAATTTAGATTAGAAGGTAGCCTGATATTATAATTCAATTTATCTTATTCATATTTTTCAAGAAACCTCCAAGATAGGACATGTAAAGATTCTGTACAAAAATGGGAATGCTTAATCTTGACCCCCAGGGTCCCCCAATTGGGGGACACGGACAGAGTTTACCCAACTTATTTTTCTTTCTTTTTTTTTTTTTTTTAAACTCGGTATTAGAAAAATCTGGTCTACAAAGCTGTAAAAACCTCTTTAAAATGTGACAATCACAGCTCAAATAACACCTAAGTGAATAACTACATGTCAAACTTCATAAATACCAATGCATCAAAAGGTTATTGCGCATATCGCCGCATTTCTGGAGCTGACGCTCCGCCATCTTGTCCCCCACACACACCCACACATTATTCAAATGAAAGCTAAGACTCTGCCCTTTCCAATGGTATATGCCAAAGCAGTATAGGACAAAGCATTACAGCGATACAGATACGCCAGATAATACAGACAACAGAGAGTCGTTCGCTGAACAACAACTGTAAAATCTCTCTTACCTTTGATGTTTCTCTGTGAGAAATTAATCTTTCACCACAAACAAAGTGCTCCCTGGTTAAATTGACTCCCTGTGTAACACTCAAGTGCTTCCTGGCGTCTCTAGGTGACGTCATCACGTTTTTAGAAGCATTACCCTATCCTAAGGCAGCAGCTAGCCACTTGGTTGCCTCTCATTGGCGAACGAAGCTGTCAATCAAAATTTGGAGACGACAGCTTTAAGGAAGCCAATAGAGAGACAAGTCAGCTGGTGTTTGTTTTTTGAATGGAAAACATATTAAAGTCTGCAGGAACTTTGAAACAATGCCAGAAATAGTTTTATTGAACATAAATAGGTATATTAAAGTGAAGAAAGTAGTTAAATACATGGTTTAAATCCAAATTGCACAGATGTTTTGAAAAAGTGACAAATTAGTCTTTGCCTGTAATTTTTGCACTAAAATCACTCTAATTTTGTTCTGCTTCACTTGATCAAAGTCAAACTTTGCAGAGATTATATTCACAGGCTGTACTTTGATTTGAGCGATTTGAGCTTATTCTCCATTATTCTAGAGAGATATTCATCTTTATTTTGGAGGGTTTTTCAGGCAAAGCTGAATTATTTTAATGTTTTTGGTGTTCTATCTTCATTTACTCTTCACCACTAATACTGACACTGATATTTACACATCTTTTTTCCTTTTTCCTTTACTATGACACCAAAAGTATTAAAATAGGCCTTGTGGTTGCAGAGATATACTCATTTTATTATGAATAGGAAATATGCGTTTATAGACCTAAAAAATAGGCTCAAATAGGCTTGGTGCTCAAGAGGTTAAGAAACAACAAAATACATAATCTGTTTCGGGTATCATGCGTTGTATAATAATCTTGTATATCAATTGAATTTTGGTGGTATTGACTGAAGGGACTTTGTGTATGTGTTGATGAAGTTAGGTTCCCTTGTGCTGAATAGTGAAAGGAAATCCATTCTTGTAAAAAAAAAAAAAGAAGAGGTGATTCATTTTATTCTCCAGCACAGCTGTTCCTGGTAGAGGATTATTATTTGATAAGACAGATCCTCCAATCGGATCTCCGCAGGTGTTGATAACTGAATCTTTAAATTCATTTATAGACTGCAACCACTACCTAATCCGCAAACTGGATTTTAGATTTCAGTGCACCTTTTTTTTTGGGTCTCATCAATGACATAAAGTGATGTTATGGGTGGGCTATGTTAAGAATTATATCCTCTCAATTACTACCACACCTTACTCAAGTAGTTACATTGAACTGTAATATATTGAGGGACAACTACGCTGCAACTTAAATGTCCCAGCTAAAGTTGCAAAATAGATCTATATTTCTAAAGTGACTCAGCACCTAAAGCAACATTTTTAACTGAAGCCATCATCAACAGTGCAACAAAACGAGAAAGGATTGCAACATGTCTTGCAATACAGAGTTAGTGCACTTAAAATACATCCATAGCTTTTTTTCATTAGTTTGTTCTTCGAGATGTTGTCACCAAGCGTAACCAGTGTTGGCAATTTAAAACAGTCTCAAACTTGTAACTAGTAACTAACAGTGAGTCACATAAGGGAGCTGGAGCCAATTCCAGGCAACATTGGAGGAGAGGCAGGGGGATATTTTACTCCTCCTAATGGCCTCACGAGAAACCAAAAAGTAATGCATGCATGGGTCTTTTGAATAAATATATACATATAAAAAAAAATCCAATGCACACTGTAGTGTTCATGTAGGTGTGAAATGGCGTGACATGCCAAAGAATAGTTAAAACGATGACCGATGTAGTGAGGCCTTCACAAGAGGAACCAAAAACGTTAACACATTTAAGATCAAATGCAAATCCAGGATGCGGTGTTAGATGTGAAAAACAACTACTGTAATGTCTGTGCAGAATTTCCTTTATCAAGGTCAAATTTCTCCTAAAATCTTCTAGAAATTCTATTATAATCTCTACATTCCTGACCGGCCTTTTCAAACGCTTTCATGCAAACACATTTTAGTTAAGTGACGTTAAGTAACCCCAACAATTTTATAAAATCTTACAAAACAAAACCAACTAATTTACTGGCTTCCAATTACCACACTTTATTGAGTGTTTTCCATCTATAGCATGTTCAATACCTGGAGCAATTCCATTCCCTGTGGGCTTTATATGTGTGTCCAAAGAATATGCAGCACTTATCCACTTGTAATGCTTAGAAATCACTTCAAGCAGTGACAGGGGAAAGGAGGCCACTGTTGTTGTGTCTTGGGGTTTAGCAAATCTTCACAGAGGTGTAATAGGTTTAATAATTCATAGGTTGTTTATTAAATTTTGCTTTAAACCACCTTCATAAGTTATCTGGCTGGCTGCGTTCCTGCTGTAAGGCTGTCACAGACATAATGGGCCCCAGAGGCTGCTCATCAAACCCTCCCAAACCCCCCCCCCCCACACACACTCACACACATAGCTGCAGAGAGGGATACATGCACAGGATTTAGTACCTGTATATGCGCAGACATGCAAAGACACAAAATACATAAATGTATCCCCTCTCCATGGACACACAATGAGTAACACAGAACATAAAGAGCAATTAACCATCTCTGTCTCTTTGGTAATAAGGATCCTCAGTTCTTATTCTTATTCCACAATCCACTGTTAAGTTTCAGCGCCTGATTTATCATCACACAGCCAACATATTTGTTACAACAGGCATTAGGAAGTGATAATCTGTAAGAAGTTACAGTATCTTTTATAAATAATATTTTTTACATAAGCCTCAGCTCCAGTCGAGCTGAGGGTTTTCTTTGAAGGATCTCTTTTCTGCTGCTTTTTCTCTCCCGCTCTGATGAATTAGCCTCTCCTGGTGAATAATTTTAAAGTGATTAGGCTAATGACTGCTGGCATCAGCTTACTGAAAAGGTTGAGTTATAGACAAGGCATTGAGCCAGATTTGACTCCTGCAACAGAATCACTGGCATAACGTTTATAGCACCAGCCTCTTTTCAGAAAGAGATTGTAACAATTGTAACACGTATGCAAGGATGGATTACTGAATGGGCTATTACATCCACCCCTGATGTCTTGACGGGGCCCTGAGTCAAATAGGGGAGGTTAAGTAATGTGATATGTCTATTAGGACCCCTCAATCATGTTACTCTATTCTATTATATCATCATTATTATTATTAGTAGTACTATTATTAGCCAGCCGTTGCCTAGTTAAAGCACATTTAAACAGAATATTTTTACTTCATTTTTTTACCCCTTTTCCAGTCTGTTACATTCATGTTTACATCAGTAAAAGGTATTTAATCAATCAATACCACCGTTTGATGACTGCAAGGGAATCTCAAGCCAAGACGAGAGGCAGGGAACAGCCTGAACAGATCACTGGCCTAGCACAGCACAAACATCCGCTTTCTTGCTGTGAGGCACCAGTGCTAACCATCTCACCACCATGTTGCAGACCTTTTTTGTGTAATGCCTCTGTGCTTGTGTTGTATTGTGTTGTGTTGTTGGACAGCACGGAGAAATAATGCAGATACTATCACACTATCTGAGCACAATGGGTAAGTGCTGCTCTTCCACCACCTCCTCGCTCAGCCTCCCCATTTCCATTGGGCCCATACACAGTATATATTTCCTTCCCAGGAATGTGATGTTTGATTGATAACAGCGTTTTCATTTCCGTCAGTGTGGAAAGTAAATACACAGTTGGATGATATTTACATGCAAATGATAGAGGTCTTCACAGGGTGGCTTATTTTAACATTCATTTACACCACTTTCATCAGCTCTGACATTAAACAACATTTGTGGTTGTTTCACATATTTATTGAGGTCATCGGTGGTGGTTATAGAACCTGCTTACACTCTAATGCAGTTGTGGAAATTATCTTTATACATTCTTGATATACATCCATCTTGGAGCCACTGTTGTCTAATGATAAATTACCCTCTGCGGGAAAAGATCGGTATATTGGTGCTTCCCGTATAGATAGATGGTTTTAAATTCACACGATATGCTTAGAAAAGTTTTGTCCAGTTTTAAACTAGATGTGTACGTTTGTTCTGATCTTCAAATCTTTGAGATTTGTTCATCAAAAGTTGATTGTGAGACACCTGAGTAAAGGTGTAAATTGTGTGAAAACACTTGAAAATAGGGTGCTGGTACGGAAAAACAAAACAAAACGGAAAGACGGTTACGTACCAATCAATATAAAGTATCTTTAATCCTGTTTAGCTTTCAGTTGAGGAGAGAAGAAGGGAAACAACTTGTCAATAAAAGCACCATGTGGAAGATTGGACACACTGTGCTTGAACTGAACACCACAGAAAACACCACAGGGAAGATGGGGCACAGCACCACTTGTCTACGACTTTAATAATAATAATACTCCTCCAACAAACTCAGAAGACCAGTATGATTAGTCAGGACATCAGAAGACTTGAGGCCTTGAAAAGGCTCCCAAAATATGAGGAAACAAGAGTTGTTCCAACAATAACTTGTTGAGTTGTGTAAAACGCTGTGTCTTTTAAAATACTTAAAACTAACTTGTAGTTAGTTATTCTTTGCACACACACACCAATTAGTGCTAGTGAATTTGATCTCTGCATTGACGCCCCAGCAATGAACACACACAAGCCGGGCACAGCACTTATCTTTGCCCGTGGAACAGTAGGGATTGGTTGCCTTGCTTAGGGGCATCCAGCCCTTGAACTGTCTCGGGATTTGAACCTGTGACCCTCCAGTTACAGGCTCAATTCCTTGCCTCTTGGCCATGGACTAGATAAGTAGTGTGTTTGCATTGCACAATGTCTTGTGTTTCATTACAGAACCTTGGTGGCCACACTGTTTTTCAAACAAATCTCATCTTGTACACTTCAAATGCAACTCTTTTCTTTTAGTTTAGTTCTTTTTGGCAAGCCCGAATCCTTCCCTCTTGACCATGAGCTATGCGCAGTGTGTTTACATCGCAGAATGTCATGTGTTTTGTAACTTTCCTTATTGTTTAAAAAATATATAGTTGGAGTACAGATACTGCATAACTATGTCATATTAGATACCTTTCTCCTTCTGCCTCACAAATACACGCTCGAATAGCCTCACCAAAGCAAGCCGTGATGACCTTACATTTTCTCAAGTGTGTGGGCTCTCCTAGGTAGGTAGATTGACACACCGAATTTGCTCATTTCAATCAGCTCTTTTAAAAATACACACACATACACACACGCATATGACTTGTACATGCATACTCAGATTAAGTATGTATATGTATTGTATGTATTAACTCAACCATTCACAAAACCAAAGTAGAATTCTGACGAGATTTCAGTGTGCAACAGGAATTTCCACTATGATCAAAGTTTAACCTCACTGTATTACATGTGACAAACACACATACACAGACCCACAGCAGAGGCTGCAGCAGGAGTAACACACTGACTATATGAGCAGTGTGTGGCAGTGAATAGCAGTGCTCCACTTTAGGTGCTGAGGGTGCTGAAAGTTTAGTTTACTTTTGGAGTCCTTCATCACTGGTGCTCTAGAGACCAGGATGAGCACTGAGGCTGCAGAGATTGGATATAGACGCGAGTCAATTAAGTGATCCCTTCTCAAGCTCTGGATGTTAGAACGTAACATTTTGCTGCCATATATTTTCAACCCTTATAATTTCCATCTCTTTCTCCGCTTTCCTTCAGGATATCAACATCACAGTTACAGCTGAGTGACCCAGCGGCATCTTTTGAAATTATAGTATATATTTAAATTCCTCTTAATTATAATTAACCAGCTATTCAGTGAAGTGCCCTGTAGGCATCCATTATGCAAATTAACTGGTGCCGTTAAAGGCGTGAGACACAGGCACCTGCTTGTTCACAATGACAATACAAAAAAAGTTGTTTGGAAGAACTGATACACAATGGACCTTAGTGATGCAATCAAACTGCTTTGATTCATTGCATTCTTTGAAACTTAAAGTGATGGAAAGTTTTTTTTTTTTTGTTTTGCGATTGTGGTATTGAGCTAAAGCCAGTGTGATACACACAGTATAAACCCTCAGTGCATTGACTGATGGACCGGACGGTGATTTGCATGGTGTATTGCAGCAAGTGTGACCAGAAATTAAAATGTGTTTTTAGCAACATAAAAGAATAATAATAATAATAATGATAATAAAAAACTTTCTAACTGTACACTACAGTTTGAATATTTTCAGTGGTATAAAATTAACTATGCCTTTCATTATTATTTAACAATAAATAAGTGTTTGTTACAGCAAAAGCACGGCCAGTTGGACATAAAGCACACACACAGCAATACCACAGAAAACCACAGTAAAAATGTACAACGCCTCTCACTGTGAATATTGGTGTGAGGAAACACAAACACACATCGACAAGCTCTTATCACTGGCATTGTTGAATGCAAAGGCATCTGATTGCGGTCATTATGAACCTGTAGGAAGTGAAGATGTGTAATTAGCTATTGTCCTGGACAAACGCTTGGACACAATGCAACTGTAGCTATCTCATGAAGCCACACAGAAATACACTGGGTTAAGAGAAAAAGACGGTACAGGGCAAGAGAGGACACAATGCCTCATCTGTGAACACAGAACCTCTGTCAGCCATTACAATTTTTTTACACCCCCATCATCAACCAATACACACACACACACACACACACACACCTGTGTCTCACCCACTCATGTAGAGCAGCCATGGAAGGAACAAGCAGTAATGAGGGTGGTTAATTGCTACTGTGTTGTGGTTAATTACAGGCTGTATGAATCTGGTGTTGGGTTGGGAAAGATAGTGTGGTGATGAAGGGGTGTCGCCAATTTAGCGCTAATGATCCCATTTTTTTTTTCTCAATAACCTCTCTTTAACTTATTCTCACAAAAGTATGAACTTTATTTGCGCAAAACGTTTTACGAGACACTTACATGAACCGGAAAGTAAATTAAATCTGCATCACTTGTATAAATGCATCCTTCTCACCAATTTGCAAGTGGAATGGTTGTTTTCAAGGTTCACAGCTGTGTGCAGCTGATCTGGATTGTTGTCACACTTGCGATCACAGCAGAGACGCCCTCCGAGAGGTTTATGGTTGCGACACGCTGAGAGAAAGGCACTTTGTGGTGGAGCGAAGAGAAAACGGCACACACCGTGCACAGCTGATGACAACATCACGACCACTTACTGGTCCACAGCAGTCACAGTCAATATTAAATTCTCAGCGTGGTCAGCCTGGTAATGCTCAGAAAATGAAGTGGATGAACTCAAGCGTCGGCAGAAAGCCATGGTGGTGATAAAGCCCTCATCATTCATTTATTTTTCATCTCTTCTCAGGTGGGATTTTATGTGGCCATAACTTCCACAGTAATAAAACGATTTAATCACGCCCACTCAAAACAATGCAAAGCGCAGACATAATGAGCAATATTATACTGTACATTAGTAATGCCAAGAAAACATAAGTATTCAAAAGATCACCCCGAGTTATGTGACCATGAGGGGGAAAAATAGGTGTTAACCACAGTGTTTGTATCAACATAAAGCTGAAAAAAATAAAATAAAACGAACAAAGAACAGCTTTGTGGGTCACAGCACTGTTTTCCCCTCAAAGTCTCTGTGGCCATAAAAGAAAAGAGTCACTCTGCTTGTTGGTGCATTAAATAGGAAGAGGCTCTTATTAATGACCCTGATGCAGTTCCTACTACTACTGTACAGTAAAGACGCAAAGCAACAGCTTCGTTGCAAATAGGAATGTATATGTAAAAATAAAAATCACCATTCAACTCACTTGATATATGAAGTTAGTAAATTGACAGCTAATCCTGTCCAATACTCAAGCATAGTGTTCAGAGGAAGATAACCACTCGCTCTTCCAAATTCAGTTAACTCTGTGTCCTAATTCAGGGGCTTGATCCTTTGGAGGATGTGGTCTGGAAAACCTGCATACATTTAGAAGGCCATACTGGGATAGGTTGCATTTGGTGGCCATGTTTGAAGGAGCCTTTGAAACTGACCTTCTGACCTGGCCTTTTCACATCACTGTGATGCAGATGGATGTCAAACAAGCCCTGGAGGATAAGGCAGGGAAGGCCAAAGTTTCAAATAGCATAGGTTGAAAAGCATGACAACGATAATTTTAAGTGAAGATATGAAATGGTTAATTAGCATCATTTAATACATGCCTACTCTGAGTGAGAGTGTTCTCCTTTTGTCCACTGCAGAGGCAGCAATGCATCTGTGACAGAAGCAGTAGCAGATGGTCTACAGGATTTTCACGTGTGGAAAGTCAACAGGGACCACATTAAAGTCTCACCACCTCAGGTTACAGCTTTTCAGATCATAAACATAATTGACACATATGGGCAATCCTGAATTTTTAACATTTCTTTAGAAGTTGAACTCTTGAACCTCACAAGTGTGTCTCCAGAAACACAGTTACACTTGAAAAGTCACAGCTACATGTAAAGAGTATGTGCACAGAATGTTATTTGGAAAAGAAGTACACTGCCTTGGTTTCTTATTGATTTGACAGTGTGATACCTGATAGAATGATTTATTAACTTTTTTATTTGTATAATAATGAATTAATAACTTGTTCAGTTCTGACAAGCTGGTGAGAAAAAACAGGTTTTCAACCTATGACAACCTGTTTTTTTCCCATCAGCTTGTCCAGTTGCCTACAGCCAAGTATAATTAATAACTTGCTAATTTCTGCTAAATTCACAACCTATTTTTGCATTAGACTGTACTGCATGTCAGTGCACATAGCTAAAGGAGTTCAATGCATAAAACCACAGTTTTTTCAGTAACACAAGCCAAGACATTTCTGCAAGCACATCTTCCTACTACAATACATTGAGTCAGTAAATATGATCATTTCAGAAGGCAGAAGGAACTTGATATTAAATAACTATTCCTTCTCCAAAGGCATACATGGAAAACCATCACACTATACCATTTCAGACAGAGATTTACAATTTAAATTAAATTTGCTGAATGAAAGAAAACAGCATCGTCAACAACAATTTCATCTGTTAAAAATCCTAGCAGGTTGATGCCATGGCACCTCCATACAACGTCTGACTGGAGAATGTAGTTCCAAATGCCACATAATTCAACCAGAATTCTGAGCTTAGTTCCATGAAAATAATTTCAACTTATGGGTTCAACACTTACCAACACTATTTGCCCTCAGCCCACAAAACATGACAGCTGACATGGATTTCCTTATGAGAGTAACATCCACAGAGGGGAAGGAAGAGAGAGAGAGAGAGAGACACTATGAGAGAGGAAGGAAAAAAGAGGACACGGATGGAGAAAGAGAAAGAGGAGGAGATGTGGACTGCCAGGCACTCAGGGAACAGTGCGATGATGATAAGAGATGACTGGCTCTTACGACTGCTCAACCTCAGAGAGGGCGACAGAGGGAGGGAGGGAGAGAGAGAGAGAGAGAGAGAGTGACAAAGAGAGAGGAGCACATATTGAAGAGAAAGCTTAGGATAGAGACAGTGTGTAAGAGTGAGGGAGGTATGAAGCAGCCAAAAAATGATAAGAGAGAGAGAGAAAAATATATATTTTTTAATCCTTTTGTCCATGTTATTATCTCTGCCATTGCACCTATGACGTTGTCTCTTTGGTTGTGTGCAGCAGCATAACTCAAAATGACATATTTTGATGATATTTGTGGGGATTTGATGGCCATTTGCACATTCTGAAATTTTACAGTACATTAAATTTAATAGTAATTTAAAGTAAATGAGATTCATTCTGCCCAGCACTTCTTTTTAAATAAGACCTCATCATTTTAATCAAGTTCAGCCACTTTCATTAAGCAAAACAAAAAAAATAATAAAACAAAACACTGTAGTTGTACATGAACACCAGATTTGTCGTGTTAAATTTGAAATTTGAACAGTATAAAACATATTTAAAATAACGTTTGTTTGAGGCTTTGTCTCAATGTCCAAAAACAGGCCGAAAAAAATAGAAACTATGTAGCACCCTGAATGAAATTTGACATGCAACATCTCAGCTTCTCAGAAACTGCTGGAATTTTCTTATGGCTCAAACCGTTGCATAATTACAGTAATGCAAATTGCGCATGTGCAAATGTGTCATCTGCAATATGCTCAGTGTAAAAGGGGTAAGACTATGTTCAACACTTAAAGTGCCATGGGCCACACACACACACACACACACACACGCACACACAGACACAGAGCAGTCAGGTCTGACTATGTGTCAGTATCACAACAACTCTGCAAAAAAGTCTGAAGTGTCCCAGTAACAATCAGTGATTGATACTCATTGTTTAATATAGTGTAATGGTGGATTTAAAGTGAAAACACAAACACACACTCACTCTCACATGCACACAATCATCCATCATTCCATTATCTACCACTTTACCCTCCACCGGAGGGCGCTATGCCAATCTCAGCTGACATAGGGCGATAGGTGGGGTACATTCTGGACAGTTCGCCAGTCCATCGCAGGTCCACACTCATAGAGACAACATTCACTCTCACATTCACACCTATGGTCAATTTAGAGTGACCAATTTACCTAATCCCCATCTTTCATGTTTTTGGACTTTGGGATGAAGCCAGAGAACCCAGAGAAAACCCACGCACACACAAGGCTCTTGTTCCAACCTGGGTTCAAACCTGGGTCTTCTTGCTGCAAAGGCAAGAGCGCTAACCACTATACCAACCATGTGGCCTGCACACGATCCATTTTTGAATAATTACATCACATTCAATTTTAAAGTAAATTTAAATATTTCTTTTGTGAATTATTTTGTTTGTCTCCGAAAAAGTCGAAGCCTGTATTTAACAACAAGTAAGTAGTTCTGTTAAACTATTAAACTGTGCAGGACAATGGCAGAAGCTGCTGAAAACCATGATGTCTGCAGCTGATTATTAAACTCTGATATAGGGTCTTATTAAAGGGCAACTGAAATTACCTTTAATTTACATCTGTTTCTCTGTCTGTATGCATATGAATTAGTCGAAGTCACCGTCAACACAGTTTTGTCCATCTGTTCACAGACTAGGTGGCTGGGTGAGAACTCAGATCTTTGCACTGATTTCTGTAAAATATGATTCAGACCTTCAGTTGTTTTGAGGGTGAATGGAAAGTTGTCTGATAGTTTTCTGATAGCAATTCAACCAAGCGTTATTAATTCAGACACAAACACACAGTCAAAGGCAACATTTACTATCAATTTTGACATACAAAGCTGGAGTTACTGGCGCAATAATTTCATCACAACCTTTCATGTAAACCATTTTATGATACACCTTCAGAAAATCTGGCTCATAATGGGAGGCTTTCACCAATTACAGGGCTAAATCATATCACAACTAAATCTTACAGTGGCAGATATGACAGTTGATTCAGTAACACATACATACTGGGATGGACGTGATGAATTGGGCTGGTCATTGGGTCCATTGATGTTATTTTTTCCACCTTTTTCCACAAATTTGACAAAGCAATTCACCTTATATAACCAACATGTTTGCTCTATTAAGCTCTTGTTACAATCATGACAATTTAGCAAAATAATCACTGCAATTGTATTTTTTGTGTAATCGTGTTGGTTTACACCCACAGTGTTTGATAGTTAAAGCTTTGCTTTTTATAGTTTCTTAACTTTAACTAGAAATCCATGAAGTGAATAGTAAATGTGTCCTTACATCTTTAGAAATATGAACAGTTTATATTTGTATGTGTTTTTCTTTAGTTTTAGGATCAATTCTGGTTCAACATCATCATTGTGGGGACCTTTCTGCCAATCCAACTTTCAACAGAGGGTTAAAATATGATTTTAGGGTCACTGTGAGGGTAGCAGAGAGGCATTTAAGGTTTGGGTAAAGTAATAGAAAATGCTCCTCAATATGTTGAGGAGTGTCTCCACAGCTATAGAAAGACATGGGTGTGTGCGTGTGTGTGTGTTTGTGTCTCTTTCCTTAAAGCTCTGAAGATTTAAAAAACGAGAAACAGAGAGAGGGGGCAGAAGTGGAAGGAGGCAAAAGAGGTCATCACGAAAATGAGTCATGTCCACTTGCACGACACACACACACACGACTCATGCACACACTTCAAGAAATCATATTTTGCAATCCACAGACTTTTTGTTCTCATCTTATTCCTGTGTGTAGGTTATTCTCCGCTCTTTAGCTTTCTTCTGTCTCTCTCTCCCCCACTCTTCCCCTCTCCCGCTCTAGGTTTTCAAGTACAAATGAATCCACACTCCAAATGACTGATAAGTACTTTAAAGTGGTGAATGATGGCCTCCTGTGGCTCAGAGCAGGAAACACATGCACAAGGACACACGTTAACACAGACACAATCACTCATGCACATGTACACGCACGGGCTGTTCATACACAGGCACTATAGGCAGCTGGTTAAGAAAATAATCCACTCGCCTCCAAGCATCTAGACAAGGATACACCAAGCATACGCACTCACGTACATACAAAGACCAGAAACCTGATCTGAATGCACTCATTTTGCCTCTCAGAGTGCAGCAGACATTCTCTAGACAGAATATTTAATGAAATGTTATCGCAAATATTTTTTGAATATAAAGGGGCAGAGTTTGGGTGTTGTGTAAAATATATGCAGATGATACTGAACACAAATCTTATAGTTTTACATTTTCGGTGTGTGTAAATGAACTGAAAATTGTCTTTCTCGCTTCTCTCAAGCTCTCTATAGATAATTAGGCGTTTTATCATTTATGTAGACGGACAACCTTTTCTCCAGAAGATCACATTATCCCACACAACATAACTGCACCCTCAGCTATGTTCCGTAGGGAACTCATTTTCTGCACGGACATAAAAGAGTTCCACTGTCTGTTGAGGACATTAGGGTTGATGATGATGATGATGATGAGGACCATTTTCTGGTTAATCAACTCAGTCTCCTAACTCCTAGTTTAGTTAGGGGGACGTGCTTTTTGTCCTTAGTGTTTGCACATTATTTATACGTACAAATCAATATTGTTTTTACACTTACAAAGATGAGTATCAAAATGCAGTGGGACTGCTAATATCTAGGGTAAGAAACCATGTTTTTAGACCCTAGAGAAATAGGTGTATTAAACATAATATATCATGTAAAATATAATTCTGAGAATAAAACACTTAAAATACATTTCAACTGCAATACTGCAGTACAATAAATATATTATATATGTTAACTAAAATATTATACAGGCAAAGCTAAAATGAGAAGGACTACATCACTGATTAATTCATTGCAACAACTAATCTAATATCAGTAGGAAAGCAGTCTAATTTGGTCAATTTGACATCAAGCATCTCCTGCTCCCATATTGCAAACAATGCCCAATGCCCAATTTTAATGTAGCTCTACCTCTTTTCACTGCCTTCCCTCTCTCTTCCTCTCCGAGTCTATATCTCCCCCTGTTGTGTCATTCTATCATGTTAATAGCACTCGGCACTGCAGGACGCAAATGAGGACATATGCAGACGAAAAACCGTCTGAGAGCAACACCGAAAATGGAGTAAAACAGAATGGAATGAATACTGGGAGATGGAGAAAAAGCCAGACATGAGGAGCAATGAAAGTGTTCTGTGAAGGAAATAAAACCATGAGAGTCAGAAGAAAGGAGGATAAGTTAAAGTAAGTGGATTAAAACGCTCCTCAATCAAGAGAAAAGTGGAGCAGCAATAGGTTCACTATACGTGTTGTTTATTCTAAAACCATATTCCGAAAAAGTAAAAAAAAAAAAAAAAAAAAATAAAAAAAAAAAAAAAACTCCTTCAGTTCCACTCCAGGATTGAATTATTCTTGGGTCATGCCCCACTTCTCTACACAATTTCATGAATATTGGTTCACTGAATGGCTTTTGAGTAATCCTGCTGACAAATAAACAAATAGCAAATAAATCAAAATCTCCTGAGCAAAGATCATTATTGCATGCTTTTCAAACTTTGATTTTGTGCTCAAATTTGAAAAAAAGAAACAAGGAAAACCTAAATGAGATTTTGGCACAGATGAGGCCAGTTTGTGGGGTAATGTGTAGTAGAAAGTGAAGTAATCTGCCACAGGACAGTTGTCGTTGTTCAGGATTATATTATTTTTATTAAAACAAGCCCCACAAGACTGACCATGGCACCTGATGTCACATTTCAGTTTTTAAGTGCATCTGTAACAACCAGTGAAACTTCACCAGACGACTGTCAGCAGCCCAAGAACCTGCAACGATCAAAACTAAAAAAGACATTGAAAGAAACAAAACGTATGTACTATAAGTGTAATGGCTAAATAGGATAATTAAAATCAAGAACACAGGATGGGTAAAGATTAAACCAACCGGCAGAAGAAAAACTGTGGTAAAACTAGAAAACATCACAAAATGGAGATAGAGATGAAATAAGATACTGAGAGGATGAAAGTTGAGTGCAAATCAGGTTTTTTCACACCGCTGGCTGGATTTCAAGTGAGTTTGAAATGCAAATGAATCCCAAATCTGTTTTCCACTCTTCCTCGGTGGAATGTCAGCTTTCTGCCATGCCAGCTACACTACCTGTCAGTCCTCTCCTAATTCACCCTCTCATTTCCACAATGCTGTCTCTTCTTTTGTAGTTGTCTTGCGTTTCTTGTTCAGTTGGACGCTCTGCATAGGGAGTATTAGTGATTTAAAGGGATGTGTTATTTATTACTAATCTGTGGCATTTATTAGCCCAGTTTACTAATTTAAGGTGATTATAGAAGCTTGTGTAATGAAAATTCATTTAAAGTATCCAATAGATGTAGTTTTGGTAACAATTCATACAGATGAACTAATCAACATAAAAGCTAAGGTTAGTAACTGTAAGTGTATCTGCTCTTGTTAAAACTATAGGGTCTGTAATTTGGATCTGATATACTTACTGATATCCTCTTCACGCACAAATAGCCATCAGTTAATCAAGTTGTCTGACAAAAAAAGGTGTCAGTATTCAATACTGTAAAAATACTACCAAGGATTCCACTGAGACCACAGTGATTCACTACGTACCCGTCTGTGTGTGTGAGTGTCACAACAAACCAGAGAGAGATAAAGAAGAGAGGATAACCTGAAGTTAGTGAGCAAGTCTCAGGAAAATGTAAAAGTGCAACCAAAGTTGAGCTAACAGTGTACACAGTGTACACAAACACACTTCGACATGGACTTTATTTGAATGTTTTCCTTCAGATTTGTGAAATGTGAAGTGTTTCTAAGATAAACAAGTGTTTGTTATAATACCACATTTGACAGTTCCTTTAACTAAAAACAAAAATCAATCTTCAATGTTCTGATATTTATTTTCATAAAAGTGATTTCATAAAAAGCCTTTTTTCTGTATGACCTTAGTGTTAAAAAAAAAAAAAATGTTATCCATGGCAACCGTTTCCTCAAAATGAATTGTTAATGTTGCATGTCTGCAGGAAAAGACAATGCGTTGCTACCTTTCACAACAAACACATAAATCCCTGACACAGAAAATTATTTCAAACATTTCATCTCATCTTTCTTATTCCTCTTTCGAAACATCACCACTCCTACGTACCCCCTCATACCCCCTCATCCCACATTTTGCTCACTTGTAAGTTGCCTTGACATAATGAGGCCAGCGTTAAAAAAAGTGAAGGATTTTCTCTCTTTCTTTCCCATTGTCCTTCTCTCATATTTGTCTTTTCCTCTTCCTGCCAATCAGTGTGCACTAATATTCTAATCCATTTATAATTCATGCTCATGATTTTGCTATTTTTAGCCACAAAAAGTCCAGTCAGACATGCACAAAAGCATTTAACTCATTATGGTTATTCTTTTTTCAAAAACATACACCTAACTCAAAACATTTCAATGTTAAATATCTTTCACACCTTGTTGTTACAAGTTGAACAACACCTACATGTTGTTCAACTGTAGCCATCTTGTTAATGCCCATTAAGCACAAACAAGACTAAAGGCTTCAATCTAGATGAATGAAAAACAACATACAGTACATGAAAACATAAATCAGATTTGATTAAAAAAACGGAAAAATAAATAAATTAAAGATATGGCCTCAGATATGGCTCAATCCATGGATATGGCTCTCTCAAGTCTCTCTTGTCTGTTGATCAGTTTTGGATCCTCCTGCCACAGAACTTGAACAAGTAGATAAATGTAATCCTGTCTGTAACCTTGATATCCCCCGACCATACAGTATACTCGTTTGAAATTAATTCATTGTCACAAATCAGGTGAAATGCTCTGAGCCTAAAGGCATCTCCTGGTGTTGTTATGCAGCAGATGATCAATGACAATAAAGGCATTCTATTCTATTCTATTCTATTCTATTCTATCAATGGGAGATTGTAGAAAGAGTTTGGGTATACGTAATGTCTCCATTTTACAAGTCTTAGTTATTAAATTGTTTCAAGAATGAAGTGTGGACGTAATTCCGTTGAAGACAGCATCTACAGTATTTCCTGAATAAGATAGGGGCTGTTATGGCCTGCAGCTTTGTGATTGTGTTTTCCCATCGGCATACAGGAGTGGGAACTCCTGTCGCTCAATCTATCTCTACTCTCTCCAGGTACTGGCGATCCAGATGTGGTGACAGGAGACCAGAAGAAGAGTAGCAGAGGGAAAACGTGGTGGAAAGAGTGACACATTTAGTGGAACCTGACAAAGATATGTGTGTTCAGTGTAGATGAATGTAAATATAGTGTTGTAAAGTTCATTAGTGTGTTTAGTCACGGTACGGTATAGGGGTGAATCCCCACTTTTGTTTGAGCAGCACTGTTCTCCTGTTTACCTGGAGGAAAGGATCAGTGTGTGTCGTTGCTGTCTGTTTGATAGTGTTTAGTCAGTTTCTGGTTGGTGAGGAGTTGGGATTTATCTTGGGAGTTATTTTGGCCTGGATTCAGCCTGAAGTCTTTTTTGTAAATATATTCTCATGAGCACGGTCACTTTACGCTGTAAACTTTAATAAACTGCTCACTGTTGTCACACAATTTTCACTCTCCGCTCGTGTTTTTATGTTGCGCTCTGACATCCCCTAGGCCGGGCCCAACACCCCACCTTCCTTTTCTTCAGAATGTGGCTGTCCTAGTACTTGCACTTTTTTCTCTAATTTGTTTCTCATCTCCCTCTTCCCCCATTTTAATCTGGCCTTGCCTAAATCACCACCTCTTACCACATTCTCCTTTTGTTTTGCTTCAGTCCATCAATCTTACACAATCTTACACTCCAGCTTTCCTGCCTCTTTGCTCTCCAACCTCATCTCTTTCTCTTTTTTCCCCACTCTCTCTCTCCACTGGAGGTATAAATAAGTCTCCTAATAAAGTGCTAATTAATCTCTGGTGACAAAAAATCAAAGTAAGTACATCTGCATTGCTAAGAGGAACAACACAGGGAGAAAAGATGTAGACAGGAAGAAAGGGGGGAACATGGGAAAAGATAGAGAAGGAGGGAGAGAAAAAGTAAACTTGAATAAAAAACTGTGGAGGCAGATATTTATCAACATATTTAAGAACAAGATCAAAAAGTGTTGATAATATCTGAAATATATTAAAAAAGTGTGTTCCATAAAGAAATAAATATTCCTGGGGTCATAAAACACCAAAATAGTCAGCAGAAGGAAATTACATAACTGTATTAAGAAAATAAAAGATGATACTGTTGAAAATGACAGACTGAAATGGATTATATGATGGAGGGAGACATAAAGGTGAATGGAAGGAATGGAAAAGCAGAGTGGGAGGATAATGGGAGTAAAGTCAATGTAATGTGAGAAGTTTTGAGCGCTATCAAAAAAATCAATGAACAAAAAAAGGGTAAATCATTATCACATCACTTTCAGTTAAAAATTCCAGCTCGACTTTCATCACTAACATCATACCACAATAGTCAAGGACATTTTTGCTCCAAAATGGAACTTGTATGAATAACTTGCTCAGCCACATAGTGCAGGTTTGAATTTGTGCAACAGATGATAAAAAGGTTTGATGGCACTGAAAACTCAACAAGCCTCAACTCCAAGCAGCCGATTCTCAAATAAACCTCTAAACCTCTTTCCATTAGCACACATATGAGAACACACACACCACAGATATGTTATTAATCTGATCAACTAGTCAAAAATGTGTTTGCACACTGAGAGAAGATGACGTTTATAAAATGTGACATAGAATAGTTAAGAACAATTTTAGTAAAATATCCAATCTTGGATATTCTAAACCCCATCTCTTGAAATTATATATACATACAGGGAACCACAACAAAGGGAATTTGTATTAATGTCAATGACTGATATCATAAGTTAATCTTAAAAAAAAAGGAGGTGCTGTGATGCATCAGCAGCCCGGACAGAAGAGATGCCAATTCCAAAGCCAAAGTGTGGTAGACTGGCAACTCGTCCAGGCCGTCCCCTAATGCGAGGGGAATTGCGTCCAGATGAAAAGCATCAGATGTGTTGAGTATAAATGTTACATGGCATTTTCCAAAGTTGTTATGAGTCATGGTTTATCACCTTCAGCTACCTTGTGTTGGACATCACTGATCTTTGGTACTGAATTGCGTCGTCCACCAGTCAATCTCGAATACAGCCATATTTATGTTATATGTTATATGTATATATATTTATTGAAACAACAGGACACCAGTGGTGCTTTGTGCAGTACTTGTGTGTGGTGGTAAAAGGATGCTGACATTTTAGTTGGAGACAAAATCTTTGACTTTTCGTAACATGCCAATTTGAGGGAACTGTGACAACGCAAGGACACTAGCTCCGTCTCTTGTTATTTAGAAATCAGACTCCAGGCTGCAGTGCACCCTGACAGACCGACAGGCGGCGTTTTTGTCCCCATTTGCCTTTCTTTTTTTTTTTCTGCACAGCTCCTCCAGACTTAACTTCAAAGCAATAGATCCCCAAATTCATAAATAAATCAGGAGATGATGGGGGTGGGCACATCTCTCTCTTCCTCTCACCCTCGCAGACGTGCACCACATATACAGTTTCAAAACGATTGGTAACAATCACACAATAATGAAAAAGAAGATAACATACTGAATTGAAACGGAACAAATTTTAACTCTCCCAGTCGCAACATCAACTTGCATAAAGCTATGCGCTAAAAAATATTATACGGAATTCAAAACTTGCAACCAACAAAAGACAAAAAATCCCAAAATTGGGTCTTCTCTTATGGAGAGTTGTAGGGTCAACACAGACTGTCACAGACACACACGCGTGTCATAGTCAAACATACTGTTTATATATGGCTATAACATTTGGACAACGCAAAGGGATTCCATTAAGAACACTATCTTTTTTTTTTTTACTGCTACAAATATAAAAAGTTGAGTTAAAGCACAAGAATAACATTATTCTTATTGTGATGTATGACCATGATTGTATATATGTGAGGGAAAGGGTGATGTAAACAGGTGCTGTATTTCCCATATTGCCTTGCCCTTGTTAGTATTGATATGTGGGTAAGTATAAGATTCAGAATAAGAAGAGTGGAGGCACAACTTCACAGGGAGAGAGATTCAGACACAACACAAATAATACAAAAGAATAAAAAAAAAAAAAAAAAAATGCCATTGGGGAAAGGAAAAGGACAGCAAGTGCTCTCCCATGTCCCCCGTCTTTGATGACTGACAAAAACACAAGCTTGATGATGAGGGGATTTGAAGTTGGTTGTAGAGCCCAGGGGGAGAAAAGCAGCAAGTAAAAGAAAGATCAATTAAACAAAGATTAATGACAGTGGACAGGCAGAGGGGAAAGTAGCATGAAGCGGTCTGAAGTGTCAAGTCAAACCGGTAAGTTTAAAATCAAATAAGGAAATAACAGTAACGAGAAGACAGTCCTTTAATTTTACCTTTTTGAAGAAGTCTTCTCTTCAATATCGCCTGAAGAAAAAGCATTTTACCACACAGACTCCAGAGCGGACTGTCTCCTCATGGAAGAAGCGGAGGAGGAAGAGGGAGGCAGAACTTCTGTCTGCATTCACCCCTCGCTCGCTCTCTCTCTCTCTCCCCCCTCCTCCTCCTCCTCTACCTCAGTTCACTCTCTCAAAAGGGACACCCCCCCACCATTCTCCCCGCTGACACCACATGAATTGCAGCCTGTGTGCATGTTTTCACACTTAAATGGGTAAAGAAATTATCAATTCGAATCAAACTCTGCCCTCAGCCCAATGTTTTTTTCTGATATCAATTCTGTTCCGACACAGCCGACATCCCTGTTTTCACATGTTCTCCTCCTCATTTTCTTTATGCACTAATTTAATTACAGCAACTCCCCCCCCCCCCCCCTTTCTCCTCTCATGTTTCTCTCATGATTATGCAAAAAAATTGAAGCTCAATGCCTTCGGGACTTTCGATGCCCTAGTTTTTTATTTTTTTTTGCTAGTCTTCAGTGTCTAGTGGGTTTTTATGAAGCAGGTTTCCCTCTCTCACAGTCTATTTCCCTCTCTCTATCGCTCTCTTCATCAAAGGTGCAGCCACAAGATGAAAGTTTCCTACCCCCCAAAAAATCTGGATCATTTCTTTTTCCTCGACTTCCCTGTAAGGTTGGTGATCACACTGGACCAGAGTCACTTAAGTGACATTAAACCAAGAAATACTTTCCTCACTTTCCTCCAAAGCATTGGCCTGAACCTTTTTATTGCAAATGTTGCAAGCTCCTCTAAGTATATGTGCCACTAAAAGACATGCACCATGTTCCTTTTTGTGCACAGGTTAAGACAAAGCCAAATTGAAGTTTTATTTACAAAGCTGCCTCCAATACGTCTGACACAACAGATATAAACAGAGTTGCATTGGGACTTCCTCTCTATGACTAACAGCGATTTATGTATTCAGACATACTGAGTGTCCAGTGCTATTGGAGGTGAGGCCACAATTTGTTCATGGAAGATAACAGCACAGTTTAATTTGAGCCATAAATGAGCCATACAAGGACAGATGAGAGCCACATGGCTAAATACAGAATTTCAGCACCATGGACAGTGACTGCTGAATCTCTTTTCTGGCTTGTTGTGCAACCAAATGTCAAACAAGCACTCAGACAGGCTCATGCTGAGTCCACAAAGGCTTATAGAATTGTGTCTGAAACTGAGCTCTAAATGTCCAGCTCATGCCTGTATTCTGTAGATGTTTGTATCTTCAGATAAAAAAAAAAAAAAAAAAAAAAAAAAAGGTATCACTAGAAAAGATAATTTGTACTATGGGACAGCAGACTTCCTTTACCCTGGTGCATTTGTGTAGCCCCTTTTTCTAGTCTTGATGGCCAATAATGCACAACTTGATGTCCACCACACAAGCATTCACACTGTGTGTTTTTTTCCCACAGTTACTCCAAATCTTGCACAGCAAATTCTTACCATATCCGCCACCACTGTGTCTGTGTTTGGGGGCCCACTGCCTATTCAGACACAAACTCTCAAACTGGTTACAGGACAAACCCACAGATGGGTATATAGAACACTGAGAGACAGAAATGGGTTAAAAATATAGCTCTTTTCTACAACTGCACCAGGCAGCTTCCAGGCATGTGAAACCACAAAGCCCAGGCATCACCATGAACAAGCAAATATGTTCTGTCAACATCGGGTAACATGATGGTTGAAGTAAAAGCCTAGTCTCCAGGCTTCTGTCTTTAACATGTGGAGGCTCAGCAGTGCTGTGTGTCACAAGTTTTTGTCCTGGGGAAAACAAATGTTTTCACATTTTCATGTGTCAGTGAAACATCTGAATTGAAGAGAACGCAGACACAAATGCTACCATCATGTTTTGTTATATATAATATAATTTGATATATGAAAGGAATATGTATTTCTAACTGCAATATGGCATAACACACATTGTGCATCCACCACATTTTAGGGACTTTAAACAATGTACCATAGGTCTATCAGCTATACCACCTATCTCCAATTAACCTGAACCCCAATCATGTCTCTGTGCATCTTTGGACTGTGGGAGTAAGGCCATAGCTACCCTTCGTTCACAGGCGTGATCATGGAAGCCCCTGATAGAAAGATCCCATTCAAACTGAGATTCAAACCAAGAAACCTGTTGGCATCATGAATTACCATAAGCATGGCTAAGTTAATGTAAACTCAGTGAATGGACAAAGACAAAAGAGCTTAAAGGACCAGTGTGTAGGATTAAGAGCCACTAAGGGAAGAAGTCTCAGATACCCTTTGTGACAGACACCAAGGAGGACTCCAGAGTACAATATCAGAGTGTCATTCTAAGGAAACACAAACACCACAGGACCTTTAGTTAAGCTACATGTTACCTCTTTATTTTGATAGCTCTCATGAAGTCTCATGGGCCCGACAGTAAAGTTTGCCGCAACCCTTAATCCAATCAGGAGCCAGAAAGAGGCAGTCCTCTCTGCTGATGAGGTTTAGGCGTTTTGATGGTAAATAAATGGACCGTGCACATGAAGGCCAACGGATGATGAGACGTTTACCATTTAGCAAGTGGAACATAAAATAAAAAAGCAAGCAATGAGAAGAATAAACTGATTGCATCAAGAGTAAGTGTTACATTTATACGCTCATGCTACAGTGGGTGGACACAAACATAAGCATCAGTACAGTCTAATGCAATCAGATGCAGTTTTTTTAGCAATTAACTATTTTTTTTAAATTTGCCGCTATTTGGCTTTGGCTTAAATAATGAAATTAAATAAAGTAGTGCACATCACAGAATTGTTATTATGGTTTACCACAAAGTTCCATTCGTCCAATGAAAGCTGCTGTCAGCAATGTTGTCTTACGGCAAAGCAGCCATTAGGATTCCTTCCTGATGCAATCAATCTGTTAATTCTTCAGTGTGTCCTTGGCAGAATTTTTTTTTAAATTTTGTATTCCACTTGCTAAAGTTATTTTCAATACCTGAAAGGTTTAACTTGCAGTCAGTTCCAAGGTTGCTGTCACCAACAGAAATGTCAAAAAGAAAATGAATTTAAAGGAAAAGGTATTTTTATTTTTCCCTGTGTCAACAGTGAAACGTCTGAAGTGAACGGTCCTGTGAGAGGAAGGATGTGGAAGTCTGCTCGCTCCAACTCCTGCTGTGTTATTTCCATCTCTCATCGACTAGAGAGCATGACCTCAAATTGTGTGCTAAAAATATATGTTTCTTTGGCTCTATTTTTCAAATTGAAACATCAGCAAAGAGTTGGACATCACATGTCACGTCAGGATTGTGCAGTTATATTCCGTTGGGAACATAAAATAAGTGTAGCTGCTGACTCTGGGGGCTTGTACTTAACAGTTGAGGAGAAATTTAAAGACAGATGTGATGAATGTTCAAAATCCAATGTTTTGTAAGTAAACCATCTTCAACAAATCCTTCACGGTTGAATCTCTGCTATGTCAGTTTACCAGTTTAACAATGATAATGGTTTAGTTCTCCTGGCTCCACATACAGGAGAGATCACCTGACTGAGTTTTAGAAGCTAAACAGATTTGTAACCTTTACAATTTCATCAGAAAAAATTAAATAATCCTACAGTATTCTCACATATCTCCTATATCTAAGCAAGAGTTCACCATGAAGGTACAGGTTTTATAAGCAAGGACAGTTGATGCCTGACACAGTGCTTTACTTTGCAAGATGTTTTTTAAATGTTGGTTTCTAGTTACATTTCCATAAATCTCTTTTAGTTAACAGCTTTCTAGCCATTATGGAGGTGCAAACATCTGTTCATAGAGTCAGTGAATTTTTGTGCTGACTGTATTAACCATTTGACATTGAATAAGTACTGACTTCCGAGTGTCTATCACTATCTGTACCATCAGGCTGCACAGGAACACTGAATGAATCATGTAATGAATCATCTATACACTTCCTCCATGTCTGTTCATTCATATTAGTATTTTCTCCATACCATTGATATTGTCTCTCTTTCTTACTATTCTCACCACCATTTTAGCCTTTGACAAACTGAAATTGAATTCACCCACAGCTGGGGATCATTTGTTTCTCCAGGTCAGGTCAAGATAATTAACTTCATCCCACCTGGCATGTCAAGTTGATTAAATTGAACCACAGAGGCTGATGGGAGCACACACACACACACACACACACACACACACGCACACACAGGTGTAAACTGACTAATGCTGACAGGTTCCAGCTCCTGACAGCTTCCTGCACAGTCAGTGAGGGGTTTCATTTTATTGGAGCTGTAATTTACTTGACAAATGGGGCAGGAGTTGTATGTATTTGGGCAGCTTGTTAACAATCAAAGATGTTACTGACACCAGTTAACAGAGGGGAGTCTCTTTTCACAAAGAACGGAAATGGTCTGAGCTACCACAGCCACACAGGCGAGACTAGAGTGACACAGACAGTTGTATCTCAACACAAACACACTACACATTCACCACTCATTCCCAAACCTGAGAATTCCAGAACCCATTTCAGAAAATCCTCTGCAGTCAACCAAATCCTTTAACCATAAGTCAGATCAACACACAGTTTTTCACATCCGCTCTTCTAAGAACACTACATAGGCATCCATTCTTTTGGACAGCCTAAACAAAGTGATATCGCTAATCTTAATCACCAGTTAATGCCTAACCTTAACTTTAAAATAAGTGCAATTCAAATCTTATCCCTGAACTTAATCAGTTTATCAGAAATAAGGCTTTGCCACATAATGGCCATGAAGAAAGATCCTAAATAGGCAACAAAAATAAGAATACTTTTTTTCTCACTACTTTGCTTTAGTACATCAGATTTTATAATTTATAATTGGTCACGAATGTGCTACAGTTATTTCAAGGTCAAATTAAAACTGAATATTAAATAAATAAATACATATTTTAATGATCTCTCGGTCCACCTGTAGTACCGTCACAGCCAACCAGGCTCCCACAACTAAAGGCAGAATCGCTGCACTAAATTCAATTAAATCGCACAGCAAGCTTGGACAAGGACACAAGAATAATTTGAATAATTTCACTTTCTTTTTAATTCAAATGCAGGCCTCTGTCTTATGCACTGCATGTAAATCGACTTCTTTTATCTGACTGCATTTTTAGCAACAGTAACAGTCTAAAACTAATTTTAAATGTGATATGACCTAATTTGTAAAATTATGTTTTTGAAAACTCTTAGCCCTCCATAACAGGAACATGAAGCTAAAGCATGTGTTCTCTCTCTTTCTTGCTCTCTCACTTCCTCCCTTGAATTTGAGTTTTACTTGTTTTACATATTAGTTAAAGATTGTTTTGTTTTTGTTCTTGCACAATGGCACAACCCAATTTGTCCATAGGCACAACTTTACATAATAGCAGACAGACACATAAATATGTGCATGCATGCTGCCACAGTTCATTTTCATCCTTTTGATAAATAGACAGACTAATACAAATGTGCACACATAAGAATAATGAATTCCTAATGAATTCTGCTAGACTTGATGAGGGTCGCGGACGCACACATACATCCACACACAGGGTTGCGAAGCAGTTAATGAAGCATGCTCGGTAAGATACATGGGGCTCATTATTCTCTGACTTTTTAAAATGCAGAGAAATTCTGAAATACATTGGTGTTCTCATTGGTATTTTTTTGTAATACTTAAAAGTCCTGGTTCATATGAACCCCCTGACCTTGTCTCCTGGACTACATAGGCCACTCTAGTTATGTCTCCAAAGCTCTAGTGGATAATTAAACCTAGGTCTTTGAATAAAGGTTTAACAGTGGTATAAATTATGTGAGGACAAATCTGGATTTACTGGTAGGCACTTTTCTAAGCCTCTTCCATTTACCTGCAGTCCCTGGAGTTATCAAATAGTAGTTTGTCCTTTAAATGCACAAACTGATTCTCTGAAACTCTTTATTAAACAGCAGACAATCTAAATGTGTGCTCTTACCTCTCTTGGACAGTAGTAGCTGTCAATATGGTCTTTAATTGCTAAAAAGACAATGTTAGCACTATGAAATAACATTGTTGTCTTTACTGAATTCTGTCTGAGAAACGTGTTTGCTCAGTGGGAGGAGAGCAGAGGGAAGGACTCACATGGGTTAAACAAATGCTGTTGGACTTGCTGTTTTATTTTATTTCTTTCTTCACTGCATTGGCTATTGTAACTGGGTTAAAGTAGACTTCACCAAACTTTTCTGTATAATTTATTTTAAAATTATTAAATTGGAGAAGTGCGCCAAGTGTCAAAAGCCATTTTTCATGTGTTTGTAATCAAACACATGAAAAATAGCACAACATTACTTAATAGATGCACATCAGTAAAAAAAAAACAACAACCCCAAAATAGATTATAATGTTACCATTGATGAAATTCAGCTGAATGCCTGTGTACTGTAGAAATCTAGAAATCAACATGATCGTCAGCATCGCATCTCTTTTTTTCAGCAGATTATTTGACTGGGTTGGATTATTTACCCCCAAGAAACCAAGAATTCATGGCAACAAACCATAATTCCTTTTAACGATTCTCCACAAATGTCTTAATAGAAAATAATAAATGGAAAGCATGGAGCCAAGTAATGAAATTGTGTTCTTACTAATATAATCCTTTCTGGGAAGCAGCTTGTGAAAATACTTTTTAACTATCATCCCTCAAGAAAAGTGGGTGTATTGACAATGAGTGGAACTGAGTGGCTCTGATTCTTTCACTATGTTTATATTAAAATGTTTGTAACCCCAATGTTCAACTCCTACTAACTGTTTATTAATCTGGGAATGTTATATTTCATCAGCCACTTCTCTGATTCAAGCAACACAACAAAACAACCCTGCAAAGTCTGTGGGCTGAAACAAATGAGGCTTTTCCACAATGTTAACAGCCTCATCCATAATGAGCAACAATGGGAAGAGAAGGTTTTATGCAAGGCCAACCTCAGATGGGGGAGCATTCTTTCATTAAGCTAATGTGGTGTAAGCGCATTCACCTCCGTGAGTCAGTAATGAACTCAAGTTAAAACAGTTTGTGTCCTCAGGGTCAGACTTGCCTTTGTTTTCCCTGTCATGTTGGATGTGCTCCCTGCTGCTTGGTGGCAGAGGCTAACCACGAAGGCGATGGAAGTGGAAGCAGCTGTGACAGGGGTTACTGAATGTCACTGCTTCATAACATAGTGATTTCGTGATTTCACCTAAACCAAGTAGACAGGTTGTATGCACTAACAAAAAAAAATCATAAATGACTTAAGTGTAGTCAGCTGACTTCCTTTCTTCTTTTCATTTTCAGACCTGAGAACAGTAAAACGTCAAAAACAACAAACATTCCCAAACAACTAAACTGGAAAACATTTTCAGAAAAAAAAAAAGAGTGGACATTGACCTGATCATCATGCAATGTGCATATCATGTCAATTTCATGTAGCCAACATTATACAAAACATTTTTCATTCCCTGGCTTGCTTTCCATAGCCCCTCCCACCCGATGAGCACAGACAAACAACTTCGCCAATTTCTCTGAAACAATCTGCCCATATTGACATGTTTTATTGCTTTTTTAGGTCAACTTTGCTGTTTATCAAAGTAGGGCAGAGTCAGAAAGTTGTATCTGTTCATAGTTACACTAGCTGAGTAAAGCCACTAAAGCAGGATGCCTTGGTTGGATGAGATTGTGTTCGAGTTTCCTCTTAGAAAAGATGTGAAGCTGCTTTGGGAAGCAAATTAAATCTCCTGGAATATCAAAGAGGTCTCTTCATAGCATCTTAGAGCTGTACACGCCAAGTGTCCTTACAGAGAAAATGGATCTGTTTGAGTACGTTTGAAGTTTTAAATTTCACAACGTGGCCTCAAGAAGACAAAGGCTTCCTTATACTGTCGGCTCAGCTTCTTTTATTCGAGTATTTGCAAACGAAAACCTCATATCTGCTTCTTCAAAAGAAAAACCTTCATGCATCTTTAAAGGAAGAAGCCATGTTTTGGGAGTCTCTCTGAATGTATGACTGTGCTCTGCTCTTTCCACTGACTCGGCTTCTCTGAATCATCTCAAAGCTGCAGCTCCATTAATGTAAAATAACATAATAATTCATCACCATCACTGCAAACGTGGAATTATGATGATGATTATTAGACAAAACACTTTCTTTAATCCACAATGATTGTGTTAGCACTTTATCTAAAGACAGGCAGGAACCTAGTTGTCACTTCTTGTCTTCTGCCCTTTTAACTTTTGTTTCCTCGAATTACCTTCGTTGTTCTCTCTAATATAAAAACCCACTCTCCTCCCCATCTTAATGATCATACCATCTTTTTTCTCTGCCATCAGGTTCACAGAGCTCATCATCCTCTCTCTCATATTCTCAACTTGTATTCATTCTTATTTTTTTTATAGTTAAAGTTTGTCTAACTATCCATCCATGTATCCATCTGTCCTCCCCCCTTGCACACTCACTCCTCATCCATCTATCACCTTCCTTTCTCACTAATGAGCTAAATGTCATCGGTCTCTGCTCCAGATATGTCAGAGTTCTACCTTGACACAATCAAACATTCATCACACACACACAAAGAGACACACACACACACACCTGTGTTCCCCACGTCACTCCGGCTTCTAGGGGGAGTTTGATCACCTGATCAGAAGCGTCACAAGAGCTTTATGTATGTTCAAAATAGCACGCTCCAGTGTTTCTACACTGGTGTTCAAACTAAAGAAAACTGTGATCACGCATTTAGATACAAAACTGTTTGTGAGGCAAGATGTTCAACACCAAGATTATGCAAATGTGGCAAAAGGGTATAAGGCACAATATTAACAGATGTATAAAGTCTATGATTACAATATAATAACTACATTTTACATTATTTTATTCACATTGTAACAGCAGTAAAGTTTAGACCCAAATGTGACTTGTTTTGTCTGAATGATTGATAAAAAGAAAAGCAATTCATTGATTTATTTATTCTTAAATCATTTAGCAAAAGCAGATATTGTGTCTCAATTTTTTGCCAAGATTTGACTTGTAATAAATTAAGTTCTCACGGTGAGTTACTGTCCCTGTAGAGTGACCTACATTATACATTTTTAAGAAACTAAACTGAAGTCAAGTTAAACAATGTTAGTTGTATCTAGGAATGGAGTGATGATTTCATCTCCAAAGCATATGAAAACAGAAGAGCTGGAAACACAAATCACTCGCCATATTAGGCAAAAGAGACGACAGCCCTGAAATCATCATGCCTTGCTCTTTCACCAGCATGGCTTCTTTAAACTGTTGTCTCCACTCCACAAGTCGTCTTTCAACTCAAAGGTTGTGGTGTCATGCCGATGTGTCCTTGGGCAAGACAATTAACCCTGTGTTGCTCCTGACAGCTGTGCCGGCAGCGCGTGAATGGGTGTGAAAGATGAGCGATAGAAAATGAGCTCTGAGTGGTCATCAAGACTAGAAAAGACCATTTACCATCAATATCATCCACCACTACAAGAAAACACAAGCTGCTTGATGCTGGACAGACACAATTTAAAGCTGTGGGGACACTGACGAGTAATTACATTGCAAGATACAGCATAGATATTGGAGTAGCTATAACGTGTATGCTATCTTTGCCAGTGCCCAAGCTACAGCACATGGAGCAACCTACTTCATTCAGATTAAAGCTGCTGTCACATAAATACTCGAGTTAAAATAGCTCTTAACATTGACATATACACTGATCAAGAGGGTTTCATTCCACAACACTTTAGACTGCCACAATGAGGCAGTTCTATCTGCCTGTAAGGAGAAGTGGAGGAGAACGCTAACAGCAGCACACATGAGGTTAGGTCAATATTAGCCAGAAGATGACATGACTCACAGCAGCTTTATCTTTGGCTGTTGGGAGTTTTTTTTTTTCTTGGCATCTGTAAATTAGCAAATGCATTTGTACTAGCCACAAATGGAACATTCTAAAATCTTATTATCACATGAACTATCTCAGTCTCAGGAGTCCGACACTATACGATACACAGCACATGACTACGCAGCAGCATTTTTTTTTTTTTATGATAAGAAACCAGAGTTCCACTTAGAGGCCGTCCTCGCTGCTTGTGGTTTTACGCCAGTAATGCAACTTTAAGAATGCATTACTACCATAAAAAAAAAACCACAATCCAACTCTGCCCTAACAAAGGAAATCACAGTCAAAGTTAAACAAAATGAAACAGTTAAATGTGAACCACAGACACCCACAAAGTGTATTGTATTGTAGCCCCTTTAATCGCGAGTTGATCCCAGTCTATAATGTGTGCTATTAATTCAGCTTAGCAATAAGACCGGGGGTTTGTAATTAGTGATAAGGATTAGGCCTTGAGGTAATTTATAGTCTGAGCAGAGAGATGTAAGACTATAGTGTTACTTCTTTTTTTCCATGTAGTCTTGTAAATATACATATTTAATAACTATAGACTAAAACAAGCAGGATTTGTTAAATTCACTCATATCTTTAAAAAAAAAAAAGCATAGCTACCATACGTTTATCAGGGCAAGTCAATTTAAATGTATGATCCTTGTTGCATAGAAAAAGAGACAGAAGTGTGAACTCAAATTGAATGTAACAGTGACATGAAGTAGCATAATCATCATTCTTGCACATGTACTTAATAGGCACTCGGGGAAAAAGGTTTTCAAAATGCCAAATGACAAAATGCATGCTGCACATTTAATATTATATCACAGCATCACAAGGAAAACCTAAAAGATGCACAAAGACATCTCAGAGACAGTGACATCTCTTCCACAGAGACTTGGAGGAACAGTTGTTGAGGAATGAAGAGCTAAAAGCATCCATTAGTATCAGCTGCTCAGTGAAACCATTGTCCAACTGTGCCGGACACTGAGAGATCTACGGATTTCTGAGATTCTGAAGCCACACAGGGCAGCATGTGAAAAACAGGAAAGCACATTAACAGAGAGCACACGCTGCTCAGCATCTTCAGTGTGCCGTGAAGCTGCCATCGATCAGCAGAGGGCACTGATGGTACAGGGAGTAGATAAAAGACAGATTACCAAAAAATGGGGAAAGATGGTGGAGGGGGAGAGGTTGAAAAGGAGAGGTGGGGACAAATTGAGAAAACTGAAGAGGGACAAAGCCTGGTTCTGTCTCAATTCTAAATCACTCAGATGCCAATAGAAACTTGATTCAGCTGATAACTTCTCCAAAAACTGCACTTTAATCACCATTTACACTGATTATCTACAGGCTCTATGACTGAGCAACACTGAGTTGTTGCATACAAGGGGACAGTGGTTTTTAACACTAAATGGTGGAGGATAAAGCAGTAGATAATGGATGGATGGATGGTTAATTCACTTATTGGACAAATTGAACATTTTGGCAAAAACATTTTGTTGCAGCAGTAACAATGGCTGCAGGATCAAGTTGTTCCTGCAATGCACGAGCACCCTGCAGTAAATCACCCAGTGTTAAAAAGAAAAAACACGGCTTGATGATGTGAGACACCAAGGCTCTTGCTCGACTCTTTGACTTAAATAAACCAACTCGTTTTAACAAAACGTGACTGATCCTATTACTGTATAAATACTAATATGCCTCTGATCTTCCCAGGCTGATCATCGCTTCACCCTCTGTAGCGACGGAGATAATTTAATGCGTCACATTAATTATTGTTTAAGAAATACAGATACTGTTGGATCACAATGCTGTAATGTGCCATTTATACACAGTAAAGCAGTCATAGCAGTGTTAAGATAACAGAAAAGAGTCCATTCAACTATTTATATTAAACGCAGTGTTGTGTTAACACAAGCAGAGTTCTGCTCCAGGTCCATCAGGTACCAATTTTAACACAAACTGATTGTATCTTGTTTTTCAACGCAGTATGCCTCTGTGGCAGGACACACTGGAAGACGCGTCAATAATTACTACACCCCCACGGAGTAGGAGTGAAGTATTGTTTTTAGTGGCTGTGTCCGTTTCCGCACTTGGCAATAATATGACCAACAGAGGGCGACAGAGGCTTGTTGCGTGAATGGGGTGAAGTCTGCCATCACTGATTGCCTTGTTCTTGCAATGTATCGTCGGAAAGTCAATATTTGTGCAGACATTCGAGTCTTTATCACAAATGTCATCTTGGCCGAAGGATTCCTTCTCTGAGAATCATGAATAACATAAGCAGTTTATCATAAAATATTTTCACCAAAAATCCCAAAATGTCAAGCTCATGGTGGCATTTGATGGAATGTGACAGGGTTTCATAAAACTTTCACATTGCACAGCCATTTTTATGTTTTCCTGCAATTTTAAAATAAATAAATAAATGCACATGAGCTCTACTCCCTCTTGCTCATTTGATGCTTCATTCCCGACTGAATAAATGACAGACTTCCCTTCAAAAAATACACTCTTTAAATTGTCTTGACGGCACACTACACTGACAGCTGCACAATACTATACCAACACATAAATTGTCATTTGATTCAATGTTATTTGATTCAATTTCATTTTACTTGATATTGAACAAAGGCAAACATGCGTTTTGTCTCATCTCGTTACATTACAAAGCTGGTTTTACCCTGGGGACAATTTCACATTACATCCAATATTCCACATATCAGCAGGTGATGATAATGTACCAGGATGCAACACCACAGGCAGGAGAGAAGAATGCTACGGGGATCTAAACATGATTTTAAATGTTTTATGAGGAAGGAAGACTCAAAGATTCCCACAGAAAACGCTCCACAGCAGACACTTTCATACTTTGACAGTGAAGGCAGAGAAGTGTTCCGACTTGACAGATTAAATTAATCTCTTCTTCCTGTGTCATCCATGTCCTCCGCTGTTTAAATCTGTGGTGAACTCTTGTTAAAATGCTTTTGGCATAAATGAAGATTGTAGTGTCAATCACGTCGCCACTGTTTTGGCATATTTCAGCAAAATTGTTGCACTGCAAAATGTAGTTGATAGCCCTGTAGCATGCCATACTGCATGAGATTATAAAAAAATGATCAGTTAATGTGACTATGTGGCTTTGCTTTAAATCTAGTTTGGAGTGCTGCAGGATGTATAGAATAATTGTGGGAGTTGACTTTTCATCTGACAGCTCCCACAGATAAAAGCAATGTTGTCAGCATGTGTGTGTAAGCTACTACTTATGCATCATGGCATTAAGAATAACATTCTGCATCAGTGTGTCTTTCAGGTTGAGTGTGTTTTATATTGCATGACACCATGAAGTGAGTTTTACACTACAGTGACTCTTTAAATTATACACCACTTCTGATGCCCAGTTTTCCACAGCAGTCACAAAGTCATGACTAGTCTGACATTATAATAATGGCATTAATTATAATCCCATTCACGTATAAAAGTGGAACTGTCAAAGGACTTTCCGTCGCAAAATTAGGCATTTCGTGACGGAGGATTTTATTTTATTTTTTTCCAGACAAGGCATATAGATCTTTCTCGGCTCAGGAAACTGAGGGAGAAAACGTGATCATTTGAAAATACTACCAGTTTATTTTAATACTAGAAACCAAATCGCTGAAGTATCCCTTTAAGCATGACTGTTTCTCATTTGAAAGGTACAGTTGATGGATTTGTTGCCCAATAATTGTATTATTACCATTACCACTTCTCAGCATAGAGTGCTTCAAGTTAGATCTGACAAAGAAAAACACGTCTGCACCTCTTGGCATTACATGAAGCTTTGACCGTCACTGGGCAATTCAGAGGGAGAGAGAGAGTGCTCTTACTGGTCGTTCCACTATACCTCAGAGCAATTGTTCAGAACCACGAACAACTCCCGATGGTGCAATAAAACTGAGAAGCAGGAAAGACTCTAAAAGAGCAAGTGTTAATATTGGTACTCTTGAACATGGGATTGCCTCAGATCATCTGTGGTGAATAAAGTATGTTGTGAATTCACCAGAAGGTGAAGTATTATAATAACATGATCAACAATCCCTTTATATTTCCACTGGTCCTGCATTTTATTGCATGTCTTGTCTGACTCCCTTTTAGACCTGTTTTCCTTTTTGTAGATAGTTTTCCATCATAGGCAGACTCTCTATAAATACTGCTTCTCTTTCTGTCTAAATCTCAACTTCCCTGCGGTTTGTAAATTTCTCCTGGTATGGGCCAGATTTCTGGAACCAGAGAGACGGTGCAGTAAATCAATGCGCTATCATGTCAAGACTGCAAAAAAACATTCATTCCAATCAAAGCAGTAGCTCCAGCTGCAATTGTAGAAACAAGTGAGCAAAGCTTTTCCTCGTATTCCTGCGTACTTGTTCTGTAATTCTTTTGATGTAGTCACAACACATGACATATGGGTAGATGAAAACAAAACAAAACTTGAATACAACAGCACCGCTAAAAAAAAGGCTGAGCCAGGACCCTGAGGGGGGGCAGTGGACAGATTAAAACTCGCTCCACCACCTTTCTGCCGTCACATTACAAGTTATGAAGGTGTCAGCAGCACTGAGTTACAGGAGTTCATCAAGGTGTCAGGTGTGTTTGTGTGCGAGACTGAAAGAGCTGTATGATACAGTGGCTGTAAAAAGAGCTTGGGGGCAGCGTGTTTGTTCTCAGTCAGGAAACAAACTTTTCACTAACAAAGATTTTCCAACATTTCACGAGGGTGAGAGAAAACACCTAGCCTAAATAAGCTGAAGGCTCCTGGGAGAGGTATAAAGTAAGGGTCTGTAAATAGTTCCTGAAACAACTCATAGTATTTGTTGAAATCCTCTTCACATCACAAAAGCCAACAATAAATATTGTTCAAATAGTCCCACAAATCATTTAATTCAGGACCACATGAAATGATTGGCTGGAATACTCCCAACATCTATTCTGCTACTACTGTTACTAATAAAATAAAGCCTATTACATTGAGGTTTAAAACAAAAACTCGTGTAGGGTGTATGAACTCTGACTAAACACTAAGCTTAATAATGATCACCAACCCTAACCATATCATGGCTAGGGTGAAAACTGTAAACAAACAAATACATACAAAACCGTTGTCAGATTTCTTAGTTGCAACTTATTAAAGTCATTTATAAATAATAATCAGTGTATATTGCTTAAATTAGCTGTAGGCTATACAATATAAACACACTTAGACATTAATTGTAAACAAATCATTTTAAATTAACATTAAAGAGTAATTAATATATCACTTTCAACATTCCTTACATTGAATTCATCAACTTACAACTCCGCTTCTATGATGTTTTACCAGAACAAACATTTCTGGGCAGCATGTGGCATGGCTGCTCTGTTTGTGGCCAAACAGGAAGAGACCCAGCAGGAAATGGCAACACCATATATAGGCTTTAACAGGAAGTGATGTCATGATTAAAAACAGTAAAAATGCTTAGTTTATACAACTATTAATTAGCGATAAAGCCAAAAAAAACAACTATGCAGTTACCATTTGGAAACATAAATCAACATTAACAAATTATCTACCAAAAGAAAAATACAAAAAAGTGCAATAAATGCCTCAAGAACAGCACATTTGCAGCACATTTCTAATGGCCAATACAAATATAAACACTGCATTAGTAACTGTCGGTATATAAAATATAGTTTTGTCTAGTCTAATGTAACCTCTACATGAAGCTAAAGCAGACATCACTCCAGGGAAACGCTACTCGTTTACTTCCAGCTTATACAAATGTAGTTTATTTGTATGCCACCTCACGGTTCAGAGCTTAACGGCGTGTTCAACCATAAACACGTCACCGGCTGAGGTCCATGCCGCAGTCGCACATGCAAATATAAACAAGACTTTTGTCCCAGTGCCAATTACAAACAAATAAAACAAGCTGTGTACAAATAGCAAACTGTTTTTTTTATCCAAGGCCTATGGTAGGAATTAAACTGAGCTTTGACAAATAAAATAAGTCTGAAATGGTGTTTCCTTCAGGCAAACACAAAGGCATCAGACCCAGAATTATAATTCAATATTTTGCCAGTGATGAGCAGCATAAAAAATAAATAAATAAGAATTTACATATGAACACAGTCTGAATGAAAAGTCCACAGCTGTGCAGATGCTCTACACAAAAAAATACAACATTATGGCTTAGGCAACTTTTTAGTTACAAACTTGAATCAAAACTAATATCAGAACTAGAATCAATGTTGTCAAATTGAACATACTGATTATATAATATAAGGGTTTTGTTCTCTTTGTCACACATTTACATTCACAGTATATACTGACACTGACACAAACAAGTCACACTCACATTCACACATAAGGTCAATTTAAAGTCTCAATTAATTTGACCACAATATTGTCAAGCAAATTCAACATGTGAATATGCAAAATCTACAAGCAGGGACAAGTATTTGAGGCCAGAAGCCCACTTTATTCTGTTTCAGGTTGACAAATCATGTTTGAACAGACCTCTGTTGATCTTGCGTAAACAATCCATGTGACGGGTGAAAGAGGTGGGTCATATTGACCAGAATGTGCCACCTAACAATTGTTTTATTTATCTAGTAATAGAGATCAGCCAAAGTATTGTTATTGTTTCCAAACTCCCAACACTATTCAAACATCTTGTGGTGCTTGTTGGACTGTGTTCAGCAAACAGGAGGCAGAAGTTTGGCTCAGATATATTCTCTCTAACCTGGAAGCCTCCTCATAATACAGGCCATGGACCCCAGAAACTAATTCATTTCAAGGCAATAAAGCCAATGAGTAACAACCTTTAGCTCAAGCCCCCTCAAGGAGCCCCAAAGCACAAGTAATATTAATAATGGATGGATTTGGTTTTATGTATTTCAGCTACAGTTGATTTCTACCTCATATATTCTATAATGTACAGTAAGTTCCACTGACCGAGCATCCTTTTAATTTACAGACTCACTAAATAAATGGCCATGCACATTACAGCTGGTTTGGAAACTTATCAAGTGACAGTTTCATTATTAGCCTCTTGTTCATGCTTGCGACCCTCCCGTCATGAACACAAGATGAAACAAATGAACGCTTCACAATCCTGCTGATCAGTGCAAAGATGCAGAGAGGAGATGTGGCGCACTGATGAAATCCCCATGAATGCGAGAGCAAGTCGACGGAAAATATAAAGCCAGAGCTGCTTGATTAGAGTCATAACTCTCCTCCAAGTGAGCAACACAAAGCCTCTGGGCTCAGCTCTGCAAAGCATGGCTTTAAATCCCGTTCAGCTCGATGGGTAAAACAAAGCACTAACATAAGGTTAGAAGTTCAACATCCATTGGAATGATCCAAAGTGAACAGGCTATACTTGGATCAAAAAGCAGCAAAATAATAGTTTTGGTTCAAAAAAACAACAGCCCTGTGACTTTTAAGCCTACATCATTAAATCTTTCAGGAATAGAGCTTGACAAAACTTGTTTTTGCTACATTCACCTCGATGTTTTACAACCCAAAAACCACAATATACAGTATTTCTTCCACAGATTCTCCCACAATTGTCACTTTGAGAGCCTTAAGTCTTCCACACTGCAGCAACTTTGCATCCTTATACTCATGTAACTGTATATTCACGGCTCATCCTTGCTGAACGTTTCCCTTGCTCCTCAAGCAGTAAATGAGATAAAAAGACATATACATACTAAATAATGATATGATATTTAGGGTCCCTAAAACACAATACAGATATTTGTTTCTTTTTTACACGTTATAAACTATATGTTAGAAGATCAGAATTATGAGGTAAAACTGTTTTTCTCCAGTCTTCTTTTCAAGATTGTTGTAGACCAAAATATGGCTTTATGATGCGCAGAAGCCATATTTAGCATAACTCAAAAGCTGTCACGATATAAAAACCCCTTGACATGCTTTCTCAGCGTTGGTTCACTTGTGAGTAAACGCACATGCTAATGTTATTGATATTGTTATAGATTCCAGTTTCTGCCTCCTCGGTACCGTTAGAGTTCATTAAAATGAGTGACACGTTTGGAAAAAGGCATCACACCTTCGATGCCTGTGGTTTTACTCTCTAGAGATTGAGGGTGGTCTTTACACAGTTGATTTTTCTTCACAGGCGAGAATTGGAAGTGCATATTTGACACAACAGCAAAACACGTTTACAGGCCAGCAGATTTTTCTCCGCTAATTTTTGTACAAATTCAAAGGTTGGACGAGAGTGCAAGTGCCCTCAGGCAAACTGCCGCTACATTATGCATTCCGAGTGCATCACAAATGGCGTCTCGTTCTCTCTACCCATATTTAACCTGCATGTTAATTTGTTCCAGGGAGAGAAGGTGGTGTCAAATCAGGACGTCCCTTGTACAGCCTGTTCAGATGGGGGTTACGCCATATGCCCAGAATCTCATCGGTTTGAAGGGAGAATGTGATGGGAGGCAGGAGGGGGTTTAAGAAAATTAAAGGCAGAATGTGGAAGCATTTCTTCTTACCAATGATAATTGGTAAACATGAAAAGTGTCATTTGAGTAATTAATCCTCTCAATAAGAAAGAAGCCCTTTGAGAATGATTTCACATGGATTGATTCCAGTGCAGCTGTTCTTAAGGTTGACTAATCAACACGGAGTGACTGAAATCAGTCCAATCGGGTCAGTTTATTCATCTGGGTGGGAAAGGCTTCACACATGCATGCACACACACATGCTTTATTCTGATTTGAGTTGTCACAGAAGCATGTCTACACTGTCCAGCATTCCATATTTAGCTCTGATGAAACATTTATCCATCACTATCTATGTGATCTGTTTATAATAGGGAGAAGCTGTTTTGAACACTGCATGTGATACGATCCACTGGTGACCACTACTATGTCCCTTTATGTGTACTAAAATGATGTGCACTTTCCCCCAAGGTGTGTACAGTGCACTGTATATAAAGTATGTATTTGTGTCATTTAGAATGAGAGACAGAGTGAAGCAGTGACTGAGAGTGGAGACATCTGTGGATTTCCCCCTGAGGGAAGGAGGCATCCCGCTTAGTTCTTCATCAGGTTCTTGGAACTTTGATGCTGGTCCTGCTGTTTCTTCTCATCCCTACTGCTACTGCCACTGAGACCAGATCTTCAAGGACAATTTTCTCCAACCTTTGATGCTACCTCTATTTGATGTTCTCAATTTACAACAAAAAAAATGTGCTATCAAGTTGGCAGAGCATTCTCTCTCTCTCTCTCTCTGTCTCGCCTGAGGACTTTTTTGTCAGCTGCCGTTTGGGTCAGTTTAACTGAAAGGCCAATCTGTTGCCACTTCTGCTGATACACACACACACACACACACACACACACACACACACACAAGGTCTAAACAGAAACACTATTAAATGTATTGAGATCTGTCAGCTTGCAGATCCAACTGTAGCAGCTTGCGTTCAAAAATAAAACAGACTGAATTAACAGGCACTTGATTATAAATAAGCTTACAATCAGAGGCCTTGGCAATCATGAAATAGTTAGGACAATGGAATGTGAGGACCTAATTTAAATCCTATATGTATGGTGTGACAAAACCAGTGGACTCATAGTGTTGCAGCATCCTCTACATGAAAACACAATCAAATGTGTGATAACACTTCAGCAAATCCTCTGACATTTGGTGTCAAACTGTGGTCTGAAGGCCATGGCCTCCAACATTCATGCCAATGTGTCCTTGGGCAAGACACTTAATCCCAAAATTGCTCCTGATGGCTGTGCTTGCAGCGTATGTCACTTGTAAGTTGCTTTGGATACGAGCATCTGCCACATAACTAAATGTAAATGTCCTACAACTGTAATGTTTCCCATGGGTTGTAGAGAAATATTAAAAATAAATAAATAATAATAATCTGGGAGATCAGGCTGAATTATAAATCACTCCCAGATGCAAATGTGCTGCATTGTTCCAGTCTCTGAGCTCTAACTTTGCTTGAGAATGTTAAATAAAAAGAGACCTTCCCTACATGGATCAATGAAGTATCATATTCTTTTTGCAGTAAGGTGCTATCCTGCCTATAGCCAGGCTGAGGAGACTAAAGATAACAACCGTGATGTTGTTTTTTTTATGTTGTATATTCCTACTTTAGTCACAACTAAAATTAGATGTTACCTAGCAACTGCTATTAAGATATGATATTTGTTTTGACCTAACACGGAGTAAATGTGCATGTAAGGCAATCAAAATGCTTTTTAAAAAAATGGTAAAAATATGTCATTAAGTTACCATGTATCCACTATTTTCAATGCCGAAAACATTAACTCACACCAATGGAACATTTGATCTTCTGTGCATCTGCTGGACTGAACACATCCAAGAACAAACTGTTCAAAGTTTGTACAAAGATTTCAAAAATAATATGATATTTTATAATAATGTCCTCATTATGGCAGGGGAAGAATGTGCATCATGTGCACATGCTGCAAAGTGTAAGTTTTAGGTTTCATACTCCTAAAGACAAGGTTAAGAACGTGTGTGTACTCTATAACGCATTCATCACCATGGGGAGTGACTGAAGGCCACAGATCAGCACCATGGAGAGCACCACAGGGAGAAAAGTGTGGAGGAGAATTTAGTTTTCAGCCGAGCTGCTTCAGTCTATTGGATCTCAGTCATCACCAGTGGAAACTTTTCACCTGCTCACACTCAGGAAGCCTCTGCTCAGAGGAAGGGATACAATCAAGCAGTTTCCACAGAGCAGCTGAAAAAGTGGAGCCATTCCAACAAAACACACAGGTTTTCCTTTTTCTACAGGGGGATTCAAGCACAGGCAATACCTCCTAAGTTCTTTAGTTAAGTTCCCAGTGCAGCAGCGTGGTTTGGATTTATTGAGCTTTTTTTAATTTATTTATTCACATTACTTATATGTTTCATGGATGTTGTGTCCTTATGATGTCATCTTTTTGTATTGTATTATATTTCTTTTCCACATGAGGGTCGCGGGGCCGCTAAATCTGACATAGGGTCAAAGGGGAAGAACACCCTGGACAGGTCACCAGTCCATCGCAGGGCAAACACACAATTAATGAACAACCATTTAGAGTGTCCACTTAACATCTGCATGTTGTTGGATGACGGCAGGAAACCTGAGAACCCAGACAAAACCCACGTGCACACAGGGAGGACATGCAAACTTCATACAAACCTATGATATGATACGACACGATATGATACGATATGGTATGATATGATATTACCAGCTGTTGATCAGCTGTTAAACTGTGATATATCTCCTTCAGACGCTTGAGATGAATCAGTTGGGTTGTGTTCTGCAGGGCGTGAGACTGGATTTCTGGATATGCCATGAGAGTTTAACTAACATCCAGCACCATCTAGGACTGAGCTGGCCTCTCTATTCTGTCCAGTCTCTTCATCAGCGGGGAAGATGCTGCTGCCCCTTGTTGACCACCCCACAATCAAAGGCTGATTCATCACAGAGTCATACGAGGTCAGCGTCCTTTATATCTTGTTTGTACCGCATCCAGCGATATTTTCTTCTCGTTAGCCTTGTCAAGCTTTTCCTCATCTAATGAAGATAGCTGAGTTAGCTCATAGCAATATATACAGCTTACTGTATCTGTATAAAGCCAATGTGAACATTAGCTGCACTTAATGCCTACACTGTTGGCAAAAGCAGGTTAAAATGTGTTTCACATAAATAAAAGTCACCTTCGCTTCATTTTAACGATATAGAGGTTTGCACTTGTGTATCTGTGATGTTGGCTATGTATGGCAAACTGTAAATGTTCATTTAGAGATCTCAATATCTATGATACTACAAGTTTTGAAGAGGCTTTGATGTTCCTAAAGTATCCATATTTTATAAAGAGATAAACATTGAGCAGTTGCTGCTTTCACTTAAGAGTTTAGGGCAGAAAGTAGGAGAAAAAGCCATCCTGGTGACCAAGGGAATAACATAGTCAAAGCAAGGGATGACTATAATTATTAGTTATTTTATGATGTTTCTATTACAATTAGACTGTGAAATCAGATTCATGATAACTATGACATGTTTGTGCCAAAAAGCTGTTTGTGTTAGATAATTATTTGAAATAATACTAGTAATTATGTGTTTCAAATTTCAAAAACCTTAACAATGATAAGAAAAATATATATATTTACCTTTTCTTCAAAGTTTATATTAAAGTACTTGTTAGATTCAAGAAAAGAAAAAAAGCATAACGCAGCACGCTTATTTAACTGTAGATAGTTAAAAGTTTACAGCAGCCCTGTGGAGAACTCTTATCTAACACATTCAGCAACACCTCTTGCACACTTCATGCCTGTGTGTGGAAATCCTGCATATAGACAATTTCCATTCAAGCCGCTTCAGCCTTATTTTAAATATGGATTTCATCCAGAACACTTTACTCCTTTTCAGCAGTTGTCTCCGCTCCCTGGGAGATGAGAACAATGCATTCAGAGAACAAACTACGTAAAGCCAAGGTGAAGAATTCTGCCACTCTTTTCAACCTCTGAAAATCGCTTACACAAAGAAAGCTTAAATGTGGGACTGTAAGATAATGGGGAAAAAAATAGGACTTTACTCTTTTCAAACGGTGACAACCTGGGGGTGACAGGGAACAGCAGGGCAGCTGGTGTGAGGTGTTTCAATGAAACATCAGTGTAAAACGCTGAACAAAAAGTGAAACAGCAATGATGTTTATTCATCCAGCTTCCACCCATAAAAAACACACACACACACACACACACACACACACACAATCTTGTCTGACTGTTAACAGGGTTTAATCACACATCAAGTTCACGCAGCTGTCCTTTAAGAACTCGACATAGACTTCCATTCATTTGAACGGACTGACTAAAGCCGTATCCCCAACCTTAACCATAACCACTCAAGGCCTAAACCTAACTTTAAACTCACCAAAATTCAAATCTCAGTCCAGCCAGTTCTTAAAAAAAAGAAGTATTCTGCCTCATTAGGACGAGGTACACATGACACACACACATGTACATAATGCACAGTTGCAAAGGATGTTGAACCTGAAACATATACACCCAGCTAACCTATTTACAGATGCCCCACCTCCCTCGAGAAATCAGACGCAGGTATATAGAACGCAAGCACACAAATGTGCTACAACACAAACAGTGAGTTGATTCACACAGAGTATCTGTGGAGTGAGAAAGGATCAGTACGTGAATGTAAAGAAAAGCAATTTCATTATTTGCAGGGTAAGGTTTGGTGGTTGTGCTTACAGTGCAGGACAATGTGTGTACAGCTACATTGAAAGTTAAAGTTTGATTCATACCTACAAGGTAGGATTTTTCACACATAGACTCAAGACTTGACCTGGGACCCATAGACGTACGTTTCAATCCATATTATCTTAAGACTAGTGGGTCCAAGCTGCATTTGGGTTATTGTGTAAAAACTGAGTGGATCCTAGAAGCCCTTGCCCTGGCCATGTCAGTCAGAAATGAACAGAGGTCAGATTTGTCTGGAATGAGCAGGTGATGCCATTTAGCCATAGCAGCAGCAACATGTAATAATTATAAAAGGGCAAAACGTTGTATGCTTCCAAACTGCAAAGCTAATTGCAAATGAATGGCATTTATCACCTGTCACTGTGACCTTTCATTACTGACCCAAGTTAGCTATGGTTCTATTTTCATCAGAAAATAATAATAACAACAAGGCAATCAGAGATGGCAGACTTCACCCCATTCACACAACAAGCCTCTGTCGGCCTCTGTTGGTCACATTGGCAAGTGCGGAAACACAAACAGACAGACAGACACACAGAGCCACTAAAAACAATACTTCACTCCCATTCTGTGGGGTGAAATAATAATAAAAAAAACTCTGGGTGTATTTTTTAAACTTTCTCCTAACTGTTATGCATCGCAGGTGTAGGCAAAAACGGCTCCTAAACAACACATTATATATATATATATATATATATATATATATATATATTATAATAACGGTTATAGTTTTAACAAACAGTGGCTCATACTGAGCAATTCCAGAGGACTGGACTAATATGGTCTAACAGAATCAAATCATATCCATCAAAAGCAACAACTGATCCCGTTTTTGTGCTGAAACAATAAAGGAAACACCACATTTACATAAGAGAGAAATAAACAAAGACTACAAATGCCTCAAAGAGCGTGAGCAGTGAGAGAACCTCGGCAGACTGAAACAATAAATACTAAAGAAGTACAAGCTCTAAGTGTTGTTTATTTCTGCAGTGAAGTTGCTCTTGCATGCATTTTTCATGTGAGACAATGATTATATAATAGTTTTTTGTTTGTTTGTTGCTAACTGCACATATTTATTTATTCATACATTGTATTTACCACATTTAAGTGCTGTCACACGCTCATCACTGGCTGCTGCTTGAAGTTACCACACAAATTAAGTTTTAGTTTAACAATTAAGTTCCAAATAAATAATACGATGAAATAAATAAACACAAAAACGTTCTCCGTGAAAAAGAGTCATTATTTTCATATAATAAGTCATAAAATTTCATGAACTGGCACTGATTCAGCCAGTTACTGAGCTCAACACCCGCACATCCACCCACACACACACAAAGCACATGCAGGACACTATACTTCAGTATTCAAGAGTTGGCTCAAAAAATCTTATTCAATCTTACTCAAGATGTAAGATTTCCTCTTAAAGGGCAAGAAAATCCTGGCACCAAATATTTTAAAGAACCCTGTACAACCATTTAAAACACAGCACATTAAAACATATTACAACATATTTTAAAAGCCTAAAGAAACAACAACAACTAGGAGGTTGAAAAGCCCTGGGCTTCAAAATTAGGAAAAGTAATTGCACATATTTGCATTAAATAGACTCAGAAAAATATAATTCACCTCATCATTATGTGTGTGTCTTAAATGGAGGCGAACTCAGAAATCACAGCAGCTTTGCTCCAGCAAAAAGTCAGCAGGATGTAATAACATACTAATAATAATGATTCAGGATCATTATTTTCAGAGTGTCCGGGCATCTGCCTCACCATTAGTTGTGATGGTTCACTTATATTTGGCTCACTTTTAGCATGTCATAACATTCCATTAAAAGCAAAAGTTGTTGTATGAACAGTAAAAGGCCCCACAGACATTAAGTGTTTGTTCTGCTTCACTTCAACAACTCCATCAATTCCCTCCCGGACCAGAACCAGATCTCCACCAATGAGATGCTTAAACGAGATCTAAAGAAATTCCGAAGAAGATCACATTCACGCAAAACAATCAAGTCCTCCAGAAATAAAGAAAAACCAACTTGTTGATTTGAAACTGACTAGCTTCACTCCCCAGGAGGAAAACTTAAAGTGTCTCATATTTCTCCTCACAGCAGCTGAGACATCGCGGAAATCACATTAACTCAGGAGAAGATGATCTTATTTCACTCTCAACACAAGCCACAGTCAGAATGTGAGCAGCTTCTTCGGGACATTCAGTCTGGTTTTTTTTTATTATTTTAAAAACATTTTTTAAAGAAGTCCCACAGAAACAAAGTGCAAGTTACAAAAAGTGGAAGAGGAGAAGGAGGAGCAAGAGAAGAAAGTATACCATGCTTTCCTCTAAAACGCAAAGAACAAACATAAAAACACGTACAACAGGAGATGCACACACATAAAACCTACACACACACACACACACACACAGATGCAGATACAAACTATGCACACACATAAACAGCCAAATGTAGTAAACATCAAACACATCTAAGACGGATCAAACAAACATCAAAAACACACACACAGCATCACACTCCTGACACCGCAGCACACCAGCACACAGTACCCTTGTTTCGGTGTTTGATGACCCCTAAGCGGCACTTAAGCGAAACCGAGAACATCCTCTCTCCCTCCTTCCTCGTCTTCCTCCTCAGTCTGACATAGTAAGGCGTGAAAAGGATGGAGAGAGAAAGAATGAGAGAAAAAAGGGAAGAGAGAGAGAGACGAGGGAGAGCAAGCCAGTCCTTTTCTCTTCCAGGGGAAAGTGATCACACAGCCACCCCCCCTCCTTCTATCTTTCACCTCCGTCTCTCACTCTTGTTGTTCACTCTCTCCCTCTATCTCTTTGTGTGTGGGAAGTAGTATAAAATTAAGCTCCTTCCTTCCTTCACTCTCTGTCTCTCTCTCTTCCTCCTCTCTTCTTCCTTGCTCATATTCGTTATGTGTGATTCCTGTGATCTCTCTTGGTGTTACTTCCTTTTCTTTCCCTTCCTCTATTCCCCCCCCCTCTCTCTCCTGTCATTTTATACATCATACATGATTTTGTCCAGATATTCATGGTTCTCAGAGTTTAAAGGCTTCTGACACTGCTTCACCATTTCTGGTCTAATTGAACGATCTTGGCATCTACAGTTGAATCTAAATTTCAGCCAGCACTGTAAGCAAGTTAAAACTAAGTGATTTATCAGATGGAAATTCAGAACATAATTAGTCCTGGGAACAAACGGAATACGGCTCCAAATGATGTGTCTTGTGTACAGAACCACTTGCATGGGGAGATTCATGGTTGCATAGACGTTATACTTGCAACATACACTTTAAAGTATGTAGTAAGTGTCAGTAATATTAACATCAGGTATTTTGGCAGTTGACTTCCTGTCTTCTTCCATTTTCCAGCTACAGGAATATAAAAACAGAAATGTTTTGTTTCATTTTAACCTCAGTAACAGTAAATACATGCCTTATCTCTTCCTCCCTCTCTGGTCTCTGTCTTTTACTGACTCTTCCTGCCCCCTTTTCTTTCCCTCTCCCTTTGTTGCCGTCTCATTCTTTATCATCCCCAAAAATAATCTCCTTACTTGCTCTTTTTCCCCCTCAAGTCAACCTCTCATCTTCTGTCAAGCTCCAATTTCTTACTATCTGTGTGTCATGAGAGGTTTGGAGTTAAGGGTTTAGCTATAACAAAAATGATAGAGTGATCAAAGCACCATGTGTCATGGGCTCAGCTGCAGAAAAGACTAATAGAAAGATGAGGAGGTGAAAGAGACAGAGAGGGGGAGGCATGTTGGAACTGTAGCGGGGAACAGAGGAAGGAGCGGGTAGGTGGATGAGAAAACAGCAAAATTGGACAATACATATAAAAAAGGAGGAAGAAAAAGAGATTGAGGGAATAAGGATTGTGATCGAGTGGAGGCTGGAAGTTGAGAAGAAAGAAAAAAGACGGGAAAAGAGAGAAAGATGGAATGGGAAGAGGGCGAAAGAGAAGCACAAAATAAAGCAGCTGAATTGTGGTGTTTTCGGAGGGGCGATAGATTGCAGCTCACAGAAGATAGAACGAAAAAGGACAGATGAGAGGTGGAGAAGAAAAGGAGGAGGGAGGAAGAATGAAAGTGTATGTGGAGAGCGTCACAATTAATGGGACATAAAAGGAAAGGCGAAACAAAATATATTATGGTTTCCAAAAAATGAATAAATAATAAATAAATAAATAAAATCAGCACACCCATAAACTACTCTGTGGCTCAGAGTGTTGGCGTTCTTGTGAGGATGCAGCAGGGTTTGGAATACAAGACTGAAGGAGTCAGCAGAGTGTGTACACTGAATGGAGCGACACCCACACATAGCAGCACACTATTTTAGGTACACTACGTCAATTTTCGAGCCCGTTTTGTAAATTCAGAAATGTTATTTGCAGGGTATGACACTTTATTCCACTACTCCTGCGTATGCAGACATCAAGATTGAAGCATTTGTTCATAAAAGTGCATTTATCCCCACATAAAAATACTTTTTATATAGAGTTGAGGATTCATTTTGATGTTTGTTTTTCATTGTTTAAAATCACATGGATAATCAAATCTTCTGGGTGTCTATAAAATTCGCAACAGCAATTTAGTTTATTAGCTTTTGAACAATCCCCATTAAAGGTCCAGTTTGTAACATAAAGGAGGATTTATTAGCAGAAGCTAAACAGACTACCCATAAACGTGTAAGTGTATTATCACTATGACATAATGGTTTTCATAGTCTTAGAATAAGCCATTCATATGCACTACCTCATGCAATGACCTCGCTTTATGGAGGCCAACATAGTGCTCTGCCATATTTCTAAAAAAGAAAACTGCAGCCAGAGCTTATAAAGCAGAAGCTTATAATGCAAATGAAGAAAAATGGCTCCACCCTCGTAAACACGATGCATACACCTTAAAGAAATCCAACTTTAAAACATTTGTAATTACGGGAAGCTCATAAGCTGATGGAGAACTTGTCACATTTGTTGAGAACCACATCCTTCCTGCTATGTGAAGGCCATAGATCCCTGACATGCTTGGGAAGCGCAGTTTGCTGCAGTTGGCAATTTCACGATTCAAGGTTACTAATTCCTATACACACTGGGTCTATAAAGCTGCTGACAGTGAAATATGCTAATAAAATGTGTTAATTATCTCTAAATTCCAACAGCTTTCACTGATGTTTGAATAGTGACACGGGCCTCAGTTTAAAATACTCATTCTAGGATATTTCTTTAAGTATTCTACACTTAACCAAATCTAGAAGTACTGCTTAACTGTTTTTTTCAGATGAAGGACACAACATACAAATAAGGTTGCATTATTTCTGTTCACAAAGAGTAAACAGAGGGTGAATTACAACAAAAAAATCATTTAAATTTGCATACTTGTAGCGTTAATTATATTAATAAATGAACAATGACAATACCATCGGGGTATTAGTTGATTTGTTTGCCAAAATTGTAAATGGCAGTTCTTTTCCCCTCTCCAGGTGACTAATGGTTCCAAACCAAACCAAACCCATAATTTCTCCTCACAGCCTTGTTGGGTGAAGTATTTTATTATTTTTTTCTCTATTGATAAAGCACTATTGTTGGTAGCAGTGGAAATGATTGATTAAAGATTTATAGGGTCTGCAAGTCTGGAAAAGGTAGCTGCCCTTGAGCCACTGGAATCTGTCTGTAGAGTAGCGGGAAATTTTGCCTGCACCTTTTCTGTCATTTTCCTGTCACTCAATAACTTCTGGCAAATGTCTCCATATCAGTGATGTATCGGCCTTGTTGTGAAGACTCACACTGCAAAATCACAGGCACACAGACAGGGTGTGTGCAGGTAGGTCAGTGGGTGACCAGACAGGTAAGGCTCATGTGGTCTGAATGAAAAGATGTGTCATGTTTATTAGAATATTGTGAGGAGTACAGACACGGCTGACAACTGTATTTACTGTTGGCTATCTGGATTTCAACAAATGATAAGAGGAGCTACAGAAACACATGATAGACCCTAGCCTTCACAACCCTTCACCTTCGGCGTTACTCTTGTCTGACCAGACAGCAGGCAATAAAAGTAAACATCGCAGAGAGAAGCAAACCGAGCGCAGCCAAAGAACCTGGATGTGAGGAGACAGGGGCATCCTGCAGGACCCCGAGGGAACCATAGTACAACTTTTTTTCTTTGACATTTCAATCCATCATCGGCAAATAACCTCATCAATATTCATGATTCCCACTTGCTCTTACTCCAGGGCACACATGAACACATATTGTAATGAGCATAGGCCTTGTCATACACGCATACATATAAATGTATGCGTGTATAAACACACAGAGGGAATGGTGGAAATCCTGTTTAAAACGGGCTTTTCTTTGAAAACAAAGCAACAACAGCAAGTCAGGATTATTGATATGAAACATTATGGGTACAAATGGGTGATAAAAGTAAAAATGTTCAAATGCTGGATCAGCAGTTTGAATGTAATGTTTATTTTATGGGTCATCGCAGATTAATTAGGTTCTACATATAATCTGTTGTGATGCGTTGCAAAAACGAAGCTGTTTGAGGGAAGGACGAAAGGGAGCAAAGAAGAAGGATGCATCTGACTACTGATACAATTCATACTTGTTTGGGTATTCGGTAGAACGCACAAATGTCATTGATTACCAATTATGATATTTTTGTGACTTTTACTTCTATTTGATGACGCAAATACAACATTAAAGCTATAGGGTTGGCAACATACTGTATGTTTACTGTCTCAGATCAATATGCCTCTAATATCCTACTATTCCTGGTATTGCATTCACATGTTATAGCCTACCTCTAGTCTCCTTTTCCCTTCGATTATTTTTCCATTCCTGTAAGACTGGAATGGAAAAAGAAATCATTGCTAATTTTAAAGCAAGAGGCTTAGTGTTCAGATACACCTGCGTATACACCAGGGTGAGCCCTCCTCCCACGCACTATACCGTGTATGTGTGTGTGCATCTTAGTGAATATTCTGCTCTGAGAGAGCACATCCTTGTGTCACATGGCAAAGTGGTCTACATTGTCTGTGCTCTCTCTCTCTCTCTCTCTCTCTCTCTCCCTCCCTCTCTCTCTCAGTTTGTGTTTGTGTGCACGTCTTGAATCTAGGCCACATCGTCAGATCTCGACTATAAAACAGCATCACATTAGTGCTGGATATTTGGAATTGAAAATAAAAAAAAAAAATAAAGAATCAGCAACCAATGGGGAGAAGCAATGACAGATTTAGCCCAAACTCATCCCATGGTTTTGCATCTGTCGGATATCAGGGTTGCACTGACAGCGGATTGGATGCTTCTTGTGGCATTAATCCAGAAATGTACGTTGTTTTTTTTTTTTTTTTTTAATACACATTCATACCATGGCATAACAAAACAATCTCTTCACATTAATCAGATTTGAATAGCTCTGTCCCACAAAGTGTATTTGCAGACTTTGCTTCATATTATCAGCGATTCAACCGTTTATCTATTCCACTTCCTGATCACTCTAATTCAGAGCAAATGCCACGCATCACCTATAGCGGGATGCATCATACTTACACTCCATCATTCAATGCATAGCAATATTGCTACAATTCAAACAACACATTTTTCAAGGTCAATACGTTTATTGTAAGCCAGGTTATTGTTAGTGGCTTCTGTGGGGCATGAGTCTTGCACTGCCATCAATGGCATTACACACCTTTCTATACTTATTCTATGGTGTGATAATGTGTCTTAAATTATATTTCAATACATGAAAATATGTGTGCTGTCCCTTTAAGCCCCCATAATAAATTAGAATTTTGAAAAGTGTGAATAATATACATTTCCACGCACTACCGTAAATCATTACAAGGGAATATGACACCACTCTGAACATTTAGTACCATGCGCTTAAATTATTATTTTTACCTTTCTACAAAGTAAAAGGTTTGTATATTTTAAAAAAAGTACAACTGTGACTGATGGAGACAAATTAATGGACACTAATTAAATGCTTCTAATTTCAGTATATAGACTCCTCTATTCACAGGAAGTCACTACAGAGTGAAGTCCGGGTTAAAAGGGTTTTAAGTGAACCATTAAGAGAGCCACTCTTAGCCATGGTTTATTATAGTACGGAAATGGGAGGTAATGGACAAGAAGAGATGAAACAGGAAGTGGAGTGAATGAAGGGCATGTGTGTGTGTGTAGTGAATGTAGTGTATGTGTGTGTACATGTGGGATCACTCTTAATTTCTAGATTAGAGAAGGTAAGGAAATGGAGATGGAGTTGCAGTGCTACATGTGAATTCTTCTCTCTGTCACACGCACACACTCCAGTGGTCACATCAAGAATGACACTCTGATAAACCTGAACATTCTTCTAAGTAAAACATAAAATAATTGCCACTAACTTTCAAAATGTAGACAGATTTTCTGAAAGTATAAAGAGTAGTCATGTAACTGCCTTCCAAACACACAGCTATGCCATGTTATGGTAAAGGGAATATAATATAAATAAAATTGAATAATAATAATGTGATATCTCTGGTTCTACAACAGTGATTTTGGTGCTTTGCTTTGGTTATTTCGCTAAATTAAACTTTATTGAATTATATAATTGTTATTCAGAATCAGTAAAGCTTTCACAACACAGGGGCTGTAGTATAGGACCACTGTACAAACTGTGCATAATGTGCAATCAAGTTGTGACAAAATCACTGTAGTATTTTAGTCTATTCTTAGTTATATATTTATTATGTTATTATTTCTGCAATACCAAATAAAGATGGAAACAATGGAACTGATTATGAATACATTTGCTGAAATGAATAAGGATACATGAAAATATTTGGCCATTAAATCTCCATTTTACACACAGGAATATTAAATAAAAATGGTTTTAAAAAAAAGGATACATAAAGTACATAAGCACACGCCACACACCGCAGGCCAACTGACAGTTTTTACTTTGAACACAACAACAGCGAAAACACCTCACAGCAGAAACTCAAACATGAACAACAAACCACTGCAGAAACAGAGGAGGACAAACACAATTACAGTCGTACACAAATATTTACACAGCACAAAGGACAGACAGACAGACAGATAATCTTTATCCTTCTATTTCAATCACATCTTTTTACTAGTTACTTCTTTACCCCACCTATCTGTCATTTTGATGTCTGAAATCCATATCTATCTATCTATCTATCTATCTATCTATCTATCTATCTATCTATCTATCTATCTATCTATCTATCTATCTATCTATCTATCTGATTACTGTGCAATCAGTTGGGTCTTCTCTACGTGTTGCTCTCCTATACAGTACTTGAAAGGGAAGGGTGAGGTAAGAGATATTTAACAGCAACATGCAACTTCACCAATCGATGTTGCTAAAACTTTTACCTTTAAGATGTTGAAACACCTTCTGTGTCGCAACCAGAAGTGACAAGAGTCGCCTTCCTCTAAATTCCCATTCCTTATTCATGCCGATGTTTCTTCACATTCTGTATCCTTCTCTTTTGTTCCCTCTGCCTCACCCGATCCTATTTCCCCCCCTTTCTCTGAACAATTTTCTTCTTTTTCAACATCTGATGTAACAGTATGCAACAGCATCCACTGCTGCAATCAATCCCACAATGCAACAAAACGCCATAATCCAGTGGCCCGTGACGCCACGAAAGGAAAACAGTAGCTGCATTTCTCCAACAAAGCCCTGTGCACAACAGCATTGGAGCAGTTTCTATTTCCCTGCTGCATCTGCCTCTGTTTACCTCAAAGCAGAGACCTGCGCTCACTCAGCTAGACTGAAGGACTCATCCGTCTTTGGTTCAAAAAGGTGTTGTGTCCTAAATGAACCAGGTTTGTATAAATAATGTAACACTTACTGTAAAGTGCATGTGACTTTTGATGTATTGCAGTATTTTGTCTCCTTCTGTGGCACAGATACAACCCAACGCAAACCTGTGAATTACACCCACTTTACAACACAACAAGTAGTGGAAACTTTGCTGCTTAGACCGACTAAATCTTTTTAATTGTCTAATATTATTTTTCTAAAGGTCAGTCAAGACACTGATGCTAATTCAAGATAACTGGAATCACATTTTACAGGAAAAGTTCAGTGGTTTCGGCACCAAGTCTGCATGTTCAGCATCCAGTGAAATACAACCAAAAAGAAATCGGCGTTGTGTGAAGGGGGCTCCCTGTGGGCATGAGAGGAATTGCCACAGGGCAATTTCCACCAAAAAATCCGACCCAAATGGAGATTGCCCTGCAGAAATATGTTTCATAGAGTAAATATTGCAAATGTGTAAACTTCAAAAGTAATTTGTGTATTAAAACTACCAAAAATGACAGTTGGGAGCAGCTTTTGCAACATCCACCAAACGGAGCCAAATCCAGCCAAACCACTCCAACGTTTCTCCTTCTTTCCAGATCTCATCTAAAGCAGCGCTCCACAACTCAGTCACTCCTGTTAATGGCTCAACTTAATCAGCTCCAGTGCAGGAGGTGAAATGAATCAACCTGTCCTGCCGTCGGATGTTTCAAAGGAGAAGTAAATTGCCAATTTCACCGAGAAATCAAACTCTATTTAGGGAATCTTCAGTCACCCAAACCGTGCACAACAAATGACACGTTTATGAGAAAATGGTGCTTTTCAGCTATCAGACAGTTTTAATAAAACACTCTGGTTGAATTACAGGCTTACAGAGCCAGGGTCTCCTTTTCCAGGAATGACAGTTCTAGGTATTGGTCATTTGTAATTTCTAATGCCTGCAGAAAGCATGCTGTGTGGATGGGTGATCAAACATGTCTGCCAAACAGTTGACCTTTTGACCCAGACATTACAAATGGGAAGGATATTGCCAAATTTGTTATCAGAGCCAGGTGAGTCAGATGGACTTGTTATAAAGAGATGTGTGCTCTTCATCCAAAGAGTCAAATAAATCTATTGAGACTGCAGTGACTATGATTCAGTGAGACCTTCACCTTGTTGGATACTGAACACAAAAGGTGAATGGTAAGGTAAGAGACTGAGCACTTTGATAATTCCTAATTTTAGCTAAAAACACTCCACATGGTTAAATCACAAATATTTGTTGTGGGAGACTGTGCAACTGGACCGTGTTGCTTCTTGAACCTCACATGCTCAATGTAAACAGTCTGGATACTTCAATGAGAATGTCACAGTGATTGAACAGCACATCTACTTTAAAATAGAGCACTGACTATCTGCTATTTGCTCACCAGATTAGAAATCTGTGACACAAGCCGATCAGCATGTGAAGTCAGGCTGATAGACTTTCAGACAGAGAGACTCAATTGACAGGGGAATAAAAACACAGGAGGGAGAGAGAGTGAGGGAGGGAGCAAAAGGAGAAATAGTGAAATGTTAGAGAGACCAAAGAAATGAGATAAATAGGACTGGGTGTGGAGAGATGAGATGAGCACAAGAAATTAAGGTTTTAACATCTAAATTTAGCTGCGTGTTTGTGCATACTCGAGACACCAACCCTGAATTCAGCTGCGACCTTCATTATTTTTACAAAAAAATCCCTTCACTGGGTTCTATGTCTACTTTGACCTCTCTTGTCACTTGGTGCGCCTTGAAACCCCCAAAGGAAGAAACCCACGACGTTATTATTTCGTGAGAGTCAGAACATACAGGTCTGCTATCAGAGAGGTTGCCTTGTATCTCAGCTCCCTCTACACTGCCTGATAATGATGTGATGGGATTTCAATTTGAGAATGATTAATTGCTCAGCCATAGCCTTTTCTATTTCCCACTGCATCCTCCCCTAATGAGTAAGACTCAGTTGTAGTTGAACTTGTACAGCTGGGTTAGGTTATTAACAAATTATTTCCTCACAAATATACTGTATTCCAAATATACTCTAAATCAAACAAATATATATTATTAATAATAATAATAATAATAATAATATACATGTCACTGAAGATAATAAACAAATCAAACACTGAATCATTGTGTCCTTTCTTTCCAGAACATCCCTGTCACCGTGCCATGTAGTCTTCTGAATAAAGACTGACATTTGGATGAACAGCAAAGTTTGACACTGCATGAGTTTTAAAGACAGTGGAGACGTGTTTTTTTGAGTATTGAGTACAATAATGTAATACAATATGGCGTAACTCAACAAAACACTCTTGATTTGGCTGGTTGGAGGTGCCCGCAGTGGAAAAACAAACAAAACAAATGAGTTTTTAGCTCCAGGTATAAGGTGAAGCTTTGAGTGGTGGCCGACCATCGAGTTTGCATCATCTGCCAGTTTCTGCAGAAGCTCAGCAACCAAATCTGAAAAGGTCTAACACACAACACCTTAAACAAAGTGTTATTCTTAACTTTAACCATTTAAACAGTTCATGCCAAATCCTAACCTTAACCTAAACACAATGCAAATCTTAGCCTTAAACTTTAGAAATGAGGTTCTGACAGAAAAGCCCCTGAGATTCCAACATTTCCTCCAACATTTGTTATCAAACTATGGTTTTCTGCTTCTTTTCTTTGCATGTGAAATATGTGTTGTGTGGAAAAAATACTTTTGGGAGACATAGGTATTTACTGAAGTGCTTCCAACTTGTTTTATTATTGGCAGTGCTATCGCAAACGTTTTCAGTTCATTTATTTGCATTTAATTATAACCTGAGGTCAAAGTAACATAAATGCCTCATGGTACTATATTTACTTCCACGTAATACATTTCCCTATTTTAATTTCAAACACCTTCCCAAAAACTGCATCCACACTGTCTCCTCTCGTTTGACCACATATTTGCATAAACTGTCAAGTGTTGGCAGCGAGTTTATATCATGTCTCTGCACATGAGCATGTTCCTTTTAACATATACAATACACGTGTCAGCATATTGGCTGCTATTTTAATCCAAGCCACTTTCTATATCTGTCGCTCACCTTGGCCTTCGAGCAATTTGCCGACGGCAAATTTGAATTTTCTGCTACAGTGCACAGCTCCTGTGCTCATTCTGATTTAGAAAAATATAACAGCTGGCACTTTTGCTGCTTTCACCTGTGGCAAACAGCCATCTTGGAGGAGGACATTTGACAGATGTGAGACAGATGTGATGGTCCAACCTGCCCTCAAGGCAAGGTTATTATTTTCCAGCATCCCATGATTGCCTGCATTTCCCTCTTTCTTACTACCTAAAACATATTCACTACCCACACATGCACAGACACAGCTATTGTTCTGAGACAACAGGCAAATAGCTGCATGTCTGTCTCCACTCAACTGAGCACTGTGCCCATCGCCATCTGTCAGGTGCTACAATTATTGGGCAAGAGGAAGACAATCAGGCCTGCCTGAACTTAAAAAGATAGGTTGACTCGTGCTGTCAAATGTGTGTGGCGTTGACTGAGATGACTTGTGGAGAGTTTTATTTTCTAAAAATGCTTTTTACCAAGGACTACTGGATATCCAACGTGGTGTCCAATGATACCACCTATCAGAGAGAAAATGGGAAAAAGGGAGGCTTTCCTTATTGTTATTTTATTCATGTTTTCATGCTCCCCTGCCTTCTACTAATCCAACTCTCAGGTTACTGTTGCGCTGTCAAAGTGACAGCAGATTTTATCAATTCATGGCCATAAACAGCGGCAGACATTTGTGGACTAAAATTTGCCCCAGTGGAATGAGGAATGGAGAAGAACGTGGTCTGAAAGCAAACTCAAAAGCTGAGATGCAAAGAGAAATATCTGGCCATCAAAATTGAGACACTTTTCACTGTTGACCACTGTTGGTGAAATTACCTCTAATAAATCCGAGGTATATATGATCTGCATGACTATTATCCAGCATGAGAGCAAGAGGCAAATATCAATACAATACACTGGTGAAATAATCCATTGGTCCAACCCACAGCACTCAATCAAGGCGCAATAAACATTTATGACCTCCTGTTGCCGTCCGACGCGGGAGATAAAAGCAGCCAACAAATGGCAAAAGTTATGTGAGAAAAGAAACATCTGTTGTGCTGAAACAGAGCGGTGATTTGGCTGTTGTTTGCCTCGACACACTCACGCTCCCCTCTCGTTTTCAAAGGTACCTTTCACTGGTACTGCAGTGTGATGATTGTTTGTCTGGTGGTTGTTTGCTGAAGTGTGAAGTCTGGCTGAGACTATAGAAGTATTGTTTGATAAAATATAAATGAGGGTCGGAGAAAAAAACAACACTCAGACTTTTCTCTCTGTCTCACACATACATATACACTTATTCCTCTAACAAGTCTCTCTCTCTCTCTCTCTCTCTCCCCTATTTTAGTATGATCAAAGAAACTTAAAAATAAATCTCCAAAAGTCTCAGTGAAATGCTTTCCAAAGTCTTTGAAGAACATGAGGTATCTAAATTATAGCATCGACTACTGGGTGGATCGCAAAACTGTAGAGCACAGTTCTGAGTGGTCGTCAAGACTAGAGAAAGCGGTACATACAAACCATTTACTCTTTAAAATGTAGCACTATTTAATGATAAAGCAATGCAAAAAAAAAAAAAAGCAAAACAAACACTATGTCACAGGAAAACAGCATCTCTGTCCTTGCAAAAGGAAACAATAATTTAACAAGCAATAATTTCTGGTCAGTATAGCACGTGCATGTACATGTTTGCATTCTAATCTTAAAATGATTTGGGACACAATAACATTCGTACACATCCATCAAACAAATCCCACCTGACATTAAGAGAAAGTCAGGGTAAACCTTGACAGGTCACTAGCTTAAGAGCCATTAACAGACAATTTACAGTCTCTAATTAGAGTCTCTAATTACCCTAACCTTAATTTTGCTAAATTGAAAAGTCACATTCGAGACAGCAGCCCAAGTGCAAACTTTCTACACATGCACACACACACACACACACACACAGTGGTGTGACCTCTTACCACTGATGCAGAGGCTGAAGCGGCAGAGTTTGTCATTCAGCTCTCCGGGTCCTCCCCCTCTTCCTCCCCCTCCTTCTCGCCTCTTCTTCTTCGGTGACATCTTCCTCACCATCTTCCTTATTTGCTCCACTTTGTCCATGTTGGCTCACCGAGATTTACCCGTCAGCCGCAGATGCGGTGCAAGTTCCCGGGATCTCTTTCCTTTGCCGAATCACGCTCCTTTTCTCTTTCTCCTTTTTTTTTTTTGTTGCCTCACACCTTTTTGTGTAATCTTTAGTGAATCTTGATAACTTTCACCACTGTACAATTTCCTGTCTCTGTTAAATCACAGAAATAGATCTTATTTTTTTCTTGTTATTCCTTCCTTGTTCTCCTTTTTCTTCTTCACCTTAGGGGTAATCCCGAAGAATGAAGCAAACATGGAACTGGGAGGAAGAAGGAGTAGAAGGTGGAAGGGAAACATAGCACACTTACTCTCCCCCTCCTCTCTTGCTCTATCCCCCTTGCTCGTTCTCTCTCTCTCTCTGTGTACCCTTAGCCCGCCCACCCACCCCATTTCACCACATCTAGCCTTGACAACTATCAGCTGGTGCTTCCAGTTTGAAAGAAGACTCAGCGCGCTGCTATTCGCTTCATTATCTCTCTCTCTCTCTCGCTCCTTCTCTTCTTCTTCTCACACACACACTCACACACACGCAATTTTCATTCTGTCACTTAGCAGTCCATTCCACGACAGCCACGTTCATTGTCTCCTCTATGCTCCTTTGCATATTTTTTATTTGGTTCCCTTTCTTTTGTCATTGAATTTCTCTTCACATAGTTTATTTCTTCTGTTTTATTCTTTCCCATTACCTATCTTTCATTGATTCCAAATCATTGTTTATCTATAATGTGCACAGCTACTTTTCATGCAACTCATCTGTGTGCAACAAAAACTCAACTAAATTGCGTTCAAACTGATATCAAGGGTTACATTGTCAAAAATGGCATCATTACATAAGGGAGTAACAAAAAGCTTTATTATATTTATTTTCCTGTCCATCAGTTTGCTCCCACTGCCTTTGTTATCTTTTGTTTTCCTGCCACCATATGGCTGTCTTATCAGGCAATAATCCGCTTATTATGTCTAATGTACTCAAACTCTCAAATTATAATCTGGCGCGTTGTAGTATAGGTTTTTAGACACTGGATAGAATTGGTCTGATGAACATGAAACAAAAGAACACGATATTATCACTTAATATCACAAGAATTAAATCAGGCAACTCACGTTTGAATGTTAGAATGCTTGCATCCCAATACAAATGGTTTAGTTTTGGCATCCAGGCTCCAACTCTCCACAAATGTGTTTGCAGTGACATATCGGGGTGTGATGAGCAAACATCTTAAACCCCCCCAGTTGGAGCCTGCAGGTGGATGCTGGGGTGAAGGTGGAGCTCAAAGCACGAGCGTGTGCGGTGGCGAGATGGGACATTTGACAGCTCAAACTAAAATTGGAGAGTATTTTCTGGCACGTCTTGTGGATATAAAATTGCAGCTGCCTGAACTAGCTTGCGGGCTCACATCATTTTTGTTAAACTGTGTTTGAACCAATTTATGTTAATTGTTATTGCATCGTTATTTTAATGTTGCATTATCAATAGTAAGAGGGTGGTCCACCTAGATAAATGTGGAAAAAGGTAATTATCATATATACAGTATGCACATGTTGTAATCAGGCTCCAATGTAATGCAAATCAGGTAGCAGACAAACAAAAGGCCCCTTCCGAAAACTTTATTCTTATCATTGTTGTTGTCTTATTTGTTTTTCTACATTTTTTAGATTTGTAGACATTAGAAAATATATAAATCAGTTTTGTTTCTGGTTCAGATAATTAATAATTAAAGACTTATTATTTACTTCATAGCCAAAAAATCAGCCTGTGCCTGTTGTGGGAAGGTTTCAGTCACAAATGAGCCTTAAGGAGAAATCCACACTCCTCAATCAACATAACAAGTTCAACAGCCACATGACAATTTTTTACTCATTTAATTGCCCGATGTTGATGTTTTTGTTTAGTTTCACAGTTGTATTTGTGCCATATTAGCTTAGCAGTTTGGTTTCATTCTGGACCATAATGTGCCTGACGTATAGAAAACATTTTGATTCACCATATTTTAAGGGTCAGGGGTTAGAAACAAGAAACAAACCAAATTAATTCAAATACATTAGAAAGTTCCTTAATTCCCCTGTGGAATACTGAGGGCATACTTTCTGCAAAGCTGCTGGTGGAGAGATTCTAGCTAAATCAATGTGCCAGTGCCTAAGCACTATAGCTGTAATAGAGCAATTGTAGCTTTAATGAGAAGCCAGAGCTGAGGTGACTTGTACAAGAGTCTTGCATTGCTGAAGACATTAAACGATTATTCACAGATCCACATTTACACACATACATTCCCTGTAGTATTTAAGAAAGGAAAAGGGACACAAAGAGAGAACGTGCAAATGTAACGGAAAAAGGTAATGGCGGATAGAAGTAGAGCAAGGGAGCAGCAGAACAGGGAAGTAGGACAAATTACAGCTGAAAACTGCAGAACAAACTCTTTCTCTCCATCTACCAATCTCTCTCTCTCTCTCTATATATATATATATATATATGTATATACATATATACATATATGCATAACTACATAAAGAGAACATAAAGACTTGTGTGGGTTCTTTTCGTAAAATGCCCTCCCGTTACCCTGTTTTAGAATCCCGAGGCACATCCACCATCTTCATTTTATGACAAAACAGCAGGCGAGGAGACGAGTTGCCTGATTTATGTGTTGTCTAGTATATACGTCCATAGAGATGAACAGCGTAGTATCCTGCCAGAGGCAGCAATATATAAATACAGACAACTTACAGACCATTTAATAGTGTAAGAAGCAACACGAGACATGCAGAAGACTTGGTATTGAAAGACAGACCAGATATAGTATTTTCACAACAAGCGAGGTTTATGGCTAATCGTTATAACAGCAATCACCCATTGCATTCCCATCAACATGTTCTACGCCGAGAATTTATCGGTGGGCAACCAAAGCATCCTCAATCGAAACACATTCCCATGAGCAGCTCCCATTTTACCACCAAGTCCAAGTCTAGCAATAAAATATTTTATGTTTTGGCAGCAAAAACTTATTTGCCAGCTCTCAGTCTGTGATAGAAAAGTGTGGGGCTGCTTCTCCCAGCATCGCTCAACTGGTGGCTTGGCTTGTTTGTATTGCATTGATGCTCTGCACAAAAATGGTAAGAGTGTAAAAGGCAAACACAATCAAGACAACCATTCACGCACACACGTTATTAGTTATTGTTTTCTAAGGGAAAAGGATTTTAAGAACAGAAACTTGTTATAAGTGGAAGCGGAGTGGATGCCAGCTAAATACAGGAGCCCATGCACAGGCCTATACCCTCACTATACCTATGTATACATCATATGTAACCTATCCACTTTTGACTGATTGTATTAAACTATGCAGGCACCAACTTCTCTGACCTTAAAGTTCGCTTTGACCTACATGTACATTTCCAATCATGTGCAGGGGCATCACACTGCTTCTGTAGCGTTTTACATAAATGCAAAGTGATGAATAAGTAGTTCCTTGTAATACATTTCTGAGAAGTTCCAGAGCATTCTCAGGTAAACTCAGGTAAACTCAGGTTAACACGGCACATTTCCCTGAATAACTATAAACAAAGAGTACATGGAAATACAAAGTATTCTCATGTCATCATGGCAAACTTATGCTTAATTCTCTCTCTCTTGTAACACAAATATACACAATGTTTCCTCTTTTAAACATGTGTGTTCCAGCCAATGTGTTGCCATGGGTAACGGGAGTCTGTCAGTGGTGTACAGAGAAAGTTAAATGGGTCATGAGGAGCAGAGTGGTGTGTGCAGCTAAGATAATGTTGAGTTGTCTGGCACACACTGCAGCATTTGCTGACACACACACACACACACACATACATGCACAGGATGCCCAAGTCATATTGTCCAGCAATGCAAATGGATTGATTACGTTTAATGAAGAGAGGCTCAGTGTCATACATCCCAATGAAGTGTCAGTAAATTTGAGAGTAACTTTGACAAAATAAAGTGGAAATGCCTCATTTATGTGTGTGTTAAATGTTGACATTTAATTGATCCCGTTGCTTATCAAAATCAGATATCAGATTTTTTTTTTACAATAACAACAATAAATTAATTTTCTTTTACAGTATAGTGATCAGTAAACATTTCTGTTGCTCTGATGACGGTGCTTCTTCCTGAATTGGTCACCACTTGAATTATGTCCCACTAAATAGCTTAGCCCATAATCAGGCTTCCTCACAGTCATTAAGAGTTTCCAGAAGTGTCATTTGGTGAGCTGGTATACTGTGGCATCATCTCACTAACTACACAGTCAGTGCTGCTGCTGCTGCTACCTGCTGCCGGCAAACTTTGAAGGCTGCCAGATCAGAAGACGCTGTAACTATGTGAAAAGTCAAAATGATATGATCGTTGACACTGTTGAAGTTCAAAAGCATTTTATCAATCGCTGCTTTTATTTCGTCGCACTATTCTTCACAATGTTTTATACTTTCTCAAACATACCAATCATAATTTTACTAAATGAGCTATAAATTTAAACCAAATGATAACTGTGATATACCCAGTGATTTGTTCAAGTCCCAGAACACAGAGAGTGGGGGCGTTCCGGCAGTTGTGGTGATTAGAGGTGACAGTGCCTGTATGTCTGTATTACAGATCACTGCGGAGAAAAAAAAAAATTATATAACATAACATATATGTTAGTTATGGAGGTCTACTTACATATATTAACTTGTTTTCATGGTTAAAAACCTCCTAGTCGCTGCAAACGAGCCGATCAAAATATCTCCTCACTGACGCTCTCGTCAGCCGCGCTGTTTCAGACCAAAATCACACCCCCAGAACGTGGACTGTGTTGTGATTGGCCAGCCAAGGAGAGCTTTCCCACTGTCCTGTGATTGGCCAGGTACCTGGAAGTGATGTAATTGGTAGGCCAGCTCTCAGATACACAGCTCCCCCTCTGGCACGGTGGATGCTCTGCATCTCAGCAGCTACAACGGGAGTAGTTCTTCTTCTTCTGCGGTTGAATGTACGCAACCGGATGTGCCCGGACTAGTGCCCGCACCAGGAGGCACTACGGTGGTGAGAGGAGTGGTGAGGTATACTGATGACAACATCAACATACGGAAGTGCCGATCTGCTTCGCAGAGCCCAGGAAAACAATGAACCCCTATTTTCGCAGCAGTGGCTGAACTGTTTGTTCGGAAACTTTAGGGTTTCATAAACGAGGTAATGACGCAGATACACACACAAACGCAGCATTAATAGGAGCTTCCGGTCTATGTCACCTTTAAAACATAATAATAATAATGACGTGTGAACCAGTGAGTTTAAAATGGCAAGACAGAGAGATGGCTTCTCAAAAATAAAATAAATCCAGCTAAAGAACGGCAAGAATAGGAGTCTCAGGGTAGATCTTTTGTTGACAGCAGCGCCATCAGCTGGGAAACAAATGCAATTAATATCACCTGCACTGTGTTTCCCTGATGTACTGAAAAAAAAAAGGATATTTGTCCTGCTTGGTTACCTGCTGAGAATGCCCAATTTCCACAAATGGAGAAGACAAACAAAATAAATCATAAAACAGTCAAGTCTGAGCACAAATACATTCTAAAATGAATAACTGCAGGGATTTCTGTGCAGATACATATCTGACATCTCAGCTCCTGCTGATGTGAGTGCCAGCAGCAAACCAACCAACCTGTGCACCGAGCTGACAACAGCAAATGACATGGCAAATGACTCGGATTACTATTAGTGGAAGTGATGGAGATGCCAGTGTCTGCACAGCAGCTGACTGTGTTCACCTGCAAGGATCTATAAGCGTCTCGTGTTGCAAGTTACCCTTTAAAAATACTGTGGACTGATGCCTGCCTGTTCAAGGCAACTGTCTCAGATCCAGTGGAGAATTATGATGAATTTGTCAATGGTCCACTGTGTGATATCTGTGCACTGTGCACCTGTGCTGCTGTTTACTTCAAGTGCCTTTCTCTCTCTCTCTAAATGGATCTAAAATAGGCAAAAAAGGAGTTTTCATGTTACGTCACTAAGAAAGGCAGACTAACAAAATTAATAGCATGGAATATTTATTTCCCAGCTTTACTATAAATTAAGCTCCCAATATACCTTCAAATTAGCATTCAAATCAAACCATTTCTGTCAACACTATCTTCATAATTCTTTTTGGACAAATTTTGCTCATTTGTTTGCCTGTAGGGCATTAATTCAATGATAACTCATGAGCTATAGTTAATAATTTAATCATAATATATCAGAGACATTTTTTATATTTTTTTCTTCTGATCCCAAGTGCCCAAAGATTTTACTGTGAAAAATTATGTTCTGATTTCACCGACAACAATAAAGCACTCGGAGAGCACAAGCCGCCAATTCAGAATGTGATTTCTAGCCTTAGTAAATAAGTGTCAACCCACAATGACTTCATCCATTTCTGAACTCCTATTGTGAAGCTTTTTGTCAACCTGCCCCAACTGCTCCATTCTTTGATGCCCTTCCTATGGGGTACAGTACGGTCAGGGTAACTCAACCCATGAGAGTCAGCTGATTGGGCGACAGCAAAATGTCACTCCCTTGCGATCGGTGTAAATGTCCCATGGAAGTCGCAAAGCTTGATGTCTCGTTGAGACAAACACGTTCAATGTTGATGTCACGCTATGCAAGTCTGACCCAGGGCTTTCCCATTCCAAACTGTACCGTATTGTACCAAACCGAACAAAACCATGATGGAAACACAGCTCATGTGCGACACCCAGTGTCAATCACATCATACTGTTGCCACACTTAGCACGTACCCTAATTTATGGTCTATTTGACTGAATGTTACTGTCTGTTATAAAACTGACATCATGCTGTACTGAAGAAAACTGTAATATAGCAACAGCCCCGTGTGACCTAGGGCTTTTCTTTCTGTCTTTCTTTCTCTCCACTTTATAAACAGACTGCATGATTCCTTCTCATCCGTAAAGAGTTGCCAAACAGACACAAAGCGAAGATTTACTTCGCATCATTCACTCAGTGGCCACTTCAAAAGACTGCCCGACGTGTGTATGTGTGCGTGAGTGTGCACACTGCTGAATGCATTCTGAAGAAACAATGGTATCTATGAGCCTTGCAGGAGGTGAGAGACTTTCTAATTAACTCCATGCTGGGCTGTTGTACAGGCTAATTAATTAACACAATGACCTAAGGACTTTCAAAGCACGCGTGGGTGTCTGGATAAAAAAGTGTGTGTTGAGGCAGTTTTGTCTTTTTCCTCTGGCTTCGCTTGTGTGTATTAACCGTGCGTAAGCTGTGTATGATATATTCAGATATCTAGATAGTGTTGAGCTTAAGTTATCTGGTTTTATTTTGGAGTCGACGAGTGCTCATTTAGAGCACATCAATAAAGCTAGTTTACTTGTCACTTTGGACACGAAAGTGCAAATTAATACCAGGTCCCTTTTTGTTCAATTTATAGTGTTACATTTGGATCAATAATAGTCGAGCACGGGCTACTCTGAGGTGGGGGGAGGGGGGGGGATCCCAGGGGGGGATCCCATTCAAATTCAGCTTAGGCCCCCATAAAGGCTTGGGCCAGCTCGGATTGTTGTTGATGATACCCCGATTTCTTTCCTGCTATTTCTTCATATTTCTATCCGTGCTTTTTCAGAGTATTGTCTACAGTCGTCCGTATCCTTCTACTTCTGTGTTAGTTTCCTGCTCTTTTTTCACTCTCTGTGCTCCAAACTGCTTTGAAGAGACCCAGTTGGCTCTCTGATTGACTTGCCCTCCTGCAGTGAAACCCTTTCCTCGCTGTCCCATGGTAATGTCGATCACACACCAGGTCTTGGTGCGCCTCATCTCCATTCAGTGTTCCAAAACTCCTGTGCACATGTACATGCACACACACACACACACACACACACTCGCTCACTCTAGTATCTGTTTGCCCTCACCACTCTAGTCCCTGCTTGCTCGCCTGTACTGAAATGATTAAACTTAACTACAGAGTCATTGCTGCACTTGGCTTCATCTAAGCCTCCTGTTAAACTGTGATTATTTTATTCCCTGTGGATTTGAGGAGAGAATTCCTTGTTTATTTAATTTCAAAAGTTACATCTGGAAAGGGGGAACTTGTTAACTGAATCTTTGAGGGTATTTTGTTTGTCCTGAAATGTGTATTATATTATAAACATTATTTAGGCTGGAGAAAACAAGTTTTAACTTACTTAAACTTAAACCCACGTTGCTCCTGACAGCTGTGCCGGCAGCGTGTGAATGGCTATAAAAGATGATTGATAGAAAAAGCTGTATGAAAGTGTGAGTGAATGGCAAAACTGTAGTATAAAGACTAGAAAAGCACTATATAAATACAGACCAGTTATCATTTTCAGTTGAATACTTTTCCCCTTCTCTTCCATTATCTCCATAGGTGTTGCTAACTTTCTAAAGAGCTTACGTTGCCAATTAAACACCACAGCAAGAAATAAAAACAAATCACATTGCATGTGATAGTATATGTGCTTCGTATGCAATACAGATGCTTTTAACAACCTTCATCCTTAGTGTCTACTGTTCTACTAATCTTGTTGAGGCCACATATTGGTCTTTTATTGTCTATCATTCATTCATCTCTTCAGCTATTTTCTAAATTCTTCTTCTATTATGCTTAATCCATAATAAAAATAAATAAATACACCAGACCTAAAAATTCAACCCCCCTACAAAGTATATCTCTGCTCAGTGTGACTAAAGCAAAATGGAGAGAAATGTTCATGTTTATTACAATAAGGATATTACGGAACGAAGTCCAGAATAGTATCATCCATCACTTTGAGTTAAGCAGAAGCAAAAAGCCAGTGAAGCAGATTAACACCATCCACCTGCAAAACACCGGGATGACAATGAGAAATCGACGTTTGCAGTATGATGTCAGTTGCGCATGGTTTGAACTTCAATGCGTTTTCCTGCTTTTCTGTAAATGGTTGTCCTTGTGTTTCGTCTCATCAGAGAGAAAGAAGTGCAACGTTTGACAGTGAGTTATGCACTGATCCAAATCATCGGCTATTTCTATTCATCACTGCTTTTCTAGAGTCTTTGGCAAGTACATCCATCTGTTTGAAGTGGTGATCAATTCTAAAAGTCACACTTGGCTGATAATAGTGTTACATTTTATAAACTGTACAATCAGGGATGCTGCAACAGGTAGGCACCTGTTTCAGGTGTTTTCGTATTTAGTTGTTAGTGTTTTTTTCCCCATGACATTTCCTGATGCTTCAAATTATGTTTGCCTTTTTGTACTTGGTAATGGTAATGATTTCATGAAAGAAACATTTTGTTTCATATCAAATTCAGCATTAGGGCCATGAATTTTGCAAACTCTGACAACTAACTACTCTATTTCAGTTTGGATTGGATGTGTGCCTGGGCCCCCCAAAGTCTCTTGAAACACCCCTGTCTATATGTATGGCTGATCTGACTTGTACTCTCACTCTGCCTTGTGTTTTTTGATTGGCAGTTATTCCTAAATAGTGGACTAACTAACCTGGTTTTCTCACTTTTTGTAAACGATGAAACACTTTAGTTTGCACTGTACAGCCGTAACACTCATGACTGATTAAAGCAAGTGTACAATTTAAATTAGCACCAACTAAGTCACAAAATTAGCCTTCCATTGAGGCTATTAACACTCGAGAGACACAGAAGTTCTACAAACATAAAGTAGACAGAAAAAACAATCATGGAGCAAGGTGGAGGAGGTGGAGACATGTCAGAAATTGACTAATGAAAAAAATGACAAATGGTGTTTTACGGAAAATAGAAGACATTGGGGAGAGAGAGAGAGAGAGAGAGAGAGAGAGCAATATCAGCGTGTGGCTTAATTTATTAAACTGTGCATGTGTGTGTAGATGATGTGGAGGTTGGAACACATTATAAATAGGTGGAATATGTCCACAGCAGTTAGAATAAATATGAGTAATGTGAAATAAACAGGAAATTATTCACAAGAAGTAGGACAAATCTATTTGTGCTTGTCTCTTTCAGTCTTTTCAATGCATCCAATATCCCCTCATTTTATTTCATCTGTTACCTTTCTGCCTCTTTCATCTATTCATCTCCTGTCTCGCTCTCCTCCCTCCTTTTTTTCTTTCCCTCCCCATCTCGCTGTCATATTTCTCTGATGCTCTCTGTCCTTTTCTTTTCTCCAGTCATTATCTATCAACCCTAATTTGACCTCCCTGACTCTCCGTTGTCGTCCCTCTCTCCTTAACCTGTCTTTGTCCCATTGTGTCCTCCAGTCACCAGATGCAAGGATTCTCTCCCTTGTTACATATAGTGTGAATATGGTGCCCTCCTGTGGCAATATGGATGTGTTCCTCTCACCAGGCAGAGTCACTTATTGTTATTTAAACTCCAAAGCAATCGAACACCTGAAAGGATTGTTGAGCATGATACTTTGAGGGCACTTAAATTAATTTGCAAATGTAAGTGTAAGTGTAAGATGTAAGTGTACATGCATTGTTTTTGATGAGGATTATGCATTCAGAAATGTATATAAAAGGTTACAAACAAACAAAATCAAACATGGATAAGAAACATGCAGTGTTACAAATGTAACGTTTAGCTTTATCAAAATTCAAATGTTTGCTGAGACATGGGGACAGGTTATAGAAAGACAGATAAAGACAGATAGGCAGTCAGAGAGAGATGTACACATGCAGACAAAGGTAAAGAAACTGTCTTTCTGGATTGGGATGAGAGCCAAGCAACAACATCAGTGCCCTTCAGACCAAAACACAGCTGTTAACAACTGCTTCCACTAATCCCAGAGCTACAAACACACACAGTGGTGATGGTAGGGCTGTAATCAGACAAAAATCATCCACCTTATTTCCTCAACCGCCACTGCAGAGTTCAATGCCTCAGCAAATGGCATTGTGATGTTCTTATTTGCCAACTATCATCACAATTACTCGCAGCACTGTACTTGGCTGACTCAGCCACACAGCAAATTTCAAATGGCTGCAGCCATAAAGTAAATTTCATCTTTCAGCACGGCAGAAAAAATGTAGCAAGTCAGACGTAAAAGAGGAGGACGTGTGGAAGTGAATTCATGGCATGTCTTTGAGGGTGGACCTGGCTGAAAGTCAGTGAAATTAACAGAGTGAAAAACTGTCGAGCAGAAGTAAATCGGTCTACACTGGGGGTTAAATAATTGCTTTATAAAAAATGGCATGTTTCCACTGGCTTGACTCGCCTCGGCACGGCACGGCACGCTTAAGTTGCGTATCCACTAGCATTGTATCTTAGTACCTGCTCTGGCGAGGTTCCAAGCGAGCTGAGGCAATACTATTCGTGACATCGCCAGACTGCCGGGCACTAATTGGTCAGAGTGCCGTCACAGGAAGAGACGTCTGACACAAAAATCAAACCAAACAAGTTAAAAATACTTAGCAATCCTAAAAACATGGGTTAATCTCCAACAACTACCACGGAAATGTCTAAAATCTCAATATTTAACAGAGGAGTCTGGTGTATTTAGCGACAGCACTGCTGATCGCGACCGGCATCACAAACCCTGCCGCTGTATTTCAGACCAGTGACTGTGTCAGACAGAGTCAAACATTTTTAATTAACTGATTCTAATGACTCAGTTACACTGAAAGCAACTGCTTTACAAGTCATTAGTCCCTCGTTTGTGTGCGTCACGTGTAAAACAAAGTCACAACAGATCCGTGCAGCCGTGCAGTGAACATTAAGAAGGTAGTTTTTATCGCGGAAAACCAACCTAAACCGTGTCGTGCCGAGTCGAAGTGGAAAAGGGGATAAAGATTCCTACAAAGACATAACAGCACACATCTCAAAATGTAAAATGACCCTTTTACATTTTAGACACGGTTAAGTGAAACACCTTTTTATTGAAATGCTTTACCCACTCAGATGTTCATTCAAAATGCATCATGGGGGAAAAACGTAGTGACCAAAAACAATTATGAACATAAGAGGCATTCCCCAACCAGATGCTCTTCAGTAAATTCATTTTAATAAAGCAACCCTGACATTGCAATTTCATGGTCTGAATCCTGAATCATGATGTCACTTGAAATGACATTGGTCATGCAAATAAAATGGATTAAACATTTAATAATCTGCAATAGTCTGGAGACACAGATTCCGAAAGAGATATAACGCGCTTTGTGTTCCATCTTTCGGACTCATAAATGGTTGATCGATACATTTTAATGCTAGTTTATTTTTTTCTTTTAGATTACCTTTCTGGATGTTGCATTTTGTTTTAATACAGTATGTGTATGATATGCACTGATGATTTTACCACAAATAAAGATCCTCTTTTTCAGTTTAATTTAACATAAAAAATAAATAAATATTATATTTTATTTTATTAGTAGAGTCTTATTTATTTACTAAATCAATAATTCCTTTCAAACAACTCCATTAATCCCAACGGGGTAACTCAATTAGTTAAACATGTAAACAAAACAAAACGCAGACAATATGAGACACAAGGGAGATAAATGAGGAGAATGAATATATAATGAGTAAAGTTAACAACAATAAAACATTTTACTGACATCTTTAAAAAAAAAAAACGGACAACAATTTAAAAAGCTATGTAGAAGAAAAAAAAAAACAACAACTGCCGTGTGGGAAATGTGACCATGCTCAATTTGAAAGAAGGCTGAACAAATGTTATGATAACAGTGCAAATTGTGATAGGAAACAGGTCTTGTACATATGATAGATTTAAAACAACTCTTGGTATTGGTTTTTGTCCTTCACTGAACTCAAATAGGTATATGCATAAAACTGTATGCAGCTAAAAGAAGACAATGGGCTGGTATCTTAATGTATTAATGTATTCATATAATCATGACTTCGGAGGACATTTTTCTTTTCTTCTGACTTGTTGTTCTGTGTTTGACTGTTAATCATTTTTGGAAGACAGCTCAGGACAGCATTGTAGGTGGCTGACAATTGGTGTCTCCTTCATTTTTTTGTTGTTGAAATTGTTCCTCCAGGTGAAATTGCATGGATTCCTCTTCTCTGGCCAAAATGTGAACACGTTCATCCTCAAAAGAGTGTCCCTTGTCCTTCAGATGTAGGTCTGGAGGAAGTCAGGAGTCCTGTCCGGATGAGCTGGCTCTTCTGTGCTGTGACATGCGTTTATGCAGTGGTTGTATGGTTAGCTTATGTCTTTAGGCAGAATGTAATGTCCTTATTTTGGTCCATACAACATAACACACACACACACCTCATTAACCTATGGAGAAGCTCTTAGTGCACAGGAAACTTTCCATCCCATTAGCGTGTGCTATTACTAGCTCTTGTACTGTAAATGGTACTGTACAGTATGTGCTTTCTGTCAAAGAGTGGAAACAGGTATATGACCACTGAGGTAAGTAATGTGAACTGCTGAGTGAAGTCTAATAGGTAGCAACATCCTTTATGAGCTTTATACACACATCGACCTGCAGTCATGATCTGATTGACTGAATCAAATGTGTTTTTAGTGAAAAAAGATAAATTGTCCATGAAGACTGTTTAAAAAAAAAAAAAAAAAAAATATATATATATATATATATATATATATATATATATATATATATATATGAATTCATCCTCTGTTTCTTTTTTTCTGTAGGTAAAGGACAATACATTGCTTCAGAAACACTTTATTTTTCTTTTTTTTCTAGACGAATGATTCTAATATCATTATTCTGATGATATTCAAATATGTTATTTAAAGAAGAATTATTTGCAAAACACAACTGGCTTCATTCACCAACCTCTTTTATGCAAATTGATCTGGAAGCCAGTGGTTACATATTTTATTGGTATTTTTAAATTTAAATGTTTAGAAACGTTTTCCCTTCTGGGTATAGAATCTAAAAACACTCAAGAACACATTTACACACAATTCACAACTGACGGCTTTTGAAAAATGACCAGTTACTGCGTTTTCATCGATTCTACATACGCACAATGTTCTAATTTATAGATATTGATAATATAATACAGAATATATGTACTTTATTAATCCCAAACTGGGAAATTAGACCATTGCAACTACGTGTCTTCAGAAATAAACTGCCATGAAAGGTTGTTATTAACTGATTTCTGCCATTAAATTTATTCTAAACCAACTCTTAATTGGTCAATATAAGCAATATCATGTTTTATACTTCTGTTGTCCTATTCCTTGATGCTGTGTCTCTTCTTGCCATGTATGTTAACTTGTGTTGACTGGGACTTGCTATATCTGCACAGACAAGAACCAGTCTCTGATTGGGCCAACAGTCTGTGATTAACACAGTTTATGGTCAACGATGACAGGAAACAAAGGCAGGAAGAGGAAAGTGGAAAAGACAGCAGTGAATTCATGTGATGGCAGGTTTCTTACTTCTTTGTTTACTTCTTTGTCTCCAATCATCTCAATATGTGTCTCTCTTTCTCTCTCTCACACACACACACACACACTCTCATAGAGCTTGGAGCACCCATGTCAACAAAAATCCCAGTTATCATGCTCAATTTCACTGAAAATTGTTGCCAAAACCGATAAGTCTTTTTCCAAATGTGTTCATCCATCTCTCCATTCTCACAAAGCATCTCTTCATTTCCGATTTTAGGTGGACACACACACACACGCACACACACAACGCTTTCATACACAAAAGCAGTCAGTGATTCAGAGGCCAAGGCAGAGTCCAGACAATTGGTCACTGTCAGCGGCAGAGACAGACCCCGGAGACAATCAATGCATCCAAAAGAAGTTCAATGCCAGCAACGGCTAATAGAGCAAACTACAAAGTCACAGCACTGGAGAATCTAAAAATGAACCTGCACATCTAACTTTTCAGCAGAAATGCACCTGTTTTATGTGTCCAGTACGAATATCAAGGCTCTGAGGTCAGCGATGAGTTAAATTGGAAGACTTTATTGAAGTCAGCTCAGTACCGAGAAGAAAAGGGACAATGCCAGACTCAGAGTCTGTCGAGCAAATTGCCAAAGGGTTGGTAGTGACACCAATCCTCCAGAGGGTGCAGAACACAAATGTATCAAAGCACTACAATGAAAATCCTTCATCACATTAAAACAGTACAGATTTTCACTTCATATGAAGTCCATTTGTATTTAAGAAATACAAAAATGGCTTTGAAAAGGTTACTGTGTCACTTAATGTTAATCTGTGACCATAATCTAACCATAATCTGTGACTACTCCACTGGGCCACTGAGTAGGTCTAATGGTGTCTCTCACACACATTATACTCCAGGCTCCAGACATGAATTGCAGGGCTTTCCACAACTATAAACACAAGCCAGTAGTAAAAAGTTCCTTAGGGTGATCCAGTGGCATACCAATTGTATAGTAAGAGTTCAATAGTTACGCACAAATAAGAAAAGTACTCGGAAACACAGGACAAATCAAAACTGTAAACTTAAAAGTATGATTTTGGACAAACAAACTGATCACATAAAGAGAAGTTATGTTTCTATATAAAACATCAGAATTACTGTCTCTATAGCTGTACAGTGTCAAGGGTGATACATTAACAGATGAAGCTAAAGTCAGATAGGGGGAGGTGTTTAGGTTCGTAGCACCTGAGTCGAAAGGAAACTTCCCAAGAAACAATAAAGTATATCATATCATATGGTTATATTCCTGGAACATAGGCCATGATAATTGTATCGTGGCAGGCTGTTGTTATGTATATAGACCCTGAGGTCCTTGCACTTCTTTGCTGGGTTACTGTATTCTGACTTTATAGCAAATATCAGAAAGAAAGTGAAAGTGAAAACAGACTGAGGGACTGCCTGTTAATTAATCATTTAAAATGTTTCACTTAGGTTACAGTTGAACAATTAAGCAGTAACAGTAATAGATTAAAATAGTTTCACTTTCTGTACAAGCACAGATTTTAATAAGCAGAGAACAGGAGCGACCAATAAAAGAGCGAATACGCCTGGACTCTCTTCCATAATTGAAAGATACAAAGGATGCATGGTATGGTGGATGGAAAGATAGAAAGTGCAGCCTTTCGAATTCTTTTTTTTTTTCCAGGAGTTTGCCACAGATGGAGCAGAGGGCATGAAAGCTCCTCTGCCAAATCCACTTTAAACCTTAGGGACAGAAACAGTGAACATGACTAGGGAAAATTAATTCTTCGAGTTTTTCTTCAAAAAGCAAAGTAAGAAGTTTTTGTTGGTTGTAACTTTGATAGGGACTGTACAGTAGCTCAGCATAAATAATACTCTCTCGTCTGTCTTTTGGCGAATGCTCAAGTGCCTGAAAGCTGTATAATCCTGAATGGCCACCAGGGGATGTCCCCATCAGTTTGTATCTATGAGCAATGAACCTAAATTTCACTTGATTAATCAATTTATTAACCATGTTGTGAGTTGATGTGTGGTCTCAGGTCCTCTGTGGGACATCATGATATCCATTTTGTAAATTGTGGTCCTATTTAGAGTTTAGGGTATGCTATAAGGCAAATAATGATATCCTTAAGTTTCAAAAGACACAAGACCCTGGCACTAACAAAACTGTAAAACTCAAACTTATAAGGATCCAATTAAGTTGGCATTAAAAGGCTTATCACTTACCAAATCTTATTTTCCTGAAAGTGAAAATATGCCAGTAATTTAATATTTTCTAGCAGAGGCGATTTGGAAAGTGCAGCCCCGCCTTTTTCATGGACACAGCCGAGGCTACCTGCGACATGTAGACTATTGCTATTGTTTGTTTTCCTTTTTTTTTCCAACACGGAAACACAAACTCACAGACTCACAGACACACATGCACCAGGTGGAAATGTTTGCAATGATGCTTCCATCCATTAACACCATGCAATCACAAAGTACCAAACTGTGTCTTACTTTCCATTTGTCCATCAACATCTTAGCGATCAGTGAGGTACCAGCCGATTCTGCCGCTGTTCCATACATTTCACACACTTACACACATTCACTTCCTGGTCCCACACATGTTTCCTTCCCTTGAGGAACATGAGCCCCGTAGGACTACAACATGTATTGCCTGTTTGGGATGGGGGGGAAAATGACTGGTTCTAATCTTTAATTATGTTTTATTAGCTTATGGATTTTGGCCATAAACTGAAGATCTAAAATGTCTAATGAAATGTGTGTGTTCACTGTAATGTTAATGTTGTAAGAATGCTGCCTATTGTGTTAATTAGGATGTTGGTTTATTTACAGAGTGGGTTTTTTCTGACTTGTGGGGAGTCTGTAGTGCACGGTAGATGCGACAGCTTGTTGTAAGGCTGAGTTATGCCAGTGTATGTTTTTATTCTCCTGTGTTTTTGGCATGTTTTTGGGATGCTGTTTTCAAAGACTTTTTGTCGGTTCAGTGTGCCGTAGACGCCACCACCATCCTGAAGTGGAGGGCTGTCCAGTGACAGTGATAATATCAATCATTTCAAACTGAGCCCTCGAACCCTGAACTAAACCCTCAGACAGTGAGCAGCATCAGCGACAACGTCACGTGTCTCCCAGTTATCTATTGATAGATCGGTGAGGTCTGGCCCACACACTCTCCATAACTGATTCATCAGACACAAAGGCAATTGATTAATCAAACTGTCTGGAAATGGAAATATTACATCACAAACTAAGGTGACGTTCTTTTGTAAATACACGTACAGATAATACAGTTTATTTACTTTCACCAATGTATCATCCAACCCATCATACGACCCTCAGCAGTTCAGTATAGACAAGAGTCGTATTCTGCAGTCATCAAACTGCAAACTCCTCTGGAGCAGGATAGATATGGGAGTTTGATGGCTCATCTGCCAAACTTTAAAACCTTTAGAGTCTGAGCGACATTATCAGCTCTCTGACTTGCTGCAGCCTCTGCAACAGCAAGTCAGTTGAGTTCATGGATATGATGCTCTCCCGAAGAGGCCATAAAATAAGTTTTCTCTTCACTGAACTGTTTACGCAGCAGCTGCCTGTTCAAGGACCTGTTGCCTTGGCCAATACAGACTGCTCTGATTAGTGGGGCTAGAAGTTAATGCAGCTTGATGTGGCATTTAGGTTCAAGTAGTGATGAGGGGCAGCCTAAGCTCTCTTTCAGTGCCCAATACTTGTTTGTGAAGAAGAAATGATCTACCTGCCATCCCATCTCTAAAATAAATTAATAAAATAAAAAGGCCAAAGAAATTTTACTATTTCCATTGAGTGTGCCTATAGATAAGCACTAAATAAAGCAAGATAATATCATCTTAATTTCAGTAATATTATAACAACTGAACTGTCACTCTCTCTCGTCAAGAACGTCACATTCTTCACACTAAAAAAATCCTCTTCCGTGCTCACTGATGATAAATGTCCAAGTTTATTTTCAGAATCGAACAACAAAAACAATACTTTGTCATAAATGTGGCCTTGGTTTAAATTCTCATGTTGACATTTGCATTGAAATGCATTTTGTGTCAAATAATACAACAAATAAATGACAATGCAAATCAATAACAGCATATGAGTAAACATAGCAGTAATATAGAGACGTCGGGAGCAATGGCAGCTTGTCAGGCGGGTGACAGATTTACCGAAAGAAAGTTTTGCACTGTTCATTCCATTATGGCTCACAGCTCCCACATGCACACTCAGCAAAATGCTGAAACACAACTGTTACAAAAGCTGAAAATTAAAACTGTGCCAATCAGTGTCGGGATGTGGGAGAGGACTGGAAGTGGATTCTCTCGATCCATTAACGCTCATAGTTCGTAAAACAACACCACAATGACATAAAACAAATTAACATTACTGCCAAATTAAAGGAGCAACGTCAGCTTTGTGTGGTTCTGTTACAGGTGCCACAGCCAAAGGCAATTCAGGAAAAAACTAAACTCTCCCAAACAGCAGCAAGTGAAATTTATTTTCAGTTTTAGGTGTGTGTTTGTTTGTTTTGTGCACATTTTACATAAGTACATACTTCAATCTTTAACCAAGTTAGCTCATTTAGCCACCACTGGTGCAAAACTGAGCACCAGTCATGATAATGTAATGTTAAAGCAGAGAAGGGTTTTCTTTGGAAGTAAACCATATGGGTCAAATAATGCAAGTATGACTTACTTATGTTTGGTTAGTAGGTTATTCAGTAAGATAAACACACTGCATACCGTTTACAGCCATTTATCTGTTTCTGACTTTTTTTTAATCATTCCAATGCAGGGTCTTGGATGTGGAGATGGGGGACATAAACCCCTTTCTCAGCTGGTGGTCGTCTGGCTCAGTGGAGCTCCAGGCTGGTTTCTGACTCTTCATCTGATTAAAAAAAAAAAAAAGGTCTATGGTGCTATAAATGCATTTTGTGCTTACAATAAATTCAGAATATTTAAATTCTGCAGATGTTCGCTTCTTGTGAATGCGGCAAGTAAACATTTACCATTATCTGCCTCAGACACAGGTCTGTGCCGTTGATGCTTATTTTCAGCCTCTGAAGCGTCTCTTCTTGGTCGTGTTCCGCATCTCAGTGTCGGTGAGGTGAGATGAGGTCTCGAAAACATGAATATATGGTGCTTGGTATTCAAATTACAATCAGACACTGCATTTATCAAAGGCTGGCATTGGGTGGCATACACCTGAGACTTGGCATAGAGGGATATGTACACCTGAATCTGCAAGTGTGTGTGTTTTAATCTGATCAATTTGACCTGTCTGAGCTGTCAGAGGAAACCCTCCTCCTATACAGCACAACACCGCAGGTTTTAAAGTGAATAAAAATGGAAACCTACAATAACTCCATACATCCTGTAGCACTCTAAACTCAAATTAAAGCTACTTAAAGGTGGATAAATGAATCATCAGTCTCTTAATATTGTATCCTTTTGAGTATTGGTGTTTTTTCAACTTTTTATAATATAAATAAATAATCCAATCATTTAAATGTCATGCCCATTCCTAATATGGTCTTTGGTAATATATATTTCCTAACTTCAAACAAAGTTAACCGTGTATTGTTTTTTTTTTTTCTATTTTATCTGGTTCAGAAACATTTATAAAATAAACTATTTGTTCGCAATTTTTTTTATTAAATAAGCACCATGTGCCATTTAAGGCAGTTAGTTAACATGCTATCAGGTCAAACTGTTATTAATGGGAAAAAACAGCAATTTATAGCAGGCTTGTTAGTCAGTGTCAGTACAATGACATTTAACCCCGCAGGCATAACGTTTACAAATGTCTGGATTTTCACAAAGCCTGGAGGTAATGTTACTTGGGAGGGCATTTTCTCTGACTGAGGATATGTTTCTTTAGAAGCAGCCACAGGTTTGTTACCTGCTTACAGCCCTTATCGCCTATACACTGGCTGTGTGTACAGAGCATGACGACTGCATTACTGAATCTTGCACAGTTCTGTTGTTCACACAGGAAGCCTGTCTGCTAGGGTGGGAACATTGGAACTGTGATCAAAGATCGTTTTCACAGAAAATAGGCAAGAGCTCTTTTCTATAGATAATCAATGTGGCAGCTTTAATCTGATAACATGGGAGCCTAAATATAAAGCAAGGCATTTTACGACCTAAAATGCTGAAGGTATTTGTCACCCCTTCAAAATGATGCTTTTCATTCGTGTTCAGTTTATATTGATTGTAAATGATGTGCCTTTTAAAAGCACCGGAACATAAAAGTCAACAGATTTGTTCATTCAGCACAGAGAAAACACTTTATCCACATTAAAATACTCCACAAACAGCATGTTGTTTAAAACCTCAGTAAAAAAAAAAGTTTGAGCTGCCACAAATGATGAACAAGTGTTGAGGTGATCTTTAGGTGTATATGTCTACACAGTATAAAGACAAAGTGTTGAATCGTATGTTAGCCAGCACTTGCCTGATTTAAATAGTGGTAAAATATGACTGCTTCTCAATTCCTACACACATCAGCAGGATTGCAAAGGGAGAGCGAGACAGGGAGAGTGTGGAGGAAGACTGCTATGGAAAGAGATAAAAAAATGGAATCAGCTGAGAAAATAAGAGCACAGAAGAGTGTAGCATAAAAATCAATTCACATAAGAGGCTCTATATCCGCTGCAGTCTTAATCAATGTTTCAGCACACTCACACATATACAGTAGTGTCCTCCGGCCTACACACTCTATCTCAACATGTACTAACACACATAATGAGTATTAGTCCCTAGTGCTTTGTACAGTATTTGGTAAACGGTTGAGTGACTTGGAGCGTCTTTACATAAAAAGATGTAATTAAAATAGTCTTACATGAAAATAGTGAAAGAGCACAATACAAGGGGCAAAAATATACTCAAACAGCAAATGAGAAAGCATGTGGTGGTTAAGGTAAAAAACAAGCAGAATATCCGAAGCAGAAACATGAGGAGCAATAATGAGGACCCAAAGAGACCTGAACGGAACAGATGGACTAACAAAAAGACACAGAATCGACTCAGGAGGCAAAGATAAATGAACACAGGTGAACACATCAGAGTGGGGCAGACAACCAACATGGAGGGAAACTAAACACTGAAAGATAAACCAACATAAGGTACATATAGGAAAAAGAATAAAATAACAACTAACAAGACACAGGGAAAACAATGAAAACTGAAAAACCATGAGTCGATGAAAATAACAGAAACTCATTTAAACAAAAGCCAATTAAACCACAACATGCCCAACAAGTTCCAAGTCAGCAACTGAATAAATAATATAAAGCTATATTTACAGAACAGTCCAGAAAAAAATTAAATTTCTAATAAATTATTGTCCCATAGGAATTGGACCTCTAAAGTTATTTGTGCAAGGTCCACACTCTTATTTCATCATTTAATGCTGAAATATACAGTCAATATTTAGAGAGAAGAGCGTGATATCCTTATTTTATTATAAAGTATGACTTTTATTTCTAGAAAAAAATACTTTCTTTTACTATTTATTATTATTTAAAAATGTTTTTTTTTTTAAGTCTTATCAATATTTCTCAAGCTCTGCTGAGGGCACTTGATCTTTGTTTGTCTATTCCCAGTAGCTCAGCTTGAAGCAGATTGAATCAGAGCGTTTAAAGCTTCCTCTGAGACAGACAGACAGACAGACAGACAGACAGTACCGTTGTGCTGCTCACTGGCTGAACACTGCTGCCGCTGCTCTGTCTCTGTTCTCTCCCTCTTTATTTCTCTCTCTGTGTCTGTGATGTCCACTGTAGCCTTGGGCTCTGACAGATAGAGACAGTGTTTTATTGGATGTACCAGACCACGTTAAACAAGAACAACACATGGCACCTTCAGCCTTCATTCTTCCTTACATTTACTTTCTTTCTATTTATCAAGCTTTTTGTATCTCCTCCTTTTTCTGTCCCCGCCTTCCTTGAACATACAAGGTGAGGCTTTTTTTCCTTCTCCTCTTTCTCCACTTCTTCCAATTCATCTTCCCCATTCTCTCCTCTTTGTCATGTTTCTCTTCTCCCCACATTTCCCCCCGCCTGATTTCGTCTTTCCCTTCTTTCCCCACTCCTCCCTTCTTGTATGCCTTAACATACCCTCTCTCCCCCCCCCCATAGCATATACCTTCACCATTCCTTCATATGGACCCTTTTGATTCTTTTTTTAATAGCCAATATGACGCTCAGCTGTATGTGCATTTCTGTCTCCATTGTTCAGATTGATTCCCCCCCCCCCCCCCTCCTTCCTTCCTTCCTTCCTATTCTCCATCCGCTTTAAAACAATCTGTAGCCCTGGGTTGTCTGAATCAGCAATACCAACAGCCTGCAAAACAATGCTTTAATAATGCAATAGAAACAGCAACACTGTGTCAAGGATACAGACAAACCCACTGAGTCTTCTGTGCTGACCTACAAAATTTCGGACTATTTGCATTTTCATTCTATAAAACCCTCCTGGATAATGTAACAGCCTGGTGCTCCTGACTGACACGTTGACTGAATAAATGACTAAAAAAAAAATGTTCTGACATGGGAAACAACTGACTGAACTTTTGTGACACATTTGAAAGTAAAGAGGCAGCAAGATAAGTGTTGTGTGCCTGTTGTGTTCCAGTTGGATTAGTGTGTGGTCACCCTTGTAAAGGTGCTGGTATAAGGACTCTGGTACTTCTCCTCAAAGCCAGTGTTGTGATGTGAATTAATAAGCTCCTCTGCTCGCAAGTAATGAGTGTGCTTGTTGTGACACAACACCTGCTCTTCATGAAGTCATCAACACCATTTTGAGGAAGAAAACAAATCTTTATTCATGATTTCTACATGTTATACTGAATGTACAAACAGCATCTATTGTGCCGCTGTATGCCTGAGTAACAATAGTAATCAAGTGAACATTGTTTTGGTAAACTGTTTTTTTTCCAACAAAAGTGCGTCCCATTTTCCCAAGTGAATAACGTTGTGAAAGCAAAGGCTCATATCTAGTATGAACACCAGTGTTTTTTTGTTTTTATTTTAATTTAATTTATTTTTTATTTAATACACATAAAAGGGGGCCACACGGTGGTGTAGTGATTAGCACTCTCGCCTTGCAGCAAGAAGACCCGGGTTCGAGCCCCGGTTGGAACAAGGGCCTTTCTGCATGGAGTTTGCATGTTCTCCCCGTGTGTGCGTGGGTTCTCTCCGGGTACTCCGGCTTCCTCCCACAGTCCAAAAACATGCAATGTGGGGATAGGTAAATTGGACACTCCAAATTGACCATAGGAGTGAGTGTGAGAGTGAATGGTTGTTTGTCTCTATCTGTGTGTGGCCCTGCGATGGACTGGCGAACTGTCCAGGCTGTACCCCGCCTATCGCCCGATGTAGCTGAGATTGGCACAGCACCCCCCGCGACCCTCTGGTGGAGGATAAAGCGGTAGATGATGACTGACTGACACATAAAATGTGCAATTGCTTAATGCAGCCATTTTCCTGGAGATGAATTATGACCCTCCACTCAGAGGCAACAGTAACCCATTACCCATCACACTAAGGCTGAACAATTAATCAAAATTAGTTTATCAAAATCGCAATATGGCCTACTGCAATTGTCAAATTCGCAGGAGGCACAATATTTCTTAGAGCCAAAATGTGTGTCAAATTACCATTTTAGATGAAATATTGTCGTGACCTATACACATCATATTCTACAAACTGCTGCATTTAAACTATGTTATTCAAATGAAAATGAGAACGCTTATGTCAAAATTACCATACTGATCTGATATCGCAAATCATATCACAATTTTAGTCAAAATAATCACAATTAGATATATATTCGAAATCGTTCATCCCTATTTCACACTTTAGTTTGTTGACCTGCACCCTGGGCTTTATTGCACTACAAGAACTAACAACAAACATGTATGCATCCCTGCTACCAAAGATTTAATTCATTATTTGTAAAACACTGAGATCTGCTTGTTGTATTTGTTCCAACTGCTAAATCCTTATTCACATAGTTGGATATTATTCTTCATGTAAAATACAGATGAAAGAGGGAAGAAGCCTTGCACTCCACTTCTGTCTAAAGTCAGGCAAAGCACAATGAAACACATCTGACATTAATTATTTATTGACTTTACATTGTCGTGCACATTGTCTGATGAGATTCAAAACAAACTGCAACACCTTCTGTCAGTGCCAAATATTGGCATTCAATGAGGCGAGACAGCGCAGGGCTCCAGTGTATCCATAATTAATGGGACAATCTGTATGTCTACATGGAACTGCTCATCCCTGCTCGTCCACTCACAAGAAAGGTGGGAAACCAGCGCTGTCACACTAACAGGTGATCACAGGTTTTAAAAATGATCCTTTATTTAGTTGACATAGAATGGAAATTCTCCAAGGACAGAAAGTGAAAGAAATCTGATTATTTTTCCTCAAATTCGGTTCACAAATCAGTTAAGGAGCGCCACACTTTTACTACAATAATACATCCACCTGGCAGGTGAGACATATCAAGAGGCTGTTTAAACGGTGTTAATATAGCAATGTTGAGGCTTTGCACCATCACAGTACAAGGTCACTCTAAATATGCTGTTTATCTTAATGATACACCTCTCATTAGGCACTGAGCTAAATCTTCACATAGACCATGTTTTAGGAGGACAGGGAACTTGTCAGTGAGCACAAATCTCCTTCACATAGAGAGCTATTGATTGTGACATGTGGAATATTGGTCCACTCGTCCTCAGTGGTTAGGTGAAGTTGCGGACATAAGCAGGAATCCACACGACATGGGGTATGACCAAAACTGTAGATGAATGGCAGGACAATGAGCCTGAGGATTTCCTCACCATGTCTCATATTCAAAGTGACATTAATAAAAAAGCATGTTTAATCAGTGTTTGTTGTCCATAGCTTGTTGTCCATAGTCTGTCTATGCCATAACCCCATACCATCCAGCACTGGGAAACACTTTTCTCACAACATTCTTATCAGCAAATGTTAATCAATAGTTAAAATTGTCCATCCATCCATCCATCTTCTACCACTTTATCCTTATGGCCAGTCCATTACAGGGCCACACAGAGCCAAACAACCTATGGTCAATTTAGTAGTGTCCATTTTGCATAATGCCAAAATGTGCATGTTTCTGGGCTGTGGAAGGAAACCGGAGAACCCGGAGAAAACCCACACACTCACAGGGAGAACATGAAAAACTCCATGCAGAAAGGCCATGTTGAAATTGTCTTCCTGTAAAAGCTGCTTTCATCTTAAGCATCACCTAGTGGTCACAGGGATTATTACAAGTGATGTGGGATCTGCACTTTGTTTAATTTATGGACTCCAAGCTCATTCCTCTCAGGTGAACCAGTGCTGTTTTCCTAGTCTTGGTCTCTGTCCAACCCCTTCACCCTTGGTCTGGTCTATGAAAGAATGGAGTTGGCACAGACTCCAATCAGATCAGGCTATAAGTCTGAAGGTGAGCGAGTGAGTATATGTTCAAGGAAGAATATAGGTAATTCATTCATTATATCAAGGTTATAAATATAAAAAAAATTCATTACTTTAATGGCCAAATCTTCACAAAGCTGAATGGGACTTTGTTTCATCTTATCAGTGGTTATTTCCACACATTTCAATCCTACCTGAGTTGCTTTCTAAGACTCATACAAGTTAAAATATGCTTTATCTAATGTCTGCAGATGGGGAGAGGAGGGGCAGTGGACTTTCCTTCTGGTGGGAAAGAAGTGGAAAAACTATTTATGTGGAAGAAGTCGCTTTTAATTTTGAAGCATTTGTTAATTTTCCTGTGGCTCTTTCATCATATATATATATATATACGCTTATATATTTTTTCCCATTTGGCAGCACTGCTGTATAAGTGAGCCTGTGCGCTGGTGATTATAACCCTCATCCCTCTTATTCCCCCCCCGCCCCTCGCAGTTGTTGCTCTCCATACTCATGTGTCTGCATTTTTCAGCCAGTGAAGGATGCACCGAGCCAATGCATTTGCAGGATGTTCTCAACTTATAATATCTACATGTATTATGGTGATTTATGAGTTTATTAAAATAGAAGAATTATATAAACACCAAAAACAGAGAGAAGCATGAGGACCAAACTTGGAGAAAATGTTTAAATCTGAACCATAAATTCAAGTGATGACATCATTCAGCAATCTGAAGTGAACATGAAGGTTATAATCAGGCAGTGAGAGAATGCCTTATTATTTTTGACGCGGGGACACATTACACGCAACAAACTAGAATTGAACGTGTCGTAAGGGGATCAAAAGACTGACCAATCAATAAGTGCATAACTGTTTAAGCATTAAACAGTGCAACATTACTTCTATTCTAAATCCTATTTTATTACAGGTTACATTTTAACAGTTAAGCATTTCAATGAGCTCCTGGCTCCAGCCTCCTTCTCCTCCTTAACTCTTGGTTTCAATTTTGAAAGGATTATTGGCCAGGGAGAATGTGCTAATATTTCTGTCTCTGCCTCTAACGGTTCTGTCTGTCACTCTCAATCTTTCTCTCTTTCACTGGTGCATTTACTCAACCGCTCTTTCACAATCTTTATGTGATTTTAATGTGGTAGTAAAGGAGCTCGCTATTTTTCTATCCAATTCTTTATGAAACATTTTATTGATTAATGTATTCATTTGTTACTTTCTGAAATGACTTTAAGCCGTGTTGAAGTCTGCAGCAGGCTAATGTAATTCATGGCTTTCTTTCTCTCATCTTTCTATCTCTATATGGTGATGGAGGACACGCTATATTCCCTTTCTCTCACACAGTTTATTTCTCCTTTGCAACTGCTTATTCTTATTATTTACTAATCCCCATATTGCATGTTTTTGCAATAAATCATTTTGGAATTTCCCTCCTATACAATGGCCACCGACACCTATGTTAACTTGACAGTAGGTGTGAAAGTGAGAGTGAATGGTTGTTCATCTCTGGATGTTGGCGATGGACTGGCAACCCGTCCTGGTTGTATTGTGCCTTTCGCCCTATGTCAACTGGGATTAGATCCAGCCCTATGTCAGCTGGGATTAGATCCAGCTCCCTGCTAGCCTAATGTGGAGGATAGAGTGGTAAACAATGAATGACAATGAGGACGGATGACTTTTTTTCATGACTCATTTACTTCCATGACTCCCAGCTACAGCAGTGTAATGCCTCTCTAGCCTGATAACAACTGTATTTATTGGTGGCTATCCAGCTCTGAAGAGGATTTTTGTTTTAATAGTTTTAATGATTTAAAGGTCATTGTAAAAATACCCGGAATTAAACATTTGAAAATGGCTTTTTTTTTTCCACTAAAACAGTGAGTCAATCAGACTGTGGTGATAACAGCCTACATTTGCAAAGCCAGTGGGTTTCTGTGTTTAATTTTCACTGCAACACTTCAGAATGAAAGTTTTTTTTTGTTTGTTTCTTTGTGCCCTGTAACAATATGTTAACAGAACAGTCACTATGCTGTTATAAAACGTTGTCTGTTGTCAGTTGGCATTAGTGAAAAAAAGGAGGATTTTAAGAGTAATAAATGCAATCATATGATGTGAGTTTCCGCAATAAAAAAACAACAATACAACTTTCACACATAAGATGACAGAACTTTGTGTTATAAACACAGGCATATTTTTGTGTAATCTTTGGACCATACACTGGTACTCTCTTCACAGACACATGGTGTCTTGCATCTCTGTGTAAAAAGAACTCTTCTTTGTGGTATACAGTAAGTATATATGAACAGTGGAAGCCAGGACTCCTCCTTGTCTCCCTCACTGTCTCTCTGTGATTTCCTGGGAGGAAAATGTTCACGGTAACTTTCCCTCAGAAGAGCTTTTCATCCATTTCATTTCCCAGCTTTGTTGAGACAGAACCATAACTAATCCTGCAGGCAGAAATCTCTGTACTCCATATTTCTCTATACTATGTACTCTTTCTCTCTTTCTCTCCTTCTCTCATCTCGGACTCTCCCCCTCTCACTCTCTCTCTCTCTCTCTTTGTGTACTTGTATTTGTTACCTCTTTAGGGATCGTGCTGGCATAAACACTGAACTTGTCGGGACCAGTAGTCCTCATGGAGAACAACACATGGTCCTAATGAGACAGAACCTTATTTTTTAAAGAACTGGATAAGTTTTCGGGCTAAGACTTTAATAGTGTATATGTTATGGTTAAGGTTAACTGGTTAAGATTAGGTATAATGCTTTGCTTAGACTGTCCAAATGAGCAGAAGTCAATGCAGTGTCCAAAGAAGAATAGCTGTATGTGTGTGTGTGTGTGAGTGTGTGTAAAAGGCTTGACATAAATAACTACCGCAGAACCGAGGTGCTAAAGTCAGATTGGTTGAAAGTCAGACACGAGTGCAAACACACACACACACACACACACACATGCACAGACAAAGACCACTGCAGCACTGGATGCAGTGGAGGAAACTAACATGATTACCTGAAGGGGTTCCTGCTTTTTCACCCTCCAACAACAGCAGCCCAGACAAGGAGAGACACACACACTACAGCCAACTCTCCTACCAGTCCCCAGTGAAATCTCCTTTTGAAAACACAGGAAATTCAAGCAAATTGTTCAGTGTCCCCCTGCACGCTGATGCCAAGCGCCACTGCTCACCTCAATGTCCCCAAGATTGTCCTGCTGTTTTTAATTTGTCTGACCCAGACATTCTCCCACTGCTTCATCACATGTGAACATGACAGTGAACTGGAAAAATCCAGGCGCAATTTACTAGACATTTCCTGGACTACTGCAACTGTTCCATGGATAAATTGAATGAATTAGAGGGTTGGTTGTGTTGTGATTATAACAGCATTTACATTTAGGTCATCTGGGAGCCACAGCATTAGTGTTGCAGCTATTTTGCAGTGTCGGACAAAACTTAGAAAATACAAAAAAAAAAAAAGATTTGTGAAACTTAAATCCAACCTAGAACTTTGATGTCCTGCAACGAGAGTAAAAACTACATGAAATCCAGTTCTATGTTTAATTCCAGGTTTGTGTGTGGGCCAGGATTCCGAGTAACAATGAGCTGTTTGGGGCTGCTGCCTGTTTTTAACTGCTTTCCTCCAAATGCAGCAGTCCCATTTTCAAAGCCCTGGCCAAGGCTTTGCTGGAGATAATCTCTATTTCCATGACTATTCCAGACTATGCAATCACGTGCTCTGGGTTGACGTTGAAATTGAATGTTAGTTTGGAGTCCACATTCAGTGAGAATATCAAAGAGCCACTAAAATATATGATGCATGCTTTATTTAATTTGAGTTCAGTTACAGGGTAGCTGTGCATGCCTTTAAAAGTACCTTTATTATGAAATTAAATGGCATCTGTTGTTGTAGAGCCTGAAGGAAAAGAGAACCTATGCAGGTGATAGGGACTTCCTGAAACTGCATTCAGCACTGGACAGCTCCACTAAAGACAGATTCCCCCTCTATAAATGTTGACATTTGAAAATATGTGCTTTGCAGTTAAACATTGGGTCTGTAACGCTGGAAAAGCTAGCAGAGGTATTGTTTGGCAAAATGCAACCAATTTATCCCACCCCCTCCCATTGGCCTTCTCGTCAAAGCCCAAAATATTGCAGGATGTTTGTAGTAAGACTGTGGATTTTAGCTTCTGCCATTTTCCGTAACTAACTTCTGTCTCTCCAGCTTCATGTGATCTGAATGGACTGAATGGTGTTTATCACAGTACTACTAGGCTACACACGCTTACTTGTTTTTTTCATATTTAATTCAGGCATCTTTATTATTGATGGCTATATGAATATGATTTCAACAGATAAGATAAAAAGTCTTTCACAACCAACTCTTTTACCCTACATTTGAAACATCTATCACAGGGAACAATCATCTTAAACTTAAATACTGAACCTACAGTTTGCTGTCAATGCTTAATCCTCAAAGATGGGGTATAAGGTACATAGATTAGGATTTTTTAAATTTAATTTAATTGATTAATAATTCCTTGGTAATCTTTCAGCACCTAAACTCACTCCTATTGGCAGTGCTTCACACGACTGCATGTGCACTAGTGATGTGTCGTTCGTGAACGATTCGTTCAATATGCACTAATCTTTTGTATGACTCGGGAGTAATGAGTCGTCTCAGTGAGTGATTTGTTCATTTTCATGCAGTACCTTCCTTCGCCACTCCTTCGGGCTACAGCGCCACCCGCTTTAAAAATGAACACAATTACTCAAAAAAATATGAGTTCAATTTACTGTGCGAGAGTAAAAGATCCGAGTCAGTAAAAAGAGTCGAACTTCCCATCAATAATGTGCACATCCCTTGAGTGGAAGACCGTCTTTCAGTCAATAAACGCAGTAGAACACAAGTTAAATGACCGGAGACATGAGAAACGAGAAACGGAGACGTTGAGCTTTTATCGTATGTTGAGTTTGAAGCACAAGTGTCTGTCAAAGGTCATCTGGCAGACAACATTCATCAACTACTGTACCTGGGAGACAAGACAATCAACTCTTTCTCATGTGGTCCTGCCTACTGCAGCTTTACGTCGGAACTGTCGTGCTGTGATTTACTTGCAGTAAGGATCTGAAAGCTTCTTGCATCATTGATTGCTAGTGAACATGTGTGCTGACATCCTTACACGTATGCCAGAGTGTGTGCGTTTGTCTCTGTGTGAGTTTGTGTGTGTGTGTGTGTTTGGGGGAGTTACATACTGCTCTAAGCCAGGGCAGCCTTGGCAAAGCAAAGATGCTAACAAAGACAGACAGGCTGCCACATCCCTCAGCTGGCCTGGCAAACTCTCTCTCTCTCTCTCTCTCGCTCTCTCTCTCTCTCACGCACACACACACACACACACACACGGACAAACATAGAGATACACACAATTACAGATGACCACATTGATTTTTCCTCTCTCACACAGCAGAGTGCTCACATCAGCAGGAAGAAACTGTACATTGACAAAGAAAGAGGGGAAATCTTTGCTGACTCCTTAGAATTGCGTTAATTGTCATCAGGAGAGTGAGAAGTAAATTGCTGGTTAGCTATGAAATACAATGGTGAGAGGAGAAAATGACAATGAAGAAAAGAAAATGACTGAACTACTGAATTTCCTTTTTTCCCCACATAGTCTTCCTCTTCATCACTGACACTGGCTTATTTTATTTTTCTACTGTTTTGTTTTTTTTTCCTTTTTCACAAATTCGGTGTAATTACATAAAGTACAGTTTCACCAAAGAATGTTTAATAATCCAGATAAAATGAGAAAATGTGCATTAGACTTCAAGGCAAACCACATTGTTATTTGTCTAACGCCAGGCCCTTCACCTGCATCCACATCATGTCAGCCGACACAGGAATCTGTGAGTCAGAGTATATTATTCACAACAGCCTTGGCAGCAACGAGTCCTCACCCCTGACTTGAGCCGTCTCAAATTAGTCCGAGGTTCACTCAGGGTAGGAAAGGAGCTCAAGCTATAAAATAAATAATGACCAAAATGCATTTTTGTGACAAACTTATTTGTGTGTTTGTGACAGGCTGTGTCAATTATATCCACAGTTACTGTGCTGTCTCTGAGGCGGAGCTGGATGCAAGAGCTGATTGAACAACCTGTCCAGGCAGATCAGCGGCACCTGAGCCCAGGAAATAAAGTGAGCAGCTTCCAGTCTGGTTGCCTATTACCTGCCAGAGCCAATACATTCATGCTTTTGTTTGACCATTGCCACTTTGACTCTCGTTCATAAAATATTTTCTTTATTTAGAGTATTTATTATTTATTTAGTTTACTCTTATTTGGCCCAGTAATATGTGAAAGGGTCTCAGGTGAAGTATGAGTAAAGTATGAACAGCAACTTTGACAGTTGTTAAAAATCACAGCCCGCAGCAGATCACATAGTCCGCACATTTCAGCACCCTCCCACAGTCAATTGCACCCTACAATTAGTTGTATGTGCTTTTTGGGATGTTTTTGGCTGATTAGGTGTTATATCAGCAGTCAGGCTTCGATGGGCAGGAATAACGGTAGTTCAGGACTGTGGAGGGCAGTATTTAACCTCTCAGTGTACAGCCTGCTGGAATGTATGAGAAGAAGAAGAAGGGGAACCTCGTAAGTTGTGTCGGTTAGACCAACCGAACATTTTTTTTGGTTTGTATTTAACTTTTCTGCCTTTAGTTAATTTGATTTATTAAAGACTCTCTTTGTTTGTTTGGCTTCTCCATTTTTTTTTTACTTTGTGACAAATACTAGCATTCTCCATGTGCCTTGTGTGTTTCATTATCATCTCTACAAACAAGAAAAGGGACTCAGGTGAAAATTGCTCAAAGATGCCCTATCTGTGAACGTTAGAGAAATTATCCACCGCCTTAACTGGATCAGCTTTGAAATTGAATGTGTTGTTTTCGGTTCATACCACAACATCCCACCTAGTTCCTAGAAAATCAATTAAGTAATTTTTGCATAATCCTTATAATATTATATAATCCGACAGAGACAGACCAACAACAAACATAAGCTACTTAGCAAGAGTACACTGTGGCAGTTACAAGACAAGAGGTGGAAGAAGTAAAAATGTGCTATCAAGACAAGAAATGCCCTTAATTTGGATGCATTTGCTTCAAGAGGTGAAGGATATTGAAGTGTGATTTTTACCTGCAGTGTTGCTACGACTCGATATTGCTGCCTCGTCTACGTACATTGAGCAATGCAGGGCACATGAAACAGTAGGTGGTGGGAGACACTTCCCTAAATATCAACACAACTTCGTTCTTGCACAAAATTCAAGCACTTTCAATGACCCATGTCTATTTATGGGTGATTTTGTGATTTTTGACAAAAAATTCATCAAATCCACAAACTTTCAAGGGCCTCTTTTGGCAGACTTCCTCCTCAAATCCATCTACAGTTTAATATCTTTAAAAATCATTTTTGCAATTCGTAATCACTGTGTCACGTTTTGTAACATGTAAAATAGATGCTAATACATGCTAATATGTTAACACTGACACAAAGACTGGTGTTTCAGCTTATGCAAATACAGTATGTGAGCAAAAAACACAGTGACTGCGTTAACAAATATAAGTGACTTCATGTTAAAGAGTGGAAAAGGGATAAAAACAAAATATATACTTTAAAATATTCCACAATGCTCAACTGCATCCACAATTCCTACAGATTCCTACACAATAAAAATCGTGTTTGTCACATATGCAAAATATAAAGAAATTGAAACTGTGGTGAAGCATTGATGTGTCTAAATAAAAAGCAAGACATTTCACGATGCAGACCCACTGCTCATGCTTCCAGTGTGTACCAGGCATTAAAATGGGTGAGTATGTGAGCAAGTGACATTGGTAATGAATGAATTCACCTCATGGCCACATTGACAGGAATGTCAGACGCTTTGTCAGACAAAATGGCCTCTCATTGTGTCTTTAAACTGCCATCTCCATTATCATATTCTCTTCAACTCTCCTTTGTGTGATTTTGTCCTTTCCTGTCCCGTCTCAGTATTTCAGAATGGCAGCACATTGACTACTGATGCAGAGCACAGTTCTGGTGGGATTACTGTTATTAAAAGGAAATTACAAGCTGAGTTAGGTCCACACACAAGCACAAATCAGGCTAGACAACAGCTTTAGGAGAGCGGATGTGTGTTGGTGCTTCCTTTTATTCTGAGCAGTGTTAACGGGAGACTTTAAATTGCACTCAGTTGTGAATGGAAGTGGCAGTGATCGATTGTCTCTGTGTGTGTTGGCCCCGTGATAGGATGGTGTCCTGTCAAGGTGTATCCCGCCTCAGCTCTCAGCTCCATCCACATCTCTGCTGGGTCTGGCTCCAGCTCCCATGATCCCATGATGGATGAACAAAATTGCAAATATAGTGTACCATTCCAGACCATACCATAACTCAAAATGTAACATACTTCACTCTATTGCAAACTAGCAATATAAAGCAAAACACTTCAGTTTTAACCCATAGTTTTCTAACCCATAAGCTAATGACATACAGTATATATGACTATAAGAACTGCAGCATGACAATCAAACACTAGTGTGCACATATTCAGATTCAATAAAAGCACATTAAAGCCACTGAAATCTCTTACTCATAATGTGTTGGCTTCAATATCTCTACTTCAGTATTAACTCTGAATGTTGCATTCATGGAATCAGCACAAACCAGGTGATGAAATAGATTGGTTTAATTAAAAATAGTGTTTTTATGTCATATTTCTATTACCTATGTTATAGTTACTTATCACCGTTATCAACTATCAACATGTCTTTCACTATAAGTATATGTTTTATTGTTTTTGGAACTATAAACAATGATCGGCTTTGACTGATACATCTAATCTGATTAGAACCCCTGTGGTTAATCAGTGATCCCCAATGAATTTAGTGTACCACCATCAAAGGTTTAACATATAAACATATAGCAAGTAGTGTTTCAAGACAGTCACAGAGCTGATGCACCTCTACGGAATAGTAAGTAGATATGCATTTATTTATTTATTTATTTATTTTTAATTGACAGCTTCTTTGACCTTTTGGGAAGATACGTGCCATTCACTCAAGACTCGAGACACGGTGTAACCTTTTCTTTTTCTACTTCACCAAAATTACAAGCAGCCAAAAATAAAAATGACCACGCTGGCCCCGGAAACCAACACAAATCAAATTAAAAGCTTTGGCAAGCCAAGTCAGTGTATTTCCAGCTATTTAAATGCTAATCATTTCATTACGGAGAACATCATTATGCTCTCATTGCAGTTCACATAAATCAGTATTCGCAAACATTCCTGATAGGGAGCGCGAGAGTGTGGGTTTGCTTTAAATGAGGGTTGATTGAATTCTCATTCTCAATTACATAATGAAAGTTTTCCCCGTCTCCTAACCCTCCTTTCCCTTTTTATGCTCGCTATCTTATACTTGGCTGTCTCTCTGAGTCAGTCCCTGCATGTAATGAGACAGTGAGGAGAGGTGTGCACGCACACACACACACACAGAGGCAGAAGTCTCAGGTGTACTGGCACACACAATCAGCCACACATAAAAAAAAAAGTGCCAAAGAAATTAACTCTGCGTTAATTAACTTCATTGTCTTAATGCTTGGTAATGTCTCTGGGAGATGAGGGTGAGCCACGTATGAAGGGGTGGAACTTCAAAACCAACTGCAGTGTGCGGCAAAACATGAACAAATAGTGTGGCACTGGCTTAATTATTATGCTAATGAAGCAGCCCACAGGGCTCAGAGAAGTGATGCAACCGTCTGAAATGAATTTATAAATGCACTGTCACATACTCTGAGTCAATTTAGACTGTATTGGTACATGTTGTTTGTTTCCTGTATATAAGATTATAATTATTTTTCTTTTTTTTTAATTAGTATTATTAGTCAGACAGCGGGGAACTGAGACGGGAACGAGGACACAAAATAGTCTCATGGCAACTAAAAACTATTTTGCAGCGCTTAATAATTTAGGATATTCACAGGATAGGACAATCCCTAATACACAGTTGTCCAGTTTACTGCCTATAAAAGTGAAGACTTGCTCAATGATTTGATGGTTAACAGACACAATGAAGCTCTAGCATGAGTTGTGTGAGCAAACTACCATCCATGCTTCATTCATGTATTTCTCATTCATCATCCACTCTCATTTCCTTACTCTCATCTCCTGGGGTCATTTGCGAGCTCAGCAACACATCCTCAGTGGTAGCCTAATCATCGTGCTGCTGCCTTTTTTTAATATGTTACCCTCTATATGCCTTCATCAGTCTCAGCAAGACATCACCACCATCACACCTCGTGTCTAGAATCTGATTTAGCAGCTGCTGGTCAGGGTTAATGCATTTCATCTCAATATTTACCCACTGAGGCCCTGCAACAAAGACTGTCATTTTATCATCGCACGAAATCTGCCTCGTTTTTGGCCTCGTGATGGACTGGTGGCCTGTCCTGCATGGTGTACCCCACCTTTCACTGATGTCAGATGGGATTGGCTCCAGCTTTATCCATGACCCTCAAAACAGGTAAGTGGTGTATAATGGATAAACAAATGAACAGTTTATTTTCATGAGTCAAATTATTAGTGTTGTATTATCAACAATGCAATGAATCTATTCTATGAATCAATCAATAAATCTCATATTCACAAGTCTCTACTGATTGAAATGCACAGTAAATACAGTACCGTGCGTTAGATTTGTTGTCATAGCATGACCGTACAGTATGCATGTAGGTATTTCTGGTTCAGTGGTGGAGCGAGTCATCTTTCAACTGGAGGGTTTGGGTTTATGACACTTAACGTTTGCTTCTGACAGTTGTGCTGGCAACGTGTGAATGGGTATGAAAGATGTGTGATAGAAGAATTTGCTGTATGACTGTTTGAGGGAATGAGTGAATGGCAAAACTGTAGTGTAGAGCAGCTTTTGTGGTCATCAAGACCGTTTACATCCATAAAATACTGTGTATGCAGTTGTAAAAAAAAAAGTTTTCAGAAAAAAAATGCAAATTTTACTGGTAAAAGCTGTTTTTGTTTTACTATTTCATGTTATTCTAGATATTCAAGATATTCTTGAGCATTGCACACATATGCTGTATGAAGTAAACTCATTGACAGCTGGTGGTGCCCTAAGATTTGGATGTAATAAAAACTGTTTTAGTTGTATCTTAGGAATGACAGGAATCAAGGGACCATATGTGTAAAGAAAGAGCCTTCAATAAACTGAAAGAAACCTCGGGTTTTGTAATGTGGTTCTCTAGGAACTGCATACTACTGTATTTGCACAGTTATCCCTGTCACCTCACAACAAGAAGGTCACCGGTTCAAAACCCAATGCACCACATTGTCTGAAAAACTCCAAATTGTAACTCTAAATTGTGCACAAAGCCACCTTGATTGTGGTGCTTTAAAACATGAATATAAATGCAGGTACTGGGGTTGAAATTCATTGACTCTGGGCAGGCGTAAACTTATAGTAGATGTTTGTTTGCACTGACCGGTTTGTCACCTCGAAATGAAATTGACAACAGATATGGGTCACATTCAGAAATGTCAAACAAACAAACAAAAGGTGAAATTGAGTGGAACCTTGTGGCCCTAAGAGCCGCCAGGGTTAGCGGCTCTTTTGAATTCAGTTATAGCCAAGTTGCAATGCAGCATCTGGCTGTGCATGAGCCACTGTCAATCATCCTCCTGTTGAGTGAAGGGAAGAAGTGTTGGGCATATCCATGGCCTTATGTGTACAATGGTGTTCAGTTTACATTATTACTGGGTCCACTATATATCTTTGTAGTTTCACACATTATACTTGTGTTGAGATATGAATGTAATGTGGAGTTGTGCTGCATTTAACCTTGCTCAGAATGTGTGCACCCATGTTTTCTCTCCTGGCTGTTGTAGTAGACTTGTGTTGTATACCATTTTCTGCACATCCATTATGTGCAGTTGTGCGTGTGTGCGCGCCTGTGTGTGTGTGTATACATGTGTCAGTATGCTCTGACAACAGCAGAATGCCACAGAGAGGACAATATCAATGTTGTCTTTGAATGGCCAAGGGCGGCTTCACTGTTGTGTCACAATAGCTGATGGGAGTTAAATAAATAAGACAGTTGCGCCAGTAGAGCACACATTCAGGTTCTTAAATTTGTAAAGGAGAAAACATCATTACAGTTTTATTTAACCTTTCATTCAGAGTAGTAACTTATGATCACTTTCCCTGTCGATTAAATATTATGGACATAGAGGTGATAAAGGAAAATCAAGTTTATTTAAAAGTTTGATTGTAAATCAACTTGAGGAAAATGACAGTAGAAGTCCTGGGTCACCTGCAATGGCCCTTTGGAACATCTGGTTTTGGGTCCATAGTAGGTTAAAGTGCCATCTCATACCATTAGCATTTGTCAGAAATCTTAAGGAGACTGGTTGTGATCAAATTAAATGAAAGGAATATTGTATATCCTGCCAAAACCAAATATCAGAGAGTCAAATGCTAATGTTCCTATATGCTAATGGCTCATCGGACACCAGCAATGGAACAGATGATCAAACATATGGGCCTAAGACGCAGGCCCAGAAGGAACGTTTCCTGGAAGAAGCTGCAACCAAATCCCCCAGATTAATCATTTGTGTTAATATGCTTAAGGGTAGTCTTGCTTGCAAAGCTGACACTTTGAGTGGTGGAAGAAAAATACTACTACTCGCTCTATGCACGTTTTATATGCATCACTGCAACTAATTCATTCATTCATCTTCTTTATTCTACACAGGAGGGTCGTGGGGGGGGCGCTGGTGCCAATGCCAGTTTACATAGGGAAAAAGGCGGTGTGCACCCTGGACAGGTCGCCAGTCCATCACAGGGCCGCATAGAGACAAACAACCATCCACGTCAATGCAACTATAAACCTCAAATTCTGGAATGTAAAACTATTAAAATCAGGGGTGACTTGTGTAAATGGTTACAAAAAAGAATATGCTTGTATGTAAGTCAAGGAGTAAATAATCCAACTTGTCACTTCATTTATAACCTCAGTAACGATTTTCCTAAAGAGTCTACATTCTTCTTCAATACATCGTGACATTCATTTTGTAAATGATGGTTCCCATCTACAGCCAAATAGAAGATTCAGCAAATATTAGGGTAAGGAATTGTGTGATGAACACCCAATCCACATGGAAATGGAATGAAACATAAACAACATGAACATAAACAATCATTTCTCTTTGTCATTCTGAATGAGTAAACATAAACACTGCATCGTTTCAGGAAATGTCTCCATCCACACGAAATCAACCCAAAACGACTCTGTAGTACTTAATGCCCGTCCTGTAAGTGACTCTGCACTGCGAAGGAAGAAGATGTCGTACACAATACAATGTATAAAATCACAGAGACAGAAAGGAAAATAAAGGAAAGAAATAAAAGTTAACATAAAGCAAACAGACCAAAAAAACAGCGTTGCCAACTTGGTGACTATTTAGTGACTTTTCAGACCTCTAGTGACTTTTTTTTCTTTTTTTTTTTTACAAAAAGCAACTAACAACAAATCTAGAACCTTTCAGGCATAACCCTAACTACTTTCTGAGAAGGAAATATACAGTCCTGCCGCACGAATGAGCTTCATTTAGCTCCATTTACTGCGGGCGGAGAGCCGGCAGCAAAGAGACGCACAGAGAGGGAGAGAGAGAGAGAAGCACTGTAACCACACAGCACTGAGTCACAGACAAGAATGAGCTGTGAATGTGCAGTGCAGCTGACCGTGTATCAGTAATCTGCACTGTTCATTCAAGTTGCGACAGCGTCTGTGAAAATAGGGTTTGTTATCTCCTGACATGCTCTCGTGATATCTAGCATCTTTGCAGGCTTACTTTTCATCGAAGGTAGTTGTCAATACTGCCAATCAATCTCCAATGATTGAATGCCAGCACTAGAGAGGTCGACGATGACATCATTGTTTTCCCAATTACCAGTTACATGAAAACACAAGGGTACCATTTTGAGATTTTGACGCTCTTTGCCGCTTTTTCAAAAAAAATACCACCCAAAATGACATTTCCGTGTGGATGAAACGCCAATTTAAAAAAACTATTGTTTTTCCATGTGGACAGGCCCCTAACTGTCCACCTGGAACATGGTAGCAAGTGACAGTGGACATGCAGTGGATGAGTAGCGAGCAGATTGAGTGAATTGAAAATACAGTGCCCTCTTTTAGAAGCCACAAAGCAAGAGCATCACACACACTGGACTGGAGTCAAACACAAAGCCCTGTCATTCAAGCTGAGAACACTCGATGAAATCAGGTTCTAGACCAAAGAAACACTCCTCTTGTGTAAAAGCACACAAGCTTGTTTATGGCAGGTAGTGACAAACTGACAGGGTTGATTTATTAACTATTTTATTACAGTTTATTGGCTAAACTGTCCCCACTAACAGGAAGAGCTTTTGAAGAATGGTCTTTCAGTATGAGATAACCACCATCAACAAGTGACAATTTTAAACTAACTCTTGGCAATTAATTAATCATCCTTTACCTGAAATACTTAACTTATTTGTATTATCTTTTTATCTCTCTTTTAGCCCTGAACTAGGAAACTGGATCCGTGCAGCAAAAGACAAGAACACAATGGTGACACTCTATTTAGAATAGTTCATTCCCCAAAACACAGCAACACCAACAGGCAATGAGATATTCTTCCCTGTAACAAAGTCATTGTTTGGAGTACATTGACTGTGCTTGTTGGAGGGAGGGATGGATGGATGGATGACATAACGATTATTTGCAGTATGACTTCAACATGCTTCATTTGCCAGGGACACTCATCACAACATGTGGCATCTGCAGCTTTTGCTTGAGTCCTAATAAATTGCCCAATATAATCAAAACATGTTCTTCTTGCGTCATCTGCCTTTACAGTCACAGCAGACCAGGGAGCTGACTGGTCCTGCTGCAGTCTCCCTACACTGTCAGCTACTGATCAGCTCCACTGGAGCAGTTGGGACTGGAAAAGTCTAAGTGCCACAGATGTGAGTTTCAGTATTGCAAATGCAGGTGGAGCTGCCTTATACCTGTGTGTGTGCAGCCACCAAAGCAAGATGTGAACTTGTAATGATGATCTCATAACTGAGTGCACACTGTAGTACCATGCACATGCTCAATGTGTGAGCAGCAGGTCTGCATGTTAGAATGCCGTGCTCTTAATTTAGGGTGCTTTCATACATGTATTATGTTCCGATTCAAAGAGTAATATGTTACAATGTTGCACTTAATCGTAGTTTTATTTGTTTTCACACTGCAGTCTAGACTTGACATGCCCTCAACGCTACGTACTTGTAAACAGTTTTGTGATTGGTCAGAATTGTGTGGGATATTTTGCTGTTTGCTGTGGTGATATACCATTGTTCAGGATTTGAACATTTCCAATTTGAGTGAGCAACTAGGCTATGACGAGAAAACAACGGCATATATGGGATAATGATAAGAAGACGCACTGCTGCTGCATCCATCCATCTCTGTTTACCAAAGGCGTTTCTGGCAGTGGCACTGTTGCAACAGCACTGTTGGTCGTACTAGTTTGTGGGTAAATGCAGCTGAACACTACATTACATTACATTACATGTCATTTAGCAGACGCTTTTATCCAAAGCGACTTACAATAAGTGCATTTAAACATTTGGGTACAAATAAGAGCTAGAAGTAAGAAAGAGCTTCAAGTAAGCCAAACTATGAAGTGCTAGTCATAAGTGCGATGTATAAGTTTTTTTTTGTTTTTTTTTCGTCGTTGTCGTCGTCTTAGTAAAGGTAGAGTCGGAAGAAATGTGTTTTTAGTCGGCGGCGGAAGATGTGGAGGCTTTCCTCGAGTTAATATGTATAAATTGCAAACATGCCGATCCATGGAGCAATTGTAACCGAACTTGCAATTTCCACAGGTAAATCCTCTGTAAAACATAGCTGCAGCTCTGCAGCAGCAACACACGTTGAACAACGCGAGACACAGCAGATCAGACATTCATCAGACTTGGATGCAAAGGACCAAGAGAAGTATAATAAAATGAAATAGCCTTCCCTATTCTCTGTCTACAGTGCTGTCCATGTACTTTCCTTATCTCCTTTCCTCTCTCCCTTCATCATTCTTCTCCTGGTGATCTGATCTATGGTTTTATCTTTCCTCCTTCAGTCCTCATACTACATATCTTCTTCAGACTCTCACTCTCCTTTACTTGGTGTCTTCAGCGAGCCAAACTCAATTTATTTTGAAAGTGCTTCTATCAAACAGGTTTGTCAGAAAGCGCTTTGCGGGGATCAGAGACCAACAAATACAGATTAAGCAAAACACAGAAGATAAAGGCATAGAAGCACAAAGACACTACAAATAACAAGATACGGATCACAGCATGTGCGTGTGTGTAGACTTGGTTTTGGGATTACAAGTAAGATTAAGTTTGATTTATAAATACAGGATAAATACAATAAATGCAATATAAGAGTGGCCCCCAGAGGGAAAGTGCATGAGTGTTTGTTTGTTTTTTCATCATCATTTGAAGCTATTGACACAATTGCCACTTCAAATAAAAGCTGTTACAATGTGACAACATATCATTTTAAATGGTTTTGTAAATCATCCTCTCTACCTCTGTGAATTGTAACCTCTCAGAAGAACCTAGATTTCATTTAAGTGTCATAAATAAAAAGACAGGTTTACCTCTTGGGATAACAAACATTACCCATCTATTATTTTGTTACATTTTACAGCCTTTGAGCCACAAAAACACTTTTTAATGTTAATTTCTTCATTGGATTTTGTTTATTTTTATTTAGTTCCTTTGTCATTTAATAAACCTATGTGTGTAAGACTGATGGTAACAATTACCAATAGTTTGTTTGATTTTTTCCATGTGTCTTTAAATTTTCCAGCTTCTTCTAACTTGAATTAAATGCTAATAGTAGCATGTTACCACTCATTCATTTGATACCTTTCATATTAATTGAATACACAGAATTCTGGCAGTGTCACAGTCAAGGTTCATGATCAGTTTCAGCATTACAGCCAGAAACCATGGTAACAATTGAGACATTTAATATCCAAGCATTGCACTTGGATTTTTTACCTTCTTAGGACCTTTTCTAGCCATTGTCAGGCCCAGTAGACCTTGTGGAGACCAAAACCTGTACTAATGAGGCAGAACCTAATTCTATCATTACTGTCAACCCAATTAACTGAATACAGAGACCTGAAAATAAGTCAGTGACCCTGTAGCTATGTTGTTGTAGCTCTGTAACAGATTATTGCTCACACACTCGCACCAGTAGGAGCCAACGACTAAATGTCTCGTACTTAAACCATGCGTGGGCATGACAACATGCTGCACAGGAAATAACATGGGAAATGCTGCCATGTTTTTGATGCTGTATTGGTCCATTGGATTGGTTTAATTTAGTGTATTTCCTTAAAAACATGTCTTCAAGAATCGTTTTGACATTACGTCATCTTTTTTGAACTGTGTTATCTATCACATCTGTGCATAAAGCATAAATGCATACGTGCTCACTCACCCTCACAACCTCAACCACCACTATCAAGACTAGCTGAGTTCTGTAGTTTTCATGTGATGTCACTCCTTTGGGGACAACTCCTGGAAGGCAAAACACGGCTTCCTCATCCAGCCATCACAGTGAGCTTACGTTAGTTACATCAACACTTGTGTATTTTATCAAAACGCTAAACAGTTGGTGTTTCATCAGTTGCACGAATCAACGAGGAGACAAGCCAGGCATGTGCTTTTACAGGATCCCATCAGGAAAGGAAAACCCAGAGAGAAGAAAATTGAAAATGAATGCCATTAGATGTGCCTCTGTTTCTGGGGAAGGAACAGAGTAATGGCACGTCAATCATTGTATCAAATGTAAGTACACCCAAATGTTATACTTTAATCATTATAGCTTAATGTAGTTTAGATATCACCAAGGTGTGGTTAGCACTCTTCCCTTAGAGATTGCGTGTTCTCCTTGTGTGTGTGTGTGGGTTTTCTGAGGGTTCTCCGGTTTCCTCCCACAGTCCAAAAACATGCAGATTTGGGGATTAGGCAAATTGGATGCTCTAAATTGACCGTAGGTGTGAGTGTGAGAGTGTATGGTTATTTGACCTCATGTGGCCCTTTGATGGACTGACGATCTGTCCAGGTTATACCCCGCCTTTCGCCCTGTGTCAGCTGGGATTGGCACTAGCCCCCCCCCGCGACCCTCATGTGGAGGATAAAGCTGTAGTCAGCGCTTGAAAAGTGACCACGGGAAATGTACCGCTGCTCTTTTATATGATAGATGTGAGAAATGTCATTGAAAAATTAGACAAAGGGCGCAAAGGCTGGTTTATCAAAGCTAAGTGCAAACAATACAGTCAAAGGACTAAAGCATCACAAATTGTCATGACTAAATATGATGTGCAAAACAGCAATGGGATCAGACCAACTGTGATGCTGTCACCATGTTGACATAGTAATTACAACCACGTCTATCGGAAGTGAGTTGATGATCCTCAACTATTTTGATCTTAGTTCCTCAGCCAGTTGGTTAACTTTTATCTGCAGTTAAAGGCCTGTATTGTGAGCCCTGGATTCACAGGTGACATTGGGCTGTAACAAACAGACTTTGTACTGAAGTTTACTCACAAAATGTTGGAGTTAATCAAACATGTTTTACTGACTTCAGTGGTGTCTATTTAACATAACTACAGTTCTGGAATTTACCAAGTCTGATTGTAAGAGTTTAAGCCACTGACTGGAACAGCTGCTGACAGATAAAGCTATGTTCAGATTACCAGCCACATGTTCAAATCCAGTTCAAAGAGTGATTGCAGTTCAGATCACAAATCACATCAGGCTTAAAAATTATATAGTCTTATCATACAGTGCAAAGTCATTCAAGACATGGAGGAGGGCTGCAACTAACAATCACTTTCTTAATCTGTTAATCTGGCAATTATTTTCTTGATTATTCAATTAGATGTTTGGTCCATAAAATGCCAATGTTGAACATGTTAATCAGTTTTTCCCCAAACCTTGAAATGATGATGTTATCAAACGCCTTGTTTCGTTTTGTTTTGTCCACAAACCAAAGTTATTCAATTTATATGAGCAGAGAACCCAGACAATATTCACATTTAAGAAGCTGAACGAATCAGACAGCTTATTTTTGATGATTTGAAAAATCACAACCAATTTATCATCGCAGCCCTAGCATAAAGCTAGTTATTGCACGTTATTGCGCGTCCCTATTACAAGTCACTGCAGCCTCAAAGATTCTGAAGGTGTTCAGGTTCAGGAAGGTTCACAAAAGATGAAATACAGAAAATGTAATTACATATGTGAGCATTACTTGACAAAGGTTTAAGGGTTTGATTGCACTTGCACAATTGTAGTTACATGTTATCACAACACATTTCATTTACAGTTACTGTCAGTCGATACAGATCGATTCTCATTGACTTCACTAAATTCCTGCAGAATACATTTTGTTTTGAAGAACCTTTGGAGCATTTGAATGCACAACATAAAGAACACTTTACCTTTGAGTGAACCAAACCCATGTAATTATTTGATCATGCTTTCACTGGTCAAAGGAGCTCTAGTGGATTTCAAAAGAATCAGGTGCAGCCATGGCTAACAGCTATAATGGAGACTGGTGGTAAGTCGCTGTGGATAAAAGCTGCAAATAGCCGACAGTGTTCGTGTCCAGGTGGAGGTGACCAGCTCTTTTCAGTCCCATTGCTGCTGTTCTGAGTCTTTGAAGTCCAGATGAAATTGGATTGGCTGCTGTTTATCCAAGACTCTCTCTCTCTCTCTCTCTCTGCACTCCCTCTACTCTCCTCCACCTTTATCTTCTTTTTGTCATCCCTCTAAAGCTCTTCCATTCCCCGCCTCTTGATACTGCATTTGTTTTCTCTGGCTGTTTTTATCACTCCTGTTATAATCTACTCTTATCTTTTTTAGGTCCAGCACTTTTTTCCTTCTTTTTTGTAGGTGTGGGAAGACATGCGGGCTAGAAATAGCCGACTCTACACTGTCAAATGCAACTAATACACCCCACCTTTTGTCAACGCTCTGCCCCGAAACACTTACATTGTTGGCTGAACTTTCTCTGGCATGTTTCCATGGCTCACTACCTCTTGGCTAGGACAGGACTATATGGCCAAAGTGTGTCAATATCAATAATTACAATTATAGTTATATAATAAAACTTACATTTATGGACAGATAACAATAACAACTTGATCAAGTGAGAAATAGGTCACACATCTGAGGCTAAACATACATAGCAATTATATGTAATGTCACAAGTTTCTTCACAAAACATTGCTCACCTTGTATAAAGATTTACTACAGAGCAGCAAACTGTAATAAAACACACAGGAGTGTGCAGATATTGCTATTTTATAGACATATCTCAAAATATATTGTTATTTTGTTATTGGCCAGTCCTACTTTTGGCTACTATCTCTGTTTCAATTGTGTTGTGAAGACTAGAGCATACAGGCAGGGTTCACCAGACACCACCCAATCATTTCATGTGGCCTGACTGAAACGTTTGGTCATGTTTAACATGATATTGTGAACGCTACATAAAAAAAGATTATGAAGCCCCATGGCAAAATAATATGAACTTCTAGATGTCACATGATTGCATGTGTTGGATTAAAGGTGACATCGAATGCTGGTATAGCACATATATGTTAGTTATAGAGGTTTACTTACATATATTAACATGTTTTCATAGTTAAAAACCTCCCATTCGCTGCAAACGAGCCGATCAAAATATCTCCTCACTGACATTCTCGTCAGTCGTGCTGTTTCAGACCAAAACCACACCCCCAGAACGTGGACTGTGTTGTGATTGGCCAGCCAACGAGAGCTTTCCCACTGTCCTGTGATTGGCCAGGTACCTGGAAGTGACGTAATTAGTAGGCCAGCTCTCAGATACACAGCTCCCCCTCTGGCACGGTGGATGCTCTGCATCTCAGCAGCTACAACGAGAGTAGTTCTTCTTCTTCTGCGGTTGAATGTACGCAACCGGATGTGCCCGGACTAGGGCCCGCACCAGGAGGCGCTACGGTTGTGAGAGGAATGGTGAGCATTTCTGATGACATCATCAGCATAGGGAAGTGCCGATCCGCTTCGCAGAGCCCAGGAAAACAATACAACACTAATTTCTCAGCAGTGGCTGAACTGTTTGTTCTGAAACTTTAGGGTTTCATAAACGAGGTAATGACGCTATACACACACACACAAACGCAGTGTTAATTGGAGCTTCCGGTCTATGTCGCCTTTAATAGAAAACATAATCTGATCACAGATTCATGCAGTTTTGTTGGTATATAAATGTCTCAATGTGCCACTGCATAAATATTACAGCATCAAATATCATTGATGGACCTAAATAAATGAATAAATAAATGAAGAGTGCTTCAGGAGACAGGTGCGCTGTGACAGTGAATGCAGAGCAGACAGGGAACTGAACTAAAACAAAGTTGACACAAAACACAAATAAAGCAGTTACAAATGCAGACACGTCTCCCACTTAACTGTCTCCTTACACACACACACACACACACACACAGAGTCTGACGTCTCTGTCATTAAAGCAACAGCAACCAACAGGGACACGTGCATTTCCTATTAGTGACAATTAATGATTGGATGTGTGTTCAATTATAAAATCAAAGTCATTTAAGATTCAGAATTGTGTCTGACACTCTCACCTCTGTGTGTGTCAGTGTGCACTGTGTAGCTGTCAGTATGTCTGACTAATAAATTACTGTTTTGGTTAATTGAGACCTTTTTGAAGCTTCATCGTGAAATGTCACGTTAATGACTGAGAAGTACAATTGCCACAGAGGAGAGAAAAGAAATCGGAGCCATTTCTCGTTATAGCAGGACGGTTTTCTCGTCATAACGAGATTGTTTTCTTGTTATATTGAGATAGTTTATGTGTATAATTGTGTGCACTTTGCTGCAGTAGTCACGCACTGTCTCAGACTACATCATCTGCCTGTTGAAGACACTAAGGGGACGGCAGACAGTAGGTCGTCTGAATCCTTCAGCTGGGCACGACAGCGCATCACAGTGAAGTGCACACAATTATACTGTAAACGTGTGCAGTGATCAGAATAATCAGATGTCATCTACTCACTCATACCAGTGTGCCATTAGAGAGGCTTTGTATGCGTTCCAGCAACAAGAGGAATGAACGGAGATTATGTGGAATGAGAGTTCCTGTTGCAGCTGTGATCCTCAGCGCAAACAGAGCCTCTCCACCTTCGAACTCAGCCCTCCCTGATGTAAACATCATCAATCTACCTTTGGTAGAATAACCGATGTCGTTATGATGCAAAATCTATCGCGTTAAAACAAGAAACTTTCTTTGACAGCTCAGATTTTGTTTCTCCTCTGTGACACATGGATAGATGTAAACACTTTATACATAACAGATGAGCCAAGGAATTATCTCCCTCTATGAGATGCTCTGCAGTTGTTGCCAATGCTGGAATAGCAACCTGTTTAACTAAAAGGATGTATGCATGCAGCTGCTTAGTATAACAGCTAGTAGATGCTCAATTTCTCCCTCAGCTGCCCTGTGATCGGTCAAATTCTCCCATCACAGGCCAGATTTCCCCAAGGCTGGAAACAGAATCTTGACAAGATGCAGAATTCTACCTATCTCTCAGATTGCTTTTTATGGAATTATTATTGACATTATTAATAATGTCAAAAACATCTTTATACAAATACTGAAAATTAGCAATACTACCAATAAGCACTAAAGCCAATGCTGTTCCTCACCCCGGTTGGCGATGATGCATACACTGGCAGAGTTGGTCCTTCCTCTACTAATACTTCAAATGTATATGTTAAACAGTGTGAGTACTTTAATATGACGGCCTTGTGCATGAAGTGTGTGACTTGTACATGTACCATAGTAGCACTGACTGTCATCGCATGAGTAATACATTTAAGACACAAAGGCCACATGCCTTTAAAGGGACATACAATTGTTTCTGTGGTCTACGGGGGAGATTCAGTGGCATTTTAAAGGTTTAATATGATGTTTTGAGGTTGGGGTTGAAAATACTTTGTCCTCTATGCGCTGAAACTGCTGGATGGGACAGAGACATAACCCTTCAGCTAAACATGTGAGATGTGGAGAGAGGAGCTGACAGGGTGCTGACAGGTTAGTCCTGGCAGCTACACACACTGGTTTGCACAGCTATTCTTCCTAGGACTTCCATTCATTTGGAAAGTCTAAACAATCCCTAACCTCCATAAACAGTTCATGCCTGACCCTGAGCTTAACTTAATCACAACTCAGATCTTAGCCCTACATTGACTCAGTTCCTCAGACTGAGATCATGCCACAAGTCGGTGTTTATGACAGAAAAGGTCTTAAATATTGTAGACACAGAGTGTCACACTATCACCTGCAGCAAGCATGAAAGCTATACTTTCCTGCTTCCATCCATACACACATCACGTCACAGACCAGCTGGTTTAGTCTGAAGATCACCGTCTGAGTGTGTCTGGTCAAACCCTGATTCTTGGAGAATTTGTCCATGGAAGTTGTGGTTGGAGCTGTTCTTCATTTGCATAGTAAGCTTGCACTTCAAGCTGGTTTGACCATATGTGCCGCAGTAGAGACATGTATCGGCTGCAGCTTGACACTGCAACTTTACTCCACCATCACTACTTCACAGACTCTGCCTTGAAATGAAGATGGCTGCACACATATACGCAATATTGGAAACGTGAAGTGCATCTTCATTTACAACATATACTGTGAACCAACACTGTGTCCCTGCAACGGGATATTTATTTCAAGCGTCGTATGTAGAGTTCACATTGGAACTGGAATTACCTGCTCGATGTACGCTGCCATCTCATTAGCACCTATTTAAGCACTAAGCAGTAACCCTTGAAGTCCCGCAGAGGGTGCGCATGTTTCCTACCACATCATCGACACTGTCAGCCAAAAGCAGCAACAGCATCTTGCAAACCTACACCTACAGTATATTACCCAGTAATAACTTAACCTATATACTCTTACTCCATGTACGCTGGCTCATAAATATCAAATATCCGTGTGTGTCAGGGACATCTGTGTGCTCTGAGCGTCCTAATACACGGGTAATATAGTAAATAAAAAGACACTGACAAACTTGTGTTTCTGGCATATTATAAATTGATATTTTTGGACCCTTTGCCTTGACTATCGGGTCTATGTTTGAACACAGTTTGAATTTATCCAAACTATTTAATCAAACATCATTATAAATGTGTTCAAACTTTGGAAAGAGTAAAGTAAGAGTAAAGTAATTGCAGTCCTGCTAATTCCACTTTTGGCAGGCATGTTGTGTAAGTGGATCAAGCTACATGTAGCGTTTAACTGAGTTCAGAGTGGTTAGCAGGGTGTTAATATGCAAGTAAGTACACTGGTATTAGGCTTTCAGCAATTCTGGAATCACAGCAAATATTTGGTCATGGACTTGCCATTTTGAGAAAACGTAAGCCCTAACACAATTCAGTCTTACAAAAACACGAGGAAATAAATACACAGTGACACACACAGCCTCATTTCACATTTAATACCATGGAAAATACATTATTAGTTTGGCATGAATGAGAGTCTAGGAGAGGCAGCCAGATCGTCGTGCAGGGGGGCCGGTGGTGCATGTGTGTGTGTGTGTGTGTGTGTGTGTGTGTGTGAATATGTGCACTACGGTGCACTACTGTGTCCCTCCTTCTCATAGTACTCTGTTTAGCCTATAATTGAGTTATAAGCTGCATGTGGGTGTGCAATTAACAGAAAACAGATAAAGAAACTGACTGAAATCTGCATAAGCAGTTAAGCCAAACTAATAACAGCCAGCTTCAAACAACATTCATTCTGCCTTTTATAGACTTCATTTAAACAAATACACACTTTATATACATGCATATGTAACATGGTGTAGTTGCTGTGCTACTAGGTGACGCTGTTATTCAAAGGAATCAGTATTTTCGAGTTTTTGAGTGTCCATTCCCACTGCCGTGCTCTCAGCGTGTGTTATGCTACCACAGCCGATCACCTGCTTTTTCAGTGGTGCCGGATGCCCTCCATGACACAGAACTTATTGGGACCTTTTTGGGAAGCTTGGGACCAGCACTATACACTGGATGTGGCTGGGGTCAGCCAGCCAGAGTGTCCAATTATCCCAATCAATGGGAGCAATATAAATTGGTCAGCGGTAGCCCAGCCCTTCACCTGTCAGGATTGTTTTTAAACTCTAAATTACTGTAATAACCACAACTCTAATGGTTTGGGTGAGTAGTTAGTTTTCTTAAAAAGGAGGAGAATGAAAATCTTATTGCACTGCGCCATCGGGTAAAGTTTGCATTTGTGTGACCTGAACCCCAATGTTCTGAAGGGAAAAGCACACTAATGCAAACTGTTACAGCCCAAATGGATGGCAAAGTCAAATGTGATGCAGGGCACATGGCATCTTAATGCTGTGTCAATGTTTTGTTCTAAAGTAAAGAGTGGAACATGGAGAAAAACAAAGGTTTGCACTAACGTGCAGCAGACAGAGACTGGAGGCAATCATGTACAGTACACATGTGCACAGAATTGCAGAAAATGCCAAAAGGCATAACTCTCAGTGGAGTTGACCTGTCTGTAGGTCAGCCAGCTGAAACCGGAGACCAGAAGGGGCCACACACACATACACTAATAACATTATCACAGAGTGGCAGTCACACATATAGATGCTTTTCTCATCCCGGATGGTAAGAGTGCTTCTTTACAACTGCTGAGATACACATTTTGAGGATATTTATGGATACAAAAAGATAATCCACATGGCCTGGTTGGAAAATGTGTGATTTGCACACTCAACAGAATCAGTCACACACATGACAAAATGTATTCACTTAAAAAGCTGATTTTCTTTTTTTTAACATTCAATTTCTTATCTTGAGTTCTCCACATCTCTGGGCATGTTACTGCTGGAATCATAGTGTATTATCCATCATCTAATGTAGATGATAGCACCTTCCCTATAGCACCTGACATAGTACACACCCTACACAGCATATAATTAGGTAGATAGAAAATGACCCATGTGTCAGTGTCACTTTGTAACATAGACATAGGGATTTACAAAACATCAATCAGGCCCATGAAACCCTCTCCAACTGGATGACTTTAATAGTATCTACTGGTATCATGTGCATTCTGCATTGCCTTTTGCTTTTGTCACTATACTTCTGCTCCAAGTGTCCTCTGTATTGTACTTGACAGGGTCAGACGACAGATTAAGTTAACATGTTAATGTGAATATGGATGTCAAGGGTTTTTGGCTGAACAGTTAGTTAAGAAACAAGTTAAGAAACTGACTTCTAAAAACTTTTCAGTGCGATATCTCGGACCTTAAGTTGTGGCTACTGCTCACATCTGATGCCACAAAAAAACTGGTAACACTTATATTTACATTTACACCTGTAAAGAAGGGGATTTAAGTTGTTTAATGTTGTTTTTGGGTTGTACTGTTGCCTAATCATTAAAATCAATCCATCGTCACTGTAAGCTGCTCTTAAACTTGACTCTTGCTGCAGTCATTGCCAGCTTCAGTGAAAGTCCCTGCTCACAGTCTGAGATCTCGATGGTAGCTACTCAGGGACACAAAGAGCCAAGATAAGCCTGAGTTTCCCTTATCTTTCCCGATAAGTCTGTATTATTATCTTGTTGGGTGTTTTCTTTTCATTTCATAGTTTTTGTTGCTGGATTTATTCCTTTCATTATGGGAGAATGCAGCTGATGTAATGCAATGGACCCACTGAAATTAAAAAGCAGTTGTGTTACTCCTGCTATGAGAACAGTAAAAGTAAGACTTTAAAGATTCAATTAGATTTTTTTTTTTTTTTTTTTCCCTTTGCCTTTTTCACACTCAGACAACTTTCTTTTTTCTCATCTTGAGCTCAGTAATTTTTCACCATGTCTGCCTGGCTCACTCTGGCACTGTACTCTCCCCCACCATTACCCCACAACCAGCCCACACACGCACACACACACACACACACATAATTCTCTTATCCTCTGTGATACTGCAGAGCTCTGCCTTAAGTCGTGGATCTTGCAGCAGGATCCTGGATTGTAATGCGGAGGGTATAATGGCAGTGATACATCTTCACACATAGGTCTTCTCATTCCACAAATGACCATGGTAATGTTCCTCACCAGGGAAAATCATCAGAGACATCAGAGACTGAACATCACCTGAAACAAAACGTAGCCCTTGCAGTAGCCCGTGTGCCAGTGTGTGTGTCATTAATCATTACCGTGAGTCAGTAAAGATTATGGTGACTTGCGTAGTACTCCATACTTATAGACCTATGTCAACATCTATCATAAAGAGTAACTCATCAAATAACATGCATTTAACATGTCAACATCAAATAACTATAGCATTTATTGTTACAATGATATGGTGGCGCAGTCAAGACACATTCATATCCTACAACAGAAGAAAAGGTTTATCAGATAATTATAGGATGTAGGAGCAGCACACGACAGAAGAGGGGAGGAGCAGAGCTGAGTTTGACAAGGCAGGAAGATAGTATAGATGGCACTGAATAAAAGCCGTGAGGAAGTGGCAGGAAACTGCTGTGAAACAGGGAAAGTACACAGAGTACGTGGGCAGTATAAGAGGGCATTCAACAATTTGAACTGGGCATATAGAGCGAATGAATGAAGCACCCTGCTCAGAACAAATGGTTGCTTCTGCCAGCAGACACACAGATAGACTGAAATGCACACAGATACTAAAGGGACTGGTATGAAAGGGAGGGAGTTCTGGACAAAGAGCACTGGGTGTTTGTTGTGCACATATGCAGTAAAAAGACAGGGTTATATTGTATAACTGTGTGTTAAAATTAAAAGGGGAGAGTTCACTAAATGAAAATGAAAGAGAGAATTCACAAAAATAAGATTGAATAAAGTCTGATTAACAGAACCAAACCTCGTGGCCTACCTTATAAACATGCAACCCCTTCCATTTCATTTGTCCTGTGTCTCTGGCTTCTAATCTGTCATGTTTTGTCTTAATGTGAAAGGACAAAGGAGAAGCTCAGACAAAAGCAGAGAAGATATGAGATTTGTAAGTTGATGACCTTGGTGACAGAGTGAAGCTCTGACTTTAACAGCCCTGTCAGACTGCACCATGCCCAGACCGGCAATCTGGCAAATACTAAAAATGGCAGATGGACTGGTCTATCAGTGGGCCACAGGGCCACCACCAATGTAGGGAAAATGTATTATAATAGCATCCATTGGGCTACAGCCATCTAATTGGACTCTACACTGTCCCAAGTGCACTTCAAAGCAGGTGAAGGACTGTTGTCACTTTAGTCAGTCATTGAAGTCGAAGTGTTGTTGAGGTCTGACTGTGACCACAAACAAACAAGTGAGGAAAGGAAAAGGAAAGGGTGTGTCTGTAGCAGAGCAAAAATAATAAATGACTCACTTCAGAATTGATGGTAATGTTGCCAGTGCATTAACATACACCAAATAAAGAGAAGGAAAACATAGCCAGCTGATGAGAAGGACTGCCTGTGGCAAAAAAGAAGGCAGCTGCAGAGAGTGACTGCTGTATGTAGTGACATGAGTGTTAACAGCTGGATGTTAAAATAAAGACTAGTGTTGTGGTGTATATCTAACCCTAAAAACACTATCAAGGAAGAAGGACCCGGGTTCCAGGCCTTTCTGGAAGTTCTCCCCGTGTGTGCGTGGGTTTTCTCTGGGTTCTCCAGCTTCCTCCCACAGTCGGAAAAACATGCAATATGGGGATTAAGTAAATTGGACACTTTAAATTGACCGCGAGAGTAAGAGTGAATGGTTGAATGGTTGTTTGTTTCTATATGTGGCCCTGTGATGGACTGGTGAACCGTCCAGCGTGTACCCCCCCCCACAGCCCTCTGTCAGCGGAGATTGGCAAAGCACCCCCTGCGACCCTCCTGTGGAGGATAAAGTCGTAGAAAATGAATGGATAAGAAGACTTCCTTAAAATATGACATGCCATTGTTGCTCTGTCAAAACAATTATTCTGAGGCTCTTTAGGAGTTGAGCTACATTTGACACAGGAAAAAAACAATTCTGTTTTATATTTATTTCCAAAAAATAAATGTGGGAATGTGTGTCTTTAATTTTTTGACAACACCTCAAACAGGTTTTATGGGACCACGGATCATAACCCCCCCCAAAAAAAAAAAAAAAAAATGCAATTGCTTTCAAGGCTCAGAGGTGTGCAGCTCAGTCACTCAGAGGATTGCCTCAGAAAGCAATCAGCCCAGGACAAGCACAACAGACTTTAATCAAGACCGAGGCAGAGAGGCAGACAGTGGGTCAGTTGCACTGTTACATCAACTAAGTATACGTGTGGGTCTGCAAGGTGGAAAACAATCTACTGTGGTCCATCTCAAATATAACAAATCTTGATACTTACAACCATGACAAAAGATATAGTGCTCAGTTTGTACAGACACTGGAGAAAAGAGATACGATTGTATTAGACGCTGGTTGTGACATAACATTACTCAAAAAGAGTATTGCTGCAGGCAGACTACGTAATACCCATAAAATGTAGGTGTCAGGTGGGTTTGGTAACCAACGTTATAAAGGAGGGCTGGGATTACAGTAAATGCTTTGTCACAATTCAAATCGTATCACGATAACTGAATCATTTACAGTAGCTGAACCTGTTAATAACAAAAATAATAACTCCTTCAGTTGCAATAGGGCCCTTCGCAGTTTGTGTGCTCGGACAACACGACTTCCAATACATTCGGAGAGAAACCAGACACTGATACTTTTACTTTTCGTTCATGAAGGTCGTAGAAATATCACGATTCTTGGGGGGAAAACAAACGGTGGAGTAATAGAGGACTGATGTGTGTGACAAAAACTTTTCCCAGTTACGACTAAAGGCAACATTGCAGAAGAAAAAGAAGAAACAGTATAGCAGAGGTTTTGAAGGAGAAAATTATAATATAGTAAAAGCACTGATTATACAGTGTATAAGAGTGAATGACAGTATCAGTAAAGTACAATATCATTGGACCTCATTTGATGCATTTACTGAGGCTTCAACTGGACGTTTTCTCTAATTCCTAAAATTAGATTATATATAAAGTGGCAAAACAGCTGCTATCTGCTGTGGGCAGAGGAGTCATTATAATACAGTGATAAGGTTATCACCGTGATCGGGGAGATGTAAACGACAGGAATTAAATGAGTAGAAGTACAAAGGAGAGGAGGGAATAAGCAGGGAGGCAGGAAGTACACAGTCATGGAGGCACAATGAGAAACCAAGAAACCAAGTAAAGGAACTTTAGAGGCAAACGGTAAAGATCTAAGGTGAATGATGCCTGATGAGATAAGGAAATAGAGATGAGAAGGTCGAAAGACGACAGAAAAAGGAAAGAGGAAATCAAAGCAGCCTGAAAATGGGGGAAGAAAAGGGGGGCCTGAGATGAGCTTGTAAAAAGGAGGAGATGAGGAGGAAAGAGCAGAGCATTTGTTGTTCCTGCTCTGCATGAGTCATCGTCAGATCCTATTATGACTGAAGCAGCGTTACTGCTCTCGCCCACTTCTAACCTACGGCTACATGCCTTCTACACACATCACATTCACACACACACACACACTCAGAATTTGCCATTTCTATAGTTATGAGGGCATTTGTCTTATTGTACAATGTTGCAGTAACAGCTTTTCACATTAACATGGTTACAATTTACAGATACACTGGCAACAAATACGATTACAACCCATACTCCATGTCATCGTACAACAAGTGGGCACTGAAATACGTTCCATGTTTTCTAAACCTTTAAACCTCGCAATTCAATATTCAATATCTTGACCCACACAAGAGCATTATTATAAACAAGAGAACTGTGAATTTAACAGAAATGCTGGTGTGATGAAAAATGGTGACAAATTCACAGTATGCATATTTACTGTGCCCTTGACTGTAGTGGTGTGTCTGACCATTACTATGTTGTCAAAGACAGACACTTTGGAATCGACCTAGTGGCTTTAAATAAGTTTGAAGATTGACATAAAATTATTAAATTGCATGCGAGAAATAAGTATTTATTTTATGCATCACTCCATAACCACTTTGCATTTTTGCAATTTTCATGAAAATTTGTGAGAACTCTCCAAAAATTGGAGAAGAATGGACACAGGACGGGGCAACTATCATCGTAAAAAAAAAAAAAAAATAAAATAAATATATAAAATAAAATAAATATATTTGAATGCTGTATTCTCACAAGCGTCTATTTAAGAAGTAGCCTTCAGAGTCCATCAGAGGGCACATGTAAGGTTTCCTTAGCAGCAGCAGTCACAGCATGTTGGGGATGCAAGACTAATAGAGGGAGACGCCACTCTCTGCAGACTGAAGCCCATTGCTTTAATGGAGAAACACGGTGTGCACCGACACCGACTGTAAGCTGGCTCATAAATACCTGATCAGAGACACCTGTGTACTCTGAAGTGTTTATTCCATCCCACTCAATTGAGTGCTCTAACACGAGCAGCACTATTTACAAGGTAGCATTTATTAAAATTGTTCATAAAATAATGAAAACATAACATGTGTGGAGTATATTCTGGGGAAAAGTGACAGCACTAACATGCTGTGGAGAAAACTGCAGCTAATGGTAACAGCACAGTGCAAGCATTTATGTGGATACCAACTGTGCAGGGACCAGTGCGATATTGGATGTCAATACTACAGTCGAGTTGTGGTTATTAAAAACGTCCAGACTTGGATGCTATTGAACTTCTGTGCAGTGCAGAACATTCATGACATGCACGGACATAAGTGTTTGTACCACTGAGGATCTAACACAGATACATATGTGCTTAAAGCCACCTGCATGTGACAGTTGCTCTATCTGGTTCAGGACTGCGTCAGTGCAAGACGCTCAGCCTGAAGTCGACATGTTACTGTGCACGTAAAATACAATACCTAATACAAATCTACTTAGAAGAAGAAAAGCAACTGCGCTGTACTGCATTATTCACTGAGAATTCAGAGATGGACTGAGTTTCTAGGCTTCTTGGTCCAATATATCCCCTGTGATACCCAGACCCTGTGAAAGGTCAGCAATTTTAAAGTTCAAACACTTTGAACTTTGCGTGTACAGGCAAAATGTGAAAATGTGAAGGGTATGTGATGCCCCAGGCAGTGCTGTCCAAGGTTTAGGTGTGTCTCTCTCTACAGGAAAACATTCCAATAGATACTTTAAAGCCAGTATGTAAGTAAAGTAAATACCATTTAATTTGCCAGTGCGTGAGTCGACTGAATGACCAGCTGTCTTGAATCTTTAATAACCCACACAAACAAGCAGCCACAAGATACTTCTGTCTACTCCAAGATGCTTGAGAATCTTCCATCACTGAGACCGGATGTTGAGAATCAGATGGAGACACACTCGAGTCAGTAAGAACAGAGACGACCGTGTTCAGATCCTCCACCTCATCTGAGAGCAAACATGAGTTTGTATGCATTGTAATGTTTGAACTCCTGATTCAACGACAAGCACAAACATACGCAACATTTTAAGCCGCCCTGAGCTATTCATGTAATATCATTGTTTGCACAATTTCTGGTAATCCTTCCCACCATTCTACTTCCTTACGAATGAACGATGGAGGCTACACGGCAGTGTAGACCAGTACAAATCCCAGTTGAACTGAGGGCCTTTTCTGGTCAAATATGTACTGTTGCATTTACATTTCATTACTAAAAGTGCGCTAGAACACAATCAGCTATATCGTCTGATGCGATTTTCTTCTCCTACTTTCCCATAGCAGCACAGAGCATCAACACAGGTGGAAACTTCAACTGATCTTTATGGGAAAGCACAGAATACATCAGAGTTTCTGGGAGTCAGCGCAGTGGACGGGCTCAGACCCTGGGCTACAATGCATGATGATTGGAGGAACTGTCTGAAAGGCAGAAACCACTTTTTGAGTGACAGCATTGTCAAAATATACAGTCTCACACAAGTGAAGTATAGATACAACGGCAGCATTTATGCATAAACTGGGCCTGAAATGAGCTTCCCCTGTTTCAAGGACCAGCAACTGCCACCGTCATACATGTACAACTCAGTGCTGAAAGATTACAAGGACAACACACAATGGAATGTGAGATTGTGAGAACACAAACAGGCAACAACCAAGTTTAATTTAGGTCAGACTTCAGGTTAATTAGGTTTTTGCCGATATGCCGTACAACCAACAACATTTGGAATTGTACATGGTGTTAGCTGCTCAGCATCTGCTAAAAATAAATGAATAAATAAAAGCTATACTGTATTGCTGAAGCATTAGAGCTTAGTAGGCTTATTAATCTTCGCCTGCTTATGTTTGCCAAACATCAAAAAGTGACCTTTTTTGAACTTATTATTATTATTTTGGCATCAGGTTCTAAGAATAATACGTGATAAATGGGTTGCAAATAAGTAACAGTATGCATGAACAAGTTGATTATGAGTCTGGTCCTTGGTGGTGTTGTTCGTCCTCTAACGTACAGCAGACGCTGGTGCACACTGCTTTCTGTCTCACTAATACTGGCATTGTGCAATTACACCACTGCCTATAAAACAATGTTAAACGCTGTCACCTTCAGCACTGTCCTCTCTCTCCATCCCCTCCTCCAATCAATCAGTGATTACACAACTAAGCCTCATTAAAAAGGGGTTTTGAAGTTCATAATACACTCACACTTCATTTTACTTTTGTGTTGGAGAGGAAATACAGCAGTAACAAAATAGAAATACATCACATTGTATGTGAATCTGACACGTGATAGCAACAAACCAGGAAGTCCCGATGACGATCAGATATATACGATATACCAGCCCTCTCGTTCAGAATGAAATTTGTTTCCGAATGGGCTGTATTGGATTAGAGTTTCAGATTATTCTGATTACTTGGGTCCATATTAACATCCTCTTCCACCCCACTTTACACACAGATCGTAGACACCGCTATCATTTATTTTGCACCCTTTAGTATCTCACCGTGGTCTGTATGATGGATGAGTGTTGCACACATAAATATTTGAATATTTGAATATTTTTTTTCCCTCATCATGCAAACACATACACACAGATCCATTAGCTGACCTTCAACGGGTAAATGAGACAGTTTGACGATCAGACAGCCATTGCACAGCAATGGCAAAGCTGCTTATGAAATCATTACACAATTGTCAATTGTAAGTGTGTACCATGATAAAGTCATGTCTTCACAATCTCCACAGAGTATGACATGCACTTACTTTCCTAAGATGTAACCTAACTTCAAAACTTGGATTCTCCTGAAAATGTAATGATAAACATCATTGGGATAAGTCCCCGTATTTTTGACTCTATAAACAGATTAAGGTCCCTACAACATGAGTAATGCCAGACACACAAATTGCAGTGTACATTTCATTGTAACTGCCACAAATGATCATTTGGTAGTGACTCACAGGTACAGCTTAGGAATCACCTGATTCATTTTCCACATGCTCTTTCCAGTACTTATTCCACATGTGAAGCATCAGCACTGTGTAGAAAACATCAAAGAAAATATAGGAAGAAAAACATATTTTTATCCATTTATTTTTATAAAGGCATTACCTGTGTTGTATTCCAACACATCAAACTTAATTCATGTTTGTCTATTTAGATATTTTTCATGCATGTTGCTTGTGCTAAGTGTTAGCTGTTAGCTGTAAGACAGTTCATGGATACAAGAGTCTGGGTCAGTTGTAACAACGTCGGTCCTTCTTTAAATTTCAGTATGCCTAAGTGCATTCAATGCCATTGGCAATGTTTCAATGTTACAATGTTTGCGTTCCCAAGCATGCCGTACACTTTGTACGAGATGGGCCAATAGGAAGAATTGGAAGTGGAAATAAATCAGGATGGATGCAGGAAGTAGATTTTCTCATCTTCCTTAAGCACTTTGCAAACCACGCCAAGGTAAGCCCTGAGAAAAAAGTGCTACTAAAGACGCTTACCCCCTACTCGACAGTTTACACCATTATGCTTGACACATTACTTATGACAAGCTCTGATCATTCATACACACCTACAGTTCTTACAGTTTCATTTCTGGTTTTTGATGCAAATCAAATAGAGTTTAGTATATTTTTGTGCGAATGACATTTTTACATCCATTTTTCATGACTTCATTAAGTTACTAAAACTGTCATGTCACTAATCATGTCCTCTTCTCCTCACTTCTGCTGCTCAAAAAACACCTAGTCATTCTGCAGTTAGATGGGATAAACCCCCCTGTCTCCCCCCCCCTGCCATCACGCTCCCTCAGGTCTGATAGTATTGATTGGTAGAGCCCATTTTCAGATGAAGGACACAATATACAACAATAATGGTGCATTGTTTATGTTCATGAAGAGCAAACATGGGCAGAAGAAGAAGAACAACAAAAATGCACTACAGCTCCAATAACAGAGGCAATGATGATCAAGGCTGTCATCTCCTCTATACAGATTTTTACAGAGAGCCTGAAACATCCACTCTTGGGTCCATAAGGCAGTTAACATTGGACAGCAGGGTCACTGTGTGTCAAGCATACTCAATATCTAAAATATCTCACACACATACAGGAGTAAGCAACCATCAGTCCATATCTCTCCCTGTCCATCTGGGGTTTCACCAAAGTAAACATTTTCAGACCAGTTCAGCCCAATTTTTTGATGTCAAACTTTACCACCAGGTGTCAGGTTTCACTCAGCTTCTGGGTAAAACAGGCAAACAAAGTCAAACAAAGTCAAACAAAGTCAAACAAAGTCAAACAAAGTCAGCTTGGTGGCAGTGACGCTCCTCTAAGCCAGTTACCTGACAGCCAACACAGAATTGATCCAAAAATGAATTCAAAGATTGCAGTAGGACCACAATCAACAGTACAAATGAGGGACACACCACAGGGTCGACGGAGGATATGACTCCGTCGACCGAACGCTTCAGAGGACCCGGAAGTCAAGCGCTGTGAAATGAGACGGTCCAGTCTACCCACCCCCTGCTTACGTCACCAATCCTCCGGCTTCTTCTTCTTCTTCTAATTATGGCAGGCGGTAGACGACACCTGCCGGCTCTACAGCTCCCCTTAGCTAGCAAGAAATTTTTGTACGTCTAACTTAATTTATTAACTATTATAAATCCTATATTTATTATTTGGTTAAGTTGTTTAGTAGTAGTTAGTTTAGTAGTATTGTTTGTAGTCGAATAGTTTTAGTCAGTTTTTGAAAAAATGATATTCTGATTAATATATATAGTGATTTAAAACAACTGGTACTGACTTTTATTAAATTATGACTTAATATATGCCTTTATCCATGAGTAACCTCACTAGTCTCACAAGATCACATGAGCACATGAAGAAAAAAAGACAAAGATGATAAGACCACTGGGAGCTCCTCCACTGCCAAGACTTAACCTGACTTTTTGTTCAATTTGGGATTTACATTTACATTTGAAATGTACATTTAAGCATTTGACAGATGCCTTTATGCAAAGTGACTTACAAAAGAGGAATATGCTACATTTAAAAACTAATAAGACAAAGATGAAATGGACATAAGCATTATGAGAATCTCCGATATCTGTCATATCCCTCACTGAATTAATAAAAAATCAAGTCGAAGCCTTTTGAATGAGTCAAATTGCCTGAGGAAATTAGTGGCCAGACCCAGCCCTAATTCATAATAATTCATAATTTATTTATGAAGTTTGATAAGCAGATTAGCCGTGTTAAAAAAAACAAGCTTCTTTCAACTGAGACAAGAAGCCAAAGTTAAATCAATTCTGCTGAGACAGAACTCTTGAAAAACTAGCTCACAGACATGAGCATAGCTCTCCAATTTTGGCTTCACTTCCCTGGCTCCCATCACACCACAGGATACATTTCAAGTTACTATTGTTTGTGTACAAGTGTCTTGATGGACTTGCTCCACCTTACGTCACTGACGTACATCACCTGGTCGTCCCCAAAACGAGTCTGAAGCTCAGGGGTGATCGGGCCTTCGCTGTAGCGGTTACCAGATTATGGAATGGTTTGCCACTTCCCATTAGGGAGGACTCATCACTTCCTGTTTTTAAAGTCTCTCTGAAAAACTCCCCTCTTCACATTTGGCATCCTGCTTAGTTGCACGTACAGCTTCACACCTAACACAATTACCTGTTACAACACACCTCAACGTATGGCATCCACCCAACAAATGTGTTTGGCTGAGCAATGCCTTTTGCCTTTCTCTTCCTCTCACACCAGTTAATTAGTAAACAGTTTTTTCTGTCTAAACATTTCAGGACGGTATATTCTTGTACTGTACCTGTCACCATAAAAATAAATCTTATAAACACATACACTACAAGACTAGAATGTAGACAACAGAACATTACACTACAATGTGATAATTAGGTCTTATTTTAACAAAGGTATAAAGATATGAGCCACCTCTCCTCTGAGACAGAGAGCACACGTTTCTGAACAGAGCTGCAGTGATTTGCACCCACTGAGAGCACTGAACACTGAGATCAGCCACTGATGTTTGGTGTTATGGACTGGCTTTCTGCACTTATTCCAATTCTGCTGAGAGATACTGAGTGTGTCTGAAGTGTACGTTCTTCCACACGACAGTAGGAAATCAAAGTGTTTACATGCCAAGCACGATTCACATAGGATGTTTATGTTGGCGTACAAAATTGCCTCCCACAAACCTCTGTCATGGAGTCGAAAGCTTACATTTTATTGCTGTAGAATTAAAATTCCACTCTGGAGCTAAGGAGCAGAGGCCAAACTGTGACAACCAGCCCCAGATTAAATTTACAGTGTGGACAAAACTTATACTGTTACTTTCAAGATATTCAATAAAGAAAAATCATAACGGGGTCCACCAAAAATGATATTCTGATTAATATATATAGTGATTTAAAACAACTTTTATTAAATTGTGACTTTTTTAATATATGCCATGAGTAATCTCACTAGTCTCACGAGATCACATGAGCACATGAAGAAAAAAAGACAAAGATGATAAGACCGCTGGGAGCTCCTCCCCTGAAGGCCCAGCCAAGACTTAACCTGACTTTTTGTTTAATTTGGGATTTACATTTACATTTGAAATGTACATTTAAGCATTTGACAGATGCTTTTATCCAAAGTGACTTACAAAAGAGGAATATGCTACATTTAAAAACTAATAAGACAAAGATGAAATGGACATAAGCATTATGAGAATCTCCGATATCTGTCATATCCCTCACTGAATTAATAAAAAATCAAGTTGAAGCTTTTTGAATCAAATTGCCTCAGGAAATTAGTGGCCAGACCCAGCCCTAATTCACAAGCCATGTCACGCAACAACACAACTCTGCTCACAGTTATCAGTCATTACTAAAGGGGAAAACATGTTTGACGTAAGAGTTGTTACTTCATGCATACTGTATGTGTAAAGTAAATCAGTAGAGAGTCCATTTGAACAGGTTTACAAATTACTCTTCTGCTACTATGTTCTTCTTACTCATAAAACATAAAGTAACAATAAAGCAGCTGCAGTAATCTTGTCTTGAACTCTTGGCTAAATTCAGCTTATCACACATGACCATACAGAAACAGTCTCACTGCCTCATCCAGGCTTTGTCAACACCATTATGTATCTTGGCATCACATGCGACAAACACTTTCTGAACCGCACATATTCACATTATGTCATCATGCACGCGCGTGCACACACTCCAGCTGACCAACATCACAATTGTCTTCTCTTGTTTTCACGGACCAACACGCAGCCTCACCCTCTCTTGGCAATACACACAAACACGCACGCGCATGCACGCTGACCTGCACTCATCACTTGGCCCGCGCGCACGATCCCTGCTGTGGCGGCGGAACAAAGCCGCGGTGACACGTGTGCGCATGGCGCGCAACTCCAACACGCCGATCGTATCGTGCACACTCATATGGTCCAAACAAACACGCACACTCGTAAACGACGCACGCATGCACGCACGCACGCATCCACACAATTGCCGAGGCTGCAGGTGCTTCTCAGTCAGAACATGTGCGCACTTCTAGTGAGCCAGGAAAACTCATGAAACAGAGACCGAAAATAATAGACACACATGCTCACATCTCAGCTCATATTTAAACTGCAGGAGGGAAATCCACACTGCTCGCGCGCGCACATACTCACGTGCCAGCGAATAAATAATAACACATTAATTTACTTTGCTCGCCTACCTTCCTCTTGCATCCGCTGCAGACAGAAAGTGAGGTTCCTCCGCCAGCCCGGCATGGTGATGAAAGATAGGTCTGGATGAGGGTGATGGGGATGAGGGATGAAGAACAGGAGTGATGAGGATGATGATGGTAGTAGATCCTGTCCGGTGAAGGTGATGACAGACGGCGGCTGCAGCTACTGCAAATATAACGGCTCCCCCAATTCCTTCCTCTAATTCTTTCTCTTCTTTTTCGTCTTCTCCGTCTTTCTTCCTTCTTTTGTATCTCCCCTCCGGTTTGTGTATGTGGGAGAACGGTGAGTAGTGGCTGCTCTCTCCGGTAACGACCCCGCTGAAGGTCCGTGTGACAATCGGTCCCGCTGCGGCACCAATGCGCTCCTTCTTTCTATCTCTCTCCCTCTCCCCCTTTCTCTCCTGCACTTCAAATGCTAAAACATTCACTATAAATTAAGTTGATTCTGACTAAAGGGCATTCAAAGACCAGTTAAGTTGTCATTTAAAACTCAAGAGCTGGATATTGAGGTGCATTGAGGTGGATATTGAGGTGCAAACATCCACATCAGGTGTGTTAAATTGTTTCCTCTGGCCTGTAAACCATGTTTAAAATATTTTTTATAAAAAAAAATAAGCTTTTATAAATATTCAATTCTGAATGCATATGGAACACTGGAAGCTAATTTAATGGTCATTTGGTGTAACACCCACACAGGTGTGTTGAGTTGTACTAATTAACCCCCCCCCCCACACACACACACACACACACACACACACTCTCTCTCTCTGTCTCCCTCTCTCTGTCTGCTGGTAAATATCTGAGGTCACCCACATTCCAGGTGCTAATGAAGATTAAAATGCAGCCTGTTTGTCAGGGAAATGTCTCTTGGTTATGACTGCCAGTTTCAACCTATAACGTGGCAGTATAGATCTGGCATTTAAAACTAAATTATAATTTCTTCTTCAACTGGCATTCAATTCCACAGAATAAAATATAATTCCATCTGTGAACTACAGTTGAAAAGAGACAGTGAGAAGACAATTAAGATGCATAAAGCTGCCACACAATTACTACACAGTTGTTAGGGACAGTTTTGCAAGGGGTCCAACAGTGGAAGTATCCCTGTGAATATGAATAAGACCTGTAACTATATAGTTTTAAGATTGCAAATGTATGTCCCAGATAGAGTGAAATTGGTCTCGGGACCATCTGTGACACCAAATATAGCTCCGAATGCATTTGGTTTAAGATCAATATTGAGTGTTTCTGGTAATGTTTTAAAGATTGAAGTCCAGTATAATGTCAGAGCAGAGCAAGACCAAAACATAATGGGATAAGTTGGCAGCTGTGTTTTACGGCACTTGTCACAACTCAAGTCTATATTTGGATATATATTTTAGCCCACTATGATTTTGAAAAATGTGCTCAATGCAAAAATGTTTCATTGAATTTAATTAAGTTCTGCACAAGAGGAGCTATCATTCGCTCACTGCAATGCACGGTGCCAGGTGTCCTCTTCTAACCCTTTGAAAGCTCACTTATCCAGGCTTTTTTTGTTTTGTCCTGAGGTAGGCTCCACCCACCTGATTAGAGGCAGTATATAAAGCACCTGTGCACTTTTATCATTCATTCCAGGCCAGTAGCTGGTAGTTGTTGTAGTAGTTTTAGCCATGTTTGAAAAATACCACTTTTACACAGCAGGGCTGTGTGTGTTGTGAAACGTGGGAAGCTGGCGACTGGGCAGAGTTAGTTAGTTAGTCACGACAAAGTGAGGCACTTATGTGTTATGTTCCATGCCTGTTGGGAGAAATAATCACTCAGACGCTTCCAGATTAAGCCGAGTGTCTCCCTGTCTATCCCCTCTCTGTAAAAGCAAGGGTGTTAGCCAGGAGCAGCTACAGTTCCAGCCCTGGAGGGAAATATTTCCCTTGTGATTTCCGGCCATGGCCTAGAAGCAAAACTTGAAAGCTTACAATACACTGTCGACCACGATGGGACCACCTTTTAACAGCAGTGGTGAGCATACAGTGGAAATAACCAGTGATATAAACTGGAGGAAGAAGCTAGATATACAGACCTCTCCTCCTCACTCAGCTAAGCTAACTAAGCAAGATGGCAGCCACTAGTCAGTGTCTCCTGCCCAAATGTAAACACAGATGTGTGTGACAACTTCATCAGTCGAGGTTACAGACACTGTAACCCCTTTCTGTGTAAACTACCAAACGAGCAGCATCACAAGTCACCAGCCTCCCACATTCAGTGGCCCATGGTCTAATTGAGTGGAGGACCCGTTCCACTTTGGTGAGCAAAGAAGGAAGACAATGTCATCATCCAGGCTGTCAGTCCCCAACTGCAGGTGCCCCTCACACACCTGGCCTAGAATAATAAGGACAGTATGAGTGAAGCGATGCATTGTCACAACTGCTCTGGCATTGGACACATTGAAATAAACTGTCCCTCACAAAAGAAAGTTACCAGAGGGCATGTTCAGCCAGCCCCCTTAAGAGTCCAGAGGCCCCTGTACTCATTCTTAGGGCTCATGGTTAAGAGATGAGCATTCAAATGACTATGTACAAACTGAATATCTGTGCTGTCCTAGACACTGGGGCAGGTCAAAGTGTGCTGCCACTGCATTATAACAATGCAATCCAGCTAAAAGCATGCCCCCCACTCAGGCAAACAACTGTCTTAACTCTGCAGGGGGTGGGAGCTGTTGATTTTACTGTTCATGGAGAGGCATGCATCCCTGTTCAAATCAACAACCGGCAGATCAGTGGTTAGTACTTGGCCCCCTGTTTCTCGCCCAGGTTCATGCATATCTTGATTTTTGGAAGCAACTGCATTGTGCTGTTTGGTGAAGAGGTGCAATATTTCCACCCCCAGAGAAAACCAAATACCCATGCAGTGAAAGTGGGCCGGACCATGGTGGTAGGAGCTGGACAAGAGTATTTGGTAAGGGCCATACCCTCATAAATGGGCTTGATAAGCGTGGAATGATTCTGAGCTCCACCAAAGGTTTTGTAGTGAGGTTCAAGGTGTTGGTTGCCCATATCCTGGTGAAAGCCCAATCCTCTAAAGCTGTGCCCCTTTGCGTCTTTAACCCCAGAAATGTGTGTGTAACAATCAAAATTGTGGGGCAATTGTGGTGGTTCTCCAGTCAGTGAAAGTTCTGCCCCCCTTGCCCCCACCATGACCAAACAAAGCAGTAGGAGAAGGTCACCTTACCCCAACATCTAAGCTTTACAACCGTGTGTGGCTGAGCTGAACTGTGAGCTCAACTTCTAGCTCAACTTCTAGCTCAACTTCTAGCTCAACTTCTGTGCAGCTATAGCAGTGTGTTCTCAAGAGGGCCCAACCTCAGCTACCCAGGTTTGGTTGAGCACAACATTGTTTGCATGTTCTTGCATGTGCGTCGGTTCTCTCTGGGTTTTCCGGCCTCCTCCCACAGTCCAATAAACATGCCTGGGAAAGTGAATGGTTGTTAGTCCTGGCAACCTGTCCAGAGTGTAAGCCGCATGTCACCCAATGTCAGCTGGGATTGGGACCAGCAGCCAGCGACCCTCATGCGGAGGATAAAGTGGTTGACAATGGCTCGATGGACTTTGTTTGTGTATAATGTCTTTTTTTTAAGTTGTAGGTGTGTAACATCAACCTATAAGGCAACAGGATTCAAGTTTGTTTTGTCTGTTTTTGGACACTTTTTATCAGTAGGTTATGCCTAATGTTAGTTTTGTCAACTATGTGAGTCACTGCAACACATCTTCTTACAGTACAGTCTCATTTGATCTGCGGTCAAAACAAACCTACTGATTAGAGATACTAAATTTCCCATTCGTGTTCAAAAGCAGAACTGAGTCCAGGAAAATAACCCCAGGCAGCTCCACTGTCACATTTCACAAGTGTGAAATCACAGATGAGAGGGCAGAATGGGCAATTCTCTCTCATTTGATGACTAAGCACCATTCCACCAGTGCAAACTGAACTTGACCTGAGTCACATGCACATTTGTGTTCTAGTGGCTTCAGCTTGCAAATGCACACAAAGTCACAATTCAAAATGTATTGTAGTTGTCCTTTTGTGACATATTGTGTCGTCCACCCTCTCTCTCTGTACTGCTAGATGAGGGCAGAGTCAGTCTATACCGAAAGGACTTGAGTTTGAGCTTGAGGGTTCATCACAAGGTATGACTTAATATAAACTTGAGAGCACACTGAGAGCGCAATCCTCCACTGTGAAAGGTCCATCCGTCCATCCATCCATTTTCTACCGCTTTATCCTCCACAGGATGGAAGTGCTGTGCCAATCTCAGCTGACATAGGGCGATAGGCGGGGTAAACCCTGGATAGTTTGCCAGTCCATCACAGAGCCACATATAGAGACAAATAACCATTCACTCTCACATTCACACCAACGTTCAATTAACAGTGACCAATTTAGGAGGAAGCCGGAGAACCTGGAGAAAACCCAAGCACACACAGGGAGAACATACAAACTCCATGCAGAAAGGCCCTTGTTCCAACCGGGTCTTGCTGCGAAGGCAAGAGTGCTACCGTGAAAGGTCGTTAGTTAAACATAAATAAATAAATATACCCATAAGGAATAGCATTTTCTTTTTCTTTTATCTGACCAACTATAGCAGCTATGTAGCTTAACCTGAAACTAACCACAATTCAAATATCAGCCCTTAATCTTACTTAATCAGAAATGAGCTCCATGCGAATTAGTGGTCCTGACATGGTCAGTGCTTAAAGCAGGAAAGGTAACGAAGAGGTGACAAATACAAGAACACAAACTGTGTGAAACTGGGAGGAGTGTGACCTCTTGTGGTTAGTTGCTGGAGGTACAGTGTAAATGTTCCCTCTGCAATGTGATGTGAGGTAGTGCCACTCAAGTCATCTGCAGTCCAAACTGATGACTTTGTCAAATCAGCACACGCACATACAATGAAACACCTGACTTCCCTTTTCAAACTCGTGTGCTCTTTCACCTTTCTCTCTCTCTCTTTCTCTCTGTCTCTGTCTGAAATAAGAAAAGATCAGAACATTTCAGAGAAAACATGTGCGCAGACACCATAGAGCAAATAAATAAAATAATCAATCAGTTACTATGAGTCGTCTCTAATTGCAGCTGCGTTAAGTAAATATTATGTTTTATTTCGTTTTCCCTAAACTAGACCGTTTCTTCCGTTTTAGGCCAAAAGTCTTTCAAGGATGTCATAATATATGACACATATTTATTGGGACAGATCTTGTGTGGATATCACGGAAGGAAACTGTGACAGGTGAGGCGCGAGGAGGAGTTTTCTCGAGCCGACTTAAATGTGGAGAAAAAACCGAAGCGCGACTGACAACTTGACGCTCCTGACATGCACAGAAAAGCCTGGATTAAGGTGAAGACTCGGAGCAGACAGAAGTGGACTGAGAGAGGAGAGGCAGTCTTTAGTCTCACAGCCTGGATCTCCTTCCTCTTCGTTTTTTCTGATCTGAATTTTTTTCTTTCTTTTTTTTTAATGTTTTTTTGCATTTTCTTTCCCTGGCTGTTGTTTGTTGTTTTAAATTATTATTATTGTTATCGTTGTTTGTGCGATATGTTGTACACATGTCGGTAGGCTGCAACGATGCTGCTGACACTGGCCACTTGCCACTGTGGTCCGCGACTCTGCGTCGTGCAGAGGAACCTGCAGCTCAATTACCGACCCATCATCGGTAAGGTTCTATCTATCTATCTATCTATCTATATTTATATGTATATACATACATATATATATATATATATATATATATATATATATGTATATCCACGATTTGATTGTAATCACAGTACATTAATCATTTTCACAATACTTCACTTAAAGTGTAGATAATAGTGATTTTTTTTTCTTTTTTTTCCATAAACCAAACTTGAATGATGCATTCCTTGAGACAATAACCCACATGTCACATGTACAAACTCTGACATTTAAACTGAATGGGACTGTGGTTAATAACAGTGTTGTTGTTTTTTTTAACTTTGCCTACTGTTCACTGAGTTGTGTTGCAAGAGGGTAACATGTTCGGGCAAAAATGAATGGAGCCTCTCAAAACTGTGATAAACAGAACTTATCCTACGTTCTGAGGTAAACTGGCAACTATTCAGTTGTGCTTAACTTTTGATAATGTGTTGATATTAGTTGGGCTCTGTTTAGTCAATCCTCAGGAACTGCACCAATTTGAGCACAGACCAATTACCAGGCTTGTATAAAGTACCTAAAAGGAGTCATTTTCTGATATAAATGTGTACTTGTGTTTTAGAGTAAGCAAAAGTATTAAAAAAGTGAGGGGTAACTCAGTGGTATGAGTGAGTCATCGTTCAACTGAAAGTTTGTGAGTTTCATTCCCGGTTCTGCTAGTCCACTTAAAGACACTTAACACCACCATGCTCCTGATCGCTGTGACAGTGTGATAAAAGACGTGCTGAGTTTTTCTTCTGATTTGATTTGGTAGTAACGGATAACAAAGATAGGGGAAATGTAGTGGAGTAAAAGTACACAAATGATTTAGTAAATGTAGTAAAATTGAAACTGGAAATACAAATAAATATAAAGTACAGATATGTGATTTTTGTAATTAAGTACAGTAACGAAGTATGTGTACTTTGTTACATTATAACACTGCCAATTACATGCACTGTAAATGACCATGTGATGATAGTCAGTCAGTGATATCAATGAACTGTGGCCCACGTTCATGGTGATATGAGCAGAGCATCTGTATCACTGAACATCTCACTTAATTTCAGCCCAGCGTTCATGACTATAACAGACACACATAGTGACCTGCACTGGTTTTTTACAGTGTGAGGAAAGCCAGATCCTATACCAAGTAGTCACAGGAGGCGCATTTTAATGTCAGTTGGGAAGGGTCTTACTTTAGCACAGCCAACATTCAATTGGATCACCGACAATGGAAATATTTGTGATATATATCGAAGCTATTTGAAGAATCTAGAGACCTGCCTGTGATTAGGTTGGTTGAGGCAGCGAAAAGACACCTTTGTTCTGGCTGACATATTGAGAAACTGTGTGTGGATGATTATGAAAGTTGCTTGAGCTTTGCGTGTGCATAGGGTTTGTATTTCATTACCTCTTTCAGGTGTTTCTACTTTTTTGGGGTAATGTACCAGGTCTATTTTTTTGCAGGAGTCAAATATCTGTGCATGTTTGCTGTGTTATCTTTCTTCTCAGGTGTTCTAGCACAGGAAAACCGTTCGGCAGATGAGTTTGCGCAGGGATCCTCCTACATTGCTGCGTCCTACATCAAATATCTGGAGGGAGCTGGTGCCAGAGTTGCACCCATCAGGTACATCACATTATTCATGTGTACATATATATATATATATATATATATATATATATATATATGTCTTTTATCCAAGAAAAGTCTCTTTTAGATTATTGAATTCTCACTTGGCACTAATCAGTCAGACCAGGTTAGAATAAGACAGTTTTTGTTTTGGCATCGATGTTAACCACTACATTCCCCACTACAAACCCCATTCCTTAAACTGGGTTTAAGGAATCATACATGACAGTGTTTCTCAAACATTAATATAGCCTATTGATACCCAGTTTTTCTTAAGGTTACAGAAAATGTTACAGACTGTGACTATGACACTTGACATCTGTTGATACAGACTGTAACACTATTTTGAATATTATTTCAAATGGGTAAAGCAGAGATTTTTAGGAGACATACACATTATTTAAAGAAATGCTCCACCAATTCAAAAGCCTGAAAACGTGGCCCCTGATCCCGCTCATTTTGTCACTAACTGATGGGTGTTTTTGTCAGTCATTTATATGTTTGTTTACCTTTTTTTGTTCAACAGAATGGGTCTCAAAGACAAAGAATATGTTCGGTTGTTCTACTCAATAAATGGGTGAGTTAAGTGTTGTGCTCTGTATGACATAGCTTTCATCATATTATCATATGATTGGCCTATGGGGCCACACGGTTGGTGTAGTGGTTAGCACTCTTGCCTTTGTAGCAACAAGACACGGGTTTGTGACCCGGTTGGAACAAGAACCTTTCTGCATGGAGTTTACGTGTTCTCCCTGGTCTTCGTGGGTTTTCTCCGGCTTCTCCGGTTTCCTCCCTCAGTCCAAAAACATGCAATACTCGGAATAATTCAATTGGACACTGTGAATTGACAGAGTTGATGTCTGAACTGTCCAGGGTGTACCCCGCCTATCGCCCAATGTCACCTGCGATTGGCACTGCCCCCCCCCGCAACCCTCAATACATTTTCGGTATGTAACATTACAGTGGCTAGTTCCCCATAATGACCTGAACAGTTTAATATTAAATTAAAAACACATTGCAAAATAATTCTAAATATTGCTGCACCTACTACCAACAACACTAGAGGTGAATGTGAAGGTTCTCAAATAAATACAAAGTATAATCATAAAATAAAGATCAATTCAAGTGCAGCACGCAGAAAATACTTCAAACATTTTATATGATGTCGTTGCAAATGAGTTATCATGTTTGACATAATTCCCAGCCTGGTGTAGGAGCCATACATTTTAGTTCTGCATATTGTTTGGGATTGGGGATTAATTGCTGGAATTGTTGCACACTTGGTACTGCACATGGATGATGGGTGTATCACTACCGTGTGTCACTTAATGATTGCTGGTTGTCAGTCATGATATTGGGTGAGCATGTTGGAGTGATGCCTCTTGTTGAGCGTGTTACATTCCTAAGTTATTGTCTAGGGGAAACAGCAACAGCAACACGACAAACTAAGGATTTAAATGAGGCAAAGTTGACGGTTTAAAGCAATAATGTTTAATGTTGACTAAAACTTAAACACAACAGCCTGGTTTACACAATGTGGGGGAGGAAAGGAGGGAGGTGGAGTGCCAAATAAATGAAATCAAATAAAACAAAACCAGTCCTATACTAAATCTTTGTCACCAAACAAAACCATGTCCTCTCTAAAAACAAGAGTTCAAGACAACTTTTTTCCCCGCATGCTATTTCCCTCTCTGTTAACACAGAGTCTTATGTGCAGGGTGTATAATGAAAGAGTGGTAGTCTGGCTCGCCTGTGCTAATGTTAGATGTTAAACTCATGCTGAAGTCAGTTGCTTGAACAGCTTAACAACAACAATAGTGAACAAGGAGTTGTGATTTAGTTCCACCCCTATACTGATAAATAATTATTAAAATTTGAATGGCTTTATAAGCTTACCTTAGCAATTGAATGAGCCATTGCTGTACAATTATTAGGACTCAGTGTGCTGTTTTATTTTCGCAACTGATCTGATTGTTAGTGTAAATGGAAGTTGTCTTGTAGTTCAAAAAGTGTGATACAGACATTTGTTCTGAAGTTTTAAGGTTTGAAACTGTTGGTTTCCTCCCTTTTGGACACTTTTATTTCACTTTATTAAGCAGACTGGTGTGTGATGCACAGGCACACACACACACACACACACACACACAATAGTTCGTAGGCTGAGCTCCGTACCATGAAATGCAGAGGGAACTTGGGCCTAAGACAACAAGCCCACACAAGGGAGATGACAGGTCCGGTGCAGAGCTGTTCCGCCACAGGAACAAGCTGGCAGAAGTCAGGCAGGGAGAAGGCAGAATCCGTTGTCGGGGGAATCAATCCAAAAAACACTGGAGAGACTTGTACTGGCGACATGGAACAATCTGGCACCGTGTAAACTGAGAGGTTTATAGACTGGGTTGATTTACGAGCGTTGGAGTAATGAGCAGGGAGTGGCTGGCAGGCAGGTGAGGAGAAGGAGGGGCTGGTGAGCTGAGGTGAATGAGGTGACAGTGAGAAGATCATGACAGACAGTGAAGGTTATTATTAAAAGTCAACATTAATCATCTTAGATGTTGCTTAGCAAATTATTGCGTGGGTTGTTAGTCAAACTGTACCATTCTTTGAATGTCCTAAAACTATTCAATTCAAATTTGTCCAAACCTAATTTCAAATGATCGTAAGTGCATTTAGCTTATGACTAAAGTTTTAACACAGAGCAAACCACCAACCCCCAGGTTGCTGTTGCCAGGAGGAGACATTGACTTGCACACATCCAATTCCAACCGAGTTGCCAGGATCTTTTACAGATTGGCTCTGAGGGTAAGACAAGTAAAACAAACCAATTAACAATCTTTGTTTTTTTTCTGCTATGATCTGATTTACTTAGTTTCATTTTCCTCTCATTCCAGAATCATTTCACACTTCTAGTGTTAGGGTTAGCCTTGCCTTACGTTTAATACAACACACTCTTGCTGTACAGTAAGAAGTCATAAGTGGGCAGCACTTATCGGTGGGATCTCTGGGGTCTTAGTTTGAGTACACCAGCTGTTGTTCACATAGAAGCATAAACCCCTTCCTGTGCTCTTACTGGAGTCCTTGGTCCTGCTTTCTTGATAGCGGTGTCTGCAATGAATGAACGAAGCCAGGTCTCTGTGAAAAGCAGAATGCAGCCGTCCTTCACAATGTTGTTTGTCGCAACCTGTAGTCTGAGTTCATTCATCTTATTAGTGAGGAATGCAGTAGGAAGTGGTGTTTGCAGGTGAAGGAAAGTGCTCAAGTTTCTTCAGAAATACAAGGCAATGGTTTTATGGTCATCACCATCTAGGTCTTCTCTGAATTTCTGCAGGCAAACAATACTAAGGACTACTTCCCCATCTGGGGAATTTGCCAGGGCTTTCAGCAGCTGTCATTTTTCACAGCTAACAAATACTTGCTTACTCAAACCAATACGAAGGGTGTGGCTCTACCTCTCAACTTCACACAAGGTATACTCGTCTGTCTGTCTGTCTGTTTTTAGTTCAGTGTCATTACACTTCCTTGGTTAGGTCATACAAATAAATGACACTGATCTCTATTGTTTGAGACACTGGAAGAATTCCATAATGCTCAGTTTTTACAGAGGCATGAAGGCAGTTTGAACCCATGACACTTGGAAGACTTAATTTGCCACTTAATTTCAATGACAGGAACATAAGGTGTATGATTATTATAATAATAATAATAATAATAATAATAATAATAATAATACTCACACCATGGAGGCTTCAGAAAAATGTGACTATATTTTAAACACACAACGACATGACATCACATCATTAGATTTAATTATTTAATGACAGCTGTTTCATATGCTGTTCAGAGTGAAGCTAATCATTTGCAGAACATTGCTTTGATGTTTAACAGCTGATATGGAGATCTATTTTAAAAGGGTCCCTGCCAGAAAATAACTGAATTAAAAAGAATGAAATAGTCCAGAATTCAATGGTGGACCAATCAATTAGGAGCAAATTTGAGTTTCTCTAAGTTTTGATCATTGTAGCCATAATGTACACCAGTGATTATGCTAAAATACAACATTTAATTTTGATGAAACTTCCTCTACACCACACTGTCCATCTGCTTGTCTCACTCCTGCTTCACTAAACAATGTGTGATTGCCCTTTAGAAGCCCAGTCCAGCCGTCTGTTTCAGAGTCTTCCCAGTGATGTGTTGCAGTGTCTAGCCAAGGAAAACATCACTAGTAACTTTCACAAATACAGTCTATCAATGCAGGTATCTCCAATGCCATTATTTTCCATTAATATTTATTTATTTTAATGTTAATGTTTGATAGATTTTTCCATTGAGTGTATTTTGTATTTGTGTTTTGAGGATTTACACTACGATTCCCAATTGTCAGGACAACAGCAGTATGTTCTTGCTGAAAAGCAAAACTGAAAGGAAATGCACATTTCCAAAATGTATAAATTGTCTAAATGTTAATGTAGTATGTATAGTAAAACCAGACTCTGAAACAACCAACAGAACTACACTGAAAATCCCAAGCTGAGGATGTTTTACAGGATCCTGTCCACTAATATTGATAAGGGGGTAGAATTCATCTCAACCATGGAAGGTACAGTTCATGATTACACTTTATGTTGTTCATTGTTCACCTTTTTACAAGCACAAATGTTAGTTCACATGTACAGTATAACACAAATGGGCACCTCATTAAGTGTTTCAGAGTTTCAACCATAATGTTTTTGTTAGGAATGCAGAAACAAAGATGAGTGCATTGATTATGTTTATCCTGTATTTACTGTTATCAATACATTTTGGAAATGCTTGCTGACGATGTCTCTGGTTTTCCCCAGGCTACCGTTACCCATTTTATGCACTTCAGTGGCATCCAGAGAAATGCCCCTATGAGTGGGTTGATAAGCCGGGGATGGTCCATACCACATCAGCTACAAGAACCTGCTTCTACACTGCCTGTTTCTTTATCTCTGAGGGTAATATGTGCTACTGCTGCATATATATACACACATATATATATATATATATATATATATAGATTTAGGGACTTTTTGAATCACTCAGATTTGGTAAGGTGGTTACCGTCACATTTCCCTGTGGGGTGACAAAGTCAGAAGTGATATTTTTATCACTTTACATCAAAGGTTCTTAAGGATTATTCAGCAATGTTATAGTCTTCTTTGTTACAATTATCTTCAACTGCTGGCCTTTTGTTCAAAGTGTAGCCTGCAATTAAAATGACAGACCCCAGCTTTAATAATAATGTCGACATTCCACACAGCATTTTCTGCACACAAACCTCTATGATGGCAGAAAAGAAAGAAAAAACATGCAGCCCTTACAGCCTTTAAACAATCAATGCTACTTTGTGCTTTTTCTCTTTTTTTTTGCTCATTTTTTGTCTTTTCCCTCCACTTGTGTCGTTCCTCCAGCCATAAAGAACAGCCACCGTTTCTCCTGTCCTAAGGAGGAAGAGAAAGCCCTCATCTACAATTATCCACCCTTCTTCACAAGCATGGATGCCATATTTATTCAGAATTATTACTTTGATTAATGGAATGTTGTGAATGTGAAACGGAGCTGGGGTGTGTGCAAATTGTAATGGCATATTACATGCACACAGACGTTTCTTTAGGTCACACAAGGTTCAGTGGATAGTTGTTTCCTGGGTCACACGAGGTATAGCGGGCAATTATGAGTTTCCCGTTTTATCTCAAGGTCCCTGTCCTCCCTAGAAACTCCCTGTTCTCTATTGATATCTGCTCGTTCTCACAACACCTTATTGGCATCATATCAGACAACTACTCTGACGAATATCCTGTTTCTATATCACGTACACATATTGCTGAAGACATGTTTATATACGCCTTGTTTCTCTCTGCTCAGTGTTGTTCACTTTGCAGACTCTTCGACTCTGTAAACTGTGCTCCTCTGGTTGCAACTCAGATTAAATCAACTTGCTTGTATTCATCCGACTCAGTTCTCGTGCTTCATCTCACTCACAAAAGTTCCCATAACAATTTGGTGTCAGAAGTGGGATCGTCTGAGAGTCCGTTGGGATCAAAAGGACGTCGGCAGTGCACACCTGGAATCCAGGAGATCTTCCTCTACCTCCAACCAAGTATTCAGAGAGAGGGGACCGGCGATCCAATTGATTGACTGACTGGCTCCACGACGATCCAAGATAAAGCTAACGTCCGATTGAGACGGTGAGATGTTGACTTTCCAAATTCCAAATTTACCAATGATTCATGAATAATGATAATGATTCTGTAATCAATAGAGATAACTTCTTTTTTTATGTATTTTCTGAGTCTGTGGATACTTGCATTACTGCTGGTCATCATTTTCCATTGTTTACTTCCTTTTTGTTTTGGAACTTGACACGGAACTGTCATGTTGTAGGTTTTGATTGAAGGGGTTTATGCCCTTGAAATTGAAACTGAGTTTGTAGGTATAGGTTTTTATAACCTGATACTGAGTTTGTAGGTATAGGTTTTTATAACCTGATACTGAGTTTGTAGGTATAGGTTTTCATAACCTGATACTGAGATTGTAGGTACAGATTTTTATAATCTGATACTGAGTTGTAGGTACAGATCTTTATGGTCTGATACTGAAGTAGGTGAGAACTTTCCACTCTCACTGAGGTAGGTGAGAACGTTCCATTCTCACTGAAGTTAGGTGTGGGTTATAGGCGTCAAAGACCTACACCTAGGATTATTTACTAGAAGTCAGGGACTTACCGGTAGACAGGGTCTATACGAGGTAAATAATCAAAAGAGTCAGGGACTCTTGGTAAAAAGGAAACATGGGTACCCAAGGAAGTAAACAAGCGAAAAATGATCCGGACAGTCCAATTATTCTGGCCATGAAACAAAAATATGGGGATCAAAGTGTTGAATGTTTGAATTACTGGGTGACAAATCATGGATTCCCAGAAGGGGGATCGTTGAGCAAAAATCAACTGAAAAAAATTACGTGAAAGTCTTGAGAAAGAAAGACAGACAATTATGAGCAAAAAGAGAGTGAAAAGTGATAAAATGAGAGAGATTGAAAAAAATGAAGGATGTCTGAAAAAGTGGGAAGATGAATGTGAAACGAGAGAAAGGAGACAAGTGTGCAAAATGATAACATGTATGAAAGTCGATAAGAAAGACAAAGAAAGTGATTTTGAACCTAAGAGTAAAAAGAATTCTCTCTATCCTAAACTGACAGGGTGCGGTCAGAGCTCTCTGGTTGATGACGCTTCCTGGTCCCTCCCTCGAAGACAACCCCCTCCCAAGGCAATGGCTCCGCCTTCGGTTCCTCCTCCATACAACGCCTCATCTGCCATGTCATCACCGATGTCATCCACATCCTCTTTTATGAACACTCCCTCACCAGGCTCCAGTGTCCTCACTTCCTCCTCCCTCTCCCCTCCAATTGCAGCACGCACCAGACAACAATCAGATTCAGCTTTTACGATGCCAATGGTGCAAGTTATGGGTCCGGATGGAAATCCAGGTTTTGTCTACCGCCCATGGACAACTCAGGACCTGATTGATGCAGCATCACACCTCCCAAAGCCTGCACAAGGTGGCGCCGCCATGGCACGAGCCTATGTTCAGTTCATCAAAGACTTCACACCAACCTCAGGCGAAATCCAGAGAGTCATGATGAAATACATGAAACCATCTGATTTCTCCAAGGTGAAAGACATTTTCCAAAGAGATGGCGACTACAGACCCCAAGCGGTGAATTGGGACACTAATGACATGCTGACCATGCATACAAATGCCTGCAGGACAAGAAAGACGCTGAAAAAAAAAAAAAAAAGAAAAGAAAAGACACTGAACACAGAGCTATGTTAACTATGCTCTCCCTGAACAAGTTGCAGTACCATCAACTCAACCACTTCCAGTTCAGCATTACGGTGTTTCACAACGAGGAGGAAGAGGCATGCAGAGAGGACGCAGGCCATGGCAAGGAGAGAGATCAGGTCCAAGAATGGGACCGCCACCAGGCTACGATGTGTGCTTCCTGTGTGGCAATAAAGGACATTGGGCAAAGGATTGCACACAATTCCGAGGCCGAGGCAGAGGAAGAGGTGCTCCACCTAGAGGCAGAAATGACCGTTGGCAACAATCATCTGACTGATCTGAGAGACGAGGGAGGGGAGGACCGGATGCGTGCGTCACCCAGACAGCCTACCCTGAACCTTCAGAAAAGGGGAGTGAGAATGACACACACACATACACCACTCACACGCTTACATTGCAGCAACAACACCAACTACTCACAGAGACTATTGAAGTTTTACAGAGAAAATCTGACTTTAAACCTATAGGAACATACACCATGTATGATGACTCAATGGTGCAGAAACTGCCCACTATGATTTTGAATGTTGCAGGAAAAGATGTTACATTTATGGTTGACTCGGGTGCAACACGCACAGTGTTAAAATACTCTGAAATACCTAAGGCCAAACTCAGTGGCAATTTCATGTATTCCATTGGTGCATGTGGAACAACAGTGAAAGAAAACTATACATCTCCAACTACGTGTTCTCATCCTGAACCATTTACTAAAGTAAAGCACTCATTTTTGCTTTCCCACGTCTGTCCTTTCAACTTGTTAGGACGAGACCTGATGATGGCTTTTGGCATCGACTTATTTCGACACCAGAAGGAGTTAAAGTTGTGAGACGAACAACTCCACCCAATCCTGAAGCCTATATAATGGCTAAGTATCAACCTGATTTAATCTCCTCACTGCTCTACATATACCAATGGAAAGTTGAGAGTGTTTTGGCTCTATCTCTGACTGAACGTGCACATGCACTGGTTAGCCCAACTGCAGTTTTCATGCAGCCTGAGGCACTCCATTGCACGTCACACGTGACAACTGACCTTGACAGAGACTATGAAACTGAATGGTGGACTGACATCAACGATACTCTACTGACTGACTCTCTCTACTGGACAGACCTACGATGTGCACTTTCTGTCAGCTTAACAGCTGAACAACAACAATTTTTTCTGATTAACGATTCACATCCACATATTTCGCTTTCCAAAGGACAAACTGATCAATGGAGATATTTAGGTCCATGGACAAAATCATGCATTGAGCTCAAAGATTGGCAATCTACACCCGACCCACATGTGTCATACTCGCCAAAGGGGGGTGTTTTCAAAACTGCATGCAAATTAACCGTGGCTGCTCTGAAATCTGTCTACTTGCTAGACCACAATCTTGATAAAACCGAACACATACACCAAATGCTCTCCGCAGAACAGATCCATCCAGCCCTTGCACGAGTCCCACCCAAATTGTGGGCACAAGGCAAATATGATGTAGGTCTCACAAAAAATTGTGAACCTGTAATAGTCAATCCTAAGTCTGACTACAGGCCAAAACGAGTTCAGTACCCTCTGCGTCCGGAAGCCGTCGAAGGCATTAAACCTGTTTTTAAATCCTTATTGGAAGCTGGTGTTATTATCCCATGTGATAACTCACCTGTCTGCACTCCTATTTTTCCAGTTCAAAAAGCTAGAGAACCACCAACCCTACCCGAGTGGCGATTTGTTCAAGACTTAAAAGCAGTTAATGCAGCTGTTCATGCCAGAACACCAAGTGTTCCTAACCCGTACACTTTGCTTTCACAAGTCCCATCTTCTGCTAAGTGGTTTTCAGTTGTTGATCTATCAAATGCATTTTTCAGTGTTCCTGTTCACAAGGATTCTCAGTACTGGTTTGCATTCCAGTTCAACGGGAAAGGTTATACTTTCACCCGTTTATGTCAGGGTTTCACTGAATCACCAACAATCTACAATCGGGCTTTATGCGAATCATTGTCGCCTCTAGTGCTCTCTGATGGCACTGTGTTACTACAACATGTAGACGATCTTCTGATCTGCGCTCCAACTGAAAAACAATGCATAACTGACACTATCAAACTGCTCAAACATCTGGCAGAAGAAGGTCACAAAGCCAGCTTAAACAAGCTACAATTTGTCAAACAAGCTGTGACCTTCCTGGGTCACATAATTTCTGGTGAAGGCAAAACCATGTCTCCAAAACATATTGAAGCTATCCAAAAGATTCCAAAACCAATTACCCAACAACAAATGCTATCTTTCCTGGGGATGTGTTCCTACTGTCGCGCTTTTGTCCCTAATTTTTCTGAGGTTGAAAGACCCCTCAGGACCTTGTGTCACCAATCAGGCATGACCTCTCGCTCACAACTTGAGTGGACACCGGAAGCAGAAACTGCATTCCTAAACTTGAAACTTCAACTTCAGTCTCCTCCTACACTTGGACTTCCTGACCCAACCAAACCATTCACTCAGACCGTGGATGAACGTTCGGGTTGCATGACTTCTGTCCTCCTACAACCTCATGGTGACAGGCTTCGTCCTGTGGCATATTGCTTGGGTAAACTCGATCCTGTAGCAGCAGACATGCCAAAATGTCTCAGAGCTGTAGCAGCTGCTGAAAAAGCCCTTTTGGCCTCAAGAGATATAGTTGGCTACGCTCCTTTGACTCTCCTTGTGCCACATGCGGTCTCTTTGATCCTTTCTGAGCAGAAAACATCACACCTTTCGGCTGCTAGACACCTTAGGTATCATACGTGTCTTCTTGACATGCCTAATGTCACTCTTAAGAGGTGTACTGTTCTAAACCCTGCTACTCTGCTCCCTCTTCCACAGGATGGTGAGCCTCATGATTGCATGGCTGAACTTTCAGCATCTTGTTCTCCAAGACCTGATCTGACAGAAACGCCCTTGACAAATCCTGACCTTGTCCTCTATGTAGATGGCTCTGCTTCAAGAGACCCAGCTACAGGTCTCTGCCGTGTTGGTTTTGCTGTTTGTTCTGACTATGACGTGATGATGTCATCATCTCTTCCACCTCACTTCTCAGCTCAAGCTGCAGAACTTGTGGCCTTAACAACTGCCTGCCAATTAGCTAAGGGTAGATCTGTAAATATCTACACTGATTCCAGATATGCTTTTGGTGTTGTTCATGACTTTGGTGCACTTTGGAAACATAGAGGTTTTCTGAAATATGATGGCAAGCCCGTTTTGCATCACACACTCATTGCAGATCTCTTAGATGCCATCCTTCTTCCTTCTGCCATTTCTGTGTGTAAATGTGCTGCTCACACTAATGCCTCTGACCCAATTTCTACAGGTAACGCTCGAGCGGATGCAGCTGCGAAGGCAGCCTCTCTTCTCCCTTTGTTTGACTCTTCTGTATCACATACTTTGGTTTCAGTTTCTTCTGACGTACCATCTTCCCTCAGTGCTGTTCAATCTTTTGCGTCTCCAAAAGATAAGCAACTTTGGAGAAACGCAGGTGCTTCATGTCATTATGGCATCTGGATAGGCCCCGACAACAACCCGTGTTTGCCTTCCCATTTCTTCCCTCACTATGCTAAATTGACGCATGGGTCTGACCATGCATCAAAAGGAGGGATGCAGCAAATGATTAATACATTTTGGTTCACAAAAGGGTTTTCTGCCTATGCTCAAAAACACTGCCAAGCCTGTGTTATCTGTGCTACTCACAATGTAGGCAGGGCAATCCAACCTTCCCAACAAGCTGCTCATCCTCAACCAACTCGACCTTTTGAGCATGTCATGATGGATTTTGTAGAACTAACTCCATCAGAAGGAAAGTCTCATTGTTTAGTGATGGTAGACATGTGGAGCAAATGGGTTGAAGTGTTCCCAGCCTCAAAACAATCTGCCTCAGTAGTAGCTAAAGCCCTTCTTACTGAAATCATTCCCAGATGGGGAATTCCAGCTAAAATCTCCAGTGATAATGGTAGCCATTTTGTTAATTCAGCTATCACTGAACTGAGCCTATACTTAGGCATTAACCTGAGAACACACTGTGCCTACCACCCAGCTAGTGGAGGTGCAGTAGAGAGGGAGAATGGAACACTAAAGAACAAGCTGGCCAAGTGTTGTGAAGACACAGGTCTTCCATGGACAAAAGCACTTCCTCTAGTGCTTATGTATATGAGAATGCGAAAACGAAACAGAACTAACTTGAGCCCCTTTGAGATTCTTTTTGCAACTCCTCCTTCTGTAGGTGTGGAAACTCCCCGATCTCCACCCCCATCAACAGCTCTTTGTGATCACAACACACTAACCTACTGTACCAATCTATCCAAACAGCTCTCTGATATAAAGAAACAGGTGATCGCAGCCCTCCCTGTTCCAGCCAGTGGTCCCCTGCACCAGCTCGAACCAGGTGACTTCGTGGTCGTAAAAGACTTCAGGAGGAAGTCGTGGAGGAACAGGAGGTGGCAAGGTCCGTTCCAGATCCTGCTGACAACCCACACTGCTGTGAAGGTCGCTGAGCGGGCTACCTGGATCCACGCCAGCCACTGCAGAAAGGTTCCAGCACCCCCTGCTGGTTCGACTGAAAAAAACTACAAACTCCGGAGGCTGCTAAGTAAGACTTTGCGTTCACAACAGGCACACAGGTGACCAAGGGCCCGAGGAAAGAAGACAACAAGTGGCGTGCAGACGTAGTTTCTGTGTCACCTTCGTGGGCGCAAGAAGACCTGCACCACACCACACCCTACACCTGTTACAACATTTCACTGTCTTTATTTTTCACACAGTGACTCTCCCCATGCAAGTCTGTATATTTTTATGTGCTGTTTGTCCAGCTGTATTATTCCTATGGTTAAGAAAGTTGTGGGCTCCTTGTTCTCGTTGCAGATGGTGCGCTATCACATGCTTTCTGTCTCTGCTCCTGCTCCCCAGGTGACTTTGGACGACATAGCTGCTGCTTATGCCCTGACCGAGGACACGAGCACAGACGACTCACACACTGATGCTGACTCTGATGAATGTGTATAAAGGATTTTGTTTGACAGTAACCCAGTTCTCTCTTTGCTATGCTCTACTCAGGATGCTTTCATCCACAAAAACAGCTTGCAACTTTTAACTTAAGGTTTTCCATTGAATTGTATTCTGTGTGACGACTGATCGTAAACCAGTTGGAATGCTCAGTCTGAAGTTTTTGAATACTGTTCTTTTCTCCTATTTGATTGTCATCTGGGATTTTGTTGTGTTATATGATGTGTGCATATTTTGGTAATTCTATTGTTGATTGTGTTTTATTGGTTGTTTTTCTCTTCCTCGTTTATCCTTAAGGATAAAAAGGGGGGAAATGTAATGGCATATTACATGCACACAGACGTTTCTTTAGGTCACACAAGGTTCAGTGGATAGTTGTTTCCTGGGTCACACGAGGTATAGCGGGCAATTATGAGTTTCCCGTTTTATCTCAAGGTCCCTGTCCTCCCTAGAAACTCCCTGTTCTCTATTGATATCTGCTCGTTCTCACAACACCTTATTGGCATCATATCAGACAACTACTCTGACGAATATCCTGTTTCTATATCACGTACACATATTGCTGAAGACATGTTTATATACGCCTTGTTTCTCTCTGCTCAGTGTTGTTCACTTTGCAGACTCTTCGACTCTGTAAACTGTGCTCCTCTGGTTGCAACTCAGATTAAATCAACTTGCTTGTATTCATCCGACTCAGTTCTCGTGCTTCATCTCACTCACAAAAGTTCCCATAACAAAATCCACGCCCCACTTTTACCTGATAGATACCTGGTATGACATGCATCATACCAGGTCTATTGACAAACCACAACCACAGGAGGAGGTTTGTTGGCACGTGGCCCGTCTCTTTTTCCTCTCTCCCTTCCTCATCATTGGTTGGAGGATGCATGCGGCCACATTCCCTAGCTGTATGAATCATACTGACATGAAAGAAAACAGAGTTTTGTTTAGTGTGCATCACCACCCATCCTGGGTGAATGTTTAGCTTTAGTCAAAAATTTAAATTGGGACTTATAACATGTAGGCTACCACCTTTTTACTATTCCTATGAGCACATATCCCTTTTGAAAACATGCCTTGATTCTGCCAGTCTTAAAAAAAACAACAGATTTGCCAGTTGACAGGTGTCAACATGTTCACCTTCTTTATCTCCTCCAGGGGGTTCACAAAATATTGCATTATTGGAGTTCACTTAGATTGTTATTATTATCTTCTGTGTCAATAGTTTCAAAAAAGAATGGAAACATACCGCTATAGCTGGATTGTTTTGTATGTTTTGGCTTGATAGCTTATTGTCTGCACCAGTAACTTACACTTCCTGTTACACTTACAGGAAATCAAAGATTTTCATTGATTATTCCCACCTCTCCTGGATTTGGGAAATGATTGCCTTCATGCACTTTTTTTTTTTTTTTTTCACGAGTACATTGAAAGTACTTGGTTTTCTAACAGTGTGAAAAAAACAGAAAACACACATAATGACCTGTCCATGTGAAAAATGCAACCATAGTATAAAGAATGTGACACCAATCAAACTGTTTCCATAGTTTGTGCTCTGAATCATATAGCTTCCACTTCTGGTGTGGGAAGTTTGGGGATTTTGGAGGCTCTTTCATATACTGTATGTAAAACACATATAAATAAAAGGATTTTTATTTGTGTTTATATGCCAAGTAAACATCTGACAAGTTTAAAAACACTGACGAGGTATCACAAAGGGCTGAAGAGTGAAACGCTAAAGGCATCTGGTTCTGCCAGTCTGATAACCCGTGGTAACAGAGGTGTTTTCGATCAAGGAAATGCTAAGATAATGGTGGGTGTGGTTTGGTGTTTCTACAGTAGATCAATCTTCATATGTGGACATATATCTTAAAACACCACTTAAAATGATGAAGTAAGGACATGCATTAATACGTTTAACTATATTAACTATAAACTGAAACATTTTTAACTGCATTCAACACTGGAAACGCAGAGAAAAATGTATGTTCATGGAGGTGCCTGTTGCTCATGGATAGAAGATGGTGATTTTTGTTCCACTAGATGGCATTATAGTACCAATATATAACCGTGTAACAACAGTGAAGAACCAAAGATCAGTGTGACTTGATATCAGAGGTTTTGAGGTCATAACAAGCTTTCCAAAACATAATTAAAACAAGGTCTAATACTGGAAATGACAGTCGTGCTTTAAATGTGAACTGACTTTTTTTATTTGAAACAGCACATTCACCATGCAAACCTGATTCTCCTGTTTCTGTGTGTGTGTGTTGCAGGTGATTGCTGATTGGGAGCACATGTGCCCAGCTTCCCACCTGATAAAAGCCGACTGGCTTGGATTGTCAACCTGCCGCCCGTGCTTTTGTTTTGTTTTACACTATACAACATGCACCACATATTGGACATCGCACCCTCACACACCACTGACACTCACTTCCACACTTCATTGTACCTTGGCATTTTGTTAAATCTGTTTTGTTTTCACGTCACACGTGCCTGTACCCGTGTTTTGTTGCGGCCCTAGAGCCAGTCGTAACAATCACCAAAATCTGATCATTTCATCCTTGAGTTTAAGCGAATATGAATGCCAAATTTGAAAAGATCCTGCCATGGTGTTCCGAGATAAAACATTCACAAGGCAAAAAAAAAATCTAACCAGTGCATCCACTTGAGTCCAAGTGACGTTTTTCGTGAAGATTGACAGGACACTTTCTTGAGACATCACATTCACAATTGGATACAGTTGATGTGACGGACAGTCTGATAATATAATAGCTCCACCCACAAAGATGGCAAGGCTTTAGTGTTCTACCCTAATTCTCGAGGTTCTGCAACAGTTTGAACTCTAAGAGCTGCTTCCCTCATTTTAAACAACGGAAGTGCCACAAACTGATTCACCCCCACTGCACTTACATTATTTAATTTGCACATGTAATGCTGTCTCGACAGCTTCAGTCACATCGTGTTTTGTAATGATGAACCACAATTTTCCACAGTGTCAATGGGGTTTTCTTATCTGATCTTAAGTGTTGCATTATGATGTCCTTAAGGGCGATACATATTTTAATTAAACTTAAATGAACTGCATACATGGCAAAGGACTCCATGCCTAATGAGTGACTCAGAGTTTAATTTGAGGCTGAGCACTTTGTACACCACTCCCTTGGGTATTCCATCTATTAAAAATGCTTTCACATGAATGTGATATTCTCGTAGTAAATGAATGAGGCATACTGTTTTGAATTAAATAATGAATAAGAGGAAGGACTGCAACCGGTTTCATATTTGTTCTTTGCGAAACATTAATTACACAGCGTTCCTCTCATGAATTCATGAAATAACTCAATTTCCTCTGCATTACTGATGCACAAGGGTACAAGGGATCCAATCAAAGTATTTGCAATTTATTAAATCATTGAGTATTGCAGGTCGTGATGGCACGGTATACAGGGTAATCGTCATCAGAGATGCTTAATGAGTAAATGTGGAGAGTCGCTCGTGAATTGACAACTCACAAAAAGGCTTACCACCTTCATACATAATGCACACGACCACACACACAGTCATTGTTATCATTATCATCATCATCATCGTCTTCATCTTACTAACCTCATACCTCATTAACCCAGAGAAAAGGATGCGTTCATGCATATCACATATGCATAAACACATTTTTTTTTACTGTTCATGCAACTGTATACTCCTGGAATACTCCCCACAATACACCTTGAGGGACACGATTGTAAGCCTTTTTCAGGTCAACAAAGCACATGTAGACCGGTTGGGTAAACTCCCATGCCTCTTCCAGTACCCTTGTAAGAGTAGCTGGTCCAGTGGTCCACGGCCAGGACGAAAACCACATTGCTCCTCTTGAATTCATGGTTCAACTATCCTCTCCGGCACCCTGGCATATACCTTCACAGGGAGGCTGAGTACACCCTCTGGTACCCTTTCTTATAAAATGGTGACGCCCACTTCAGAGGTACTTTCTCCACCACAGCTATGGACAGCCACCTCATCAATGACAGTGTGAAACATGGCCAATCCAAGTTCCATGTCCCTCACTACCTCAGACAATGGTCCCTGGTGCTAAGGACTACAAAAATAGTTGGTGTACTCAGCAGCTGATTGGTGCACAGGCACATCCTTCAGGGCCTGTTCCCGACCCGTGTTCCTGCCCTCCACATCTCAATAGAAACAACTCCAGCAAAGAAGAGATCCACCCCTCTCGAGAAGCTTGGATCCAGAGCCAAGGCTGTGGGTTGAGGTGAGCCTGACTATAATAGATGGTATCTCTCAGGCTGACACACAAGGACACAAAAGGTCCCAAAGGTTAATTTCAGCAACTGGGGATTGGACCACCAAGTACCTGTCCTTGTCTGCTGTCAATTCCACACTGCATCAGACCCCTATGGTTCCTCCTGCAGGTGTTGAGTTCACTGGAGGATGGGCCCCATGGACAAATGTCTTCAAATGTCCTTTGTCTAGCCCTTCATCTAGGACCAATTTGCCTTGGGAGACCCTACCAAGGACTAACTGACCCCGACAACATAGTTCCTATAGGGCTCTCAAACTCCGCCACCCATGATAAGGTGACGGTTCATGGGGGACATTTTTGACATGTCACCAATCTTGAAATAGTTCATAAGGCAAAGTTCTCATCAGGTTGAGGAGTTGTGTTGTTTTTTTTTTAATGAAGGAAAAGAACGGCTGCTATATGAGACATGCCTATGCCGCTGTGTTTTTGTCGAGTCAGTCAAGCAGATCTACCACAGTTGGAAAAAAGTTTCTTCTCTTAGTTGTACCAAGTAGGTTACTTTTCGTGGGCTCTTGAAACACTATTCTGTTGATATGCATGCTGAAATAATTTAACCGCACATTTGTTATAATTGCAAGTCATTCATGTGGTTGCTCACAATTCTTGCTGTTATTGTAATTGGTGTGGTGTTCTCTCTTTTTTTTTTACTTTTTTCTTTTTCTTTTCTTTTCTTTTTTTTTCTTTATCTTACAATATTTCTTACATTGTTACTGTCATTGTTTTATGTCACTTTGGTGCTTGTTTTTTTCCCTCTCTCTCTCTCTCTCTCTCTCTCTGTCTACATCGTAACCAGCCAATTACAACATTAAACATGAAATAAAGAAAAGCAAATGATTAAACAAATAAACAACAGGTCGAGTAAGACAGTCTCTTCCTGTGCAGAGCAAATCTGTCTGACACCACAAGGCATCTAGTCAATTACACTGCTGCACAGCTGCTGGACAGGACAGGTTATTAAAAGAAAAAAAACAACAACATTTCAAGTCATTTCTAGGGTGGAAAACCTTGGACAACTATGTATGACTTTCTGTGTGTATCTAGGACAAATCAACAGGTGACTCAGCTTTGTTCAGGTACACTGAGATTTAGTGTAGAAATCTTGTGTCAGAAATCAGACTGGAAAGAGCAGAAAAGGCAGACCATGCTTCTCAGTTGAATTCAAGTGATTTTAAGTGTATGCCCAAAAAGCATACATTATACATTCTACAACATAAACACATTCAAATCAATGTTCCAAGGGGCATTTTGTATTAAATCCTGTCAACTGACAAACAGCTGCAACAATTCCATATGGAGCGGACCTCCCCCGATTTATGTAGCCTTCATTGGACTGGTGACAAGAGGGCAATAAAGCTACATTTGATAGCTAAAGAAGACATTAGGTAAAGGAAAAGAAAAGTCAGGGCTCAACTCCATAAAGAGTTCTCTAAAACCTGGAGGATGTTTGTGCAGTGATGGAGGAGGATCAGTGATCAATGACTTGTGTTTTCTGTGAAATTGATCAGCAAACTGACCTTGTATTTTTTTGCACTTGGACCTAAGACTGAGCAAACCGAGAATGATTGTGCATTCACATTCACCAAGTCACTACAACCTGCCACTACAATAATCGCGGCTCCACTAGATGGTGGAACACACAAATACAAAGCAGTAGTGCATCAGCAATTTAGTCCAATTATTTGAATAATGCCGTATTTATATTTTGGCTTAAGCTTATGATTACCTGGGCATATTCTATTGGCTCGCCTTGCTTTGCAGCATAGGCAGTTGCCAATGTTGGAATACCTTTCTGTTAAAGACAGAACTGAACCCTGAACTCCCATTTGATTTGTCAAAGTCTCCTGTCACTTGTTCCGGAGGTCTATTTCTCTCTCAGATCACTTGATTCACATGATGCTAAAAATATTATATGGAATTGTTGATCGATAACAGTATAATGTTGTCTACCCCAACTTTATTGCTTCAATTGTTCTTTTGAACAGTCCAGGTAGAAGACATACACTTACACAAGACAGACAGACCCATGTCCTTGGGGCTAAAAAAATAATAATCTGGGCTATGTGCTCTTGAGAGCTTACGGAGCCGTTTTACTCCCTCTTGCCCTACTTGCAATTCAATGACATGATTTGTTTAAGTATTTGTCTTCATATTCCTGAACAAACATTTCAAGCAGCTCTGATATGAACATGTGCCAAATACTGAAAAATCCCTCTGTTCCTTTTATTCTGAATGGTTATGAACCATTGACAGTAGCTCAGTATGAACCCATGAAGTAGACCGGTTGAAAGCAAAAATAAATGTGCTCTCCGAAGGTTTGGAGAAAACGTCTGCACCTGTGTAACTTTAACGTGATTACACACATTCAATGCACCCACGCAATTTGAAGTTTAATTTGGGAGCACTGCAGGAATAAATAGCCCTAAAATGATGTTTGGAGAATGGCTGCAAAGCATGGGGTCGATGCTTTGGTCTGCAGTCAGTTTTATTAAAATGGTTGGCTGATTTAAGTGTGAAAGCAACATGGAAGAGGTGGAAAAATACACAACTGTTAGGTTTATATTATTAACTTTGCAGACGACTATGCAATCATAGCGCTTGTGAAGATCACATTGACCCAAAAACAAGCTGTTCTCTGTGTAAATCAGGAATTTGCTAATACATAAGCCTGGTCAGCTTCTTTAATAACAGCCTGTATTCTCTAAAGAAGAACTACAAACAATGAGACAAACCAAAGAGGCACAATTTTGCAGTTATTTGGCGATGAGACAAACAAACAAACAAACAAACAAACAGAGTTATTGCGATGTGGTATAGAGAGCTGCGATTCAAAAGATTTAAGACCTATTTGATGATTCAAATACAATCTATGCTCAGAGAGAAAGAGGAATAATTTACCCCCGCCATCTTTCCTTTCTTATGACAATAAGCTTTGTGATTAACATGAGACGTGAGAACTCAAATATCTGTCACCGTCATCCAAGATAACCATTGCAAACACATCAGGCAAAACAACCTACACACTCAGACAAAACAAGGAGACAATCACAATGAATACACAGCCGACGTCAAACAAACTAAAAAGAAATCAGCCAGGTCAGACACAAACAAGGAGATCACGTGAATTCATATGTGTTGCTTTGTACAACATGTTTTCATTGCAGTGGTTTTGTGAGTGACATAAAGAAAGTAGAAGAGGTGAACAGAGCAAAAATATGCCTTATACTGTAGCAGGAATCTCAATCCCGAGTTCATCACAGTGTCTTTGAGCCAGGTCATGTGTTGAAATGTCTTCCTTGTGGCCTGTATGGTCATTTCCCTCGGACAACATACAGATAAACAACCTCCATAATGCTGTTCACAGCCAGATACCCTAGGAATGTGTCTGAGGTCCAAAACTTCTGAACCGTATAAGGGTCAGTAGAAAAGCTCACATACTGAGTTTTTTTTTTTTTTTTTTTTTTTAGTGCACTCTCTACTTTTCAGGAGGATGGAGAGAGAAAAGAAGAGGAAATGGAAAGAAAGGGGGAGATAAAAAAAAAAGCTGGAGGGGAGAGAGAGAGAGATGAGGGATTATTGGTAATTGAAAGATAAAATGGTAATCATCCAGACGGGGCAAAATATTAGAACTCTCCTTTTTCATTTAGGTGGCAGGCACATGGGAGCGATGGAGAGGAGAGCTAAGTGGTGGGAAGGACTGAGGGGAAATAGAGTGAGAGAGCAAAGTGGGAAGGGAGAAAGGTGCAAGGCACAACTGGAGAGGAGGAGAGAAAAGAGTGATCTGTTCAAATTTCACTTTTCTACTGCTCATCTTTCTTCATAATAGAAGTGTCAAATCAGCGCGGAGCTCAACGACAAACTGCTCTCCTGCCACTCGCTCTCTCCTTTACGCCATCTATTTATTTCAAATGTTTCTTCACTCTCACATTTTTTTACTCACTTTTCACGGCTTCCCATACTCGGGTTACCAGTTTGTTACTTGCTACTATCGCTATAGGCGATTTTGTGCATGTTACTTGATCGTAAAACACCTAGTTAGTACTACTACTACTAGTTAGTAGTACTACTTAGTTTCATTATCTTCAAGTAGGCAGGAACATAGATTCATTGTGGAGTGCTGAGTCTCATCTCCAGGACAACTATTTACATTTAAGGATCAAAGCTGTCTGCCCCTTCCACCAGACGAGCACATGCTTTATATCTGACAGAGACAGAGATAGAGAACCCAATGCATGATTTATCAACTGCCAATTCTGCTGTGTATTCTATTGCATTTACAGTCCAACTCTCTTTGAGACTTCCCCCCCTTTTAAATTTTGAACTGAAGCTAAAGTCTGAAAACATAAGTAAACGACTGTTTTGATTGTCTATAATACAAGGTATCCTGAATTAATGTGTTTTTAATGAAATTGATATTGGTCCTGCTTAACTCAACTTCGTCAGCAGAGGGCGCTCTAAGCTTTACACTTGATTGGCTATCAGTAGTTGACGCTAGCAGAAGTAGACGTTAGTACTATAAACGTGTTTAAATGTACGTGCTACAGCTCCTGACCTGAACTGTTTTCATATTTCCTACAGGTAAGCTGGTTGTAATCAGCACCGAGGTAATAGACACCAGTAGTTTATTTTATCAGAGCTTTAGTAAACAACTGTGACATTAAGACATATTGAATTTGACCGTGTAACGAGTGTACATGTGTGCCGCCTCGGGTGTCTAAGAAGGCGGCCGCCGATAGTAATGACTCCGGTCGCTAATCACAAGCTACTGCATTTATGTGTGAGTGAAAGACATGTTGAGATATACATGTGGTTAAGACAGTAGTAAGAACAAGCGGTGTGAAACTGGATGAACGAGGTGAATGTGATAGAAAACTGTATTAACTGCGTGTATTGTTTAGAAAGCTAGGCTAATGCTAATCGCTGGTAAATGCTAACACCACAGCCTGAGCGCATGTCCCTTCCGTCATGTTGGTTAAAGGAGCATTCCATGAAGTTTTGATACATAGAGTTGGTGGTAACCAGTGTTTAAAGCGTTAATTGTAATCTGAAAATGTGAAAATAACACAGTAACCGACTGTGGGTTAAAGACTAGTTATGTTAGATAATTCAGTTCATAAGTGTAATTCATTGAGGGTTAAAAACTGTAAAAGCAGTGAGACTGACAAACAATAAGAAAGTAATAAGATAAGTTCATAGATTATTCAGTCTGAAGTAATGTGGAATTACTGATCTGTTATTGTCATGTGTTTGTCATTTGAATTTTTGAATTTATGCATTAATTACCTGTGTATATATGTTCATCGAGTCATTTGACACTAAAATAAATGGACAGTATTTTCGTAGCTACGGTCACTTGCTAAATACTTACCTGTTGTTTCTGTAAGAGTAAAGTAAACATGTTTTTGAGGTACTTAACAGGGGTATTGACTCAAAGCAACAGTGAGAGCAATAGTGAATATAGTACCAGGACTAGCATTCTGTTTTGAGTATTTGAAGCATGCTGATTATAAGTTGTACTGCTATTGATATTAATTGTGTAAGCGTTATGTAGGTGTATAGTAGCTGACGCTAGTAGAAGTAGAAGTCAGTACGTTATGAACATGTTTAAGTGTACATGCTACAGCTCCTGATCTGAATTGTTTTCGTATTTCCTACAGGAAATAAATGTGTTACTCCAAGAGTGAGCGCCGCTTCATTCTTAAAAGTGTAACATTTGCAGCCAATAGGAGCAAGAAACAGAGCTCAGAAAACTAAGTCTATGACTCATTCTCTCTCAGATCACTTGATTCATAGTATGTCATTATGAGATTACTGATCAATAATAAAAAAATTATATTTCTAAAATTAAAACTGATAAGTGTAGTCTTTACTTCCTGTTAGTTACTCTACCTCTCTCATTATCACTCTTTTGTTACTCCACATCTATTCCTGGTTGCATGTCACTGTAACCTTCCATCTTCCACTTTACCCGTGTATATTTTGGTCATCCTCCTCTCCCCTTTTTGTAATCCCTCTAAATTCTCTCACACTTAAGGGTTTGTAAACACTTGCCCACAAAGCTCAGCCCTTGAACAACACTGGCAGCCTGGTCTGAATATTTAATACAGAATCCATGTCATGATCTTGTTTTGGTTTCATCACAAGTGTCACTAATTCCCATGTTGATGCTTGTCCTGAAATGTAGAATTTGAACAGGCCATGGTCTCTGTATAAAAGTTTATCTGTGAGAAGAAAACACAGGAATACATACAGTACATACTCAAAGGTACCAAAACCCAATCCAAAGAAAAAGGAACCATCAGGAAAGAGAACCAGAACGTAAGAGCAGAGCCAATCTGAAAGATGTATGAGCAAACCAGGACCAAACTGAGGAATCGAGACTGGAGAGTAAATAGTCCTACACAAGGGAGACATGGGGATAATTAGGCACTGGTGAAACGTAAGAATCACTAAAGCAAGAAACCACACAAAGACAGGTAACCAAGGTAAAGACATTTTCTAAAATGCCTTTTAATAGTATCCAGAAAGTTTTTAATGTTTAATTGTGCCTCCATTGTGCATGGATGTTTGCTGGCTTTACATAACTTACACAGGTGCTTACTGCAAATCCTACCTTACACAACCCAAACATAATACTAACACTGTTAAACCTGTGTTGGTGCACTGAACTCGAACATTGGTTTAACCTATGACCTTGCAGCTGCAGGACACTCTTTGTATGTAAAATATGCCCCAACCAAGATGATGATGATGATGATCTACTATCACAGAACCCTCCTCCTGCTTTCAATTCTGCTCTCTGTGGGTTCTTGTGGCAAAAACACGATGACAAATACTCTCTGTGTGTGATTCTCTGTTGCTAGCTCTCTGCCATAAGATTCACTGCAGGTTCACTTTGGGAAATTGATTCATCTATCCCTCTTTCTCTATTCATCTGGGCAGACAAAAGAAAAATGCCAAAGAGGTACATTTTCTCTTGTCTCACTGTCATATTCTGTATTTCCTCTTTTGTTCTTCACTACATTAATATTTTAGATACACATAATTTACACAAATATTTCCACCATAAGAATAAATATTTTCTCAATCCTATCATTGGCAATGGCATTGGGGGCTCAAAGGTGATGTGTTAAATACTGTATATAAACATTAAAAACATGAAAGGCAACTCCACATAACCACAATTAAATTTTATTTGTATAGTGCCAAATCATAACATACATTATCTCAAGGCACTGTACACAGACAACATCATGGAGAGCAGAGAAACCCGACAGTTCACGCAATGAGCAAGCACTAGGCATCAGTGGAGAGAAAAAACTAAATTTTAACAGGGAGAGAACTGGACTCAGAGAAGTGCAGCCATCTGCCTCGACTCGTTGGGGTGAAAGGAAACAATGGGGGACAGAGGAGAGGGGGGGGACAAAAAAGGGGGAGAGAAAGGACAAGAGGGAGATGAGGTAGAGACAGAAGACAGATAAAGAACTGTATCGGGTTATACGTTTATATAATGATATATATATATATGATAACCGTACTTGCTACTCGAGTACTTGTGAACTGGAACTGGGGCTTATGACGTTTCACAAGTACAGAGAAGTATGCACATTGAGAAACGGTCCAGCTTTGCCCTGTCTCTCCCGCTCTCCTGCAACTGACTGCCAAAACCACGCCCACCTCCACACCTGTCAAGCACAGCAGCAAGTTATTTTTGAAACCACAGATCAATGCTAATAAAGCAGTTTGTACAGGCCAACTGATTGGAAAAAAAGCATCTCCATTTGTAGAAGATCCCATGGAGTCTCTGAGCATGGCTGCAGTGTTCAGCAAACCCCTCAGGCTTCTCCTGATGATTTTTCTTACAGGAGCAGCCCTCATTATTGCAAAGTTCCAGCTCCTCAGCAGGAGTAATCTCCCAAGTAGGAGAGCCCCCTACCATCATTTTTATTTCTTTGTGTTTTGCCTGCTGGCTGCAAATAATATAGAAGCCCTCCCTTTGTACTTTTGTGTACCAGTACGTAAGCATATTGTGCTTACAACATATGAAGAAATAAAAAGCCGACCCACTGTTTCAAATTACTGATTAGCTTACGTCCATGTCTATTGCAGCTGAAATGTCCTGACAATGTTTTTTTTTTCTTAAAGCGATGCACAAATATAATCATGGTCCCATTTATACAGTAGCTGCCATGTTGAAAAGGCAGTGGTGTGCCTGCGAGTGTTTCGTTAATTCAGCATACCTCTGCAGTTGATCACCATCTTCCTTAAGGAAACTGAGACATACTAGGCATTGACGCAGACTCTTTGAATACCTTCTCCAGCCATTCAAGTGTGCGTTTGCACTGTGGTCTACTTACAATCTCAGGGTAACAAATATATGTATACCAATATGTAGTGGTATGTCTTTGAAGGTATGGATAGAGATTGAATCTCTGAATCACAACAACAACTTACCATTATAAGCATGTCTCAATGAATTTTATCATGCAACACAACACAACAGCAATTTTAGTGCAAGTGGCATAAAGAAATATAGAGAAGGCCAGAAGGAGTTGCACTGTGTGGATCTAGAGAAGTCGCGAGTGGCAGAGAAGTATGTGAGGGTGGTGCAGGACATATTACATCAGAGATCAGCTCTGTGCCCCTTCTTGTTTGCAGTGGTCATGGACAGGTTGACAGATGAGGTCAGGCAGGAGTCTTTGTGGACTATGTTGTTTGCAGATGGTATTGTGATCTGTAGTGAGAGTACCGGACAGGTAGGTCGGGTATGCACTGGAGAGAAGAGTAATGGTGGTTACTAAGAGCAAGACCGAATACCTGTGCGTGAATGACAGTTGGTACAGTGGAGATGCAAGGAGTAGAGATAGAGCAAGTGGGTGAGTTTAAATACCAGGACTCAACCAACCCAAAGCAATGAAAAGTGTACAAGAGAGGTGTAGAAGACACTGCAGGCAGGTCGTGATGTGTGACAGAAGGATAGCGGCGAAGACAGTAGCGAGGCCAGCAATGATGCAAAAGAAGACTTCTAAAACACACAGGGCGGAGCTTGAGTGACAGAGCTGAAGATGCGTGTTTCATTCATTGACTGCTTAGTGTGGAGCGCACCGTACCAACTAAAAACCAGCAGCTAATGTGCAGTCACGTTGTCATGAAATCAATAATAAAAACAACCTGAATTACAGCCAAACTCCTGTGAGTGCAATAACTGAACACATAAAAAGCCGGTGTTGTATCAGCAAATGTGACCGTCAGAATATTTCACCACCTAAACCTAAAGTCTCTAATTCTTTACCAAAAGCAGCAACGACAGGATTATATTTTACAGTACTCACAAGACTATGATACTGTGCTTTCACTCGGACCCGTGAATATCACGGGAAGCAGCCGCTCTTTTCTGCCAGTGTTTACCAAGTTACATTTTCTTGCCTAAACCAAAACAAAGCACCGTATCAACCCAATTATTGAGGCATAAATTGTTTTGAAAAAACATTTTCTTCATATTTTCAATTGTTTTGTGTGCAAAACCTAATGTTTTAGGGTGACCAAATGTTCTTGATATCTCTGTTATTTTACAGATCTGTCATGATAGATGACTAGACGATAGATAACTGGCTTATGACTTAACATTTTTACACATTTCCCACAGGTCAAGATGTTTCCTTTGTTCTTGAAGGGATAATGAATATAATTTTCAGCAGTTGATTATTCCCCATGAAACCCACTGCAGACATTTTACTGACATATTGCCCAGAGAGATGATATTGAGCAAAACATTCACATTTACAAATGCCTGATGTCAGAACTGCTCTGTGTTAATGTCACCCATCACACTTTGTCAGAAAGACTGTCTGTTCCCATCACTCCTTAACAATGAAGGTAATGGCCTATGTATGTCTATTAATAATCCAGGTGTGTGTATCTGTGTGTCACTGGTCTCTCTTTTTCTTCTCTCAGCAATCATCATTTTCAAACTTTAGACATGTTTTCATGTTGTAACCAGTAGCGGCGCCAGGATTCAATCTCTTATCTAAGGACTTCAATGAATGCATTAACTTTATGAATGAGTGAGTGCGTGACTAGCACTGAATGAACACTGAATGATGCGTCCGTGATCGCGAGTGGGCCACAGACAAAAGTGGGCCCACCCGTAACGTCGCGTATGGTTGTAACATGAGATATTTACATAGAAAGACGCTACACGGAAGTTTTCCGTTGTTGTTTTAATTAAAAACAATGTCATTTAAACACGGGGTGAACATGTCTGCATGTTTAGAAAATAAAACAGCACCGACATGGCATCAACATGCCTGGATGGTTAGAAAATAAAACACTGCGCCAACACGACAGTAACACGCCTGGTTCCAAAAGAAAACAGTTTAGCCTACCAGAAAAGTCATTGGTCGCTATCTTCATCTTCTTCTTGCACACTAAAGCCACTGAAGTCTTCTTCTTCAGCGCATAATCTTTCCCCACGTCCGTCTCACTTTTGCGTTTACTGCTAGAGAGTGCCCCCCGGTGGCCGTAAGCCAGTAAAAATCTATAAATTAGCCGCACTGTTGTATAGGCCGCAGGGTTCAAAGCGTGGGAAAAAAGTAGCGGCTTATAGGCTGAAATTTACGGTACATGAATTGCATTCAGTTATTGACCTTTTTTTTCTTTTCTTTTAAGTTTTCCAATGTGTCATTTCTATTGCTCTCTATAAGCTGCTCTTAAATGAGCTCTGCAACACCACACAGATACAGTATCACTCTGAATGCCTCTTCTTTTTTATTTATGTTTGCCTTTATAGTGTGGAAGCATGGGACTGTCATACAACCAGCCTGGATTTGAATGCACACTGTAGAAGTAGTATTCCTTCAGAACAAACTGCACCTTTTACTTATAAACAAGCCAACATGACATGCATGAAGTTCAGGGTCAATGCTTAGAGGCTTAGTCCTTTGTTATTTAACTTTAACATGATACCATTAGATACAATTATGGACTAAAACTATTTGAAATTTACCAACCTACTATGGATTAAGGACAGTGAAGTTGATGTGTTTGGTGCAGAATAAGAATTTTGAAATAAAAACATTTTTGGGGCAACTGTACCAAAGTTAATTAAACACGTTCTTACTTTTTGTCTTTTCATCTCTCGATGATTTCAGTGCTTTAGTTATTTTACCTCTACTATCATCAAACCATGAGAAAAGCCCTGTAGACAACCAATATCCTTCCAGTGTAGAAACACTTTCAGCAAGTCTAAGCATGTGTGTTTGTGTGTTTGCGTGAGTTTGCATGAGTGTGTTTAGGCCTTAAGGGTAGTCGTGATAAAACAAAGCAAACAGCGTCCATTATTGCTGTATCAAACCTTAACACATGCTGGCTTGATTTTGGGCTGTTATATGATTTAACAGGCTCACACAGACACACACACACACGCAACACAGCCTGCTCCTTTTGCACAGACACACACATTACCACACATTTGTGTCACACTGTGCTTTTGTATAAAACATAAACACACAATTACTGACAGGCCTCCTGCGGTGGCTTATATTTGTTACGTTTCCTCTCTGAACTGCAGAGAGCTGCTACTGCTGCTGCACCAGGTCTGCAATCTAATGAACACACTCACACACAGCGGTAGGGAGTATCTCTTATATCTGCCGACAGTTATTACTGTGCAATTAGTCCACACTGACGCTGAGTTTAATTCTATTTTCACATAACAGGATGAATGTCTGGTTCTAGTTTTGTTATTTTGAACACCACAGTGTGATCTCACAGAAAGCTGACACTCAGTAACACAGCATGAAGTAACAAGTTCTCTCTAAGTTCAAAAATGGTGTAAATGTACAATTTACAACCACATACTGTTTTTGTGTGGTACTGCATTTGAGTCACCTTTTACTGTTTTATCTCTCAGCTCAGTTTTTTGCATTTTAGGGATTGGTTTTGCAAATTTGCATCTGCTATTAACCTTGATACTTGCATCAGACAGTCAGTGTGTTTACATGCATGTTAAAAGCCAGAAAAGAACAAACAACACAATGGCGTCGGTGAGAACGACAGCGACAGAGAAGGACCACTTTTGGACTTTTCTCTATAAACATGTACGGCAGGTACGAAACATACAGAACCACAGCAAGGAGGCGGAGTCAGACATACACTTCCAATAAATCCATTTCCTCCTTCGCATGTATACTCGGACTACGGCCTTAGCTCGATTAAACTGTGGATGTAAGCGCACTGACTGTTTTCAGTTTGCCTGTGTAGTTTGTATATTACATTATATACAATCAAACAATATCTTCCAAAAACTAGGAATTACCACCCGGAGGTTGCACACTTTCAATGACACCTTTTGTTAAGCATTCTCTCTTTAGATTCTTGAGATGTCACATTTGCAACAATGACAAGGACAGACAACCTGAACAAAACACACAGTACCTGTTAAAATAAATAAATAAACAATTATTTATAATTACATCCATGCATTTAACTTCCATTTCAAGGTTTTTGTCTTTAAATATAAAGCCCAACATGGTCAGACACCTGCTTAAATACATGTTTTATCGTGATTTACTTGTTTTATGTCACTTGTGTGAAGACATTGTTTTGATAATATCTGATTACTGCAGTCTGACTGTCAGTTCATATATATATATATATATATATATATCTATATACATATATAGATATATATATATATACATATATAGATATATATATATACATATATATAGATATATATATATATACATATATATAGTTACATAATACAGCGTTTGATCCAACTGAAACTCTTCCACACACTAGACACACTGAAAATCTTCAAGGTGAAAAGGAATGACACAGATTCACATCAGTATTGTCGCTATGTCTGAAAGGAGGAGTGTGTGTGTGTGTCGGTGTGTGTGTGTCGGTGTGTGTATACCCTCCAGATGGACCTGAACAGAGTGGAAGGTGTTCCTGCCAGAGGCGCTGGATGAGGACAGATCGTAACAGCTTTCACACAAACACCCTGAAACCTGCTTGGATATTACAAGGCCATGAAAGGTTTCCAGGCATCTGCTGCATCCTCTGCGTGTGTGTGTGTGTGTGTGTGTGTGAGTGTGCGATTCCTCTGTGTGACAAGGACAAATTGAGATTTTAGAGAAACCATAGTTGAATGTAGTCTGTGTATGTGTTCGTGTGAAAGAATTCTCCTCCTCTGTTGACATTGACGTATGCAAGTCTGTAAAATGATGGCATTTTATTTTAATCATTGTTTGGTGACCCTAGTGTATACACTAGCATGTCCAAAAATACATACAATTTGAAATGAATCACACAGTCAGTATAGTTAAAAGACACATTAAAAATGAAACTGATAGATCCCACCCCCCTCCTGTTGGCCCTCACAAAAGCCTGCAACAAAACAGTGGAAGTTTCAGTTTCTCTCTTGCTTACTTACTTCTTCCCGTCTTTTCTACTTAAGTGGTGTCTCTCCAGCTTGTTGTGAAGACTAATTACGTTCAGCAAGAGCCGCTGATTTAAACGAGTGGTCATCTTTCTTAGAGTATAACAAGGGCTAAAGGCATTGGCTTTTCTTTCTTAACTTACTTCTTGCAGAATTGAGAACATTGCTTCAACTTTGCGTACCTCTTAAGGATATTAATTTTGACAACGTAAAATATGTCACTGTCTTCATGCCATATACAGGATCAGTATGCCCGGGCGTAGATGATCTCATGACTACTATCACGTCATTGCTCGTGCTTCAGCTTGTTTTTAACTCCAGTTGTGTAATCCCTCAGCACCTTATCGGTTCTGTGCCCCGAAACCAAATGTGATGTGACACATTAATAATCACCCAAAGAGCAGAGCGTAGGTGCACTAAAAGGATTATTGTTACTCCAAATATGTCAATAAACACATCTGAGAAGAGTTACACATACAGTAAGAGCAGAATGAACTGAGCATGGGGCTATTTTTGAATGTGTGAGGGTGTGATGAGGCTTACAGGCTTTAGAAATGCCTAAATCAGAAAAGGGCTCCAGATTAGCCTGGCATATGTATAATATAGTATGCATTCAAGGGGCAAAGTACATAATATCAGCTAATATCGTCCATAGGGATCAATGGGGCTTGTGTGTGCCCACCTATGCAGATTAATATTGCACATTTTTACTATCATAATAGCCATGGGCTCATTGTAGTTCATAGTGAAATTTCAAAGTTCAAAATATACAACAAATATACAACAAAAATACAACAAAAGTAAAGAGTGGAAGGTTGAGAGTGATGGGTGGAAACAGCTCTTTTTTTTTTTTGGCCTTCAGCATGATTCAGTAGCTTGAGGTGTTGGTGGCTTTCAAGTATCAACGTGTGGGAAGAAAAGTAGCACAATCTATCTGCAAGATCAAGATTATTAAAACTCATTTGAGAGAGGTATTGTACATCATTTTGTGGCACAAATGGGATTTCAGTGGTTTTTACACAAGGCACTCAACTCGCACTACAGAAAGCCACACTACAGAAATGAAATATTTTCATTTTAATCCCACATTATTATAGCATTAAGAGTCTGCACAGAGTCTTTATGTGATTTTCCATCACAAAGAAAAGGTCTTGCACCAAACTTTGAAAATCCTACTCATCTGACTGTTGTTTAGATTCCTGACTGGAAACTCATTTTGACTATCCATGTATTTAATTATTGTTATTATTATTATTTAATTATTGACATGTCCTTCTCATGGTTAATGGAGCTCATAGGATGCGTGAAAGTATGCCCTTGAATGAAGATGCCAGGAACGTCTAGTGTGTTCCTTTAATTGCTCTTTGCTCGTCAGCCAGTCACAGCAGATAGGCCGTCTATATGCCAGGCAACAAGTCGAGACTGTCACTCACGACGGAATATTATGGACACATGTGCAGACATACATGGAGTCTGATTGACTGTCTAGAGCTAGACTGTATCTCTGAGTGCTACCTGATGCTGAAACATGTTTTTGTCAAAATGTCATAAGAAAAAGAAGAATTATGTATTGTACGATGAAAATATGTATTCTGTGGGTATTGGGGGCGGGACTAGATACGCTTTTGCTTCTCTTGCTTTCCCTTTCGGTTATGTGTATTAACCGAAACACCACTAAGATGATGTGTGATGATGAGTGATCTAACTGACATGACCGAAATAAACAGTGGGTGTCTCAAACCTGGTTCTGCCCTGCATGTTTTAGCAAGTTTCCTTGCTCCAACACACAAGATTCAAATAAATGGGTCATGGGTCGTTACCAGGCTTCTGCAGTGCTTGCTGATGAGCTGACCATTTGGATTAGCTGTGTTGGAGCAGGGAAACATCTAAAACATACAGGACGGTGGGTCCCCAGGACCAGGATTGAGAAACCCCCTGAGCTGTTCCCTGATGCTGAATGCATGCCCTGTTTCCTGTGTCATAGGTATGAGAGGTTTGAAATGTTTGTGCCGATGTGTGTTCATTCATGCAGTGAATGACAGTCACTATTCATAATCTTGTAGGTCTCCTTGATGTGGGCTTCCCTTCTCCAGAGGTGCCACTCCTGTGGAATCGCTCTTGGTATGTCTTTTTTTATTTCCTTTGTATCGTAATCACATGACGCGCAATTGATGAATGGGTATCTAATCATAGGTTACCTCTGACAGTGGCTGCATTTTGTTTTGACTCTTTTGATATTTTTTATCAAGTTCATTCACGTATTGTTGGATGGCACTGCATCTCTTGCTCCTTGGTATAATGAACAGTGTGCCTTTATTTGGGTACAATTTTTTTTTCACCTAAAGTAGAAATACTTTTCCCTGAGGTTTGTTATTGAACAAAATTTGCTGATAATTCTTAAAAACCTATCAACCCTCCACCCACTCACCGCAATCGAAAAGAAAACTTTTTTCTAAGACTTTATGGTCAAATGTTTGGTTTTAAATAAACATGCAGAGTGACGACAACTTCAGAAATCTGAGGCACTCTAGAGGGTGACGGTTAAAATCCTCCACCCATCATTAAAAAACTAATATAGCTAACCACAAGTTTGGCATTCACTGTAGCAATAGGATTAATATAGACATTGTTTTACAGACACATCATGTCAAGTTTGACCTAAAGTAACCTTGTGACCTGAATTGTCTGCAATGGTCATGTGACTGTCATTGTGATCACATGACCACAAGATATAAAACAGCCCATGTATGGCCATTTTGTATGTTTGCCCTGATGAAGGCCTTGATGGCTGAAACAAGTTGGCATGTTTTTCCTGTTGATATGATTCAATAGCCATGACTTATTAGAGGCCCTGTTAAGATCTAAGACCAAGTTGATTTTTGTGGATCCCCACTCTTGGCTTATTGTTACTTTCTCAACATTGTTTTTACTGTCTGCACTTCCACACAGTCGGTGAGGGCAACCTAGTTTCTAGAGTTCATCCCCCTCTAAATTAGCTAAGCTGTCCTTTTTTATACCCTAATTGGAATGAATCCTCCAGGTTCAATTTGATGGAGTAGCAGCAGATGTTAATCAAAATCAGTCTATAAAAGGCTGAAAGAGAGGGAGGGACATGAACCCCTGAGAGATCAGGTGTATGTGTGTGTGTGTTTGCTTGAAAGGCTTGGAGGGGTACTGTGTGTGGAAAATATTGATTTTATTACTACCTTGACTTATGTTCCACTGTTACTCGAGACTAATTAAAAGCATACAATTTCAATACACATAATAATGATACAATACATATGTAATTATCTATCAATACTAAAAATCACTTACCGTGTTCCCACCAACCAACTTATTTGAATGTGAGTTCATTGAGTTTGGCATCTATGCTCGGATCTCATCATCCTTATACTTGATGTTCATATGACATGAAGTATGAGGAGTGACAAGTAAATATCTTAAATCCCTATCAGTGCCCTCCGGTGGATGCTCATGGAGAGAGGAGGATGGGGAAATGTTGCAGTTTAAATAGACTGCCAAATTGGAAGGGTGTCTTTGATATGTGAGTGATGTGTGTCACGTGTGTGTGCAGTGGAACTTGAGATGAATGTCTCAACTAGCTGGCAGGCTTCTTTACATTCACCATTGCTGTCTCTGTGTGAATTTACTTTAGCTGTAAACTCTGTTAATCCGTAATACAGGCATGTCCATGATCAGGCACTGCACTCCAATCCAATGTACATCCCTGCATGTGGTGTCTGTGGGCCACCACAGGGGCTATATGGAAAATAAACCCTTCTATCCACTCATCAAAAAAACCAATAACACCCTCTAAACATCAGGATTTTCTCTGCAGTGGGAATATATGTAATACACTTTCCGTCCCAGGTCAAATGTACCAGCAATATATTGGTTTTTTTTATCAGCTCTAAAAATTACAAGAGGGGTCAATGCATCAAACCAATCCAATGCATTCCCCCCTTCACTGGCCTGGGTATGAGTGCATGATGGGCTCTTTCAAGCTCTGGAGAGGAGGATAGAGAGAGCACAACTTGTCCCAATATTAACCAGAAGATAGGAAAAGAATGACTTTGGTTGTGTGCTCTCATTTGCTTCCAGTACTCAGTAGTAAAACAGAGCTAGTCAAATTAGAAACTGTGTGGCAGAAGCTTGAAAAAGACATTACTACATCCTGTTCAACAATCCATCATGACAACACTTTAAGTCCAACTAGTGTAGGTTTGGCCCCCAGGGCACTATACACACACACACAGGTGTGTGCAGCTATCCTTTTAAGGATTAAACACTGACTTCCATCCTTGACTTTGACTTTAGTTCCACCTGTAAAAAAAACACTTTAAATTGTCCAGGACAACGTTTAGCTCTGACTCTCAGGAAAACAAAACAAAACATACAAATCCAACAATAAAAGGAGATATATAGTGTTGTGGTACTGGTTTCCTCCCATAGTCCAAAGACGTGCAGATGAAACACACTGAACAGTAGTGTTGTCTCTGAGTGTTGGCCCTTTGGTAGGCTGGAGAACTGTCCAGGGTCAATAGGAACAGGAACTGAAAAATATGAGATTCAGGTTGTACAAATTACTGTCCAGATCTCAAGTCTGAAATGTACAGTGTTGAACACCAGGGTAGGTGTATCAAAATGGAGGTCATACATCTGCCTCTGCTTCACCATAACCATCTGGCATCGTGACTGTAAATTAACCAGTTTGAACCATATCCAAAACTGTAATAGAATTCACTCTTCCACCTCATATTGGACCAATTGGGTTTTGGAGCCACAGTCAATCAGTCCATCTATCCTCCTTTCACTCCTGGCAGTCTGGCAGCTGGAGAGATTGGAGTCCACCTGGCCCTAGCCGAGAGTTTTATGCCAACCAAGATTCAAACAGACCATGTCTGTGTGTTTGTGTTTCCATGCCAGATATTTAGATTGGCAGGTGATGGTGATGGTGACCTGATACTGTTTTCAGTCTGAAAACTCACACACAAACCACATCCATGTGCCAGTGTTAAATCCGCACAGCTGTTTATTTGCCTAAATCAGCCTCAAAGACTCTTTGAGTTGATGTGTGTTTACACACGTTTTTTACAATTACAGGGTGAAACGCAATTCCGAAAACAGGAAATCATGTCTGTTTCCATCAACTATGTTAAGTGCATCATCAATGACGGCCAACAAGACATACATATTACCTCAATTATTATTAGTATTATTATTATTAAAGAGGCCATAGCGTGGTCCTATCTCACTTATATGTGAGATATGGAGGTGTACTTACAAACATGAAGTCATTTTTATAGTCAAAAACCTCCTAGTCGCTGCAAACGAGCCGATGTAAATGTCTCATCACTGGCACGTCAGCTCTCAGACCCGCAGCTCCCCCTCTGGAAAGGCGGATGCACCACTAGCAATTATCAAAACATTGAGTAATGCGGTCGTCACAACCCCTTGCTGTAATCCCTTTAAAATGCTAAATGGTTTTGTTACTGCTGAGTCTGACCACTGTTTACCTCAGAACACAGGTGAACATACTTTCAGAGGGTTATGTGCCATAACTGGACCTTTGATTGAGCCTCACACTTAATTCACCCAGCTATTAGTATGTTGCCATTGCACTCAGTAAGCTTGCTACTTACTTGTGCTGCATACCTATTGGTGGGTGAACCGTTGAAGGAGACACTCGTTCCACAGCCATGGCATCTCATTTTCTTTTTTTGTAAATACATTTAGTATGTAAGCCTAGTTCACACTACAGAATTCTCAGCCCAAACTTCCAGTTGCCAACGTCGCAGCCAATCACCCTTAATCAGCACGGCATCTCATTGCTCAACAAGACCCACCAGGAGCAATGTTAGGTTTAATATCTTGCCCAAGGACATGTTAGCGAGCAGACCAGAGGATCTAGGGATCAAACCACCTATCATTTGGTTAGTGGACATCCAGCTGTACACCTTTGGGCCGTGATGTATATCACATAAAATTGCGTGTGTCAGCGAATGCAGCACAAGTAATTGCCTGTTCCCTGTAATTGCTTGTCATTTAGCTTCTCTGTTGTTTAGAAGGAAATTGCAATTTGAAAAACAGCGCACACACTTAATTTAGCAATGTTGGAAAATGGTATTTGAGAGGCCCATTACCATTAAAATAATGTCCTCTTATTCAGTTCTAGCTGTTGTTGCTGCAAATAAATCCTGCTCTTACATTATGAAGCTTTTTAATCTCATCATCCTCTTTACAACTAAACCTACTTCTGTCTGTTTCTAACCTGCTCCCCTCATCACCCCCTCTGCCCTCAGGCTACTACAGCAGGTTAGCAGATCCTCAATCTCTCAGTCCACCTGGAGTCCCATTGTTCTTCATCTATAACCGTGTGTGTGTATGTCAATGCCCAAAGCTAAAAACATAATTAGGTTCTCATCCATGCAGCGTGGTCGAACCTAAATGCTGCTTTCACACATCCATGTGAATTTGTCATTTGTGTAGCCTGAGCTTTAACCAAATTGAGTAATTTTTCCAGGTAGACCATGCAACTGATTGCATGTGCACATTTACCCTGCGGCTCTGACTTTTACCCTGCAATGAGAACACAAGGAGCTGTTCTTTAATTTGTATCTTCGGAGAAAGGCCAGATTTAAATAACCATGCAATGTTTTAAATGTTTGCCTCCATGATTACTAACTAATATTAACTTTTTTACATATCATAACATCCTGATCAATACATCCTTCTGTCAGACAAACAGGAGAGCATACATGTAGCATATATGATGATTTGCTACATGAAAAGTGTCTTTCCAAAATACTGTCTTGACATATCAGGGCTGCATCATGCTTAACAAAGCAAATAAACAATAACAATGCCACAATAATGCACCGCAGCAAGGACAAGGATCCACTTTAGTGCGTGGCTTTGTTCAAAATGTGTTTTTTACTCTGCTGTACCCCTGTTATGTCACGGCTTTACACTTTTACACACTTCTGTGGTGTGCCAGAAAACGACAAAACCTGATCAAGAAAAATATTGTGGTCTGCTTTTAAATAATGGGGCAATGGCTCTTGTCAACTTGACTTCTACACTCACAGTTTTGTCTCCATGTGAGAAAACACTTAAACCAAACACAACAAATGCAATAGAAAAGTCAGTACATTAAAACAGCCTGACGATCCAGTGTGTAAACTGTAGTTGAAATTGCTTTAATTTGGCAGAAATTGAGGATAAAAGCACTCTTACCTTTAGTACAGCAAGAAGACCGGGTGAGAGTGGATGGTTGTTTGGACGACCTGTCCAAGGTGTACCCCACCTTTCGCTACTATGTCAGCTGGAATTGGCAATAGGATAAATCGGTAGAAGATGAATGAGTGAGGATAACCAATCTATACTTAATTAAGTGTACAATCACCAGATTGAATGAATAGTTGTTTTTAATTACCCCAGAATAAGCCTGTAGTATTTATAATCAGAAGTCGTCATTTTGGGGACAAACTGAACCTTCTTACTTCCAACTGACTTCTAACTGAAGGCTACATTTGAGTTTCTTTTGTGGCAAAGGTTTGACAACACTGACTGAGAGGCTTCAAAGAAGGAGAATGTGGACAGCAGATCAGCAACACAACATATGTTGGGAAAAATACACTTGGTGTGAGACAACGCCACACAGTTTTACAAACACATGAGTATATCCTTACCTGAGAATTACATTCTAGGCGCATGTATACACACACACACACAGCGGTGGGGCGCTTCATTAGCCCTGCTTAATAAAGTGTAAAGGATTTTCATTAGTGCTGAAGAGTCAGCTGGCTGAGGACAGTGCTGACTGACAAGAGGTCAGAGAGGAAGAGGAGTAGAGATGATCAAGACGGAGGGAGGAGTAGAGGAAGAAGAGACACAGTGAGTCACACATTTATTTATAATTCACTCACAGAAGGACACAAAGTGAACTGGAGAAAGAGGTGAATGAGGGAAAGAGAGAGTTGTGAGTTATATGTTAAGAAAAAGGAGGAAAACCTGGGAAGGAAGAGAGAAAAAAGACGGGAAACAGGAGCTAGCTAGCTACCTAGCTAGAGAGATAGCGGGTGGAATAAAAAAGGAGACTCATTTTGATGCTGTTTGAGTAAATGAAAAAATATAAATATGATATAATTAGAATATACTACCTGATATTTTTGATAGGCCATTGCCAACCGCGGGTACATATTTGTTAAATACTTTAAGTCACTATGAGAAAGCATTTATTATAATCTTCTTCAACAGCAACAAACAATAATTGAATAAGTAGTTAAATAAGAGGCTGAAAATGTGCTAACATGTTTGTATTTTCGTAATTTCAAGGCAATATTGAACTTCACTGAAAGACCTTCAACACAGTTTTATTTTTTATAATGAAGATATTTTGTGTCCCTGCCACAAAGTAATAAAAAATAAACATAATTAACAATAAATGATCAGTAAACAATTATTGATTCACTTTTATTACATTTGCATCCACTTGTTGTTTTTTTTCTATGTTTGAGGGTTGCCTTTCTCCTGCTGCTCATGTTGGCCTGTTGAGTGCAAAAATAATCTTTAATTCTGGTCACACAATAATTATAATAAATCAAGCCTGTAACATTTAAAGCCAGAAAGGTTGTGTTTTGTCGTTGCCATTCAGAGGTGACATTGTCCTGCTGGCCCAGACACACCGACAGAAGCAGTGTGTGTGTGTGTGTGTGTGTGTGTGTGTGTGTGTCATTGACAGTGTGTCCTTCCAGATCCAGACAGGACACCTTCCAAACGAAGTCACCTCGTCATGACAAACAGCTTCCAGACAGCCCCGTGTGTTTGCGTGTGCACATGCCCGTCCACAATAAGTGTTGTGTGTTGTGTTATTTGAATATGGGCCTCTGCCTGTGTGTATTAAATCATCTCATACGTCATGACTGCTGCACAAGTCAGCCATCTCAGGAGATCCACGAGACTGCAATGATGCTAAACTGAAAAACACAATCAAGAAAAAGGAAAATAAAAACCAAACATGATAAAAAACCAGTTTGCAGTTTCCCCCTCACATATTGACTCTCGCAAATCTTTTCTGGGACTTCAGCTTGAGACAGAAGCAGGATATGGGAACATTTTCAAGCGGGCGTTAACTCCGCCATGTGAGTTCTCGAGTGATTTGCTTTGAAAATACCATGCCCCCCTTTTTGCCTCCGCCTCTTCCCACATGCCGTTTATAGGCGCTCGCTCCTCTGTCTCTATTTTGATATGTGGAATTGGTTTATCCATATTTAATGATCCTCCTAATGAAGTTTTCACCTCATGTTTGCCTGCCCTCAATTTTCCTCCTACTGCCGCTTGAGCACAGCTTTGTTTTAAAAGTAAATTAATAAATAAATGAACACATCACACATTTTGTGTGAGTTGATTTATAGATGTGTGTTTCTTGCTTTTGTGTATCCATAGGTGAGTGTGTGCTTGTGGTAACTTGGGAGGAGGCCCATTACTTGGGGCTAAATGAGTAAAGGGCCCCCACGGTGCCCTCTGAAATGCCCGACTAGATGGATAGGTTAGCTCAAGCAATAGGCTGGATTGCAAAGATCCATTATCATGGCAAAGGCCTTTCGTGTGGGCCCCCTCAAACACCCGCAGATGGATCAGAATACACACGAAATCTTGCCCAGTCACTCTCACGCTTGTTTACACATACTGGATCTCGTACATTTTCTCATTTTCTCACAAACTCAAACACGTGTGGGACCTTCAGTAGTCCTCATTCATTATTTAACACGGAGAGCTACCATTGAGCCATGTGGAGGTATTGGGAATGAATGCTCTAATTAGAACAGTGCAGAGGAGAGATTGGATTAGGGAGTGAAAACACAGAGGGAAGATGGAAGTGATACAGATCGTGGAAAGGAAGAAAGAGGGAGCAGCTCAGTCTCAAAACTGAAGGACCAATATCTTGGTGCTTCCTGTGTGTGATAGCAGATATGCAGACCAAGACTTCTGCATGTAAATGGCGGTGAAATAAAAGAGCCGATTGTCAATGTGTCTTGGTCAATATGTCCCACATTTTTGAGCTCTCCACACAGACCATTTACATTTTTGCGTAACCAAAGCCTTCTCACACATGGTAGGGCAAAATAGAATTGAAAACCATTTGGAATCCTGGGCCCAAAATAGTGCCCAACAGCCTTATATGTAAAATCTGTTCAGAGAGATTAGGAGTATCTCTCGCAGAGAAGACGATGGGTAGAAAGGCTTTAGAATTAAAAGTGATGGTTTCAGGCAAGAATGAAAGAGGGTGAGACAATATTTGATATGAATAAGAATAAGGGGCAAGTTTTGGGAATGATTTATTGATTCGTGTGGTGTTTTCTTTACTCTGTACTTTTGTCCCTGTGACCGACTGTGACCGGGATGTCTGATTCCTAACTTTCTTATAATTGTACCCCTCCTGGGTATCAATAAAAGCTTATTATATCTTGTTTTTTTCCTATATCACAGTTCTACACTGTGTTGGGGGCTAAATGGAGCATTAAGGGGTTGGCAGCCTGAGGCTTTTACTGTCTGCCTTGAACTATTCAACTTGGGAGAAAGGCTTGCACCTTTGTAATCTAGATATAATCGACAAGTCATTGTAACAGGAACTGATCCTGATTTAAGTTAAGGGAGTTCAGGATGTGTCCTGCAAGTCTCCCTGCAGGTATTGGCTCATACACGGCCTACTGAGAGGACACAGAGATAAACCAGGGAAGCACTGAAGGATTTACAACATCATATTTGTTCAAGGAGCACTTCGGGAACCCCCTCAAAATGTGCTTAAATTTGCTTCACATAAATATGATCAGTGGACAGACAGTTATCTATGGAAGTTGCTGCAGGCATCTTTGTGCTGTGGACACAAATCTGTTCTGTACACTAACTCTTTTGTGCATGTATACTACACATACATCCATATTTTCCCATATTACATTTTCGTTCATTTATTTTTAATGTTGTAGTTTTGTAGTCTGAAGCTTAGGCATGTAAGTAATGAATCCGGTTTCTCTTGTTTTTAACTGGTGAGCATTTTTAATAACTTGTAAAGGTATTGAATGCACACTTTCTTTTCTGTAGCTTGCAGTTATAAACATTTTGTAAACATTAATTTGCATGAAATACATTTGCAGACAAGATTGATTTGCCACTTTAATTTTACATCTCCACCCTTAGAATAATTATTAACACACAGCTTCAGGGATGTTGAGTTGAAGCCAATCATTTAGTTTGGTTGTTGCGTTCTTCCTGGCTATATAGTCCTCCTTGCAAGAGGCATGCTTGTTTTGTTTGTCGTCCTGCTTCCTTTGAAAGGATGGACACCTATGAAAACACTCCCTACCTCTGCTAGAGAAGAAAACGAGAAAGTGGTGTAAAACAGATTCCCTCATTTGAATGCTAATCTGAATCTTATTTACCCTTTCTCCTATTATGTCAGAAAACCAGGAGGCCATTTTTTTTTGTTTCTTTATAAGAGTAGTTAAAAGTAATTAAATCCAATGACAACAATCGCAGAAAATGGTGAGAATAACAATGCCCAGTGACTGATACCAGCAGCTGTGGAAATGGTGACCACATATAAATTCTCACCAGTGCCTATTGCTCTGTGGCAGATAAGAAGGTTATTAGTAGAAGAAGATTAGTTGAGTTGGAATAAAAAAACATTAACCAGCAGCATCCTCTCTTCTTTGGAGGACATTTCCATCACCAGGTGGAGAAGCAGAGCTTCAAACGTCCTGATGGACCCCACCCACCCAGCTCACAAACTGTTCACTTCTCTCCCCTCAGGCAGAAGGTTGCACAGTCTCAGAGTTCAGACAACAATACTGAAGTGCAGTTTCTTCCCTGAGGCTGTGAGGCTAATGAACTCTGTAAACTCCTTGCCTTAAGCTGTCCTCTGCACTTTCCACACTTTCCCTGATGGAATCGATTTCACTTTTTCCTTTTTATACTTTCAACTTGGTTTTCATTATTTTAACTAGGTTTTATTTATTATGCTCTTAACTATTACACTCGGTTTAGGTATTTATTGTATACTTATTTCTGCTGGACCTGAGTAACAATGTTTGTTCTCCACAATTACAAGTTACAAAGAGATTTTTTTTTTGGCGTTGTGTCAAGCACACAACGCAACGAGCTGTGATGCGGTGGACGCAAGTCGCCATATTTTAAACAGTATTTTAAACAATTTTAATTCCCCTTTCTTTTAACCATCAACCAAAACATTGTTGCACTCTCTATTGTGGAGATGTCTGCAAGGAAGAAACTGCCGCCATGTGTGGTTTCACAACACCATCGGTTAAATGAGATTCGTGTTATTTTAAAAGCAAAAATCCAACAAACAATCCCTCCAAGCTACAACTTGATACAACGATTTTTCCAGTTTTCTTGGTGTCCCCAGCTCTCTGTTTTCCAGAGACTATTACATTATGACATGACATTAGGGAACTGTAAGTGCACTTTATTAGGGATTAACATGCTAATAATCAGTGCACTGTGTCAGCCTGTAATCACTGTAATGATTCCTGTCACGTTTCAGACAGCCTTGGTAAGAAGCGGAGCAGAAACATCAAGGCATATAATAGAACAGATATTAATTTCAAATTAAAACAGCAGTCACCTCTTCCTCTCGTTGTTTTTTTTTGTCATTGCTGTCTCCTTCATTAATATCCTCACTCCCCTTTTGCAAAAAGTATTACTTTCTTTGGGTCACCATGTGTCATTTTAATTAAGATACCAGTTAATTAAATCTGTTTTCAGTGAAAGCTAACTGCATAAGCCTTTACTTGCATCAGCACACATGGGCAATGTGTGTGTGTTAGTGTGTAACTTCGACACATTTTACACATATTCAGTACTTTTCCACCAGTTTTTCAGTGTCATGCAAATGTTAATTTAATTGATGTTTGTCAAATAGCTTAAACTATGGAACCTGGGAGGGGACATCTGTGGGGGAAAAAAAAATAAAAAAATCACAAAATAAATTACAGAACCGTATTGCTGCCACACCACCAAAAAATAAAAAACGATCAGTATTACATTATAATGTGATAGTTTATTGTTTGAACTATATATGATGAGGATGAATGTAAAACTGAGGTCTTTGTGCATTTGTGTGTTGATGTGTTCACAAAGCCACATCTGTGCCAAATAGATAGCTCTATGTTCCAAACCCTGTGGCTCAAGTTGATTTTTTTTGTCCAAGATCAAACAAGCCTGAGAGAAAACAAATGAAACCCATCCCATATCTGACATTCTGGCTCATGCATTTAAACTTGACGGGAGCGCAATGCAGTAACATGCTACTTTTATAATGTAAATGTCTGCAGTACAGTTTTGTTACTGTAATATTTGTGTTGAACACACATTTTCAGAACATGTAGTTCCATTTTTCTTGCTCGACCTCTGCCAAGTCATCCCCTGCTTTGTATCATTCACTTACAAACAGCAACACAAATCACTTTGTAAAGCAAACACCAAATTTGGCATAAATAATGCCTTCTTACATTTTTTATAAAAGACCATGAACCACAACATTCAAAATCCAAGATGGTTGTTGCATTAAACATCTTTTTAGTGTAGAACTTCAATTTTTGTGTGTCAATGATATTGGCATCAAACTACTGTATATGCATCTAGACATGACTAATTCAACAGTGCAAATACAAATTCAATTTAGTGGTTGATTTTCAAGATGGTTGTAATTTGTTGACTAGAATGTTGTAATCAATGTCAGACACCACGAGAAGACTAACCAGTTGCAGAAATCCTTCACAGACAAGGTCCAGAAGGTATTTGGTATAATGAAGGACCTGGGCTACCCAGTACAGAGCCCTTCTCGTGTTAGTCACAAAAACCCTGGCACATCCTAGTGCTGCAGAGTTTGTTGGCACTCAAGGCTGATGAAAGTTACAAACAAGTTAAAAAGAACAAGGCCAAGTTCTTTGGACAAGATGCAGGGTCAGGTACAGGTGACAAGAAGGAGCAAGTGCTTAAAGATAACTGCCACCTACAGCTCTTCAAGTCTGCTTGAGTGCTTTCATCATGAAAAGACGTCTTTCTCTGCAGCTATTGAGTGATTCCATCATCATTGATGGGTCTTCTCTTGTTTATTCATTGTCTCCAAAGGCATAAAAGCAATTTGAAGAATATGCTGTCCAAGTTGTTGTGCCAAAGATACAGGCGTATTCATCCAAGTATGCAAGGACAGGACAAGGCAAAGGGTGTAGGTGTAGAGTGACTGACAGAACCACCTAAGTGGAAAAGCTTCTTACAACACAATGACAACAAGACGGAGCTTTTGGGGTTTCTAGCTTACGACATTGTGACATTGTGTTCAGACAATTATGAAAAATGTTGATTGTGTCCAAAGAAGAACATGTTCATTGTAATAAACCAGGCAGTCGAGGAGGCCTTGATCCTTGCTGCAGAACAGCAGTGTTGATCTGCCTGTGACACAGATATTCATGCATTTGCAATCAGTGTTGTATGACTCTTAGAAGAGCTGTGGATTGAACTGTTACTTGTTCATGATATGGTAAAGCAACTTGGCCCTGAATGATCATGTGACATTCCTTTTTTTCACGCTTACTCGCTGTGATGTCCTTTAAAAAAAAATGAAATAAATCAAATATAAACATAAAAAAAAAAACAAGCTCAAGCCCCCTTCCTGGCCCTGCTGAAGTAATCTGTCAGGGAGGTTCGCTCAAATGTCAAATGTGACTTGAACCCAACCTGAACCACTATCAGGACTAAATCCTTTGATTACCTACACCTTATTCTTGTTCACGAAATAAAATGACGCTTTACTGGTGCAACTAAATGAAAAAGATAGGTACCAGTGCAACCAATGAAAAACATTGACACCCTATGTAATATGCATATACATAACCAGTTAACCAGGATGCCAACTTGCAAACAGTGGCAAAAACTCACTTTAATTCCACGCAATACCATGCGTGTATTTTTTATTTTGATGTAAAGCACATACTGTGTTGCTATTACTTTAAAATTCCAATATGTAATACTGTAGACTCAACAGCTGGGTGAAATGCACATTAATACATTGATAAATCCTGTGGATCACTGAAACGGTCCCCACAACAACAAAAGCATGAAGACACACTCACAGATGCATTATTTAGTCATTTAAAATGTATAACTTGATGTAAAAGTTACCCATTTCAATGTAACTCTTAAGTTCATGCATAAAAAAGAAATAACACACCCACTCACTTTTGTTGTTTGGTATAGTTCCTTCCTGGACACTTATGCATAATGTATTCCTGAGGCTGATTTTATTATCTTGTTTTTAAACCATATTCTATTTATGGAGCTCACACAGTATTTCTTCTGCTGCAACTGTTTGCTTTCCACTGTAGCTGCTCTGCATTAAATGATCCAACCATTACACGGCATTTAGGCACAATGTGCAACTAACAACTAACGATGCACAGGTAAAGAAGTATTTAATCAAATCGGTGACATTTGGAAGTAATCGGTGTATGTGACGATTAATTTAAACTGAGCTAACCAAATGTTGAATGTGTAAAAATAAAATGAACAGCACTTTTACAGTTTTTTATGAAGAGCATACACTTTACAGATCCATCACTGCTTATTAGACCATAAGTTGCTCGCGGTGGGGTGGATATTGGGCGACACTAACATGTTGTTAGTCAACAACAAAATACTTGTAAAGTCTTGCCACTTGGCAGCCATTTGGTGATTACTCCAGGTTGTTATTATAGACTAACAAGACAGGTTTCCATCAAAACTAGTCTAAACTAGTAATGTTTTATGGTAACTGGAACATAAAATATACCTACTGTAATAAAGAATCAGCAAGTGTAAGGTGTTGCACAACACCAACCCTTTTGATGACAATCCAGAAACATGATGCCTTTGTTGATTTGCCTTTGACTCTCTTTTGTTGACTTGTTTTGGATTTTTCCTGCACAGCAGTTGAACAAATAGAAAGACGTGTGTAAACCTGTCTAAACCTGATTTCCCCCTCGTCAAGGCTTGTTGGAGGGAGTCTGTCCATTGGTCACAAATACAAATGCGAAACAAACAAGACGGATGAAGTTCACCATACTGAATTCTAATTGTTTTCATTTCAAATCACAACTGGTTTTAAATTCAAGATCACCATACATATGATTATGTGTGGCAGTATAGTTACCACGTGTGTCTTTCAGGACTTTAGGAAGCAAAAGCCATAATAGAAATGTGCTCTCCAAAATCTGGTTTGCAGCCTCACACCACAAGGCTATTTGGCATTTTCAAACTGAAGCACCTACCTTGCATGACGCACCACCACAGTTCCTGCTCTCAAATGAACTCTTATAATTATATGCCTTTGGAATTTGGATTACACAGCCACTGCACGGTGTGCGCTTCTGGAAGCAGTGCGGGGTAATGCCGCTGGTTTTGGGACCAGAGAGGGTGCAGAAAATGTAAGCTGGTTCTGGCTGCCAGTGAGAATCAAATGTGGTTTACCTCTATCTCCCGTCATACAGGACTCTGTCTTTCTTTGCCTAACTGTATTATTTCTTCAGGGGATTTGGAGGTCTCTAACTCAGCCATTCAAATGCATTGTGTTATACTCTCCGTCTATACCTCCTCCTCACCTTCTCCTCCATTCAACCTATTCTCTCTCCTTCCAAAACCTAATTTCTTATTTTCTCATATCTCCTCTCTTAATCCTGTGCGTACTATTCTCCTGCCTTTTTTTACCTGGTCACATCTCTGAACCTGCTGTCACCGTTAACTCTCGTTCAATTTTCCACCATTGTCTTATAAGAGGGTTCTTATTCCTCCCTACTTTTCATCTACCCATCTCTACATTCTTCCCACTTTCTTCTTCTTTTTTTATTCCCCTTTTATCTTTTCCACCCCTCTCAGCTCCCATTTTCTTCCTTCCCTAACCAATTATTCACATTACCACTTACATGAACCTCTCCGCGTGTGTCAGCTGAAATGTCCAAAAAAGTATCACAGGGAATTCTACGGGACTTCTTCTGCCCGCTTGCCGGTCAAACGTCCAGGTGTTTGGAAGAACCAAGTCTCTGGGTAGTTTTTTTGCTGAAAATTGCTATTGCCTTCTTTCAGTACCAGTGCAACCATTAGTACACTTAAACAATCTAACAACAACGTTCTCATACACCAGGAAGAAAATATGTCTGCCTGTTGTTTGACTCTACATACTTTTTTTGTATGAGACATAAAACAAAGGGCCAGGGAAGAAGCCCGCGTTTGTTTCTTCACTGCCACCATGGGAGACATTTGCTTCGAGATGGTGCAATTAAAATTAAAAAGACGGCACAGTTGCTAGTTGAGATGGAAGAATGCTGCAGAATCAAACAGCATTATTTGTTTATTACAAGAACTCATTATAGCTCCACGCCTGTGCAGGCTTCCTCTGCCCACTCAAAGCTACAAGTCCAGCTCCTCATAATGATGATCCCAAAAGTGCTGCCGGCATGCGTGCACAGAGCTCTGCAATGACTTCGCTTGACTCGTCAATAATGATAAATACAAAGCCAGAGAGTTTCTGTGAAGGAGTGTGTTTTAGTTGTGCGTGCACACAACCACCCCCAAGACAGAGAAGTCTGCAATCAAGGAGTGGAGGAACAGATGAAGAAGAAGAAGAAGAGACAGTGTATGGTCTGTGGGTGTCTGTTTGGAAGGGGAGGGCTGCTGCGTCTTTCTGTCGCCTTTCAAAACAGCTTTTTTGGGATTAGCTCCTGCCGCCTCCTGTGGGAGAAAATCTCTGTGGAGAAAAGGGGATATAGTGGGATGAGGGAAAATGACAGGACAGGGAAGGAGAGAAGTGAGGGAGAGATGAGAGGAGAGGAGTAAAAGAAAGGAGGAGGAAATTGAAAAAAGAAGGCAGTGGGAGAAGAGGGGCTGTAGAGGAAAGGAGATTATTGTATGGAGGGGGTAGAGATGAAGGGGTAGAAGATGAGGTTGGAGAAATAAAGGGGAGTCAGTGGCAGCATGAGTAAGAGAGAAGGTGAGATTTCTTTTTTTTTTTTACTTAAATGGAAATAAAACAAGAGGAGAAAATAAGAGTGAGGTAGTAAAAGATTTAATGGAAGAGCAGATGGCATTGAAACGGGGGAAAGAGGGAGAAAAAAAAGCAAGTGACTTGAATTGGATAGAGTGTGGGGGGAGAGGGAAAGGTGGACTGAATTGGTGACAGGAAGAAATGATAGAGGAGGCAGGAGGAGAGTAACCCTGGATGGAGGTAAAGCTGAGAAGATAAATGCTGTTCTGTGACAACGGGAGGAGAAATGCAGAAACAGAAGGTGTGGAGGAGAAAGAATAAAGTAATAGGTGGGAGTTTCCACTCACCCCTCCTTCCTCTCTCTAATATTCCCTGTATACCCATTTATATAAACTTCCTGTCTCCCTCCTCCATGACCTTTTCCAATGCTCCGTTACCTCTGTTTTCAATATTTTCCATTTTTCAAAGGTGTCTTTTCCCCTTTAACTCAAGCCTTTTTCCATTATTGCCTTGGTCTGAGTTATTTCCTTTCTAAGTTTTCGAATTTAATACAGAAAATTGCAACCAATGTAATTTAAACAATGTAAAGTTGCTGTTCATCAAATATTGTATTTAAAATATGTTATAGCTCAATAATACAGAGTGTCACTGCGTCAAAGCGGGGATAACTTCTTTTCAAGTAACACATGAGGGTTTATCCAATCTGTCTAAACTTTGGACTGTTTGCCAGTCAGTACATTTACATGACATTAGAAAAACACAATTATTGTGTTAGTCAGCCTAAAACTAGACTTTTAGGTTTTTTTTTAGAAATTGTACTAAATGGAATTTCTCAAAGTTGGACTAACATACCAAGATAAGCAACAGGGATTCAAACTTCTAAAAGGTGCGAATAATAGAAGACGCTAGTACACAGAAGACGAGGAGACTGATTTTATGCTGGCAGCTTAAAATATTGTTATTTTAAGTTCATAAGACGCCTGGAAATGGCGCGCAGCATGCTTACAACTAATTGAAGGGAGACCCCCGTACATAGCCCAGGTGGACACACTTCATTTGATAAATCAAATCCCCACTAGTGCTTACATACTGTGACAAGGACAGTAGACCAATTCATGGAAATATATAAAGTGGCTAAATACCCTCCTTCACCAAATTATTCATGAAATGATGTGGGGACAAATGAGGGGAAATGCTACTGGCTGCAGCCGAATATTAGCCAAATGTTTGCTGAAAAGATGTCATCACTGACAGCAGCTTTAGAGAAATTAAGATGTTGTGCAACATATCTCTGTAAAACTCTTATCAATGAACTGACATCAGATATACTAGAGTAGGAGTATAGTGGAGAATATATCTTTAATACTGGACAGCAGCGTGTGAGGTTTGATCCCAACGTTCAAATCAAACAGCCTGAAATATTTGACCAGACAATCTAAAGGGTCATTTCATGGAGATTCTATCAGACTGTGGACTTCAAAATTGAGCAACCATTATTTGACTATTTCAGATAGTTGGTAAAGGTTGTTAAAAGAATCTAAGATCGAGACACATTTGGTCAATGCCGTATGTTTTTTTCTGGAGATGACTTTTGGTGTTAGGAATCAAAATTCTTCTTCTTTCTGCCCCTTTTCATTCATGTTTTGGGATTTCCTTTTTTTATGTTTGTGTTTGATTTGTTTGAGGAATGAAATAAAAAATCAAATAAAAATGAAAACCCCACTCCTGCCAAGCAGTGATTTTTATCTATTTATTCTGCTGTAGGACAGTTTCACAGTTTTTGCAAACCTTTTCACTTTCTTTCACACTCTTTTAGTCCATTGACAGCAGTATGGATATTGATATTGAAAGTAATTAACCGTTTGATTGATTGCTTTACTGCTATGTTTATTAAACAGTGTTTGCCTTTGGAAATGGCCATAATTAATATACTTTTAAACATTCTAAATGTGCCTCCATACTCAATAAAATGTTGTTATGCTGCACATCTGCTGGTTCTGCAAACAATAAGAAAAAAAGAAATGCTTGTAGAAAATAAATTAATGGATTTGGGACCAGAAATGTGAGGAAGGGAGGGGAGTTGGCCAGCCGGTGTCAACTTTTTAAAAAGCCATGTGGCGTATGCAATGTAAGCAAAAAGAGGAGGAGTCACTTAATTAGGAAGTGACCCGAGACTCATAATCCCACGCTGCTCCTAGACTTCATCAAACTACATCTTGTTATTGTTTGATTTTGAGAGAGACAGAAAGAGAGAGAGAGAGAGAGAGACACCCCTAGTGGCAAGAATTCCATACTGTGCATGTAGACAGAAGAGTTTCCTTTGCAAATGTTTAATATGCCTATGCCCTCATTTGAATTTCCAGGACTCTTTAGTTCAAAGCTGTGAATCAGTGGTATTGCAAAATAGTACACAGTGAAACAAATAAATGGCTTTTACTTTGAGACAATTGTTGCAATGTGAATATTCGACAAATTTACAGCAAAAGAAAAACAAATTTTCACCGTCAATTGTTTTGAACAGCTGAAACTGAAATTGCAGAGAAAAAAAGGCTCCATCCTCTCTTCTCAAGAAGAGCAGCTTGGCAGTGAAGCTGCTCGTGTCTTATCTGAAAGTGCATGTATGCCTAAATGAAAAGAAAAACATTGTGTGCCATGCATCCAGTGTGCTTTAGATCCCTTTTTGGAGCAATACAAAAAAAAATAACTTCAATATCCAAAGGAAACAGTCACAAAAGCCATTTTCCCTGCTAAATAAAGTAAAGTAATACTATAATAAATAAATGTAAAAAGTACCTACTGGTAATAAGATGTACTCAGATAATTAGATGGCAGCTAAAATGCTGATGACATGATGTGACACAAAAGCAACGTGAGTTGCTGACAGACAGTTATTTCTCCCCCCTCGTCTGCTTTTCCCCTTCTGACATCCGACCCAGTTGGAGTTGACTGGAAAGGATTTTCACAACAAGGAAAACCAAAGTGAGAAGAATAGGAGGAGGTCTAATCAAAAACACCAAGTGTTACACTCTCTAGCTGTAGATTTTGATCTTTAATTCTGGGTCGACTTTGCAATTGTAACCAAAAAGTAACACCTCCAGCTGGATGCTGTCTGGTGTTGTTGCATCTCTGTTGTTGTTTAGATGAAAGGAGGAGGGAGAATATGATAATGCTGTTGAATTCTCTCTGTACTGTAACTCTCTGTGTGTGCATGTGTGTGCAGTTTTGTCTTTGCTTTATTGCTTTCAGCCTATCTGTTAAAATGTTTTAATACTTTACAAGCAAAAAAGCATCATAATGAAGCTCCTTGCTCTCTTTTCACTCATATATCTACCGTGCATAATGATGATGCTGTCTCAGCAGAAGAACTTATTAGGCAACTTCCAGGATTATTTTTCAAGAAATTTGCAAAAGTCGAAATGTATCCAGGTTATGCCCAAGGATGAAAATGATTAGATTTGTGTGGGGATCCAGATGCATATACCAAGTAGCCTTGGCAGAGGTGTGTGCTCTCCGCCTTTTCGAACAGGTAGCCTCGGAAATTCATTGGCTGAATCACCTGAAAGTTGAGCCTGAGCAGCAGCAATTGTCCAGCAGCAGTTTGTGTGTGAGTTTGGTTATTCCATAGTTTCCCACTTGGCTATTGCATGTTGAGTTGAGTTTAGTTTAGTTTTTTAGATTACCCATGATCCAGTTTTTGTTAGTATTAGTCTTTTTCATGCTAGTTTTAGTCTTTTTAGGTTTTTGAGAATGGTGGGGTTGGTTTTTTTCGGCAAGCCTCAGGCCCATACAGCATTGCCGTGACTAGGATTGTTGCTCTATGTGGCCCCGTGATATACTGGCAAACTGTCCAGGGTGTGCCCCACCTATCGCCCTATGTCAGCTGAGACTGGCACAGCACCCCCCGCGACTCTCATATGGAGGATAAAGTGGTAGAAAATGGATGGATGGATAATACAGAGTGCACAAAAAAGTACTGTGGACTTATAGGTACTTTTAATTGCAAAACTCATATTGTGTTTTTGCAGTGACAAACACAAACTCTCAAACTGTGTATTACTACATCACTCTAACATTTAAATAGCCAAATTTATAAATTTTATTAAATGACAAAATCGAATGGGAAAATTAGAAGGTAGCAGGTTCACAGTTCTTTATAAGCTGGTTCACACTTTGACAAAATATGTAATACAGCATGTTCACCAATGTAACTGCTAAGAGCTGCAGTGACAACAACAAGGTCAGTCAGGAGAATTGTATGTTATACGAATTCTCATGTACTGTATTCTGACTTTGATAAATCATCGCACTGTATTTGCAATGGCATTGGATTGTATTATTACCAGTAGACAAAAGACTTTGAGTAAAAGAGGACAGTGCTATAAATAAAATAATACAAAACCATTAAACATAAACATACAATGTATATTATATCATCATATTTGTACCTTGGTCCTGAATATCCCCTCTTTTCTCCTCTGCATTGGCAGGTTGAGGTATTTTCTGACACCAATAGGGGGCGACATTGTTACACTGAGCTGCCACTTTACTCTGCTGGCATCTGCTGAGTGGTGAAAGGCAGCTGGATGGAAAACAGACGGCTTTTGCCTTGACTGACAGGGGAATATACATCAGTCCAGTCTGTTTAGACAGAATAATAGTGGTTTTAATTGGACTTGATGGAAACCGAGATTGAGATAAAGGAAGCGAGAGAGGAAGGCAGGCAGGTAAAGATTAATGAGGAATGAGGAAGAAAGTGGGGATACAGAAAGGAAAGGGGGAAAAGTGATCGTGAGAAGGAGAAAACCAGTGGTTAACAGAGTAGAGTGTAGAGGTGGGACAAGAAAACAAAGTGATGTTTGGGAAAGAGAAAGTAAAAGAATGAGAAATTGGAAAGAAGAAAGATAGGACTTAGTGAAAAGCAAAAGTTGTAGGAATAGAAAGAGAGAGAAGAGGGTGGTATGAAAAACTAGTCCAACGAGGACAAAGAAATAAATAAATGACAAAATTATTCAAAATGATTTCTCATCCTTCCTTCTTTCCTTATTGCTTGCCCATCTTTCGTAACCTCTTCTCATTTACCTTTCTCTCCAGTTTTCTGTATTTTCCCTCCTTCCTTCACTCTTCATTTCACCCCCTCACCGCCTTTCCATCCATTCTTGTTCCTCCATCCCTCTCTGTGTCTTGGAGCACTGGAGGTAGACAGTAATGAGCATTGTGATGGATTGTGGTGAGTTATCAGCTTCCTAACGCCGCTTACAGGGGACAGCTCGCCATGTTTCCCTTTTCCTGATTGAGGAATGGAGAGAGAGAAAAAGCAGACGGAAGGAAAACTAAGTGGGTTTTTTTCTACGTCACTTTTCCCTTAACTAATCTCTTTATTTCATGTATGTTATGAATGGGAAACTTAGCTTTTTGGTTCGTTTTTTAGAGAAAAGGAAGTTTTTCTCTCTTTAGTTAACTTTTAAAATTCCTCTAATCCACTTTCTCTCCATCTTTTCCGACAGTAATTTAGCCTTCTTCTAACTTGTTTCACTTGTATCCTCCGGGTTTCTTCTTTCATCTCTCCATCTTCCACTCTCCTCTCTCCTCTCTTTTCTTTGAATTTCAATTTCAATTACGTTTTTAACCCTTTAACCCTTTTTGTCCTTCTGTTTACAAAAGTGTATTTATCTTTCCTTGTGTGGAATTTCTTTAATGCAAATGCCTCTATTGCTTGCTCCTTTATTCTTCTTCTGTCTAATCTGAATCATCTTTCAAAAACTGTAATCTGATGTTGAATGCTGCTTCAGATGGATATTTCTCTTTCATCTCCTGAGCAAATGAAAGAGTTCAAGAAATATCTCCTCAGGTCTGGGCAGATAAGCGCATGCATTGATCACACTTAATGCTCTGGATGTGCTTCAATCACACAACAGGTCATTGACCTGAAAGTAGAGAATGTGTTTCCACTGCATGACTCTGCTGCTACGATGTGATGCATGCAGTTACTGGATGTTTTATACTTACAAGTAGGGAACAAATTTATCGATCAGTTAATCCATAATAATCTTTGAGCATCATGCAAATAAAGTGATGCGAGAGAGAGAGAGAGAGAGAACTAAACATCTGCACAACCTTTAGGCTCCATCCAAAGCCATGATGGATAGAGGGCGCTCCCATTTGCCCTTCTCCAGCATTGGCATAACAAAAGGAAGAGAATGTTCAATAATTGACAGGCGATTTCTGGTAAATCTATTGAAACAAATCTATATTACAACAGTAATGAGCTCTTATCAGCACATGTGGAATCCATGAAAACACATTCCCACCCCCTCAGCAAAAAAAAAAAAAAAAAAGGGTCCTGAGTGTAAGCAAGTTAGGGTTTCCAGAGCAAGATCCAGATTTAGTCTCTCTGCGGGGCCGAGCTCATTAAAACATGCCAGTCCTACTGTCACATGAGAAAATACCTGATATAAACCTGAATCTGTGACCCATTTTATTTTAAGTGTTACCTGTGGACACGTGGGAAACACACACACACAGGTTTGCGTAGCTATTCTTCTTAGGGACACTGTATTGATTTGCAATCATCTGCACAGCCTAAACAAAGCTTCTCCTTCACCATACCCAACCTGCATCCTAACCTAACCACAATTCGGTCTTAGGCCTGAACATAATCAGTTCAATTAGGACCAGCTTTAGGTCTCCATGAGGACTATACTGGTCCTGACAAGGTCAGTGTTCATGCCAGAAGAAGAGATAACAAATACAAGTACACACACATCTTCACTCTAATTATGTGAAGTGACGACCAAAGAAATAGCCACGGTTGTTTTAGTGTCGCCATTACAACAACGCAAAAGCTTAACTCTAGATTGTGAGAGTCAGGAAAACTGTATTCACTTGGTTTTAATATTCAACTTCACTTCCTAATCAAATCTGCCACTAAATCCTACACACACTGGTCCTTTAAACAATGCAAGGCTACACATTTGGAGTTAAAGACCACAGTGACTGTGGTCAGTCTTTTCTCTCCCTCTCCCTCACACACACAGACACACACAGACACACACAGAGGGCATGTGTGGGAGTCTGGCCTGACTAAGCTGTCATAAATGTGTGTGATTGAACGACTGGCTGTCACACGCGAACTGTGATTTGGTGACAGGCTATGATGACTTTGCTTCCTGTCCAGAGGGGAATCCTTCCCACATTTCAGCAAATAAATTCTTATCTGCTCAGCGTTCTGCTCCTGCATAAATGTATGTATCACTGGCAAATTCTACCACCCACTAAAATACTGTTTACATGCCATACACACATTTTAAATGTCATTGTTATGTACTGCGACACAGCCCAGCCTGCCAGAACAGCCAGTGATCATCAGGGTGTTAAGGCATTAATCACTAAAAGCCAACTGATCAGGAGAGGTTGAATCAATCAGTGTCTAATCAGTTTAACATTTAACACTGCAGTGTGGCAGGGTCAAGCACAGCCACCCACACACACTGAACATAAAGGGGTCAAGGAGGTACGCTTGACTCACAGATTACTGATGAGACCAATATTAATATGTTGCATGTGTGTCCATCAATCTGAGTTGTGTAAGTGTGTGTTTTGTTGGTCTACCTCTGCAAATGATGGACTAAATGTGTGTGTGTGTGAATTTGTGAATTATAGTTCACTGTGTATGTGAGATAACTAATGCTTGTGAGTTAGGTGGGTGCAGAGTAGTGCAACGATTATGAAGTCATTTCTCAGCTCAAGGTTGACGGGGGGGCCCACACACACACACACACCCACCCACACACACACACACACACATAAACAAACATGCCCTCTTTGGAGAAGGATAAATGATTGCTTTGCTGTGATTGGACTGCCCCACCCCAAGTCCTCATCACACCCTTCATCTGGCAAACTGACACTTACTAATACATGCTTGTGTTTCTGGTCTTAGGCTCCACATAGTACATCATGGGGAACAAAAAAAAATAAAGTTGTTGGACATGAGTTGTCGAGTAGAAGGATACCGTCAGCGTTCAAGTCGAGTCAAGTCACTTTTATTTGTAGACCACAGTTTGCCTCAAAGGACTTTATAGTCTGTACAGCAAGTGTCACCCTTTATCCTTAGACTCACACCTCGAGTGAGGAAAGAAATCCACAAAAAACAAAAACACAAAACAAAGAAACCTCAGGAGGAGCCAAAAAAAAGGGGAGGATCCCCTTTCCAAGATGGACAGACATGCATCAGGTGTCACATGTAGAGAAACAAGTTCAGCAGATTACAAAGACATGAGAACAACAGAAACTAATAGAGGAGGGGCACCATTACAAATGGTGGCATCATGACAAAAACCCTTACTGTTCACACGGCACAGATCTGTGCCGCAGGCGCACCCACAGGAATAATACACAACTCCTTATATGGACATCCTGGGGTGTGTGTTTGTAGGTTACATATCTGATTTTAAACATTTTGAGTACTTTCCGCTCAGGTGAGTTTATATAGTTGGTGACAAAAAAAAAACAGCTCAATGAAAGTAGAATTTAATAATGTATGCTATTGTTACAGCTTGTTTTCAAAAAGCACATTTTTGTTTTTTGCTGTGTGTGTGTGTGTGACTAATATTAACACGTTCATTTTCTTGCTAGTATCTCGATCAGCCCTATAGCGATGTGTCAATGTAGAGCATGTGCGGAAGCACATTCATGCCAACTGTAAGTTCCCACCCCTTAAATGACTTTTGCTGTCTCTGACTAGAACTGTGAGACACTCTTTGCACTGCTGCCAAGCTGTTCAATCTATCCACCAGTCTATCAGTTCAAGTTATTTTTCCCTTCTTGCATAAATATAATATTCAGCAAATATCATATTCTGTGTGTGTGTGTGTGTGTGTGTGCACATCTGTGATAATACTGTTGTCATATTGCAGAAGGCTGTGTATATCATATCATGTGCAGTGACCTTAACTGTCTCCTGTCTTGCGCCCTCTCTCGCTCACACACACACACACACACATTATAAATTAATGGGTCTACCCAAACTCTTGTTGGTAGAGTGACCCTAGTCAGTATCGATGCACTGTGTCATCTGTGTGTGTGTGTGTGTGTGTGTAAAATATATTAGCTGTTTAAATATTCATTGGTCTCCGCTTGAGGTTTCACTGTTGGAAGGGAATCGGTCATTGCTCTGTAGCACTGTGGTTACAGCTGACGGCCTTGGTGTGTCTCTGTGTGTTCATAACTAACATTAATGAGTTTTTAAAGTATTAAACATCCAATGTTAGTGTTCAGCAACATTCTTATCCCAATGACAGGTGTGTGTGTGTGTGTTGTGGGTATACGTGGACAATGAATGTACTGCAGGTGGATAACAAGAGGTCATAAAAACAACGAACAAAACTGATTTCTTTTTTATTGTCGGTTTTATAATTAAGCCTCAAAAGAAACTAAAATATTGAGGATTATTTTAATTTTAGTTGCTTTTCAATTCAATTACTGTTTGTATGGGTGGACTGTCGTGGATGATTTATGGATAACGTTCGCATTTCAACTTTCCCACCTGTTTATGAAACAAGTCTGAAAATACTTCGAATTTCGATTTAAGGTTTTGATAGTACTGGGCTACACAGGGCTTCTCAACATTTTTAAGCTTTTGAAAATGGCTGCTTTATACCATTTATCCCTTGAGGATCACAGGGTAGCTGGAGCCAATTCCAGCTGACTGAGTGAGAGGCGGGGCTCACCCTGGTCAGCAGTCTGTCACAGGGCCAACACGCAGAGAAAAGTCTGACTCACATTTACAACTATGGTCAATATAGAGTCTCTGACTGTGGGAGGTAGTTGGAGATTGAGTTATTGCAGAAAACCCGTGCAGACATGAGGAGAGCATGCAAACTCCACACTGAACTGGCATTTCCTTCTATACGATCCTTCTTGCTGTGAGGTATCAGTGCACCGGTTCAAACTAAAGCTCCACCAAGTCAAACTCAAGATATTTGAACGATGATGAGTACACACTAGACATGTTCAGGTTGTAGTTATTACCCACCGGCACACAGTTAACCAGTCCATTTCATACATTTCAATGAAAAGAAAGCGGGTGAGTTGCAGGCAGATGAGATAATACATACTTGATGGAAGCTCTTGAAAACAATGCATTGTTGATCATAAACGTCAAGTAGCTCTGAGACCCTCTGTGTGTCACTCAGTCAGCGGATTGACTGGCTGCTGTGCACATTGTCTCTGTGTGAGAAAGAGAGAATAAGCAGAGAGCACTGTGCAGTTTCTATTGTTTGAACCTGCTGCAGGTAACACACTAAGTGACAGGGGCTTAACCTGAAGTCTGTGAATAAAGGGAGCTTTTTTTCAAAAGTAAGACGATGAAGGCAACAGTCACAGGTGAAGCTGGAGGAGGGGGAGGGTGAGAAAGGACATAAGAACAAACTTATGAGTGGTGAAAAACAGAGCTCTTAAGCTCTTTATCTCACTTTTTCAATATTCCCCAAAGCACAACTTCATCTAGCTATACTTTGTGTAATGAAACTGATTCATATAGGTACAACACAGTGTGAGGGATGAGAGAGAGAGAGAGAGAGGTTAAGAAAGAGACTCATGAATGAATTAATTCATAAGGATATATGAATTCATAGAATTAATGCAGTGCACCCCTTGGCTCTTGTGCACCAATCCCTCTCCTGATGAATTATAATTTCCAGGAAAACAAAGTCAACAACACATAAAACGAGGAAGGAATAAAGTTGGTTTTATTTGTACTCGTCCCTGATTATCCCACATGAATGCAGTGCAACAACAATGAGAGGTCTCCTCGCAGTCTCTCTCTTCAAAAGACGCGTGAATGACTTGACTCTTCAGACCTCAGCCAAAACACAATTCCACTGAGCGCCTGGTTAAGGTCACATCTGTTTGCATGATTCAGATGAGCTGCTTGTCAAAGAGAAGAGAGAAAAGTGACTGTTATTAAGAGATGCCTAATACATCTGAGGCTCCGGAGAGATGCTTTGAGCCACATAAAGGACAAAACTGAATAATTCTCCACAAATGATAGGCTTGAAGGCGGCACAACCACCATGTCTGCAGGAGGACATTTGAGTGTATGCGCACGTACAGTATGTATTATTGGTTTTGCCTTTACCTATTCAGGGAAAGTATTAACCCTTTATCGGGGAAAGTGACATAAATGATAACGACCCATGTGAGGTTGGAGAATCACGTGTGACAGATAGTGACGTCACGTCGTTAGACCAATCAGCAGCAGGTTAGGGTTACAGGGTTAGGTAACACTACAAACCATAACACTACATCTACATGAATAATTCATTCATTTTTAAGTCTTGTAGTGCCCTGCAAGAGAGAGGAGAGGAGCACAAGAATAAAAAAGAGTTGCCTCCTGGTGGCCATTCAAGAGTTTCAGGTACAGGCTTCACTTTCTGGTCCTGTCCTTCATTATAATACATGCCTGCTTATCTTATGTGATTCTCATGTTTTTTTGTATTGTGTGGGCCTGTGGGACTGAATATGATAAAACAAAACAAAAAATACAACCTGAATAGAAACTGTGGAGATGGGAGAAACTGGTAATGCAGATGGTGAGGTGGAGAATTGAAGCCAGAGTGTGATAATTAAATGTGTGTGAGGCATCATTATAATGATGACATATGTAGTCCGGCCCTCTCCTCTGCAGAGGAAAGGGTGATGATGCTCGGATGTGGCAGCTGGTGGGATTCAGAAAAGCCAGACTTGCCTTTCCCTGATATTAAGTGTGAATGTCCTTTTGACCTCTACCACATTAAATAGGCTAAATATATCAATGATCCTCTACTGTAGTAGAAATCCAAAATGACATAAAGAATATCCTAATGACTTTTAATACAGCGCTTCTACTACCGAGTTCTATTTTAGTTTGAATGTACTTTTGTGTGAGTAAAATCAGTATAGTGAGCAGGACTTTGCTGTCAGGTGCACAGAGCTCAGTGAAGACACAATGGTGGCTGCAACGCACACACACTCTCGCTTCACCAGTCATCTCACACACACTGACACATCTTCACCACCTGCACATATGGATTGTTTAAATTTGCCAAGTCTAGAAATAAAGCCAGTGACAGGTGTGGCAATACCATTACACCCCATATTCCTCATTATGACTCCCAGTATAATAAAGTTCGCCATAACAAAACCGAAATAGATAAATTAATTAACTGGGCTCACTTGTCAAATTTTCATTATCAAGTGAGTGATTTTCCACTGAAGTGTGTAATGTGGTGTGATGAATGTTCTGACACTGGAGCAGGAATACGTGAATGGAAGAATTAGGAGGGAACAAATGTTAAGATTTACTGGCACATTATGGTGAGCTAATGCGCTGATATAGATCACCCAGACTCCTGCTCTAGAATGTACAGTATGTGTATGTTGTGTATGTTTAAAGAACCACAGCATCCTGCCACAATTACAAGTTATTGGTCATTTTGGGTGATAGGTTTCTGCCAACCAGCTCTCACCATCAGCTGACTAAAGTGTGTTATAATTAACACTCTATAATGTTACCTGTCAATTTGAAGCCCATTCTGAGAAAAAGCATAATGTAATTTCCTTGGAGTGGAAAATTGCCAGCATCCCTGTCCACTACATGCTGTTTTGACAGGGATTGGGATTAACAGCAGAGGCAATAAGCAGAAAAGGTCAGGTTTCCCCAAATGTAATCAGCTCAATAGATGGCCCTCCATAAGTGCTCCATAAAAAAAAAAGTTTCCACATATCATATATAAGTGACTTCAACTCAGTCCTGACAAATCCCGGGATGTGTGGTCAGTCAAATCAAAGGCCACTTGCATCATTTTGAATAGAAAAGCACATAGCACTTTGTGTGCTCACAGATCCTTTTCAGTCTTCCAACCATGTGACATTATTGAAGGTCCTCAAACAAACATGTAAAAAGTGAGCATTTGTTTGCATTCTGTGGTGGGAGGAGCCAAAGAAAGAGACTGATGTTGCATACATTGTGGAAAAATGTTGTTTTAATCCACATTTTGAAGCAAAGCCTGGTCTTTTAAGTTTGAAATAGCTGCCCATAAGTGTTCCCAAGATGGATGTTGAACGGCAACACTTTCCTTGGAGGACTTTGGTAGTAACTAAACACAATCTGTACCCTTAACCTTTCTATTATCTCAGATTCTTTCTTGGGCAGTGTTGAGTGTCAGAAATTTAAATTTAAACGTGCACTGTCTTCTATCTCCTGTAAACACAATGAGAAGCCCTTGATTCACCCTGATTAGTTTGGTCTGAAAGCTGAGGCTACTCTTGTTGAGGCTTGAGGAATCCCATTAACCTTTAGGAGGCTTTTTAATTTCTAAACTATCTTGGTGCTGTCGGCCAAGCTTTTTATATGCTCTTTTCACAGCCTTCGCAGTGTTTATCAATATGTCAAGCCATTTGAAGAATGTGCATGCTGATGTGGTCTCACACAAGTGTTTGTGTTTTCACTCCTAAGCAGGTGATTTATTTGTGCTCCTTTTTGAGTCTTCTTTTTGCACACATTCTGTCTTTCTAAATGGCATATCTGTACAATGCATCTGAAACAGACTGAAAGTTCAGGAGTTAGTGCAGATTTACTTACTTTTTAAACACAAAAACAATAAATTCATCTTTTTAGCATTTAACTGTTAAATAGATTTCTATGCACATTTTTAATATTGCACACTTTTTAACAAGTCAATGAACTAATTGCTGCACATTTAACCAGAGGTGCATTAAAACTTTCAAATCAATAAAGTCAGCTAACTACATAAGATGAGGTAGCCTACTTCAATATCAGTGAAATACCGTATTTTCCGCACTATAAGGCGCACCTAAAAACCTCACATTTTCTCAAAAGCCGACAGTGCGCCGTATAATCCGGTGCGCCTTATATATGGACCAATACGGTAAGCAGCCGCTGACTTCACGTTCACCAAGACAGGAAGACAGCGCCGGACGACATACGCCACTATCTGCCAGTGGATCGTAAATGCCTGGGCTGATATATCAGTCTCAACTGTGGTCCGAGCTTTCAGGAAGGCAGGAATTGTCACTGAACTGCTAGACAACAGCAGCGACACTGACTCGATTAGTGACGACGCCGACGAGACGGAGCCGGGCATGTTGGATCCCGTATTCGCCCAACTGTTTAATTCGGACACTGAAGAAGAAGAATTCGAGGGATTCGCGGATGAGGAATAACTTGAGCTTTACATGTTTATTTTGTGTGTTGTGTTGCGTGACATTAACGTTTGAGCAACGTTGAGTTATTTATATATTGTTATTGCTTTGCACTATTTCGAGTGTTACTATATTGTGATAGCACTAACGTTTGATTTACCGTAACAGTATCAGACTGTTTTTTACGTGTTTATTGAATCCAGGAAAAGTTCCCCTCCACTATGTGATATAAATGTTGCACTACATGTTATACCCTGCTGTTGTTAAAAGATAAACGAAATACCACATCACATAAAACAGCTGTTTATTCATGTTGGGAGTAAACGGAGTTATCAGAACGCTGGTCTGTAATCTATAAATAAAGTTTGACTGACCTATCTGACTGTTTTGTTGACATTCCCTTTAGCGCAGCTCCATCTAATGAATGCATAACGTAACCCCAGCCTCTACTGTAGCGTCTATTCTATGCGCCTTATAATGCAGTGCGCCTTATATATGGACAAAGTTTTAAAATAGGCCATTCATTGAAGGTGCGCCTTATAATCCGGTGCGCCTTATAGTGCGGAAAATACGGTAACTAAATACATATGTTAATGTGCCACATTTCCTCTCTCTCTGTGTTGGTTCAATTTCAAACTTCGAAACAATGATAACAGTAAAACAGTGAAAATATCATCCCATAAATCTGCTTGTTTTTTTTTTATCTAACAATAAATGAACTTGTGCTTCTCGTGCTACTGGTGTTCGTACTCAGTGGAGAGTAAAAAAAAAACAGTTGTAACATAGATGTTATCTTCCTTGGGTTCACAGCTCATCTGCTTATAAAGAACACTTCAGTCAGGGACACTCTCATCATAATTAAACCCACTTAATGCAGGAAAATGGAATTTCCCTTAGACTTGGCTCCGCTCTTTAGATGCTCCCTAGTTGACCACCTTTGGTGTACATGGTGGCACGCTAAGACGAAACAGGGGAGTACAATGGCAGGAAACCCCCATATTATAATGAGCCAATGAATAACACTTTAAACTGACTGTTACACTCTGATCTGGAAAGCTGGAGGCTATAAGATGGAGTGTGAGGCAGCATTGGTGTGGCTGTGATGGAGTGTGATTAACAGGTTGTGGTCAGCTGGGGCGTATGACAACTGTGCACTGCATAAATACAAGATTATAACAGGTACAACAGTACCAGTACAAGGTTTGATTGAATGAATCACGGTTTTCAACAGAAAATTGCCCTTTCACTCATTGCAGGCCTTGGCAAGACGCTTCATCAGAAACAGGAAATGAGGTCGTACAAGGATGCACACCTCAAATAAGCAGTGTCTCAATTCATAAGGCTGCATTCTCCAATTGTGCAAGCGACAGTGGCTGCCCACTTGAAGGAGACAGAAGTCAGGCGCTGTGTGAAATGAGACGACAATGAGACACACAACTCGTGGTTACGTCACCAATTCCCCTTTCGTCTTCTCCTAATAAATTCCAGCAGGCTGTACACTGAAAGATAAATACCACGCTCCATATTTCAAAGCTAGAATCACAGTTCTTCCCACCCCTTGAAGCCTGACTGCTGGTTTAACTCCTGATTTCTGTATGCTGTAGTAGATGCAGGAATGCTAGAGTAGTTGCAGGAATGCTTGAATTTCTGGTGAAATAAATACAAACTTAATGTTGCTTTTTACAGCATGGGTAGTTGTTGTTAATGCTGGAATAGTGACCACTCCACTGAAGGGACGCGTACATGCAGCTGCCAAGCAACAGCCAGTAGGAATGCTAAGTCATCATAGTCCAGATTTCCCCAAGGCTGGGAATCCCAGAAATCTACTATATCTCAGATCGCTTGATTTACCCTAACCCTATGCTGAAATAAGAGTGGTGAAGAAGTGAGTGCAGGAAGGGTGGAGTCACGGCTGGTGTGTGACAGAAGGATAGCAGCTGCTGCCATCTGATCACAGATTCCATCTCCAGCCATGTTGAAACGATTCTGGCTGGAGTGAGCATGCGCACTCCCATACCTACGCGCGTACGCGATTACGTCACGGTCCTATCACGGCCACACACGCACACACAAAGACTGCACCACAATACAGAATGGAGATTAGATTACAGAACATATTAATAAAAACACAAAAAGGGATTTTGGTGTGATTCAAAGGCCTTATCATAACAACCCTGTTACACTTGCACGAACATCCTTTCATTCGACCTGCTCTACCCTAATCAAATCACTTGCTATCTTCTCATGTTAACCACTCCTATTCTCCTTTGTTTTTCCCAATCCCGTTGTAGGATTACAGCAGGGAGCCTAATCAAGCACTTGACTGATAAGCATCAGTTATTTGGTCTATTTACCAGTAAAAAAAAAAAAGAAAGAAAAAGGAAAGGTGGAAAAAACAACACCAACTTTTTATCCTTGTGTCAATTTCATATGTCTTCCAAAGCTGTTGGGAAACTGAAAATACAAGCTGCCCCTCATCTTAATTCTACAACTGAGAGTGCTGTGAGTTCGATTGTGTGCTGGCAGGGTGGTGATCGATGGGCTGACTGGCATGCATAATGTAGTTTGAGGGAAGACACAGTATTTATTTTTTTAATTTTTTAGCAGACACCCACCAGATTGACTCTGAATATGCTTAAATCCTCTCACCAACATTACCAGCCTCTTATAGTAGGGAGTGTAAATGTCAGCTGCAGTCCTCAGACCACAGAGACTAATAGTTTGTGGTAAACAGCAAAACAAAGAAGAGCTCAATAGAAGTTAGGAATGAAGTCACCAAGGAAAGGCCTTTGCATACCAGAAAGGATACTGTTCTTTGTCGTTTGTGCAGAAAGCCTCTGCTTCCAAGTACAAACTGCACGTTCTCCCCGGTTTATCTGTTCAGGAGGCTGTATAAACAATAATCTTTTCTATGGTGCATGCAAACAATTAAGGTTACAAAGGTTTTTTGTAAACGACCATCGGCATGTTAATAATTGTGTCAAGTTAGCAACTGTGTTTAGCTATCCTCGACGTGACCGTTCATCGTTTCCGGTTTAACAGGAAGTTTATCTTGAAAGTCTGTATCTGTGGGATTTTAATGCAACTTAACAGCGGTAAAGTACGAAGAAAACGGAAAAACGGTGACAAAGTTCAGAGGAAGATAAACATCACGAGGATTAAGTAGATAATGCATTTAACAGATAACAGTTAAGGGATTATTAGCACCAGTCAAGAGTGACAATCAGGTAAATTGTATTTTATGTCCTTTATTTAATGGCTAGCTATGTGAACGTTTATGCCTGCTAGCTTACTCAGTCTGCTATCACTGCTATGTCATTTGATTACGTCGGTCTTTCAAGATCGATTCAACTTTTTGACCATCAGATGGTAGTTTTTATTTTCAAGTGATTATACATTTCTACATATGGATAGTCATAATTGATAGATTAGTTAGCAAAAACAATATTTATTAAAGTTACCCTACCATCATGTCAAGTTAAGCAACATTTTAGTTTCAGAGAAAAATAAATAAAATGATTAATTCAACACATTTTCTTTGGGGCATACAATAACCATCTGAAGCAAATACACATGCAGTTGGAACAATAAATGTACTACTTTGTTTGATTGGACAGGTTTGTCACATGACCTGAGGGAACCCAGGAAGTCCTTGTTGCTGTGGTGTGTAGCTTCTCCTGACAGAATGGAGATCCACTTCCATCCAGCTTCTTCTTAATGGTATGTTTCCCAGTTTCCAGGTGGAGAAGCATCAGAGAGAAGATGAAAGCTGAGTGGGGAGCGGAACAGGTTGCCACAAGGTAAAATCATTTGTTTGTCTTGTCTTCTGAGGCAAAATAACATATGATAATGATCTTTTTCTTGTTGTTTTTCTTTTTAAAGCTGTATATATTATGTTGCCAGTTTAACAAGCACAAACTAATGAATTCCTCAACTGAACTGTGGTGAGTCCCCATGAACCCATGATGTTTAAAATGATTAGCTACATTTGAAATTTTTTTTACTCTATGGTCCAAATCTGTGACAGAAATTTTTATTTGACTCGACTGCAACTATAAAATACAGTACATTCAACACTCTCAAGACATTTTCACACTCACAAAGTTAAAACAGTACAATTGAGACAAACAATCATTCATGATTAATTTAGAGTGTCCAGTTTGCCTAATCCCCAAGGGAGAACATACAAACTCTATGTAGGAAGCACCTGTTCTGTCACGTTTTACAGTCATTTTTGTGTTCAATTTAAACCCATCGTTTGCAACCTTCATTAAACCTAGTATTCATTTGGAAGTTCAGCAGCACACCTACATTTATGATGTCCTTTCTGAAGCCTCAGATCACATAGCAGTAATATATTGCATAATTCCCACTACATTGTCACTCATCCATCACACAATATCCACAGCTGAAGGGAATATCCATTGTTGACGCAAGTGGGTTTAAAGCTTCTGCTATACTCCTCAACTTTCTCTGCGCCTTATTTTAGCTTAAGTTTATATCCCCCTAAACCAGAAAGTCAAAAGTAAATATTTAATGTCTGACTGCAATTTTTTTTTTTTAAACCTAAGATTTTTGTTCGATTTTAAATATTTGTTTGATTTTGTCCCGTCCCTCTGCTTTTTATTTTTTGGAAAATACAACTCTCCGTGTTTTGAGCTCATAACCTTCAGTCATCCTTTTTGTGTACCCGCTCTTGTTGCCCTGGCATGCAATGGCGACAGTCTCCCAGGGTATGGCAGTGACAGCTTCGTAGTGTCACCTTGGTAAGGGTTGCTCATTGATGAAGGAGGTTGTTAAGTGGAATGGATGTGTGATACTGACACAGCAGGAAGCACGACATGAGATGCCAGTGTCCTACTGAATGTCTTCTCCTGTCTGATGTCATTATGCCATGAACAGCCATGCTTTTGAGATTCACACAGTTCTGTCATTTTTGTTGATGTCACGGATTCAGTACCATCACAGCAACTGAGTGATGGTTGTGGTTCTGGAATTCAATTCCCCAACATTGATATTTTCCATTGATATTCAGAAAAAATATAAAAAAAATAGTTTTAAGCCTCGGACCAGGCTGACCAGCTACAACCATAAAACATTTTAAACATACGGGAATATGGAGAAAAAGGCAATAAGACATAAAATTCTAGCACTGTAACAATGGCAATTAATTTGTAGCCATCTGAATTTTCATGGTCGGAGAACTGTACAACTGTAAGGTTGATCAATCTGATATTTATATCTGAGAATTGCTGGGAAAAAAATCTTAAAACACAGTTGATATCATACTGGCCTATAGCCTATGCACAAGCATACAGTATAACGTTATTTTTTTTTACAATACTATTGCTTGTGGTGAGTAAACCTGGAATAGTTACATAATCATTTGCCACACTGCCGAGCTCTGTGAAGATGAAGCCAGGTGGAAAGGCAAATCAGATCTGAAATGTCTCAAAATGTTTCATGTTTATAAGTGGGGACAAACATTGTTACCGCATTCATCCAGAATTTAGCCCTAATTGAACAATGCCTCCCAATAAGGTGTTCAATCCACAGATCACCTTGATATACAGGTTCACAAACAGCCTTGTTTATTCTGGGGGATCTACAGATCTGCACCTTTGGGAACCTTTGTGACCCATAGTTACCCATAAAACCACTCTTTGCATAAGACTGCAGACATGTTTCAAATGTTTCTTCAGAGAAGTATCATTCCAGTTGATTAGTTTGTGCTTTTAAAACCCTGTCAGAATGTGTGTATGTGTTTCAGTTTCATTGTAAGATCAGAAATTCTCAGTGGCCATGTTTCAGACTAAATACCTCAGTGTGAGTGTAAGCCCTGTTTGCATCAGTGTAATTTGAACACTCTATTCTGCAAGTCAATATATTTTGTGGGATGATTGATGACGCATGAACAGTACATTTACAGTGTAGTACCAGTTTATTTTAGACACAAATAAAAAAGACAAGGATCCATCACTGGTTCGTTAATTCAAGCAATTTCCACTTATGGACAGATAAAAACATCAATTCATATCATCAGCCATTTCTCTCTAATGAACCCCTGTGTCTTTGCCTTCATTTATCTGTACTGCAATTTATCTTCACCTACATCTCCGTAATGTTTCCCTCCATCTCTGCCCATGCTTCCTGCTTCACATCTTCCCTTCTTCTGTATTTACAACCGTGTCTCATCTCATTTGTCGGACACTTCTGTCAAGGCCAACTTCAGAATCTCTTCATAAAGGGAACCAATTACAAAGTGTTCTTTTTTCCCCCTGGTGTGCTAGAGTCCGGTATTACGTGCTGAAGACAGAGAAGTGATGTGTAGCAGCTTTTGTATATATAACATGGCGGCAACTGATGAGCAGCTGTCTTTCAATTTGGGTGTTGCTTCCATTTTAAGAAACTTGCACCAGGAAAAAGTCATTAGGCGCCTAGAAAACTTCCGTTGCTCTGCATGTGTCATCTGGATCATTGGTTGTAGGTCTGTTCAATTCTCTTAGTGTTATCAACTAAAGTTAAATTTTACGTTGGTCAGCAATTTTCTTTTTCCAGTGTTGTAAGAGCAGGGATTTCTTTTGAGGGAGAAACGGTTAAGTGCTAGAAACCAGTGGTGGATGCTGCTCTTTGAAACAGGGAAAGCTCATTTCAGGCCCAGTTATTTATACCTAAATTCTCTCTGCAAACAAACAACTAGACCAAGGAAACATGACAATTATGTAAAACGGAAATGCTGTATGTTTTTATTTACAGTGTTCATGTACAAACAAACGTGGGCTACAGTACATCGCCGAGCAAATAACACACTATGACCAGCGATTTGTCTACAGACTTCCCTTACAAAATCCACACACAGGATTGAGGCAGAAAAGAGCTCCGCTGCCCTGCATGTTTCTGCAACGCTGGCAGTCAAAAACCTCAGAATAAATGGACACAGTTGGCAAGGCTCACAGCTTTCAAACTAAAACTGGGCCAGCAGCGTTTGGTAAATAGTTTTTACGATGTTTTAGAAGAAACTCATATACCTGAGAAAGAATATATGTTTCCTAGTCTGGCAATAAGGCACGAAGGATTGTTAAGTACCTCAATCCTCTGAGGATTTCTGTCAGCGATGCCATGTGGTTTCATTTCTCTTTATCAATGCTTCCTGCAACAGACGGTGAGGCATCTATTTATTTTTGTAGACATTAACCTTGTCTATTGTGTCAGCGAGTGTAATCTATCCTTCAGCACCTGTCAGTCTACAGCCATTTCTATCAGTCCAATTGCTTTAAGTTAGAATTTATGCATGCAGCTGTTCTTCCCTCTCTCTTCCCATCATCTATCCTTTCATCCGCCCATTCATCTACTTTCTACAGTCATTTTTTCATTGCCCGGCGCCCACTGTGTTGTCGCTAATCACTCTTTTTCAGCTTTGCCTCCAGCAACGATTAATGGTTTTCATTTACACTCATTTGGAAGCAACACCTGTGACCCATGAGAGCAAAGCAACGAGTAATTATGCCCATATCTGAAATGAGTGTGTGTGTGCGTGTGTGTGTGTCTGTGTCTTTGCAGTGAGAATAGCAAAAACAATAACTCTAACTTCACCAAAACTCTCCCTGTGTGTGCATGTGCAGTTTGTGTGTGACATCCAGTGGAGCTGGAAGTAATTACACAGATCCTTCACCTGAACTTTGTGTGTGTGTGTGAGTGTGTGTGTACCAGGTATTACTCGTGTTGTGGGGACCTAAATCTGTTTACACAGTCACATTATGCGGACTTGTCTTCCATATGGGGACAAAATATAACCTAATGTAATGTAAATGATTACATGTTAAGATGAAGACCTGATATATGGTTAGGATGAGGTTAAGGTTAGGCCAGTGGTAGTTATAGTTAAGGTCAGGCTCCAGGAAATGAATGATACAGTTATATAATGAAAGAAGAAAGTGTGTGACACTTAAAGGCCCAGTATATCTAACCATTGGGATGCATCCCATTAACTCCACAAACATGTGTGTAAATGAGCTTTTGTGTGTGTGTGTGTGTGTGTACTCTGACACGTCCCCTCATTTAGACTTGAACTTTCCAGCAGGGGTCACCTGTATGCTGCAATAGCGCCTTCATCTGAAACTGCACTCAGTGCGACAACATGCAATCTTTTTTTCAGCTTCAAAATCAACAACTGCTCACAGCGAAGATAAAACTGTCTGGGGGAGGGAAAAAAAACCTGTGATCTGTAGCAATAATAAAATCATTCTGTAGAGCACCTGATGGCAACAGACCCAACTTACCTGTGGGGTTCATTAGTATTTTTCAGTGATTGCTTCTGCAAAGCTATCCTATCTAGCAGTTCACATTCATGTGTTTTCAGATAGTTTGGATGAGAGGTTGCACAGGGGAACTGTGATTCCTGTGAATCACAAATAACTGTGTGGCTGCTCTAATCTGTAAAACATGGATGACTCAATGAAAAGCCAGATGTTCTGCAATGGAGATGCACCGCTCATACATCCAGTGTATCCCCAGCCTTACACACTCCACTGCACATTCATTCAATTGTCAGCAGCCAATTGATTTGCCCTAAGCGTTGCTGAACAATGTTGCCCTGGCCTGCGAGGAATTACATTTATTTTTATTAACACTGTGAGCCTTGGATATATTTATTTCTGAAGAAATACTATTTGGTGACAATCGTCCACATCCTTCCTCCTTTTGGTTTTATCATTATAAGATTGTAACAGAATTGTTTGACCTTGGCAGATGTTTGGGCTCCATTTTATGTCTTGCATTTTGTCTTCTTCCTTCACAGAATAACTTTCTTTTAACGGCCTTCATTATCCCTGCTTCCTTTTCATTAAAACACATTTGTATTGGTTCTCTCCCTTTTAACCCTTTCTTAATACTTTTTTCCCCCAGTTTTACTCTTTGTTCGGCCTTTTTAAAAAAAAAAAAAAAATAGTTATATCTTTCATCAGCCTGGCTGGAGGGTTATAGATCGAGATGGTAGGAAATATGAAGGTCTTCACTTCGAACAGATTCAGGGTTTACTCTGAAGCTGAACAGTTGGAGTGCATCTTTTGAAAGGACATGCAAGCACAGTACCGGTCAGAAGGAGGGGCATCCGGCGTGGAAAAAAAAATCTTTCAAATATGTGGATTACTGACAAAGCAGGTGATCTGCAGTGGCAACCCCTAGAGGCGGAGAAAGAAAGTGTTAAATGATGGGTGATACATGGTCGAAAGCAGACCCACTCACCGTTGAGGATTAACATTATTCACCACCTTTACATAATGGGAAAGTTAACTTTTTCTCTCAAAGTGCAAAAAGAAAGGTTTTACAAGATTTGGTCTAGATAGACAGTAAGATCTGACTTTATTTGATTCGAACTCTGTGATGACTTGCTCTCTCTTTCCCTATGTCTTTTGTTTTTCAGTTCTGTTTTTATTGTTCATTATGTTTTAATTTAAAAAAGAATTTCATGAATGAAAAAGCAATAAAGTACAAGACACTCCCAAAGTCATGTCTGATGCAAAGTTCTGACAATGCTTTTCCCAATAAAAGGAAAATATCTTTTCATATTGAACTTGATTGAATCTACCTTTTGAAGACGTGACATTATAAAATGGCACATTATAAAAGTAACACCCTTAAAAGGTAAACGAGGTCACTGCACTTCAGTTGAAGATTGTGTTATTGATATATTACTGACCTTTAATTCAAATTTAATCAAATAAAATCCCTCTTTGTAAGTCTGCATGTTATTTTCACTTCTTTTTGCTTAGTATTGTTCTATTTTTTTTGCACTGAATAGGGTTACACTTTAAAATGTTCATTGTACCAGTTACCGTGACTATAAATATTTTCTGATTCCTGAATTAATGCAAAATTTGATGTGGCCTCACCTTTTTGACTTTAGAATTATTTTCAAGAATACCAACTAGATGACTGTCCCTGAACTAAGCCAGTTGTCAGGTCAGCTTCACAAAAGGCTTAGGATATATACCTGCTATTTAGCCACATATATACATATTGTGTGTGTGCTCGTAGTTACTGAAATATATCCTAAGAATTTGCCCCTTAGCTGCCCATACTGTTTGTGTGAGAATTGTACGATGGCGTATTAGGACCGCGCATGAAGGAATACATGTTTTTTTTTGCCATGACGAAATTAATTCGAGAATAAAGTTGGACATGTTGACCTTAATCTTTTATCTGAACAGTCAGGCTCAGACGTGGTTGGAATGTGAATGTGAGTTTCTGACCTGCTGAAATTCTTTGCTTGCGTGAAAGAATATCACAAATATCAAGAACTGAAGTTTGTGAACCTGGACACCCTGTGTCTGTCCTAAACTGCAAGAAGAGAACTTTATTCTCAAACTTTTAAGTTTAATCTAGACATGGCAAAACAAATAAAAATATTTATGCTGGAAATACCTTCTTCACATTGGAAGAAATGCAGAGCCCATTGCACAACGGCAGACAATGTGCCCTCTTGGAGTATCTCATCAAAATGTGTGCAGAAATCACATCTATAAAATCAAATAAAGCAACATCTCTCAGAACACATTTAACTAAAACGCCCTGATGTTGCCTTTTTGCATTCATCTTGCAATTTAGCGCCCTCTTGCTGGATTGACTACATGTCGTTGCATCTATTGTTTCTCTGTTCGTGGTTGTTTCCCATTGACAAAGGCTTTGAAGTAAAGGACGGATGGACATTACCACATGTGCATTGTGGATTGTCTGTGTAAAGTAAGCAACCCGTGATCACCTGAACCCAAACATACATTTCCCCCAGCAGCTGCCCTTGAGCAAGACTCTGAACTGTGCTGTGCTGAAAGTGCTCTGTAGGAGTGTGCAGCAAGTGAGACAGGTCTCTGAGGGTTAACCCCACACACTTGTTTATAAGCAAAGAAAAGCCACAGCATACTGTATATTGTTGTTTTTTTCACCCTGCTTCTTCCCTGAGCTCTTTACAGTGATATCTTTTGTAGTGTAGACAAGGTCTTTCTGTTGCTAGCAGAGATGCAGGTGAGAGTCTCTGAGGATTTCAATAAAGAGGAGTTGAATCGAAATCAGCCACAGCCTCTGGGTTGTACAGCCGCAGGCTCAGTCCTGCAGGGATTTGGAGTGTGTTTTGCCGTGTGGAATCCATCATGTTGGATGATTGAAGTCGTATACCTGTGTTGAGATGCTCCCACAAGACTCTGGCTATATGTGTGTGTGTGTGTTTGTGTATATTTGTTACCTGTTTAAGACTTTTTTGGCATAAACACTGACCTTGTTCTCATGGGGACCAAAACCCAGTCTTAATAAGGCAGAACCTAATTTCTATGGAACTGGTTAATTTTGGGGCTAAGATTTGAATTGGTTTTGGTTAAGGTTGGGGTTAGGCATGAAGTGGTTTTGGTTAAGGTTAGGTATAAGGCTTTGTTTAGGCTGTCCAAATGAGTGGGAGTCAATGTAGTGTCCTAAACGGAATAGCTCTGCAAACCTGTGTGTGTGTTTGTGTCCACAGGTGCAGTTGTGTGTGTACATGCAAGACTGTGGACATTACGTTTTCCTGAAAAATGGCTGATGTTGATTTAGCATGATTATTGTTTGGCGCACAGTAAATGACAAACACGCAGTCGGTTTTCAAGCGAGTGAATTGCCCCGGCTCTATTAATATTTTATAAACCGAGAAACCCCTTTGGGATCTGCAAAGGGATGTGAGGGAAAGTTTGAGAATATCTGTATGCTGGAGTTTGTCTAAATATTTACATATATAAATAGCACACACTTGTGACTTACTGCATTTGTTATGGTAAGAATAGAAAGAAAGTGTCTTTTAAACCTGGAACAGAGAAATTAAGCCTTTACATGCATTCATTTTATTATCTCTATATTAAATACACGCTTTTTGTCGTACCAAGACGCTTAGATTAGTTGTTCAGATTGCATTTAGCCCTTTCAGTACATTGCAATGTTAATATTAACAAAGACAATATCACATTATTAATTTAGATATTTAGACTTTTACTAATTTAGAAAGAGTGTGTATTTTGAACCCATGACACAACTCAGATCTTCAAGATCCAAATAATGGCTCTGTAAAAAAAAGGAAAAGATTATTTTGTTTTCAAATAACTTTTCTCAGCAAAGTTTTTGAGTTCAAGGTTAGAGTGTGTGTGAGAGAGTATGAGACTCAAGGAGGATTTAATGATACTTACTAAACTGTAGAATTGTTACACCATACACACATGCACTGTTGCTAACACACATGGACAAGCACATACACACATATTTGGTATAGCAACCAAATCCCTTTAGATCTCACTCTATCTGATATTCCGTGGATGGATAGACGGGAATATACAAGGACACACATAGTTGAATTTACTTACTGCACATCACATACTTTAATTTCAAAAATCCTTTCCTTGAAATCTTTGGTGAAGCTAAATAGAAGGATTGGCAGTCTAACAGAGAATCTGAACCAGAGTGCTTTAGTCACAGAAAAAATAATCTCTGAAATTTCTGATGCACTTTCACCCCTGCACAGCTTTGTGAAAAAATATCTAGACTGCCGCCACCACCAGGGCCAAAATAATCCATAAATGCTCTCTTAAAACTTTAGTTAAACCAAAAAGTTCCATTTCAAAAACTGACTAGCAGCATGTCTTTTGAGACTAGCTTCTCTGAATAATTCAGACCGCACTGTGAACACTCTGCATTCTTCATCCAGTCCTGAGAGCTGCTGACAGTGCAGTTTGAGGTCTCTGCTCACCTCAGTAACTGGGAATAGCCAAACCTTTCCTACTCATGGCACAATCTATGACAAAAGGTGAGTGTTTAACTTATTCAAGAGTCAGCATTTGGGAAGAAAACCAATTCATGCAACAAATTCACTACTAATTACAATACAAAAACAAATTTGTAACATAGTTTGTGTTGGAACAAGCTTAAAGTGTCTGCAGTTCTTTCGGAGAAATATTGTTTGCGTCGCTTCCTTATTTATGTCAGATCTGTTTATGGCGGACGGGAGCAGGTTTTTAATCAAATACACACAGAGGACGCCTGAGGTTTCAGTCTTGCCTGCCATGGCCCAGTGATGTGGATTCTGCTAAAGCAGACTTGTATGGTGGATCAAAATGTACCTCTGGCGACTAACTTTCACTGGCAGCTCTGCTCCATAATCACAAGGTGATAGTGGAGATCTTTGTGGAGCCACAAAGGGAAGAACGTGCTGAGGATGAAAATGCAACCTATTGTGTCGTGACCTCTAGACATTGATCCCTGGGTTCTTCAGGCACTTTTGATTTATATGGACACTTACTTTTATGTTGTTCTTGATGTCTTAAAACAGCACCGGTACCTGAAATGAGAAATTGGCATTGTGATTCAGTATAGAAACCAGTGCCATACTGCCGGAGTATGTGCTCAGTTAGTTTAGCTATTAATAATATTGTGAGGCATATCATAGATTCAGGTTGTAGGGTTAGAAGATTCAAATTCAGGGGAGAGCTAAGTGGGACTATACTTGTCCTGAAGGACATGTTCTACTGGCTCCATTCACTACTGCATAGTGACAACGCTACATGATAAGAAGTATATGTGAAGACATAACACATCGTCAGAAACCTTAAGTCTAGGTGAGAAAATGTTATATTTTTGCATATATATATATATCTGTCCAGTGAAGGTAAGTCCTCCTATTAGCTTTTACCTGACTTTGCAGTGTGAAAAAATCTCAGCTAGATTTCTCTTTCGGTTGGTCTCCATTACAGATCTGCTGTGCATTAGTTATGATGGATGTCTTCCTGCTCTAGTTAGGAGCAGAGAAAGACAAGAAACGAGACCATTCACTTCCAATTAATGTCATCCAGAAAAAGTGCTCATGGCAAACTCACAAATCTGGCACCATGCCCTTCTAACAAGCCTAAATCAATTAAGACGAAATGATCATTTACCAGTGTAATTAGCCTACGCATTAATGGTTATTACTACAAAACACATTTATTCGTCAGTTCTCTTGCTCTCTTTATCAACCTCCCTCCTAAGACCAGGCATTTGATGCTAAATGGGAAGTGTGCAATCAGCTAAATTGAATTTAATTGATTTATTAATTAGGCACATTTAAATGAGTCGATAATGAGTCCATTATAGAATAAAAGGTGGGTGGGGACTTTGGGGTGTCCCATGGGTGTCAGGGGTTTATTACTAAAAAGGGAAATTTCAACTTGGCAACAGAGAAATACCCAGGTTGATATAATCCCTTATTCTCTCCATAACCCAGAAAAGCTTCACTCCAAGGAGATAGTCTGAAAAGTCACCAAAGTGTCTCTGAGAAAAAAAAAAGTAAATCATACTTGATGGGACTGTGATCCTGTCTCCATTAAAATACAGCAGTTGTACTGAGCACATGGTAGCCATCTCTGAGCATCAGTGTGTGATGGTAAAAATATATATACATATATATATATCCCACATGTGATTGTGGGATATAACAATTAGAGTTTATTGGACAGTATATTGGGCCCCTTTAGCAAATGTTTATTTTCTGAAAAAATCTACCAACTTTTTGAACAAACCTACCTTCTTTGGTGAAAGGTACTGGCATATTCTCTGCAAGCAAGACTATTTTTTTTAGCTTATACAGTTTATTTTCCTCAATGTAACTGATTTTAGTCTCCACTAATAAGGTAGTAAAATTCAGATTTTTTTTTTCTCTCATCACAAGGCAACAAGGTAAACATATGTGAAGGACACCATCAATCAGTCTCTTATATGGACAGTGTCAGCTTGAATAACTGGTAAATAAGTCTGGCAAATAGGGGAGGCTGGCTACAGTAATGGTAACTGACTGACTCTTCAAGTGGCTATAAAACAGTTGAGATGCTTTGCAAAGTGATGTGAATAGCTTCAGCTAAATTAATTTAAAAACTAATCTAAACAACTGTATACAAGTTAATTCAGAATGAATTAGCTATTGGGTGTGGGACTTATTTAACTAATCCCACACTTATAAATTGAGACTAATAGCTAATTTTTGTAGCCAATGATATGCAACAGACTAAACATTAAGTGGATACTTCACTACAAACGGGGGAACAGACAGTTGTTTGTGAGATTTAAAAGTTTACAGAAATAGACAGTAGACAGTTTTTCACCTTCTTTGAATGTTACGACCTGTAAACCTGTACACATAAACATTCATTTAGAGTTCATCCTTTCAGGCTCCATCTGACACTTTTAGTTTACTAACATGATGAGTTGTGTAGAGCAGAATTCTTACTGAAGACTAAAGATTGATGAGGCAGTAAAATAGTGAAACGGGGAAAGAAAGCAATGTCACTCCACAGACACATGCAAAAACAAAAGTCACAGCAGATGAAGAAGAAATGAAAGAGTCACAAAATGACACTCTGAGTTACATTAAAAAAATATTGAAAGAAGGCGACAGCAAATTAATTCACCTATAGGTGCTATGTTCAATACACAGAGGTTTAACCAAGTCGATTGTCGATTGTCAAGGACCTCCCCCCCGTGTCGATTTTTTGTCGATTTCTGCCCTTTTTTTTTTTTTTTTAAAGCAGCAGTGCGGAGGGTGGAAAATATTCTACTCTGTACTACTTAATTTTAGGCTCAAAAACATGGCTTTAATGCCCAATATTGACCATCAAAGCAGTGACCGACAACTAAAAGAAACAAAAAGAGATCAATCATCCTGTTCTAATCACAAATAAAATAGTTGATAGAGATGTGCGGATGAGCTGTATTGTCATCCGCACCCGCTGCTAAATATCAATAATCCACCCGCAGCAATGGTTTTTTTTTTCAACAAATAATACCCGCACCCTCCAGCAACCCGATCATCATTCATTGTAGTAGTCTGCTGAACATAATATGTTGTTATGGAACACAGTAGCTGCGCAGATCCTCAAGGTCAACTAATTTCTGCCTCATTTCAGATCTAGTCAATATGTTAACCTACGTATTATTAATTTATTTATTGGTTTATTTATTTAAACCGAGACCCACCCGCTCCGTGGATTATTGATGTCCGCGGGTGTAACCCCCAACCGCGCATCTCTAATAGGTGAATTTATCTCACCATTTTGGCCTAGTTTTTGTTCAAGAACACAAGCATGTCCACGTGTGTTTGGGAAGAAGGCGAGTGCGGAGTCTATTCACTATTAATCCCGCAGCAGTGAAAACTCTCTCCGCTGGCACGGATGTGGCAGTGATGCAGAGGTAGACTTTCGTAGACGCTCGTTAAGTGTCCACCAGAGTGCAGGATCTTGACTGGGTGAGATGCCATCTTCATTTTTGTAGTGCACTTTATGATGTTTATTTGAATAGGCAATGTAATAACTTGAAAGACAAAATGCAATTCACAAATACACATGAAAATCCCACAAGCCCCGCCCCCCGACATTTTGAATCTATTTTTTGTGTCGATTGTCGGTCGTTTTGTCGAAAAAAAAAAGTCCCATCCCTATTTTGATGTGTGTTGATGCTGACATTGGTTGTAATGGTGATGGCAATTGTGTATGATGGCAAACTAGTTTCCACATGTGATTGAGTTAATCAGAGTTAATCCTCTCCCATTGTATCACCTGTTGTCCTATCCTATCCTATTTACTCCTCTCCTATGCTCAGAATACTAAAATGTAATGAATCTGTTTGTGTCTTTCTTCAGTTCAGTATTAAGGATTCCAGGTAATAGTCGAGGTTTACACACATCAACACATCAATAGGTCGTCTACCTGCATCGCACAGGGAATTCCACAGAAATAAATGCTGTTGATTTGTTCAGTGATTCTGCTAATTGTGTTTACTGGCTTCAGCATTAGGATTCAGTGGCACTGATTTTGTTTGTTCACATGCTAATCATGTGGTTTTAACGATTAAGACAATTTTGTTGTTTATGTGGCTGCAGAATCACAGCGCAAAAGTGAGGTGCAAGGCACAAATGGGGTTGTATTTAGGTGTGTTTTTGGTGTAACATCATTTAAGCCAATCATAGTTTTGCTTGTCATTGCCTTTAAAATCCAGGCGTGCCTGTGCCTGGCACATTGCTATTAAAATGGCGAATGCAGGAAACTGGAAATGTGAACAGTTCTCATGCTAAGGAGATGGATAAATGCAAAATAAAAAAAAAGAAATCAGAGCTTAAATTAGTGTTTAAAAAGAAAGGTTTAAGGAGCTTTAAAGAAATTTGCCAAAGGCAGGTTTGAAGTGAAAAACAAGCAGTAGACTTCGGTGGTGATGTGACAGGAGCGCATGGTCTCACATGATGAGCAGCTGCGACTTTAGCTGCACTTTAGATGAAACCTAGCGTTGGCACTAATGTGTGAGACACTTTGCTTGTTTGTATTTTCATTCTCAGTTTAATCAGCCACATGAAGAGAAGAGACAGAAGTACACTAGTAGATATGAGTCCTGTAATCTTGTGTTAAGGATGAAGGATGCGCCCGTGTCTGTGTGCTTTTACGCACAGGAGGGGGGCTGCAGTCTCATCAGCCGGCCCCCCCATGCTAATAAGTCCTTGGCCGGTGGTCCCTCTGTCCTGTAGACTGCACAGGATAAAGAAATTACATTCAAAATGCATTTAACTGATAAGGAAGAGGAGGAGGAGCGAAAATGTGTCCTTATGTGTGACACAAGGACAGTGTATGTGGATTGTGCACCCGTCTATGTTGTCACAGCTAATGCGCGGCTTAGATACACAACATGGGCACTGGGCGCGAAAATAACAACTGTACTGGTTGGACACGACTAATGACACTTGCACTGCAGTTTGTGCTAGGCGTAAGTTTGAGTCTGAGTTTGATTCACCCACTCTCGTCCCAAATTTCTTTTTTTCTTTAACATGCATACAGCCACATACACGCAAAACCACCACTCCTTCTCCACAGGATACCCTGTCATTGTCTTCTTCCTTCAGCCTGTCTCACAAATCCAATTTATTCTTTTATTTCGGCACCACGCCAGAATGTCTTGCACCTCCTGCTTCAGGCTGTGTTTAAAAACTCTTGTAACCTTGACCCTGCCTATTGTCACAAGCATCTCTGGGGAAGTCAAATCCGAGGTCATATCCACCGTGGCCTGTCATTGGGTGAGCCAGGCCTGATTTTCACCTCCATGCTCCTTAATTGGCTCAGATGGTGATGGGGGACAGTAACGGGAACCAAAGAACAGGAGGAAGAAGGAGAGAAGGAAAGGTAGAAAGATAAGGGGCAAAATAAAAAAATACAGTAAAGACAGTAGAGGATTCGATGAGGGAACGCGTTAACGCAAAAAAGAGGTAAAAGTAAGTTAGAACAGAGGCAGATATGACAGAGAATGAAATGTGTCGATGGTTTTAACATGAAAGTAACAAACATTACTAATCTAACCACAACACAAGACAGACTTGCGAGTAGCCACTGCTTCATAGGCTGCTTGAGTAGCCTATAAAGTAGCAAATAAATGCAATTTTTAGACCAGTTGTCATCCTGCAGTTGACACAAATAGCAATATCAATAATGAATGAATAAAACATTATCACCGTCATGCAGGATGCAGAACAGGAAATGAAAGGATAAATGAGAAGCACACAATAGAAGAGCGCTTAATTAGACATTGTACACCACCTCTGTTTCTCTTCTTTCTCTTATTTGTATTCAGCTTTCCTCTTTCCTCCCCTTGCAACTTGTTTTTCATGTTTGTCTCATCTTTGTTTCGTCATCTCTGTCTCTTCCTATCGCGCTCCTAATGAAGGTGGGCCTCAGTAATACAGATGGTCATTGGAGAGTTGAGGTGGGCAGACTGACATGGTTACAAAAACGGACACACACAAAGGAAGATGCAAGTATACAGAGCCAAAGGAAGGTGAGAGTTGAAAAGTTTCGGAATAGTATGACATGCAGAAATAGCAGAGGAATGAAGGGAGGAAAGAAACAAAAATAGATGGAAAATGAAGAAGAAAATCAATACATCCAAGTAGTATCATGGCCAGTTCAAATGCTTGGTCATTTATCATCCAAACTATTACACTGTTATCCTTTAATAGTTTCATTACAAACATACATAGCACTATGAGTTTATGACTGAGCGTGAAATAAAATCCTCACGACCTCAACAAAACATCCTCTGCTGAAAATCTTTTCTTTTTTTGTAATATTATTATTGTTATTTAAATACAACTTCCTACAGTCTTGAAAAGTGGCTCTGAAAAGTTTTCTTTGCAGCTGTGGTGATGAATTTTAAGTGAAATGAAACAACTGGTGTCCTTGTTTAAGTCTTAATAATGATTTCTTTTTTTTAACTGAATTTAGTCGATTATACAATAACTTATTCTCTGACAACCATGAATAATTGTGTGTAGAATGTTGCTGGAGAAGACATTTTGATGCCAATGTTGAGTCACTGTCCACATGGCACACTTTAATGTTATAGTTCCTTTTTTTATTTTATCTGTTATCATGATATTTCCTAAGGAGATCCAGCCTTAGCCACAATATACAGTTGTTTGTGTTTGGCGACTGTATATTGCAGATGTGTATTTTGGAAACTCCCTTTCTCTAAACAGTCAAAATTCTTCTTTAGGACATGCATTTCAGAATATGTTTAAACTTTACTTATTCAGATATTCTGCTCAATGTTGACATAATGCACTGCATAATGTCTGCAGATTAACATTTATGCTGCAATTTCCCACATCTCATACTATATAATGAAGTGTATTGGATTCACTTCTGGTGGCTGGGAAGACCACCGATCTCATTATCATGTTCATGAAATAGTTAATTTGCTTTGTGACAATGTGCATGATCATGCTATATGCAGACCAGACCATCGGACCAGGCTATGTTCAGGTCATGCCGAGGTTGTGCCCATAATGCAGCCTCAGATTTCTGTTCTTGGCTGAAGAAAGTGACCTGATGCCCCTGATGTGCATTTTTTTTTTTCCAATAACCATCTGTGGTTGCTTTCACAAAGGTGGAAAGTTAAAAAAGAACAAGGCATCAAACTACTTATCAAACATTTAATCTTAGTTAAATTTCTCGACACCTGATGTTCTTTGCTTTTTTGACAATGAACAAACACTCAGCAGTTTCTGAGACAATAGATGTTACTGTACAGCATTTGGAGGTGGCCAGTGTTGCGTGTCGCTTGGACGAAATCCAGCTGCTTAGTGATTTCGCAACATCTGTGCAAGTGAACATATGCTGCTACTTGTGCCCCCTGTCCACTTTACACTGTACCAGTAACCCCTGACAAGTGGACGGCACCACTCTGAGTCAGGCACATGAACTACTTTGTCACACATTGACACAAATTATGACTCATAACAAGCCTATCCAGTTCAAGTGTTCACTCTGAGATGCTTTTCCGTTAATGAGGGCAGTGATGAGTGGCTATCCGAGTTCCCGTCCTCATTCTGTCAACAATAAGCAGTCTGATCTGTCCTTTGACTTCTCATCACACAAGGTGTTTACAAACACAGGCCTGCTGCCCACGGACTGTTTTTGTCACTGCTGTGAGTAAACAACTCTTGAGTTTGAAAATTACAAACGCTCATCAGTTTCATAAATTAGCCACAAATCACTGAGATCACATTTCCCCCAAATCTGACTCTGAATCTACGTTATTAAGTATATTCCACTGCTGCCATACAATGCACAAGACAAATCTTACCCATGTATAGCATTGTTTTTGCTGAATATAGTGTAAAACATCCTTGTCAGGGAGGATTTTTCTGACACTTGAAAAAAGCTAATTATTTTTCATCATTCATTCATTGTCTGACCGCTTTATCCTCCACATGAGGGTCACGGTGGGCGCCGTGTGTCCCGGCTGACATGGGGCGCAAGGTGGGGTACACCCTGGACAAGTCGCCAGGACAATCTTCTTGCTGTGTGGCAACAGTGCTAGCCACGCGATCCACCGTGTGAACCCATAATCATCATTATGTAAAGCAAACTAACCTCTATTAAAATGCAATGTATAAAATAAGTGCCACCATAAAAATGAATTAGAACATGGCCTTGATACTAATTAGTGACTACTGTGGACTTGTGTGAAATGCAGTCCTCTCAGCCTCATAAAGCCAGCATAACACTTAGACAATATTTTGTCTTCTCTTAGCATACCAATCTTGTATTTAATTCTTCTTTTTCAGCCATCTATTGTTTTCATTTATGCCACCACTCTGTCTCAAAACAGTGCTGTGTTTATTATCCCTTACCCTTCAGGCAACTCTTCAGCATGGGCAAGAGCAGTTTAGCACCATTTAATGCAAAGTGTTTACCAATATGTTGGAATGAAACCTGGATCGATAGTGCATCTCTGTTCCTCTAAACGTCTTTAACACCAGACTCCCGACGCCACTCTCAGGCTTGTAATTGTTTCTCTTGGTTTTTGTAGAAAATCAATCCAGCAATGATTGGATCCCCCGTCCCCACCCTATCTTAAAGGTCCCATTACAGCCTTGGTGATAACACGCGTATATATTGGTTGTCAAGTTGTTGTTTGTGCATTTATTTTCCAATTAGTATTTCCTTTTTCATTACTCCTGTTTTCTGAATGACTGACTGATCTCCCTGAATGTATAAAAAATCCCAAAACAAACAGCCAAACAACCAAAGAGCAAACAAGAGATTCCGAAAAAAGCAACAAGGTCCACACATAATTCAATTGTTGCTATCCAAAAGTGTTCAACAGGCAAACGATATTACAATCTCAAAATCTATTTATTTTGTGTGTTTGCAGTTGTCTTATGGCTAAAAAATAATTTGGCTACATTTAAAAATCTGATTTATAAGGGTAATATTGTGTTTCCCCATGTTGACATGCAGCACCACGCAATGTGCATGAGGTCACTGTGAGATTACTGCAGTTTCAGTGTTAGATTAGCTGTATAATATATTGTGTTTGTTCAGCTGAGGTTTAAAATATCAAGATTTGGACTTCACGTTTTATAGGCATTGGTGGTGAATGTGAATGGATCCTCAGAATAGGACTAAACTGACTTGGGTTTGATGCATGCATGGTTTTGGGTGGGATTTTGTTTCAAGTTCTGTCCTCTTTTATACTGGTCCTGAGCCTGTCACTTGTTCAAAACATCCATCCGAGTACACAAATATCCCTCCCCCTGTTTTTTAATAGTTAGCCTCATACCAAAAAAACATCAACACATGCTGCCTCAACATATGCAGCTTCTTATTCTGGCCGTTACTGCAGTGTCCCTCACTTCACATTTCTCAGTGCTGTCCTGCAAGACATATTTCTTTGACTGTATTGGATCAAACAAAGCCTTTGTAACATCCATCTGTCTCATCTCTCTGTATCTGTATTTTGCTCATTTCACCAGCAGCAAAATATGGGCCTTGGGAGAGTCATGATCTTTGAGCAGTGAGTAATGAAATAAATCTAATCGTTACAGAAAATCAGCTTCTCTTTCACTCAGACTGGATAGTGTTTTAGTTTATTTTACGTAGCATTTTATTTTATTTTTTTAAAGGCATTCAAAATATTTATTAACCACAGAAATGCTAAGATAAATATGAAAAAAAAACAAATTAACTGCAAAAAAATTCAGATGCCACAGGTCATCTATTACTCAGTTAAACCGATGTTTAAAACCACGGATACTTTTCAATGACACGGGTGACTGTAATGACAGATGGAGACAAAATGTCCCCCCCAAGATTACAAATGTGTTTTGATTTATTCACACATTAACATGACTTGGCACCGTTTATTCACTGAATACTAAAACCTAAAAACATCGTAGTCTCAGAGTGCTCACCACACTCATCCACACAAAGCAAACAAAAAACGAGTTAATCATAAATTGTGAAGGACATGCAAAAAAATTACCAAACACATGAGGTGTGAAGAATACTCAGGCTGGACATGATTGCAGCTGCCCCTACACACACACTCACACGCACACACACACACACAGAAAGAAAAACACGTGTTAGCTAAGAAAAAATAATAATTGACAATGAATACTGCACTCTTAATAGTCTAATTATTCTTGGGAGCAAACAATTAACGGTCTCAAGTGGCTGGTTTTACAAATATATATATATATAGATAGAGATATAATTGATAACGAAGGAAGGAGTAAGGGCTAGAAACAAATGCTAAACAAATTAAACAAAAATCCCAGCTAACAAGCGCAAACTCAAAACTGAACGAGCTTAATTTAAAGCAAAAGTCAACCGAGGAAGATTTAATTAAAAGAAACAGATTCTAACTAAATGAAACAGCAGTGGCAATCATCATCTACAATAAAACAAATGAAAAGCTATTTAGATCACTGAAACGAATGTTTGATTCAAACAAATAGAGTCGGCGTTGTACCTCAGACACGCCACTCCTCACAGGGGAGAGGACGACTGGCACACAAACGGGAGCCAAGGCATATGCACATTTAAACATCTTAAGGAGGAGGGAAGGCGCACAGGAAAGTACACAAACAGTATTTTTAGATACAAATTTACGTCAAGCCTACCAGCGTGTTTCACAATCAGACCATTGTGACAGCACACCAGGAAGTTGAGAGCAGTGAACTTATATAGGCTAATCAGGCTGATTGAAATGGAAGTGGGAGTGTCAGCCCAGCAGTCCACTGTGAAGGACACAGGGAATTTTCTTTCATGCAGGTGTGTTTCATGGACAGTATGGGCAGGACCAAGGAATTCCCCTAATCTCTGAAACACTTACCGATACCGACTTTGGATTTTGTTGCAGCATAGGTAGCTGTTGCCAAAGGGCCAGCTTTCCACCAAAGGGCTGTTCACTGCCTTCTTAAACAAGTCACATAAACCCTCTCATTAACCAAAGATTTGATTGAAATGAAAGACATCCAGTGCAACTTTTGTGGACATGTGCATTCCCACATGCAGCCCATCTGGACAATTTCAGGAACACGTCCAGGGATCAGCAGGGCTCTGAAAGCAGGTTTAGGCTCTGTTAACTCCACAGTCAAAGTGCACTAATTACTTGGTTGGTTACAATCGGGATGTGAAGAGGATTTTAAGCAATACAGTAAAAACTGCTCCAGAAAATGATCTCCCATCCTACCTTTAAGAACATGATTATGAAATATTGAAAGTGCATAGCAAAGCAAATCAAGGGGTCTCTGAACAGCTGCCCGACTGCCCCGGATGTGATAGTAACATGTAGAAATAACTGCAGTATTCTAAAAGAAAATCTAAGTGGTTAGACCAAATTCATATTGACTATTGTTGAGTGAGTAAACATTTGTGCCTGATGTAAGAAAGTGCCAATAAAGAAGTCCTTGATTCGCCCCACTCACAAGTAAGAAGGTCACTCTCTGATCTTGATGTCAAACTTAAGGTGACCAAAATCTGATTAGCTCATCCTTTAATCCTAAAGTGGACATTTGTGCCAAATGTGAATGGACAAACAAACCACATAGCTCTGTCTCACTGTGTATTCACCCGTCATCCCTTCTTTCCCACTGGCTAATAGCTGTGCATTAACAATTTAAGTTGTTTGCCTTTTTAGTCACGCCAATTGTAAGATCGCTTTTGGTTAGGCAGTAGTTTTAATGAGTTTCTACTTATCCCACCGAGAAAAGGCAGGAAGAGATACTGCTCCTTTTCTTGCTTTTTTTTTTCTATCTATCCTCTGTCTTCCTGCCCTCCAGTCAATGTATGACTACTGAGCACTTATTGTTACAAATTTATACAAAATGAATAATATCTGAGGCATTTTTGTGTGTGTGTTTGTTACACATTCATTTTCTAGAAGGACAGTACAATGGCACAGTGGTGAACACTGTCACATTCACCTTTAGAATTAACCAAACCACAGTATGTGGGAGGAGAACCACTACTGCGGTACTCACCTGTGATGGAGGGTTTAACTACTGTATTTGAAATTTGCACAAACCAATGTGTTCCACTTACTCGAAATTTCACGTTAGTGTGAAGAAGCTCTGACCAACAGAATTTGCAAATGATTACTCTAACCTAATTAAAAAGGCAAAATGAGTTCAGTGGAATGGTCTCTGAGGGTGTTAGTGATGCACTGTATTTTGGTGCAGAAAAAGGGGGTGTAAGAGAAAGGCAAATAATGATGGGTACAAATACAAATGATTGAGACTGAGAAGAGTTGAAAAGAGGGAGAGATATCATGGATTTATTTTTCTTTTTTTTAAGAAAAGGTGGCAAAATAGTGATGACAAAAAGAGATTAAAAGTGACAGTGGACAGAAAAGCAGACATAACAGAGAATAACTCAGTCATAAAAGGAGAGAGGAAGATAAAAGACCAGATGAATATGACTTAGTCATCTTGCCCTGACTGTCAAACTTGTCTCAAAGTCATTCCTTTGAAAATGTTACAAACAGATCAAGACCCCTAACCAGCCAACATGCTCCTCTTTGAAGCCAGATGAAGTAAAATGTCCTCTTTAATTCTGCTCTCTGCCAACTTTAGTTTATATTTGATGCATTTCAGACAGCTGTCTGCTCAGTGCAATGGTTCACGGGTTTTAATTCCAGCAACATGTACAGCTACTAATATTAAAGAGAGCAATGCTGCGTAATTGTGATTATATTAAGTGCTTCATTGAGGATTCTTGTGATCTTCCTGTGCAAGACAACAACAAGGTTTCAGCAGACAGCAGCGTAATGTCTACATGCAAAATTAAAAAGGAGATATTGAACATCAATTTAGATTTCTGTGTGTGTTTCACAGTCTGTCTCACAAGTGTTTGTGTGTGCGTGTGTGGTAAGTTAAAGATAGCTCTCGGGGTAGATTTTCCCTGATTCGTCTCACTGATTGTTCACATCTGTCTGTGGCTAATCGGTGGAACATACATTTTTATCCCCACAAGATAGGGGCCTCATTCCTTTCTTCCCTCCAACCCACCATTTAGTGTTGATCACAGAGTTGCGCTTCTGCGTTACCCTTGAATGAAAGGGCGAAGCCAATTCTTTCTGATACATTCTCACATTTGACACGGAAATATACTCCTCCGCCATGAGGCCAAGGGATTCTTCGTCGTCCTCATCATCAGCTAAGGTCAAATGTAGATTAGAATTGTTCTCCGGTGCAGTCGCTCTTGCCGATTTCATCTGCTTCATCTTCTAGTTCTGGTTCAGAATCAGAAGTCCGATTGGCTTCGGCATGACCAGAAGCATCTGTCTTCTTGAAGAAGTACTGCCACTATTTAGTTCTTGAGCAATGTGTTCTTCCTGATCCATCTTCATTCAACAATGAAAACACACACAGCTTCCTGAAGTAGCAGTAGTGATAACTATAACTACTTCAAATGCCGGAGCGGCAGCCATGTGTTTCCTCGTTAACATGCAGCTGATTGGCTGAAAAAAGAACAAGAGCGCTTGAATAGCCAAATAAACACGGTGTGCTAATCTGCGCTAATCTGCTATGGTATCCCCCACCCCAAACTAGGAAAATCCTCCCATCGGGAATTTCCTCTTAAAGAACCCAAATTCAAATACAAAGTTTACGGTTTTAAAACCCCCAATACTTTTATTTGAGTGGCTTTTTCTTGATTTCAACATGCATGAAAAATGAAAATCAAATATTTTTCAGAAGAAAAGGTTTACAAGACTTGGACAAGACCGGCCGACTTTAGCTGGTTTTCTGCTGGCTACTCACATATACTGTTGAATTTTATGGGCATTCCATGTTGATCAGCCCAAATTAACCATATGCAAAACATAATTTCGAGAAGATTCTGATATTAGCAAGACTAACGGAAAACTGTATTGTTACAGTATGTTTGTATATCTAAAGTTTCTGATGCACTCAGGCTCATGATCAGCGATGTCCTTATCATACTTGATTATCATACCCCACCTTTTGGCTGAGTAGCACTTCTCCCAGGTACACCACTCCTTATCCACAGCCACTTTGAGGCTTTCTCTGCTGCCTCAAGGTTGTGCATGATTGCCTGCTTTTTGTGGACACTTATGTTGCTCAGAAAGCTTAGCAGAGGGTCTGGCTAGTGGATCCCCTGCATCCAACCTTAACATGCAGGCACCATGTCTTCTACCCTTTTCTGCAGCACTCATCAGCCAATGCAGCTTATTTGGCTGTCTTCCTCTCAGTCGCTTCTTCCATGCGGTCCTCCCACGAGACAAGTGAGCTCAAGAATCACCACCTGTCTTGATGTCACTGACAGAAGGGCAATGTCTGGTCTTAGAGGGGTTGTGGCGATGGACTCTGGGAACCAGAGCTTTTTTTCCCAGGTCATCAAATAGCTGCCAGTCATAGGCTATTGTTAAGAGACCCATTGATGCCCTTTGTTGTTGACTGGGCTTCTCTCCAGTCTTGTTACAGGGGATGTTGGTTTCTGGTGTCATTTTTATAACATAAGCAAACTTGAGAAAAATAATCAATTGGCATTTGTTGCAGAAACTTGAGAAAATATTATGACAATAAATAAATCTTTGACACCGTTTTGTTATTTCCATCCACAGACTGTCTTTCCTTTGCCTTTCTCATCTTGATAAGTTTTCTCTCTGTTTTGTCCTAAGTTTTTTATGAAAGTCTTGTCTCCGTCTTATGAGCCTTGTCTCATCCTCTTCACGATTGCTTTTTCTTTATTTGTTTTTTTGCTGTAGTTTCTTTGGCCTTTTCATTGACAGCTTCAGATTCTGTTATCCAATCCCTTGTTTTCATTTATTCCTCTTCCTTTCTTAGACTTATTCTGTTTTCAGTCTCTCCTCTTTTCAACTTTTCTCTGTTTGCATTGTTTGTCCAAGCTCTCTCTCTCTCTCTCTAATCGCCTGTCCTTTGCTGTCTGTTGACAACAGACTTAGCATTTGGATTACTGTAATGGGGCTTGCATCACCCTCATATGATCAGCCATCTGGGGTTAGGTGCCTTTTAGTTTGTATCTCCCCCAGAAGAGTCAACCAAGAAAGCTAAGCCGGAAAAGCAATAATCTCCCAGCACTATAGCCATTGTCATTGTCTCTGATGGCCTCTGTGCTAAAAGGGGCTAATTGATGTGGCCGCCAGCTTATTGCAGGCCCTAGGAGGAAGCGGATGATTGTTGATCCCAGCATATGTAGGGTAAGTGATGTGAAGCAAAGAAATCTTTACTTGGAAGTCGCTATTTCAGCCCTCAAAATTACTACCCTCTCAAAGCAAATAAAGAAGGGAGCCCAGATGACTCAACTTCACACAGTTTGTGATATTGTCTTATGGCCTATGATTCATTTGGTACAGCATCTGGTTGTCATGAGCATGGATAATTGGTGCCTATTTATGGCATTGGAATAGCAGATATGAGGTTTCCTCGAAATAAACTACATGGTAATGAAAGACCACTTATTCCAGAGCAACTGTGTGGCTCACTCATGTGTGGTTTAATATGCAAATGCATCACCTTTCCAAGAAAAAAATGCACATCTTCTTAAATAATAACCATAAAGTATTTGTTTTGTATCCTTCATGTCAGACGGCTACATGACTGCCAATACACTGAGGCTAACAATGAATCCTGCCCTTTGAGAAGATTTTAGTCTACAGTCATCTAATAACATTAAAGATATGACATGACAGCGGCACTATTAGAACATTTTTTTTTGACAAAACAAAAAAGAGATGACAAAGTTACAGATGACAAAATGTTTAAACTTTGCTTGCAATGACAGGAACTAATCTCTGCCCCATGAAGACACCAAAGATGTGAGGATGTGTCATTGTTATGATAGTCAGATAGTCAGTAACCAGTTTATCTGAGAAAGAAAATAACTTGTATGCACCTATATAGCTATACCAACATCTGGGTAAAGTGCATTTATTATTTCTGCTAATGTTATCACATTTCCACAGTCCTCACATCCAATACATTAATATTGCTGTTTTATGTTCATTTACGCCGACTACTGTTAAAAATGTGTCTGCAGAGGACTGGGACTTGTTTTTAGTGATCGTGTCACATCCATTTTTATTGTTGTTGTTGGTGCTACTATCCTTGCATAATAATGCAGTTAAAAGTGATCCCATTCTCCTAGTAAATTAAATGTATTCAATATCAAATATACAAATACAAACGCAAAGGTTACACCTGGGTTACTGCAAAGATTTTTCTTTTAATAATTAAAATTGTGTTATATCAAGTGCTATTGAGCATTCTGCCTCTCCAGAACAATGGACAAGTCTGAGCAGAGTATGTTTTGTTACAATGTCAGTGTCCGGTTTTTCTTTACCTTGCATTTTTAGTTCTGTTTTCTTTGCTTTCTGAAAGTTTTTCCTTGTGTGTGTCGCATTAATTAACAAGTTCTGCAATAAGAAAAGGTGGTACTTTTGGAACATTTATGAGTATATGAGTATGGTAATTCCATGTCTGCCAAGCGATCAAGATGAGCACACATTGTTTCTGAGGTGGATACGAGCTAGAATGTCAATGTCCAGTCTGCCCAGCACTTTTTTTTTAAGACATATTCAAAGCTTACTGACAAAGCTGATTATATTTTGTCACTTGTAATTAGTCATGAGCACAAGACCATAGAATGTTGTAACTAACCAGTCAGCAGTAGGCATTTACCCAAGCTGTCTATTAAGTATCAGATGGTTAATGCTACAGTAAGCAATGTGAGCCATGTGCCATAACATTGTGGATGAAAGCCATTTGATAAGGGGCCTTTTTGGGCCTAACTTTGTAACAGTAAGTAACAAACAATTTATTTTTTTACCCCGAGAAGCTCCTCTGCTGGGCTCTATTTGCTTATCTGTTTCCTTCCAGTTCCTTCCAGTAATTCCTGCCACACAAACTCTCTCAATCGCCACATCTTTAATCTCTAGAAAGCCACATGGACCACAGACGTCTCACCGTCCACTCCCATCAGCCTGGACAGAGAGAAGAGAGGAGTGTGAGATATACAGTAAATGGTTTTTAAAGGAGAAGCACATCCACATTCATCAAAAATGTTCTGCAGTTGTTGAACGATGCAAGAGCTCATCATTACCATTTTAATGTACTGTCCGTGTTTCCATCTGTCAAGAGATCATCATCCATCTGCACAAAGCTTTTCCATGAGCATTAACTTCACATGCAAATGACAACAAACATCACAGTCCATTTTTAAAGGTTGTTTGGTTCCAACCCAAGAAAACCATGTATTTCATTCGAGAGGAGTAATTATCAGCCACATGGCGACGACAGCTGAAAAGCAAAACAATGTGGTGTTCAGTCTAAACAGCTTCCTACATGTCACATCTCCCAGTGAGAATTGACAGAGCTTGTTGTATGCTGCATCTTACTCATACTCGAGGGGAAAAGGGAACATCCTACCACAGTGAGAGACACATCTCTACCATCAGTAGTTCATCACTTTCCAAGAAAATTTACAACAGAATTCACTAGGACAAACTCCAGATCACATAGGCTGTGTCTTCCTAAGAGATACCTTTTTATACTCCGTGTCCCCTGAAGCAGACACTGATGTGCGGCTCCATCTATCACTCTGAGCAGACCACAGCTGGAAGGGGGAGATGTGTCAGGTACAGGGCCAAGACACCAATCACTTAGAGGAAGTATAATGTGCCTCTACATCTTGCACTGTCAAGAAAACCTTTCATTATTGCCTGAAGCCCCTCGCCTATCTGTGATAGAACAACCAAGGTCTCAATTGCTTATTTAATTTAATTTTCTTTTCATTTAAGTCTTTGATTAATTAGAATTTGAGTTACTCATAGACAGTGTTGGGCAGTCACACATCGCTCAATGATATATTGCAGTCGTAACTTGGGCCACACAGTGGAATTAGTGGCTAGCGCTGTTGTCATGCAGCAAAAAGACCCGGATTCATGACCCAGTCCGACAGAGGGCCTTTCTTTATGGAGTTTACATGTTCTCATGTTTTCTCCAAGAAAGTGTTAATGTGAGAGTGAACGGTACAGTAGTTCATCTCGGTGTGTTGATCCTGCAATGGACTGGCAACCTGTCCAGGGTGTACCCCACCTTTCGAAACTGCAAGTTTTGATTGCACTTTCTCTGCTGTTTTGCCGTAACTCACACGCTAATTGATGGTCATCGTGTCTGCTTCGCTGGTAAATGCCTCTCGGCCTTGTTGTGAAGACTCTGGTCACAAGCTGGAAGCATTATGTGCAGGTAGGCAGGTCGGTTAGAGACAGACAGGTACAACAGCATTCCACACTTGGAAATGATTTGTCATTTTATTACAGTATTGCATGAGAATCATTTTTAAAAGATTTCAAAAAACAAATTGCAATTACAAATTACTCCAATAATGAGGTGCTGTTTCAGTAATTTTTCCAAATAAAACTCTCAAGTTCAGTGGCTTTAATTTGGTTTTAATGACAAGCCATTCTTCTTGTAGCTACTGCAAACTTAATGGAGATGTTTATGGGCTAAGGGAGACGAAGGAGGGCGAGTGTCCCATTTGGAGCAGCTTTGATTCCTGAAAGGATGCATTGCTATGAAAATAAAAATGCCACTGAGGTGATCGGGGGGGGGGGGGGGGGGCAACCAAGAGTCACCTGTGTGTGTGTGTGTGTGGGTAAAATAAAAAAGTGTGACAAATACATTTGAGGTTGGGATTCACTTTTCCACCCCAAATATCATTCTCTTTTAAACCTCCTGACACAATGTGCTCTTAAATGCACACAGAAGCACGCACGCATACACACACAGCTGGCTTGACTAGCTATTATGTTTAGGAAGATAAAAGGTTTGACCTATATTTTACCCCTCTAAGAGGTTCAAAGCCAAAAAATGAGTGACTTTCTTGTGTGGGTGTGGGGACGTGTGCATATTTCTGAATGAAATCCTCCCTTCTTTGTGCCGTCATACCTCCTTGGCATGAATACAAATGTACAATCCAGGTCCATGTTATTGGCATAACAAAGACAACTGGTGCACTCGTAACATGTATTCTTCTATAAATCCTCTCTTTAATGTTTTTTTCTTTTTCATGAACTGTACTTCAGATATATTTTTCCCAAATGTGTGTCTGCACCCCCAACCCAATTTATTTCCTTTATTCTATTGAGGTCCAAGAACGAACCCCTTTTTTTATATTTATTGCACCAGTGCTTTTTAATCAAATTTAGTGAAATCTACTTAAAATATCGATGCAGAAATATACAGTATAACTAACCTGACTCATACGATATAATTACACAAATACACTTTTGCAAAATATCTATCAATATTTAAATTTAAACAATTTTCATAACCAGCTCCACTCATCAGCATCACAACTTCATGTTTCATTATGGTGCCACTTTTCACAGGAATGAAGGAAATATGAAAGGCAGAAGAAGAATATGACAGCAGGATAATGGCGAACAACACTGAAAATGGGTTGCCTGCAGTATTTCTTTTTGTTGGGCAAGTTAGACATTGTGAGGTATCATGATTGTCTAATATCAGTTGTCTAAGAATGGCTGTATTTTGATATTATTGTTATCTTGAGCTATGTATTGTATAAGGAAGTACCCTGCAATTCCCACCAGTCAAATCTGTGTGAAACCATTTAATACAGCAGTTATGTGACCAGCAGTCATTCAGGGAATAATTGGTGCAAAGTGCTTTGAAATACCATGGCATTTCATGTGTATCACATCTTATCTGACAAAAGCATTAAGATGAAAAGGAAATGCCCAACCCACCGGAGGGTCACGGGGGGGGCTGTGCTAATCTTAGCTGACATAGGCCGATCGCAGGGCCACACACAGAGTCAAACAATCATTCACTCTCACGTTCACATCTATGGCCAATTTAGAGTGACCAATTTACCTAATCCCTTGATTAATTTTTATTAGTGTTAAAGACATACCTAAACCAAAGGCAAAACCAGTTACTGGCCATTTAGTAGTTGGAGGGTTGGTTGTCTGGTTCCTGGTTCCATCAGTCAACCTGACACTGGGCAAGATACTGAACTGCCCCCTGATAAGTGCTGCTGCATTTTGCAATTTTGAGAATTGGTCCAACGTTTTAGGACTGCAGTTTCAGCATGTTCTCCATCACATATTTCTCTAGCTACATGCACATACAAGGTATGTGCCAAATACATGTAAAATTGGAGTTTTCTCATGTCCTGTGTGCAACATAAGGTACATTTAAAGAACTGTGGAAGAAAAATCTTTGATGTACTCATTTCAACTCATTCCAAAACTAAACTAATGTGAGATGATAAGGTGTGTATTTAAACTTGTATACATCTCATATTCCCATTCCAGACACTTGTGACACCTACAGTAACACACAGCCTCCTGGAGCAGAAGCAGTGTCACACAGAGCTGTCTGCCAGACAGAAATAAATTCAGGACCGGTCTGCTCCTCACTTACTGAGTAAGGTGACAAATGGACCACTCTCAGCTCTTAAGGAGTCATGTTACAGTGAGGGAAAAACTTAGATCCACTCGCATGAACTCAATCATGAGCCTAGCAAGGTGAAAAAAAATGCAGCAATCACACAAATATTCGAAATGGACCCCAAAATGCAGACATAGATGGAAAATTATAAAGTATATACACTACAGTCCATACATGTATTTAAACCAATGTAGCTACAAAAAATATATAGTGGAAGTGGTTCACAAAAGTTAAGCACAATATAAACTCATCTGAAGACAGTGGAGCAAGGTAGCTTTATTTGTATAGCACATTTTATACACAATATGCTTTACATAAAAACAAAATAACAGTTAAAAGTTGGAAATTAAAATTAAAACACACATGCACAAAAACTTGAAGAAAATCACTTCAGCCTCAGCAGATAAGGTTAAACACAGCTTAATACAATAGCTTTTTGGGTCAGCTGTCCTTTAGAGTGGCAAACACTTCACTGACACAAAATCCCTTTGTCCACATCATATAATGGGCTCTGCAGGCACACACTTTACGGCTAAGCGCGGCCTCTTTAACTGCTTATACTAAGCTCCTTTGTGGCACTAAATAGCAGCAGCATAGGGTAAAGAGGGGGTAAAAAATGATGCCATCCTCTTCCGATGATAGCCAGACAATAGCCACGCTATTCACAGATTAGATCATAAGGTTGTAGATACACTGTAAACAAAGCTTTAATAGTGGAGGATTTTCACTTTCATCTGCTCCATTCACTCTTGCTGTGTTTGTGCAGTTGTCCACTTTGCACAGCTTTGTCTCTCTGTTAATGTGCACTCGTGTTTAAAGGGGATGAGCATTTGCTTGGCTTTGTAGGGTCAGCGGAACAAGCGGAGCAAAGAGTCATTGAAGGGATTGTGGTTTTAAATGTCACTTTGTTCCCTTGAAGGGATCCCCTCCCCCCCTTTTTTTCCAACAGACAGCTCCCACTATTATTTCCCCACCCAAGTTTGCTGACAAGGCCAGAATTCAAACTGTGGATGAAAGTCAATACAAAAGTGATGAATCATCATGTTTTTAAGATTGCACAAGGGTGCAATGGCTCAGTGGTTAAGACCGGTACCCTGTGTGCGAAAGACATCATGGTCGCAAGTTCGACTCTATCCTTGGCTGATTGTACTCAATTCCATTGTAAGTCGCTTTGGATGAAAGTGTCTGCTAAATAACATGTAATGCTTATTGTTTAATGAAAGAACATTACATTTATTATTATTATTTTCTCCAGTGGTCCAGATGATGAAGAAAATAAATGCAACTCTTACCTTCTCCTATCTTTGTATCTTCCAAGCAGGAAGCAATTCACAGTATTTAAACTGAAGGCTCATTGTCCCATGGATTAATGTAAACCCATGTATAGTTCTGTTTATAATGAGGTGTTAGTCTGACATAAACATTTTGAAATTGTATTAAATTGAATTTTTTAAAGTCGGTCTCAGACAACCATGTCAAAAACAAAATTCAGGCCGGTATATTTTTCGGAATGACAAGGAGACTCATATCATGCTTTGTCAGCTCAAAGAATTGGGCACTTTTAAGTTAACGGATAGAAGGATGACTCTGAATGGCGCTTGACATGCTAATAACTAGCTGCGGCTACTAAACCAGAAAGCACATAATACTGACAAGCTGAGAGAGGGTGTTTCGCCTCCAGGGAAGCAGAGGCAGATATACTTCATTCAATAACTTGATTCCCCACTTGTACTTGTATATTGGGGCAAGGACAGGGGTGCAGGAATGACAGGGTTGAGCTGCAACTGCTGGAGCAGTGTTTGACTTTACACTAAAGGATAAACAATGAGAATGAATCATTTTCATTGTCTGAAATGTCTGTGTAGATCCGTCTTTGTCTTCTGAACAGGCAACCATGATTCACCTCTCTTTACTTTTACACTTTGCTGAATTACTTTATGTTGTGCTAATTTACGAATGGCTTTCTTCAAAGTACCTTATCTATCTCTCTTATTTATTGTAATGACAATTCAATAACAGAACAAATGGCCAATTTGATATGTGTCATTTTCAGGTAAACGCAATCGCTCTCCTCCCCACTGTATTGGAGTGCACATTGGTGCTCATGTATTAGCTGGACAGTCAGTCAATAGGTGCTTTGTGCTGCACAACAAACATTCATTTGTGACCTCTACTTTTACAAATAAAGACAAGTTTAAAACTACATGATGAGACCCCCTTTCAGCAAAGCTGTGTTTACAGGGAAGCTGCAAGTTCTTTTCTATGTCAAAGGAGATAAAGACATGACTGTGTGCTCCACGGGAAAGTGAGAGGTGAAAAGATGCCGTGTCAAAGGCACAGTATCAGAGCTGCAAAGGATCATTGCCGCAGTGAAAACAGCCAGGACCACCTGACGCACACGCGCCAAAAGCATCACAATCATAGTTTCCCTACTGCTGTCACTCTACCCCCCTCTGTTTTTTTATGTCTGTTCATCTCACCTTTCCTATAAACATCAAATGTGTGTGGCCCTTCAATGTAAATTGAATATTTGTTCAGAAAGCCCACACAAAAACAGCATTGTATATAATGGATGGATAGAGAATAGGGAGAGATTCCTGTGCCACAAATTGTAGACTGAAAAGTAAAGTAAACACCGAAATGATTGCGAGGCGACGCTGTGTGTACAAGATTAACACTGGTGTTTAAGGGAAGCAGACAGGTCTTTGGGACACTTCGCAGAAATCCACAATGGTTTCCACGTCTACTGTGGCCTAGGCGTGATTAATCAGTGCGAGCAGTAAAAGTCATAGTCATTCTTTTAATTATTTTACTGACTCACAATAACCTCATTAGTGGCTAATCAAAAGAAAACACGCAGCTTCAGCATCATCGACCTGCATACTGTCTCCATTACTCAACGGTACAGTCTGATTTGCATCTATGACTCCAGACATTGTGAGTCATTCTTAACTTGCAGCACTAAACGTTTCTCATTTGGGAAATGCTGATTGGTACTGAGCAAGCAGCACGCCGCACTGTGAGTGGAAAATTAACATATTTTCTTTTAAACTCGAGGAAATCACCACAGAGTATATATATTTTTTTCCCGCTGAAAATACAGAAACAAGGCCATGCTGTGAAGGACGGCCTCCCCTGCGGTGCCATCCTCACAAACATCACACTTCGGGTGTCTGCCATGTTTAATTATTATCGTCTGAGAGAGCAGCGTTTTGTCTTAGTGCAGTACTGAGCCTTTGAGGTGGGCTTGTATGAGGTTAATATCCAGGTGATTGTGCTCTATGCTGAGAAGTGGCTGGGGGTGGACACGCTCCAACATGGCTGGGACTTGGGGCAACATAACAATAGATTGTAGACATTTTAGACTGACCTAGTATGTCAGCTTAAGTGTATGTTATCTTCAAAATATGTTCACTACTTTGCATTGCTCTTAGACACACCTTTCTGACTGAAAACTAAAGTATGTCTATTCGTTTTTTGTCTGTGATGTTTCGAAGAGCTCCTGCACGCCTGCCCCCCGCCTGCTTTTCAGCACAGGGAGTGCTCCCAGTTGTTAAGACTTTAAAGTCCAAGACTAGAGCAATATTTATTTTAATGCAGATACAAAAAAATGACATTATGTTTACACTGTAAGTCGTAGTAACCGTGAGTTACCGTCACTGGAGTGAACATCTGACTGAGTGTCACAGAGACCACGTTTAGTTTTTAGAGGCTATTACATGTAATCACATGTCATTATAGGATAGCGCAGATGCTTTAAAACGACTGTTATCTGTGATTAAAGGTGCAGGGAGAAGAAAAGGACATAAGCCTCAGCTGAACTCATTTAAATACAGGGAGGAATTATTGTATTAGAGAGAGGAAGATTATGCCATTAGTGGCCCGACCTTTTCAAAAGCTTTAATTTCAGACACTGACATGATTCTATGGGTCCATAAAAGTGATGGCTTACAGCTTCCTTTTATGTAAGGGACACCTGGATGGATCAACCTGTATGTCACTAGCAATCCAGGATAGAGCTCAGTCCTGCTGAGGTTCTTACACTGAATCGTTCATTGTCAGAGAGTCCAGTCAACTTTACGACAGCACTAGTTAGACCTGTGTAATATGACCAGAATCTCATATTCTTCAGATCTGGAAGATGACACATATCATTAATTGTTGCTTGTACTTTTTTAGATTTGAGCATACTTTAGATTTATGGCTCAGTGGCAGCTGTCCTCTTCTTGAATATGTATTTAAACCTTTTGATACCGTTCTGATAAGCACTTTCAAATCTGAAAAGGGCAATGCCAGAAAACCACAGGTGCTATAAAATAACTATAAAACATCTGTTTTGTAAATAAACACCTTACCAACACATTATCCCTGTCAGGAATGAAAAACACCCCTAATGTATTTACAATATAACTGCACTGTAGGGTGAATAGAAAAATGGACGTAGTCTTCTGTTTGCAAAATGAACTCATGTATCATACTGGTATCCACTCTATGTTATAAATCAGAACAACAGAGTTGCCCTTTGTTGGCTGTATGTATTGCACTAAGTACCTGCTCACTTAGCTATTAAAAACCTATCTCAGATCTATTAAAATCTAATCATGTTTTCAACGGTTTTTCCAACTTTTTTTACACTTTTTTTTCAACTTTGCAAGTATCTGGACTGACTGGTGCGCCATCACACCAGAGGATTTGAATGTGAATTGAAGGCTTCCTCTTTCAGAAATGTGCCAGCTGCTTAATCTTGTCTTTTCTGTTTATTGATGTATTGGGCCTTGGTTGTGCAGAAACCATTATCCTGCGAGGACTGCTGTTATTTTCCTTGAGAGCATTTCTGAGTTTGGGTTTTTTGTGTTTGTGTGGTTTTCCTACTGATGATGAGATGTAGCTTCATAGTGTTCATGATGTGAAAATGTAACCACAGCATTGAAATGATGCATCAGGGTATAGATTTAAGGCACATAGCAATATTCACTTCTGCGCAATTAAAAAAATCTTAATGTTAATGTAATCATTTGCAGTTCCCTGTTTCTTGCAGTGACATTTATAAACTTGGAAAAAGACGAGTTATGAACATAAGTTTGAGTTATCTTACCTTCGTAAATTATTTGACAGGGAGTCGAGTGAACGAACTGTACCTGTGTCAGCTGTATAATACAATTAATTCAACAATTTGACACTTCACATCGGCATTAAAGAGAAAAGTGTATTTAAATGTATAGCTGTGGCAACTGAGGTTTACAAATGTGAACTTTGTCAAAGCAACACAATGCCTAAATGAAGGAAAGCCAACATATCCTTTTCTACAGCTCATTGTCAATAGTGCAGCAGTCACATTAGGAAAATATGGAGATGGAGCCTTGAGGCAAAGTAATGCCACACAATAAAACACATTACTCATGCAATAGTTACTGGCTTCATTCCCTACACATGTTCAATAATTCATAAGATGTAGTTTTGGCTCATTTGCCACCTTATTTTACAACACGTCACGCCACAACTGAAGTGCATCATTCCCTAATGCCCACAGAAACTGCTGGTGGCTCCTGCTCATTTGTCTGCCTACATCTTTTTAAACTTGTCTGATCTGTGCAAACATCAGTTTAAGTGCCATTTTAGTTTGAAAAGTATGTGTAATGTGTTGCAGCAACAATGTAACACTGATAGAATGAAAGTGTTGGGTAAGTTACATTACATATTATTCATTCCTTAAATAAGTTACAATATTACTGTCTTTGCAAAGTCACGTGTTGCGTTACTTTTAGTAAAACACGACAGGTTTGGTTTACATACTCAATACAAAATACTTATGGTGTAAGTTAGTGAGTTATTAAGTTGTGTAATTGATTTAATTTATCACAAAATGATGTGTTTATTAATGTGGCGACTGAAGACCTTTTTAAACAGTTATTATAGTATAATCACCAATAAATGATACTGGGAAATTCAAAGGTTTTGGGTCAAATCAGGGTTCAGAGAATAGACCAATTAATTAATCAGTATTTTATGACCCACAAAACCAGCCGCAAGAAAGGGACAGAAAAACACGACCATAAAATCATCATCCTTAGTGTTTTATACTTCTGTTCATTCATGATTATTTCAGTGTTGGATGATGAGCATGAAAATCAGCGTGAATATATTCAAAATGATAGTGTGAATAAAGCTGTCAACATTAATGCTCGACTTTGTTCAGTGTCATCATCGTGAATTAAATAATATGCACGTATTAACGCGTTTCTTTATCTGAGAAGGGAAGCAGTTAAATGACAGCGCTGTTTTGGGGTATTTTATTCCCAAACTCTGAATATAATCTGGTCAGATTCTGAACCTAAGTTACTATGGTGATGTGGGTTAAAAGAGACTCTCTTTTGTGACAGCGGAGGTTCTTTGGTTGCGTTTATGAGAAGAAAAACAAGCGACTTGGTTCGATGTGAGAAAATACTGCTGACACCGTTTCACATGGATGCGAATGGCAGCTGTGCAGCAACACATTCTGCCTCTCTCTGTGATCAAAGGCGTAAGTGCCTCATATCTACAGCAGCACGCAACCAAGACAAGGACTACACATTCATTTTTATATCATTTCAGTTCGATCTACAGTAATGCTTATTTGTAACATGTTATATTACTTTATTACTACAAATAGTGATATATTACTTTTGTAGAGTCTGTAACAGATTTACTGACTGGTTTGTATTAAATGGAAACTAATGGACAAGAGCTTTATACTACTATACTACTTTAAGTATTATTTATTCACTACTGTGCAGAATGGGCATGGACAATACATGGAGAGACTTGCATACACTAAGAGTTCAACATGACATGGGAAATGGGAATAGTGGCTTGCCTTTAAAGCCCATCACAATGACTGGATACCATATTGCAAATTTGCTGTATTGTGATGCAACAACAATAAAGCACAAGTTAACAAATAAGTCACTCATTCCAGTCACTGAATGCAACATGCATTTTCTATTTTCTAAAATGGTATTTTATTGTTTGGCCTCCTTTTCATTTCCTCTGCTTTCCCTTTACCCACTTTTTCATCACCTTTTAATATTTTTTTTTCTCAAGTTCCCCCTTTCTTTATCTCGGCCGGTGTTCTTTCCGTCATTCTGTTCCAGTGTCCAGGCGGCGTGGCTGACGAGGAGACCGTCGCACAATCACTTTATTCCGCTAAAGTACATTTCATTATCTTGCAGATTTAGGCAGTGTAGCACGTGAGCTGTGTTTCATCTCACAAATCTAAATCACATCGCATCACATTATAACACGCGGAGAGAGACAGAGAGCACAAACTCTACGTCATCGAAGCTAATTTGAAATGTATATTTGTCCTCACAACTCTGCTATGATGATCGCAGCAGGTCCGCTTTGGATTTCTCCGGCTTCGATCAATGTCATTCATGCAGAGACACAGAGACACAGAGACAAAGTTGCAGGAAATTTGGATTTTGATCAATTATGCCCAACATGTCTGCAGAAAACACAAGACTGAGAAATGAGGACAAACTTAAGGAGAAAGTGAAAAACAAATAAGTGATTTCAAACAGCTGCTGGATGCTCAATTTAAATAATGGAAACATGTGTAGACAACACACACATTGTGTAAACACTGGTACATCTGGTGTGCGTTGTTTGTTGTTGTTGTTGTTGGATGACTGAAATGAACAATATCATCATCAACATCACATGCTTTATATAAACTGTACATTGCAGAGACAAATTAAATACATTTAATGCACACACAAACACACACACACACGTTCCCACACAAACAAACACATTTGCACACATGCCATGTGTAGCCGTGAAGTCTGCAGGGAGACTTCTCCTTCCCTTCAGTCAAGTTGACAGCCTCTACATAAATCACACATCTCAGCAGCGAGAGATTCGGCTGCTCTACCAATTATTTTCATGAGAACATAAGCTCGCCCAATTCATCCGAGCTGCGTTCAAAGTACCCCCCTCAGGAAAGACACAAATCCTGCTGCTAAAAGAGTATTGCTGGCTCTTTTGTTTTGCGTCAGAATATTGGTTATGATTACGAAACAAAAAAAAAAAATGGTTTTGTTTACAGTACATGTCTGCTTTTCTGGGGTAATGAGAAGTTGATGTTTTGCATTCGAAAACACCCTTATTGACTCTGTAACTGCTGTCAAAGAGAGTGGATACAAGCAGGTTACAGGCTCAGTTCCTTGTCATGTAGATGGAGCTCGAGAATCAGAATTCTGATTGGCTGAAATTGATGTTTAGACTAAATGTTAGATACATTTATTTTGTCGGATGTCAACGCAGAACGAGTTCCTGTGACGACTTCTCGTCTATTAAGCTGTCGCCCCAAAACTCAGTAGCCAATCAGCAGGCAGCTTCCTCAGGCCCTTCCGCAAACAAAAGACCATAGCACAAAGAACAGGTGAGGCAGCACAAAGAAAAAGTGTATTTTCAAACAACAATATTTTTGAATAATTAAAATTAAATTAAAAAAAGTGTTAATTGTTAAAATATTCACACAACTCTAATTCCTGCTACAGATCGTTTCAACAGGATCCTTAGTGTTTTTGGGGGTAAGCTGACCTGAGGTGGGGTGCTTGTTGTACTGGTTGCATTTAATGATAGTGCAGTCTGTCTTTTGCTCCCTTTTCATTTTTATTTACCATTTAAAAAAATATTTTTATTTTACACACCCGCTAAAATCCACACACACACAAATACATTTACCTCAGTACAGCTGTCATGTTTCTCTCTAACTGTTCATGGTAAGATACTTAAGGATGTTAAGTTAAGGGCATCAATGGGTTCATCATTTAATTCCAGATATGTATTAAGTAAACTTTTACCGCTAAGAAAGAGAGAAAAGAGGACACATTTTTTTTCTGTCTAGTTCCTGATGTGCTCCTTTGTTCTTGTCCCCTTTTTATTCTCTTCTTTAATTCCCTCTGCATCCACACCCTTTTATCTTCCTCCTTTTTTTTTCAATCATTCTCTCCTCACTCTTTACATCTTTACCTCCATCCCTTTTTCTCCTCCCACAGTCCTCAATATGCTTTCCTCCAATCACGTGCTCGCCTCTATCCCTTATTCCCACCACCTCTCCGTTCTCTCTTCAGTATTTCTAATCCACGCGGACTCTTTGACACAGTGCAGATTCCAAAGACCTTGTAGGCTTCACACTGAATTAGCCATTTAACCACACACAGAAGCACACATGAATTAATGAACAAACATATGCTGATGTGATGCCAGCTAACAAGGGGAATGCATCAGCCACCAACAAGGAGCGAAGCAGCACTGACAACACCTTGTACAATGTTTGTTAATCAGGAATGAAGGCCACGCACACACACACAGGTTTGTGCAGCTGTGCTTTGAAGGACTCTTCACTGATTTTAATTCCTTTGGACAGCCTAACCACAGCCTAATTCCTAACTTAACCTACCTGTGCACAACTCCAGCTACAACATCTAAGTTCCAAACTTAACCAGTTCCTCAGAAATAAGGTTATGTCATAGGGCCAGGTATTGTCTTTTCAGGAAATAACGAAAGGTGCATTGTTCCTGAAGCTTTGTAACGACTGACTCTTTAAATTAATCTGTGATTTTAATTATATAATATATGTATTTTTATTAAGCAGAATGGCTTAAAGGGCATCATCTGTAAATATGCCTAAAACCGTACTGGGATCATCATATCAAATGTTTAGACTGTGCACAACATTTAAACAGGTGTAAAAATAGGTGTAAATATACTAATGTGACAAAAAAAAACAACCATTAACAAACAAATAAACAACAACAAAAAAGTAAAAACAATTTTTCTTTCTTTTTTCAAACAAACCATTCTATCAAAAGTGTTTTAGTCTGCATTGAGCGTTGGGCTTTACGATCTGTATCATATATGACTTGCCAGGGGTGGTGACTAGTATATAATAAATATTACATCATTTCATCATACAGTAAGATGAGTCAACATTTAAAAAGGCACCACATATGTCCTAAATTATGAATAACAGAAGTCCGATTAGACAAATTCATTGAGCACGATAAACTGTTATTTAATTTTTTTACTGTAATTCCCTGAAATGCAGTATTTGTTATGTTTTTTACCAGTGTGTGTATATGTGTGTGTGTTTCTCCGTGTGTGTTGTGCCGCTCTGTGTTGAGTTTCAAAACCTTTATCTCTTCACTGCAGCTGGATAGAACACAGATTGGACTAGAGCTATAAATATGGTCTTTGACTCACACACACACGCACGCACGCACACACACACGTACAAACACCATAAATACACCTTGATGCTGAACTGGAGCTCAGTCTGCGCTGCCAAACCTGATTAAACAGGAAATAAATCACTATAACCCCCCCACACTATATCTGTCTCTTTCACATACACACACATGCGCATACACAGACTCATACAGTACACAGTACGAATATTAGCCTTCGCTGCAACTTGACTTTTGAACGTTTAGTGGTGGAAACAATTTGAACATTGGTGGATGCACTTGACACTTAAAAAGATAAATCTCATTTAAAGTTAAGTAAATGTCAGAGCTGCTTAAGAAGAGCATATTTTAGAGAGGCAATAACTCTGATATAAACTTCTCTATGTGCAGTGAGTGACCTGTCGCCGTTTTATCAATGTGTGTACAATCAAATTACAATAACCAATGTTAGTAAAGTCACCACACCATTGTCAATTCAAGTTTGCAATGTCTACATTTTTAATTCTTTGTCAATATTAATCAATGATTCAAATGCACTATACAGACGAGTGTTGCAAGTAAATTTCATATTTTACATTTTACATAGTTCTGAAATAACTTGTTTGTCAGTTTAGTTTGTTTAATAATACCAGGGTTTCCGCCTTAGCATTGCAAATGTATTCATAATGTAAACATAGGTACACGAGCTGGAAATCTTGTATTCAATGAAAACAAAACTAAAAATGTGTGAAATGATGGTGTCAAACGATTGAGCATTGGATGCTATCCATTATGCTGCTTAATACTCGGGGATGGTAAACGGGCTCCTGAAATACTGTCGTCATTAGGTGTTGTTTGACACCATTGGATATTTGACACCATTGGATTGTGTACCACGCATTTTCGCAGTTGTTGGTCTCTGTCTGTGCAGGAGCTTCACACAGATACAGGTCTGCTACGACCGAGTCACAGTGGAGAAAGTTAAACGTTCAAAAGTTATGTTTCACCAGAACTGATGCTGATAAGAGTCTTTGCTTCAAGTGCAACACGACTTTAACTCGTGATGGCTTTCCTTCTTAGCTTATAGGCCGTGGTCAGAAATCACAGGGGAAATATTTCCTCCAGGACAGAAAACTTTCTGTCAAAAGAATTATAAAGGTGGTCATCCAAGAATCTTAACAAGTATTAGGCTAAAGTTATCACTTTAACACAGAAAAATGCAGTGAAAAAACATTGATATCATTTACTTCCATGTATTTTACAAGATGTTGCTGCATGTGTTCATTTGTGTGAATAAATAATCTTTCATATTTTCAACTTTTCAGTCAACGTTTTGTTTAAGCTAGACAAGTGAACCCAAATACAAGACATTTGATGAGGCAGGGAAATGGTCAAGCCTGGCTCAGGGGATTCCACAACCAGGGAAAGAGGATAAGGAGGTGGCTGAAGCGGAAAATAGGGCCGAGCAGTTTGGTAGCCTTCAGATCTGGTTTGGGGATAAAGTCTTGTGGGGCTGGTAGGTGGTTTGGAGTTGCAGACTCGGTGAAAGAGTGGAGGCAAAGGAGGAAGTTGTGGCACATTAAGAACTGACTTTTATGATGGGATCCTGAAATGAAATCTTGAATCCTATGTAGAGCTGCAACTAACGATTATTTTCATAATCGATTAATCGTTTGATTATTTTCTCGATTAATCGTTTGGTCCATAAAATATCAGAAAACCTTAAAAAATGTTGATTGGTGTTCGTCAAACCTGGAAATGATGATGTTCTCAAATGTCTTGTTTTGTCCACAAACCAAAATGATTGGCTTTTAATAATTTCTTTGTTATCCAGAGCAAAGAAACAGAGAAACATTCACATTTAAGAAGCTTAAACAATCAACAATCTTATTTTAATCATGAAAAAAGCTTCAAACCGATTAATCGATTATCAAAATAGTTGTCGATTAATTTAGTAATCGATTAATAATTGATTCATCGATTAATCGTTTCAGCTCTAATCCTGTGACAAATCAGACTTTTCCCCGCACCAGGCCCCTTTCAAAAAAGACACTTGTCAGCCCCCAATCAAAGCTCACTTGCCATTGGGCTTAACCAATGTCCTGGGGGAAACCCTTGTGCTTAGTAAGGGTAAATAAGATGATACAACGTAAGAGACACAAGTGTGTCTGTATATTTGAAGGAGCTGCAATAAAGAGCACTTTAAGATACATTTACTTGATCAGATATCAATTTATTTCCACGACTGACCCCTTGAACTTCTTGACAAGCATGGAAGTAAACACTGTGCTAAAGTCGGATGAACTGTTTGTGGTTTGGTCTCCATGTTCTCTTAAATCAACAGACTGTTTACTGCCGAGACTGTCTTAACCTCATTAGCCCGAGCCTGGCTGATTAGCATTAGGCTCCTGGGTACAGAGAAACGACAATTACTGATCATTATCGCCATTTATTTAAATAATGAAGCAGCCAGGGCTTTGTATTGGCAAACAAAAGGTCAGAAATTAGCAGAGAGGAAAAAAAAAAGGCAGACGTGTGAGAGCGCGGACGTGATTTACATTGCTGCATTTCACAACTGTATCCATACATTGTGTCGAGTGTGAGGGAATCAAACTGAAATAGACAATTCTGGCTGAACTTGTGATGGTAATAGAATAGTAGCTTTGAGGATGGCAGTAACAGCTTCTCATGGTTTTTCCACAAAATCCTTATCAATAGTTAAATAACTAAGATGAATTGTGACCATTGCACATGATTCATTTCACAGTATTTCTCCTTGACATCTGAATGAGCTTTTCTTCAAAGCACAGCTATCACAACAGCGTGTAGCATTCACAAGGGCATTTAACATTGTTCAACAATCTTGTGGCTTGAGTCGACCTTAGATGGTTACAAAATTTGGCAGATTTAATTGAAATATCCATAAAGAAAATACACTCAGTAAACTACACTGATATTCTCTACAAGCCTTGCTGCCACTGTGTTATTCTCTTTAGTTACTAAAATTCTGTTTTCACCTAAAAGCTGTTTTTTTTCTTATGTTAACACAAGCCACACCAACCCCTGTTTCATCTCCTTGTTTGTGCGAAAATACATTTCCTCAAGCTTTGTTTTTTACAATGCAATGCACTTTGTTACAGTATAATTTTGCTGGTACACAGCAAAAACTTTAATTTGCCTCTGCAGTGTATATATGTCTTATTTCTCCCAAAGTGGTGTTGATAATTTCCTTGTTGTACCACTCCTGTGTGAACAAATCCCCCATTGGACATGTCACAGGTGCACTCATATTGCTTATTTGCTTATCATGGCACAACACCAGAGGACAAGGACAAGTACCCGTGAGGACAAGTACCCGTGTCCTCACTAACATCTACTGCTGTGTATTTTTGACCGTGACCAAACCTGAAACCATAAGATGTCTGCTACCTCTGAATGACTCCTTATTAAACAATAATAACACCAAAAATGAACGTGCTGACAAAAGTCATGTCATATGGAAACTGCAAATGTGCAGATGAATGTTCTGGGCTGATGTTAAAAGAGTAAATACAGAGGAAAAGGAACAAAAGCAATGCAAGTCTTACTTTATAAAAAATATACTCATTTAATATTTGTTATTTAACTTGTATTTAACATGTAAAATCTAATGTGATTTTGCAGGATTGTGGTGATGCATCCACATCTTTGTTTGTTTGCCTCTGATTGGACCGTTTTCTAAATGCTCACCGCTGCAGTTATGGTGGTGAATCACAGTGCTTCTGTGCTATAAAGGGAAAAGCAGCCGTTGAATGCGAACGCACCGATTGAAGATGGTGGTAATTACTGTCTCATTTCACCTTGGAAAGATATGTTTGCACGTATTTCATAATTGTCTGTGTGCGCACAGCCGGTTTATTTGCCTCTATACGTGTGCTCGTGTAGAAGCTTTTTGTTTAATCTTTTGGCCTTATGCATTATTCATCTCTTACTGACACACACATACAGTCGAGTCATACACTATGACTCATTCACACCATGTCAAAGTGCATGGAGCAGCCCTTTCCTCTTCTGTGCTAATACTTTACTTCTGCCATACTTTACTTATGACATGTTGTCCTGAAAAGAACAAGATCCATCCATCCACATGAGGGTCAAGGGAGTGCAGATCAAAATATTTTGGATGGATTGAAAGCTGTTGTGCTGGGCCCTGGACATATAGAGCAACTGGGATGTAACACCTGTTTTGGATTGAAAAGATTTGGATGGAAACCCAGTAATAAAGGTCTTTTAATAAAGTAACAATTAAGTATTCCCCCGAGCATCGTAACGGCTGGTCGTATAGCTGCACGAAAACGAGCGCTCCCACAGACCGAGCACTTCGGTTTTTGAGTATGCTTCAGTTCTGTCGGCCGAGAGGGGCAAGCGCAAATGTTTTGGGACTTGCTCTCATTTTAGGACTTGCCTGCGTTTTGGGACCTGCCGTGTTTTGGGAATCTGCAGCGGTGTTTTGGGAATATGCAGCTCGTTTCTCCTCCTGCATGTGTTTTGGGTCGTTGCAGTGCGTTTGCCCCTGTCGGCCACCGTACAAACTACCTCTAAATTTTCCAAAGTGGCCTCTGACTCAAAATTTTTCAACTTCAGTTTAGTGTGGATTCATTTGAGTGGTCTGCACAGTCACTGACCTTAGCCCAATCCAACAACTTTGGGATGATTTGGAACAGCAATTTCCAGCCAGACTTTATCAAACAACATCAGCGGCCAACCACACTAATACATGAAGCAGCTGAATGGAATCAAATCCCTGTAGCCAGGTGCTGAAATCCATCAGAAAACGTTCCTGTAAGAGCAGAGACTTCTACAGCAGCAGATTAACTTCCATGTTTTTGGAATGGGATGTCCAACAAACATATGGATGCCATAAAAAAATCAGTTCATGCTGTTCACAACAGAACTAAGGTCGTATCCACACGGAAACGGAAGGAAATGGAAACAATCTTTTTCTTTGTAATTTTGAAAAAGTACTGTGAACAGGCCGTCGTTTCAGGAAATATCTTTATCCACACGGAAACCCCCAGAACCATTTTACTCAAACACTGTGGTACATTTATTTATTTATCCTTTATTTAGCAAGGAAGGTCCCATTGAGATACAAGATCTCTTTCTCCCGGGAGTCCTGGTCAAGATAGTGGCACAAATAGTACAGTTAGACAGACAAAAAATTTCAGATATAAAACTCACAACAGAAAATAAAGCTAAAAGGAAGTAGTTAAAGGAGGGTAAAAACATAGAGACATAATAAAGTAAACTGCAGAAGTATACAGGCCATACCAACAAGATCCTTAATCCGAGCCGATCCATATTAGGCTTTTACATGATGCTGTAGTGCAGCTACAATAAAAATAGTATGTACACTGTGTACAAACCGAAAGCCAGTGGGACTAATGAAAGAAAATAAAAGTTATCTTAAAGCCAACAGAGCAAACAATCTCCAAACACAAGCAGAGGAAGGCGACAGCGATGAAGATAAGCAACAGCGGATGTAAACACGAGAGAGAGGTGGGACATCATTGTTTTCCCAAAGTAGCATATTGGTTGTGTGCATGAAAACACAAGTGTGGTGTTTTAAGATTTTCCCACTCTGGGGCCTGTTTTCAGGGCTCCTTACACATGAGAGCACATACCCATGTCGATAAAATGCTGATATGGTAAAAAAAAAACTTTAGCACATTCACCCAGACTAATTTCCGCGTGGACAGCCCCAACAACTGAAAGTGTGGGTGCAGAACAAAAATAGTTTGAACTTCAAGACAATTGAGCCTTGGCTTGTGCACAGAAGTGGATTGACGCCATATGAAAGCAGCATTAGTAATGTTTTGTGCACTCAGTCTCCAGTCAGTATACTCTAGAGTGGAGCGGTGCAAAGTTTGGTTATGAGTTTACTCTGAAAAATCTCATCTCCTCTAAATCAATACTCCATTTACCGCAAGACTCAAGCTGAGTAAAAAGTCTTTTGCTTCTCTGTCCTGACTCTCTGCTTTTTCCGACTTAAGCATTGTGTTTTCTTTCAGTCCCACTGACTCTCATCTGCTCTTTCTTCTCTTTTGTGTTTTCTGACTGCAAATTTTCTCTTTATTGTCACACTTCCAACTCGTTTCTCCTCGTTCTCGCGGTCCTTTGTTTCCTTCCATGTCTTCTTTCCTGACCCTAACTCTTACCTCACCTTCTTATCCTCTCAAACCTCAATCTCATCTCCATCAATATTTCCGCTCAGATTTAAGTGTCTCCTACTTTTCCTAAAATCCAACTTTGTATCCTTTGCTCTAGATTTGTTCGCTATATCCTCTCCCATGCTCTTTGCTCGTGTTTCATAACCCCATCTTTATCTCTGCAACTGTTATAATTTTCAAGCTTCTCCATTTTCTTACCACTTCTTCATTACGTCTTTTTATCTACTCCAGTCCTCTCCTTTAATTTTCTTACTTGCAGTTTCTGACCATTTGGTTCCTCTTCTCTTTAACCAATTTTAACCAGTTTTTTTACCTCCCATTTTTATCACTACCATCTCTCTTTCTTTCCTCATCTTTGTGCCCTTTCTGCTCTCTTCCATTTTTATTATTTCTCCTCTCCTCTGCACCTCATGCTGGGAGTTTAGGTGGTTGAGTGTGTGTGTGTGTGGACTGTGCCGAGTTGGTGAATGGATGGAAAAGCTTCTGACTGACATTTTTCATTCCTTTTTATTCTGCACGATCTTTGGTGGCAGGCAGTGGCACAGTATAGTAACGATGTGCCCCAGTGCAAGCTTTTATGATGGGCCCTTGTACACGCTAGTTATTAATAATAAGATAAGATAGTCCTTTATTAGTCCACAGTGGGGAAATTTACATCGTCACAAGAGCAAAGCAAGTAAAGCTAAAGATAATAAATAATATACATGTATTTCCAAGAAAGTACAATATCAAAAGATTTAACAATAAGACTAAATATAAAATACACATTATAGACCAGAATATACAGTATGGGCTTGATATTTACAATATAAACCAGGATTGCACATGGGATATTATACATGTATATTGCACATATGTAAAACACACAAACATATACACAAACTATATACAGTATATACTATGCAACAGTGTGGATTTTACCTTGGCTATTGTGTTGGAAAAGTAGAGAGGAGAGGTGAAAGGTGAAGCGATCAGAACCATGGACAGCACTTGGTCAGAATGCTGAGAGGAATGTGTGAGCCTGAGCAGAGGAGCTGTCCAGTGTCAATGTAGTGCTGAAACTGACGATAGTTATAGTTAGCAATAACTTAACAACAGCACTCCTGCTTGATAAACAGGCAGGCAATCATATGGCAATATGAAATCTATAGAGCAAAATTAGACTGAATCGTGTGCAGTTTTAGTTTTTTGGTTTTTATTAAACAAATGTGGATTAAACATTTAAATAATAGTGAACATCACCAACATCTTCTGGTATCTTCATAAAGTATTGTCTAATGATTTAGCAATACAAACATACACGCCTCGTATGGATAAAGGGAGTATACTGCCAGGTCACATGTCACACAAGGCACGACCACCACCATATTATCACAACCATCTGGATGATCAATAGAGTGGTGGAGGAAGTATGTGCTGCTTTTGCCACAATCCCTAAGAGTGTTTGTAAATGAAGATTGTCGGATCACAGTTTCCCCTCTCTGGCCATCTCCCCAGCTGTGGGGGCGTTGCAGGAAAAGGGTGGGCAGTTGTTTTTTTGTTTTTTTTCAACCCCAACTCTGGACAAGTTTCAGATAGTGGAGAAAAAGGGCAGTCGACCAACTCTGTGTGAAGGTTCTGAATCTGTGTTCCTTAACTGGAAAAAGGGGGACAAGGTAGACTGCGTTTTTTTGGACCAGACTTCTCTCCAAAAGGCTACTGGCTGTCTCTGTACAAGCTGCTCATTGAAAGATTAACAGCAGGTCTTCAATGGAAAATTGTACACTGGGTGATAGCCCCAAACAGATCAGAGTGTCTTGATCATGAGCTGGGGGAGGGGTGTACTTTTGGCACTCAAGTTGAAACTATGAAGCACTTGTTTGTTCCACAGTTTGTCGCACCAAAAAAAAAACATGTACACTCTACTCTGGGCTGAATTTTTTATGTAGCGCTGCAAAGATGGCAGTCTGGTTGACATGCAAGAGAAGAGAGAGATGTGATGCCGCTGCTAAAGGCCCATTTAAGAGTAGAATATTCATATTTTCAAATGATGGACAATATTCGGTATTTGTCTATGGGTTGTCGTTGGGGTTTTATCTTCTGTGGGGATAAATGGAGATTTGACTATTCATTGAATGCTGTTTTGTTCGGTAGTGATGTCTGAAAAATGCTCTCCTCTCCTCTCCTCAAACAAATCTCCCCTGCAGGTCATGAGCGGTCTCTTTCTGTGGATGCACATGGTTATGCAAGTCAAGCGGAAGCCGTATTAAACACTTAGCCTTTTTTCCTCTCCTGAGTCGAGACAATTTATCCATCCCTCAGGGCGAGAGGAGTGAAATGGCTAAATCACATTGTGCCATTAATTTAATTGGCTTGTAATTGACATTTTAAATGCTTCACATTTACATTAGCTGGCCTGTTGTCCCATTGCACACCACTGCAACTGAGTGAAGAAAATTGATTAAATTTCAGCAAACCAACAGATTAAAAAAAGAAGAAACTCCCCTTGGAAAAGTGAGCATGCACTGAATCATACACAAGCAATATGAACGAGCAGTGGTAAAGCAAAACATGCACAGTTATGCCATGGAGAGGCAGAGAGTGAGGAAGGAGATACAGAACATAGGGAGCCAGCTTAAAGTGAGCAGGTTAATAGTGAGAGAAGTCAGAAGTGACAGATTAAGAGAAACTGTTATCTACTTCTCACCAGATGTTTTTGGGATCAGAGGTCACCTGTCCGCCAGCTTACTCGTCCCAATCAATCTTGATCTGGATCGGCCAGTGGAAGAAGTTTAGACCAGATGAGACTTAACTTTGTAAATATCAACTGTTTGTATATGTCCATCATCTTGAAGAAGTTCTAGATTGGATTGTTTTCTTCACAATGAGTGCTTTGACTGAATAAGCTAAGCTATGCAGAAAGAGACAGGACAACAGATCAGCACTTCACTTGGGCCACTGACTAAATTAATGTGATCAGCGTGGCATGTGTGCGAGGGAGAGAGAGAGAGAGAGAGACCAGAAGAGATTGCATACTTTGAATTAATATAATTAGCATAGTTCTCACCATTGTCTGAGATGTGTCTGTGAGAGAGGACAAAAGATAGCAGAGATGATGGACAGGATTTCAATTTAGACAGAACAAGAGTTGTGAATTAATATGACCTGGCTATTCTGAGTATCCCTGAGATGAAACAAAGGTGAGAGTGAGTGTGAATGCTTGTATCTGCTGCATACTTGAGCGTGTTAGAAGAACAGCGTAGAAAGCCAGACTGACGATGTCAGCACTTTTCATCTATTTTTAAAGGAGGCCTTCACATACACACAGGCAGGTATCCGGTTGTGCCTGATCTCTCCTCCATGGTCGTTTAATATTCTTTCAGCTGCAGCTTTTCAAAGGAAAGTCCATCACAGCGACGATTGTTTGATCTGCCCTCTGTCATCAGCAGACTGTGGACAGAGAAAGATCTACAGGGCAAATCTTCATGTTTAAGATGGATCGAAATTCTTAAGCGCCTTTTTCAGCCTCTCATAGCTGTACTTTAGGGTTATATATGCACAGTTAACATGGTAAAATATGGTATTTAAATCTGTAAAAAGGCATTTGAATGGCGGAGGAAATTATTTGAATACCATTGAAGATGAAGCCATTTTTGAAAGCATGAAATACTTTTTCTTTAAAGAATTCCTATACAAGTGCTAATAATATTGTACTAATATTGTTTGCTAGTAGTATTAGCCTGGATGACCCCCGCCGAGTCTGCTGCAACTTCATTTTGCTCACATCTGGCAAGGACGGCATTTTGGCTAACCTAAGACTCTCCTAAGGTGGGCTAAACAGGAGGATGACAGAGAGGCAACGTCTTTTGCATAAATCCAACATTGCGGCCACCAGAAAGAAGCCTTTCGATTTGTTTGTTGCTGAGAGCAAATACATCTTTAAGCTGCATTCCTTTCTCTGCACTTAAAAAAAATAATTTGAATTTCTTTTTGTGCCCTTTCCTTCGCTTTTTTGTCTCCCACTCATAATGCAGTTCATTCTTTTCCCCTCGACAGACACCTGAAAGGTCACTGACCCTCATCACCAAATGCATTCGAAGCACCATGGAAGGTGTGAGTGTATACTCTGTGTGTGGCCATACATATACTACACACTGTGTATTGTGTGTGTGTATGCGTGTGCAACACCAGCAGCTTGTTTCTGCAGAATAACTTTTACCTTTATATTGATATAAAAATCCTGTTGACCTTTTACCAACAAAGGTTTACGTTTTCTGTCTTTTTGAGAAACCATCTTGCAAAGGCATTTCTTGGATCATGCCACAATAACTGCTGCCAAGATATTTGTTTCATTCATCACACCCAAATAATGGTATATAGATTATTTTATTCCTATAACTTAATCTTAGATGATATCCGTTTTTAAAGATCCATGCTTTGTTAGCAGTTATGTCTGCCCAAGGAACATCTGAAGCCAGAACTTGTTTATTTTTTATATTACATACATTTATATTTTACGTTTTGTTTGTTTTAGGGTTAAAAAAAAAAAAAAAAAAAAAGCAATGGAAGCATTTTTTCTAGAAAGTTGCACGGAAGACGAACAAAATACTGTAATTCTCCCTCAACACCACCCATGACCAACACACTGAACCCTTGTTCATAATACATGACTTCAAACTTGACATTCCAGTCCTCAAACAAACAAGCAAACAAAACAAAAAAAAACCCTGACTGGCTCTCAATCTGCAGTTGCCATTTGCTATATGTGAACTCTTCAGAGATTTCACAAATGATTAGCGAGGCCCTCACCAGTGGGTCCACGGGTCGGGAACAACTCCAGCTGATCGGAGACAGGGTTTAGGCAATAGGTGAAAACCCCAAACTGGTCCTTCCCAGAAAGACTAGTGTTGAAACTAAGCAGTCATGTTATGCACGCTTGGCTGGTATCCAAAGTATTAATTTAACAATTGAAAATATTTATATTCATACTTCTTGAATCAGCTTTAGAAAGTAAAATTAGTTTTCCTCGTTGTCACAACGTCACATTGACCAATTTTTATTTGGCCACCAATTTTCAAGTAACTTGTCTTTACAGTGTGTATAAATTCTACACACACACACAATGGCAATTATTTGTGTCACGGGCAAAGTAAAACCATCTGAAATCACCTCAATTTCTCTCAGAGACGAGGTTATTTCAGAGACAACATGAATGAACATGTTTTGGTACGAGTCATTTTCCTTTTATGTGCTCACATTTTGTCTGTCAACATTTCAGCTGCTAACAAATAAACCCACTTTAAAAATGGACAGAAGTAGGGAAGTGTCACCACAAAGCGCCATCGCAAGTGATTATAATCGACCCGTCAAAACAGATAGAAATAAAAATCAATCTGCTATGAATCCAATTAGATTTGTGTATAAACTGCTGCCCTTTTAAGCAAATAATTCCAGAGAAAAGTAAGTGTTGTTTTATGACGACAGTGTAGTAGGAAAGGTACAAGTCTCCAGAGTAATTTAATGAATAAATATAAATAAAAACAACTACATAAATGAAAATCAAGAGTTTTTTGCAGAATTTAGAGAATTTCAGTTGTTTTTTTACATCAGTAGCATATCGGGAGGATTTGCTTTTTTCTCCGTTTACGTAACACAAGCCCTAAATATAATACTTTTTATTACTCCATCATTTTTCCTATATAATTATAGCTCTGTACGGTGACCTACAAGGAGCCCAAGAGTCACTCTGATGGTGATGTTTAGTCAAACGGGAGGATGACTTACATTTTCCTTGACCTTTAATTTCTCACAGTGTTACATTATGCTGATGGGTTAGGCAAAGAAGAAGAAGAAAACGTGAAAAAATAAAAACCATGAACATGGAATTTACATTAAATTGACGTGAGGTTAGTTTTCCCATTTTGCAATTAATCATCTTAAATTAAAATGGTACCATCAAAGACAGCCTTTACCGTGTGTGCCAAACTGTTTTGTTGTGTGAGTGTATTTCATTACAAATATGGACGGCTGTATATAAACTTGGACTTCTTGTAGGTGTATGTATTTGTGTGTGGGCACACACTTGCCTAAGCATCTGTTGATTGCGGTCAGATGGAAAAACAATCGAAAAAACCTCTCTTTAGCTGATGGATCCGTGTAATAAGCAGTTACAAAGTGAGCTGTGTTCAGATTACCAATGTTTTTTGCAGCTCAACTAGTTACCATATAGATAGGATGGAAGCAGCACTCCCATTACAGTATGTTTGTGCTATATTAGAATGCAATCATCTCCTCAAAAACAACCTCTTCAACTTCCCCAGTTCCAAGTTATTGACTGGTGAAAACATGTAAGAGGCAAACATTAAATTTTAAAGGTAAGCAACCCTGTAGACTGCTGCTGCTGCTGCTGCACAGCTTATATTAACCTTGGAGGCCAAGGCTGCAACAAGATGAGTGCTCCACCTATTGAACGCTGTGTTAAAGCTCCAGTGTATAACTTCTGTGGCCAAAACACTACTAGTGTCGTGTCCCAACCCCCTTTTTTGAGTGCACAAAATGAGCAAAGCAGTAAATCAAAGACACTCAAAGTATTTTTCTGATGGTTCTGACAATCTAACGCTTAAAACAAGCTGCTGGAAGTAAAAATAGACAACAAACCGAGCTTCTGCAGTCAGGGACTCAGCTGTGAGGAAGACATGTCGTCTGTTGTTGAAGCATTGTGATAGACACCGAGGCTGTCTGTGCAACTGCACAAGGACATTTTTCGTGGGTGCTTCCTGATGTTTTCAGCCAAGAAGGTGGTCAGTGACATCGGATTTTCCCCACTCCTCAGGTGAGTCCGCGGGGCTTTCTGAGAGGACTGTGACCTCAGCATTGTGTGAACTCATTTGATGTTTCTTTAATATTCTTTGTATTATCTTATTTGACCCTATAACACCAAGTGTGTCGCAGACAACACGTTTGCACAAGCGCACTTTGCATTATTCAGCGGTGGTTTGTGCTATCGTAACATTTCCAAAGGTTTCTGAAAGCTGTAGCACGTCAAAGCCAGCACATGGTTATTACGGTAACTTCACTCGTGCTGTTGCAGGAAGCTAGCGAATCAGCATCTTTGTTTCATACAGTTAAAATTTCAAATTCAACATGCTATCTGGTGTTCATGTACAACTACAGTTTTTTTTCTCAATAAAACTGTTTTTAAGCTGCTAATACACTATTTTAACATGCAGTACATTGTGAATTACACCTGAAGTTCTTCAAAAAAAAAATATTTTTTTATTTATGTGTATTCATTAAATTACTCTGGATAATTTATTTATTAAAAATAATAACTGCCAGATAACTTATTCTGGAAAAATGGGCAAAAAGATTAACTCACAGGACATTTTCTGACCCTTTTATGGTTAAAATAAGCAAAAAAAAGTCATTTTGAGGCTTAGATGTTACAGGGTTAATTTTCGTCTCACCCATTACACACATTTGTGTCAATCACATTCTCTTTAGTTCCTGTTTTTTAATAAAACATTTTATTTATGTATATTATTTTAGTGGCCCCATAACAGAGCCTCTGGCTGCTCTGTTCTCCTTCTGATCCGTTTTACTATTACCAGTATAGGTGAGGCAAAAATATCATCATAGCAACGCAGGTCAAAAGACATTCCCTGCCTCTCTGGCAAGTGTGTCTTTGTCGAGGTGGGTAATAATATGTGTAGTGGTATGTAGGATTATGCATATTTCAGTTGTGACTCACATCGGTACCAGGAGTGATGTTTCCTCTTAGCATGATGTAGTGGGTGTGTCTGTGAGTGAGTGTGTTTCTCTCTCTCTCTCTCTCTCTCTCTCTCTCTGTGTGCACGCACATCAGTATGGGCCACTGTACACACGGCAGGGGACCAAGAGGTGACAAGTCAGCCCTCCACCTAGAATTATAATGATGCCCCCTGCTTTGCTCCTGTGCTCTGCTAGACACCCTCCATCCCTTTACAGCTGCATATTTACTGTAAAACGCACTCCTTGAAATGTCTCTCTCACACACACACACACGCGTGCACACACACACACTACGTTCCTGATTATGTTACATTTTCCTGAAGATAGATAGATAGATAGATAGATAGATAGATAGATAGATAGATCCCCGAGGGGAAATTGGGTCATCGTAGCAGCGGTACAAATAAATCAAAAATGCAAATAAAATCCAATACAATCACGATACAAAAACAAAAAAAAGAAATTAAGTTAAAAATGAAATGAAATGAAATTAAAAACAGTGCAATACACAGTGAGCCAAAACTATACTATACACTATGTACAATAAGATGCCTAGCAGTGATTTGAAGGTGCATATATGGTGTAATTTAAGTTATTTCCGTGTGATAAGTGGACGTTGCTGTGAGGCATTGTGCAGTCTAATGACACAGGGCAGGAAAGATTTCCTGTGCCGTTCTTTAAGGCAGCAGGGTTGAATGAGTCTGCTGCTGAAGGTATTGTTTGTTCCAAATACAGTTTGCTGCAGGTACACGTCCCTGCAGTGGAAACCTCGCTATTTAGGCACCAACAACCACTGCCTACAATGCAAAGCAGTCTAAATGCAATGTAAAAGAAGAACAAAAGTGTATAAGAGAGTTGGACAATAAATGCAATTAAACTCAAAGCAATATGGACAGAGCCAGATTGACTCTGGTCACCTGTATATGAAGCAAATGTGTCTATTATTCTATTCTTAAACTTAGTTGAAGGGCAATTCAGCAGCCCTGTAAAGATGTTATGATAATAAACCAATATCATGGGCCAGTTCAATGTAAAACTGTTGTCAGTATTACTGTAAATCTACAGGTTTACCTGTATTTTCTGTCTCTTTCACTCTCCTCCACTTTCCACTTCAGATCCTTTCTTCCATCCTCTCTCATCTACTTCCCTTTTCAACACTCTTGCTGTCTCCTCTCCTCTCTGTGCGCCCTCTTTCATCTACTCTTGTCTCCTTCTCAACTTCTTTGCCGTTGTCTCTCTCCACCCTCTCCTGTCACCTCTCCACTCCTCTCCTCCTTTCAGCTGCTTTTTTTTTGTCATATCCTCCTCACTTCTTTCCCATCTATTTTTTTTGAACACACTGTAAAGAGGAATAATATCCCTGACATTAGATGCTTTCTGATGACCCAGCCGTGGCACCATGTTCTTCCCCAGGCGAGGAGCTAAATTACAGCAATGTTCACATGAAGCAAAGAGCAGTGCAGAGAAAATAGTCTCTCTCATTTAGTTCTGCAATAACACTGGAAGGAAGCCTGAGGGATCCAACCCCTTTATTCCACCTAAACATAATTTTATAGAAAGGGGTCTCCTTTTGTACATCTCTGTATTTCTGTTCTCCTCCTTCTCTCCATTTTTACCTTCCCTGTCATGCTGCTTATCTATAATCCCTCCCTGTTTTCCATTTTAGTCTTTTTTGCACCAGCTTCTGCATGTGTCCGCTCATTTACTGGTATCTCTTTCTTAGAACACTCTGCAGTTTCCTCTGTTTTTTGATAGTGGCCAGTAGCAGTTGAAAGATTGCTTAGTTCCTAATTTAATGTTTAGAGCTCGTGGCAGAAATCAAGTGTGTGGTAAATGTGTGAAAGTGCCGACTCTGATCGTTCAGCTTCTGCAGACAGCGTGGAGGTAAGCAATTATCTTTGAACATTTGGTGAAAAATGTTGTTGTCTACCTTGACTTGTGAAAAGCAAAATAAGCTTTTGCCTTTTTTTTCAAATAAAATAAACAGCTCAAAGCTTTCATATATTTATGAGGCAGAAATGTACCGTTATACACAGTAGACATACACATTATCTTTCATGAATAATAGGAGTTTTACATTACCAGTCAACACACAAGCGATCCTCAAGCCATTTAAAATATGTACTCACTTTTTGAGACTGTCCTCCAATGAAATGTACATATAGGTCGTATGCAGGAATTTTGACCTATGTTTACGTTTTCAACACCAGCGCCCCCTAGCGGTTGTATACATGACAGCAACCACTTCCACCTTGGAAGTGGTATCTAGTAGCTTCGCTGATTCTGCCACCGGCAGTCCGCTCAGTGGCGAGAGCACTGCGCCCGAGTGCGGTCGACAAGGGTTCAATTCCTAACTATACCAACTTTTTAATATTTTTTTTAATTTTTACTGCCTGTCTTTTTTGCCCTAACCCTAACCTCAGTAACACTTGTATTCAAGGGCTGGAAAAAAAACGACCCATAGTTACATTTCAGGAGTTGGAAAAATGACCTATATGTATGTTTCAGTTGGAGGACAGGTTGCACTTTTTGCACGACAACAAATGCACATGTAGATGTAATGTACATACCAAAAATAAATAAATAAATGAAGAACTCACAGACAAACAGAAAATGCAGATATGAAATGGAGCCTAGCATAAGCTTTCACACATAAACACAGAGATACATGATTTTTTCTGAACACACACACACACACACACACACGCACGGTGAGGGCAGGCCGATCTGACTGGAGAGGGAATGATTTCACCATATACTCATCTCAGTCTCCGTGATTATGGCCTTCAGTAGAAATGGCAAATAATGGTGGCAATGTGCTGTGAAATGAGGCCCATTATGTCTGTGTGTGGGTGTGTGTGTAGGTGTATGTGTGTGTGTGTGTGTGTGCGTGCATGCACACATACAGGGTTACATCAGTCTGGGCATGAGAAACGATGATAGGCCACAGAGGTTGGAGAGGGAGACACAAGGTAGAAGTGAAGACGATGAACCCGCAGAGCTCTGTGTGTGTCTTTGTGAGAGAAGGAGATAGAGTGAGAGAGCAAGCAGAGATAAAATCGCTGGCAATCAACCTCCACACTTTGATCAGGTCATCAAAGTGTCAAGCTAAAACATTACAGCCAGGATCTGTTCTCATGCACGCACACACACACACGTTCACACTTGTGTGTCTCTAGGAGCACACACAGTCCTATAGACTTAACTCTTATGCAATATTTTTCAATGCATTTGCGTTTGTTTCAGTTCCCCGGCAAAACTTCAGTTTGACATGATGTCACAAAAGCCAATCTGTGATAATGTGCACCTCGAACACGTGAGCAAGACTGGGCAGAGTCAAGTGAAAAACAAGCATCAGAATGCCGAACAATGAAACCACTGATCTACTGGGAGTTTCCCACACCACCATCGCTATGGTTGACAGAGAATGTTTAAGAAAAAAAAACCAGACACAGTCCAGTGAGCGGTAGTTCTCGTGCATGGCAAAAATGCCTTATTGATGCCAGAAGTCAGGGAAGAATGGCCTTTTTCAGCTATCCTCGTTTAAAATTCTGCTCTCCATCTCATCTTCCATCTCTCTCACTCTTGCCTGCCTGCATCCCTCACTGGCCCACTAGTCAGCCCAGCCCGGTGGGAATCATCCCGTGCCTCCTGATTAGCCACTTAGGGCCTGCTACCAAGTGATATATGTTTCTCAATTGATTCAAGCTGTGGTTGCATTTAACTGTGAATGTAGCTTAGGCAGAACTGTAGTGTACAGCAGCTTTGAGTGGTCATCAAGACCAAGAAAAGCTTTGTAAATATACATATCTATATATACACAGACCATTTACTTGAAACAATCACTTCACATGTGATGTGAGCACACTCTTACGCTGGCCTTAGGGAGGTCTGCGCACATGTGTACAAGTATCTGATGAGCTAAACTTCACCAATTCCTGCGTATGACACCGACTGCACAAGTAAATTAGCACCCAATGGTTGCCAATATTGTCCTATCGCTACGAAAATATACACCCACATGCGCCACATACACCTAATGACCACACATACACACACAAGAAGACTTGTTTGTACTGTTTTCAATTAGAATCAGAAACAGGTTTATTGCCATGTACTGTATGCTTGAAGCGATACAGGGAATTTGCTGTGGGGATTTTGGACGTTGCCACAAAATATTGTAAACACTCACACAACACACACACAGAGAGAGAGAGAGAGAGAGAAAGAATCACATGTGGACCTTGCTTCAGATAGTTGGACTGAGGGCTGTGAAATATCCATATTTATCAACAATCTCAATATTGCATAAGCCCTTGTGCACTTGTGTGTTTGCTGCTGGTGTGCCTGTGTGCTTGTGCAAGTGTGTGTGTGTGTGTTTATGCAACACGACACATATAGGGCACAGTCTTTGCTAGTTTCCAAACGACTCACTTGTCATTTTCACACCCAGCACCCACGTTGTGTGGGTTGCAAATGCACTCATGCCCATCAGTGTGCCTGTGGGTGTGTTGGTCCCAAAATGAGGTGTGGTTGGATGCATTGTTGGCGCATTGCTATCTTTGAGGCACAGTATGTTCATGCTCACTGTATTTAAAAGCTACATTAGACACGCCTACGTAGGCCGGTGCACGATGCACGTACACTGTACTTATTACAAACACAGGGACAAGCTTCAGCAGATGCAGGTTGAATTCCTTATCCTGTGCAGTCGAAGGTGATTGTTGATGGGACAGAGGATTGGCTAGATGGTGGAGGCAGAGGGTCCACAGGCCAAGAACCTCCTACTTATCCCTCAGTGAAGGGTTCTTCCTCCACCGTAGATCACGTGCCTTAACCTTACACAATATTGAAGATTGACTGGTGTACCTCTCTCTAACTGACACCCTACCTGTGCTCTATAGCAGCACTTGACCAGAGTCTTAGACAGACATTAGGTAGAGAAATGCAGCAACATTTCACAGTTCCACCTTGTATGATGACAGGGCCAGAGGAATAAGGTGGAACATAACTTTATCAAACGTCACTTACCAAGCCCAGTTTTAAGGACTGTCACCTCCATGAGAAAGGTTTTGGCTTCTTTAGCTGATTCACACTTGCTAACAGAAGTACTCTCACATCCACACTTGGAGAGAGAGAGAGAATACCAGGTGCACATTCAAAGCCGAAACAATCACGGTACAGCCCCGGGAGTGTTGGGGAGATTTTTGATTATCAGGTTGGATGACCAGTGATGGAAAGATTTTATTGAAGACAGCTCAGGTCCGAGGAGAACAGATCCAATGCCTGACATATGAACAGTTTGTGGGCGAGCAGCGTGCCAGGTCTGATACATATAGTGAGTAAGACTTGAGATAGTGTATTAGGTCAAGATGCTGCGATAATATGAGTTACAGTAATAATAAACCTGCATATGTGCGAAGTTATCAGCAGGAAACATTAAGTTAACTGTTAACTATCAGAGACTGTCACTTCATTGCTTCTGTGTGTCAAATAAAAATGATCTCTACACAGCAACACAGTTTCCAAGCCGTTCCGTTTAGTGTGAGTTCAGTTAAGTGCAGCAGCCAATATGGTTTGGTGGAAATGTGAAGTCCGTCATATAGATGTGTCTTTTATTACCACACTGAAGATACATAATTAATAAGCTCATTGGCTTTGCTGCAAAATGTTGATGGTAAACGTATCCGATATTGACGATGTTTTACTTTATTTGCTTGTAGCAACTTAAGCATATTTTTATGGTTATGAAGATGGTTATTATGGTTGTCATATGGGCCTCTCTGTCTGTGTATTGTTTTTACCCACAGGGATCTCCATTAAAAATGCAAGATCTCACCCTAAAGGAAATAAACTTAATGCTTTTTTTCTTTATCTTTCCCATGCTCTCACTCAGAATAAATTGTGTCTAGTCTGAAAGTTTTGAAACAAGAGCAGAGCATTAGATTAGGTTTGTTTGATACAAAATTCCCTCTAAAGTACTGAGTGCTTTTTGACTGCCTTTGAGAAGAGCCTGAGCCATTTTGTCTGGTATACTTTAAGCTGTTTGTTGTGTTGACAGGCCCTCAGATGTCTGGCTACCTTAGCTCTAGTCACTGCTCCACAGTGAGTATAAATGCTGTGCTTTTCCCCTCAAGGTGTATGAAAAAAAAAAATATATATATATATATATATATAGTATATATATATATATATATTTGACGCTTTATCTCGAACGTGTTACAATTTTCATTTTGCTTTTGAAAACAAAACCAGTCAAGTTGTAACTTCTTCCTGCTCCTTTTCAAACATTGCATATGTTTAGTTTGTTTGTTTTTATTATTACCAGTTATGTTGATAGATGGAAAATCCTCGTTGCCTCTTTGTTCAGAAAGAAAAGCCACGCTAAAGTGCCTGGAATCTTTGTGTATTCACTTAGGTGGTAGGTTTGTATGTAAGTCAGTGAGAAAATGAGCCTATACTCCATAGCTCAGTTCCAATAGTCCAAGTGTGCGTTCGTCATCCGGATTTTGTCAAAATGCATCACAGTGCCGCGACAGTGCCCTTTCTCAATTGTCACATAAATCGTCGGCTCCTTCAAATGTGGCCGATGAATGTATCCCAGAAATACACACCAGCATTAAAGCAATAAAGGTGGCAATAACGCACTTTTCTGCTGGTTTACGAACTGTCATAAAGAAAGAAAGAAAGAAAAACTGTATTACAATATAACGACAGGTTTGGTGGAGCCTGGAGTATTGTATACCCAACACAAATGCAAAAAATTAAAAAAAATACAATTTTAAATAATAAAAATACCAAAAGAATATTTAATTATGATTTAATTTGAAGGTTTTATATTGATATTAATTAATTATTAATTATTAATATTACCGAGTCATTTCAACTCTTTCTTCCTATTATTTTAACAGGGTTTAGTTCTGAAGAATCTACATTTGTGGATTACATTTTTTTTCAGAAAGAGGCTTCAACACATTATTTTACCTGTTCAAACCTGTGTTTGACTAAAATTGTGCTCATGTTTATGTATTTCTCTCCTTTTGCATATCTTCATCTTCATCAAACACTCACTGCTGCCTTTCTCTCTTCTTCTTTTCATATCAGTCTCTTTAACATAATGACCTTTATACTCTCATTGACTTCCATAAAATTGGACAGCTAAAACAAAGCAGTTAGGTTTTTTGTTCAGGTTATCCCTAACCTTAACCATAACCACTATTCAAATCTTAGCCCTAAACTTAACTAGTTTCTCAGAAATGAGGGTCTGCCTCACTAGGACAAGGTTTTAGTGTCCATGAGGACTACCGGTCCTAACAAGGCCAGTGTTTATGCCAGGGAAAGTCCTAAAAACGTAAGAAATACAAGAACACACACTCACACACAATCTTTTTAAGCCACAATTACCGCTGAGGGATTCCTTCACTGGCTAATATGCTCTGTTAAGCTCGGTGAGCCTAAGTAAGCTCTGAAATTAGTGCTGGAGTCAGTCGTCACACACATCTTCACCATACAAAGGCTTCACTTTCACTTCCCTGACACTGAATAAGTCTGGCTGCATGTGCTCCATGATACTGAGCTCCTTAATAGGAGTCAATGAACTCTGTCCAAGAGCCTTGTCGACAAAGCTCAATTTCCAGACACTTTGCCTGAATAATAATCATCGCCGCTGTCAGCTGTTAACAATGCCCATAACTACAGAGAAAGACAATTTAGCTGATTTCACCGAAACGGAAAGTTTTGACTGCTATTCACCATACCAGTAGTTTTGCAATTAACACAATTGGTATGTTAGTACTTCAACTTTTTCTGCTGAGACTCGTGTGTGGGTTTTTTGTTTTTTTTCAGTCACATTTATAAAAAGCAAACATTTCTACTGAGTTTAAAACATGAGGCGTTTTTGGTGAGTCAAATGCATGATGCTCACCAACTATAAATACTAACGCCCCTCTTGTTGCAGGAATAATCCATAAACACAGATTTTTTTTTTTTCTGTGTTCTGTGTTGTATGAGTTTGATGGCTTATCCAATCCGAAATGAAAAAAGTTCTTTAATTAAATATTTATTTTCTCGTCACCCACACACGAAATGAGGTAGTTTTGTTTGTATATCTTTATATCATCCTGAAATGTTATGTAGACAGGTAACGTCACTCGGGGATAGTGAAATATTTGCTGTCACTGGAATCTGAACAGTGTAAATAAAGGTTGTAGTAATCAGAGGCATTTTGTCGAACGACTGGGTGCCGCAGCTTTGATTTATTGTTCACAAAAAAAGTCTGGAGGGTGAGTCGAATGCAGACTTCTCAGCAACATGTTGCCAATTAGTGAACAGTGCCTGTGCTGCATCTTGTAAAGATGTAAATTTACACATCAGGTCATCACTGGGGATACATTCTTGTGCTATGAGTTACAAATGAATAGACCAACTATTCTGCAGACTGAATGACAGACAACTGCTGTGTGATGCAGAGGAAGCATGTCAGGGAATCCTACAGATCATTAAGGAGGATGATCTGCAGGATGTGAGAAAAAAAAAATGCAGGTACTGAGGGAAACAATGATTCCACATCACTTCAGTAAAAATAACCCAACTCCACAATTGTGTCTATATTTAAATCCATCAAAATAATAAAACACAAGTTATTTGTGCAATGGTTTTATAGAGACAGGGTGTGTGAGTGAGTATACTATTGCATCAAGTTTCTCTTTGTAGTAATTTGCATTATCAATCCTCACCTCTGGTAGTTGTCTTTACTAATTATAAAACATATTTTCTGTCCTGTACCTCTTTACAATGTCTGGCCACGTCTTCATTCTGTGTGATGGTTGTTTTCTGAAAGTCTATCCAGTCATCTTTTGGGGATAGAACATATGTCTTATTACTTTAAATATTGATCTCTGCATGTAGGGCTCTCTCTAGTCTACACTTTATATTCCTCTGTGTTGCTATATTTGTCTCCACTATACTCTCTCTCCCATAATCAGTTTCCAGTTCACTTTATTCAACTCCCTAACCCCCTCAGCATCATGTCCTCACCTCCCCTCTTTTGCTTTTGGTGATTTCTTAAAGGCGAGTCAGCAGAAACACTCTCTTTAACTTCATTATGTCCAATTAGTTGCCTTGTCCTTCAGGGGAGTTCACAGTGGTGTTAGAGGTGTGAGACCCGGCAACTGCCTTCAGCTGGGAATTAACACCAAAACCTCTTCACCTCAGGCTTTGTTATCTTTGATTTGCATCTGTGTGCTGTTGTATTTTGTTACCGTCAGTGTTTGTGTCATGATGGGCCACACTCAACTTCATATCTATGCTAAGTTATGTGCAATTTAGAGCTGTTCACTTGATGGCGCCGTCTCAGTTTGAGCCTCATGAACTTATAACACCAGACCAAATCATTTACTTGTATGCCTGCTGTCCGCCAGTAACCCTCTGGCTGAATTTACTTTGGGGATTTTCAGCTCATATAGCTCCACAGTTTTATAATCAGCACAGCCAGTCGTGCACCACTTATTCATTTTTAAAATCTGTGCTCAAAATTTTAATTCGACTCGCACATGTTTAAAACTTACAAGAGAATCACCAAACATCTCCCCATTAAAAAAAAAATAGCTTCAGCTTCAGCTTCCAGCATTTACTCCAGGATTGAAGGCTTAGCAGTTATTTTACTACACAGTACATGTAGTAGATGCAGCTTGTACTTAACTATGGAACACTCACTCACTAATTGTCTATCACTTTATCCTCCACATGAAAGTCATGGGTCATGGGTCATTGTTTGTCTCTGTGGCCCTGGAAATCGGAATACCTGGAGAAACATGGGGAGAACATACAAAATTCCACAGAGAACGGCACTGGTCAAACCTGGATTCTAACCGGTGACGTTCTTGCAACAGTGCAAGCCCCTCATCAGCCACCATGTGGCCCTAACTGTGGAACAGTACATGGTATATTCAACATCACTACTGTGAAAACCGGCACTGATTTAATTTTTTTGCAGCAGTTTCAGTAAAAGCAGTGCAGGACTTGTCAATTATTTAGTCTCTGGCTTTGCAATAATCCAGCATCTGCTTGATACGTTTGTTTATTCTTCTTCCAAATACCCTCCATGTTTGTTTATGTACCCTTAAAATGATGAAGTCTCAAGGCACATTTACAACATTGTAGGGGAAACAAACTCGGTTCAAAGGATGTAACCGTTACAGCAGCAGTCGTTTAACTTCTCCATTCTGTTCCTTGGATGAGGTGAGATTCTCTATATGTGTTCATGTTGTGCCCGACTTTGCTGAAACACAGTGTGAATGAGAGTAGAGTTTATTGGATTACACCTTGGCATGACTTAGCAGCCCTTAAGCTTCCCCGCACAACCAGAGCTGCTGAAACAAAGGCAGGATTTACACACAGAAAAAGGAAAAAAGAGTCGTTGTTTTTGATGATTTATGTTCAGTAGTAACACATACATTCAACCTGACACATCTTATCTCAATTTTCTTCTCTTACAGATACAAAAGTCAAAAAAATAATACTGTATTCTGGTCTTGTCCAGGCCAATATGGTGGTAATGATGTAGGATTCATGGGTCATGGGGCGTATGATAAATTACATTTACAGATTTCACTTACAATAAATATAAATATAAATCCATTTCCATGTTGAAATGCAATAAAAAATCTGATCAGTTAAACATATTTATTATGATAATATAATAATAATTGCCAGCCTAATTTATATTCAGTGTGTTTTGCTTGCTGTTTAAAATCATTTGTTTTATATGACAGCACTGTACCTGTAATCAGAGGAGGAATCCAGCTCAGATCTTCAAGTGGTTGAGTCAAGACTTGGACTTTGCGGAATCCACACTCTTTGCTTAAAATACTGCTTATTTAAATACAGCAGGTTCGTTATTGTGAAACAGCCAAAAATGTCACTTCTCCGTGTTCTCATCTCATCAAAAGTGATTAAGTTTGTCATGGCTGGTTGGGTCTGAAGCCATCCCTGGTAAATGTTGACAGTGGAATTGATTTAAGTCAGAGCCAGCGAACTGGAACATATTTCAAGTTTTGTTTTTAGTGTCATCACAGTGTTACAAAAGTGCCAAGCCACTTTCCCCAGTGGTCCACCACTGCACTGTTCTGAAGCACTTTCCACATAGAAGGCCATTATAGAATACATTCACACAATATCTGTCATTCTGTCTTTGAAAAAGGACATTTCACACCATTAAAGCTTGTAAGTTGTTTCTGACACTTTTTTTTTAAAACTTCTTTGTTGAAATCCTCTTCACATCCTGATCATCATTAATAAATAAAATCTGAAAAAAATATATTAACCAGTCCAGTTATGGACCAGTCACGTTATTCAGACCACATGAAATGAATGATTGTCTCACTTGTCTGTCTTTAGCTATGTTTCCATCAAGTGGGCCGGTTTGGTTTGTTTTGGTGGTTTTTGCGTTTCCATTAGGAATAGCACCAAAATAACCAGCCCCTATGGTTCCATTTTTGGCACTCTTCCCTTGGGGTACCCGAGCAAAGTGGTACAGAAAGGTCAGTCAAACGACAGTGAGCTAATTGGGTGACAGACTTTCCTGTTTACGCCGGCTGCCTTTCTCTTCAATGCCCACAGTCTATTCTCATACAAAGCTTGACGTCTTGATGAGGAAAATAGCTACAAGCCAAGCAGGGGAATAAAAAGAGCTGTACAAGTACACAAAAAACATACTAAATTACAGCAACGCGAGTAAAGCTGGAACATCACGTGGACACAGTCATTGTGCACAGCCCACACCCCGTCGACCAAACGGAAGCCTGACCCAGGGCTTTACCATTCCAAACTGTACCATGATGGAAACACAGCATAACAGACCTGGGTGCCTGTGCACATCCCGCCTGTGTTCCTGTGAACAAGTATTTACCATACACCACTAGAACAGAGACAATAGTCAGAAGTAAGAATGCGAGCCAAAGCAAAATATAACCAACATTCACAGTTCCACCGTGTAAAATTACTTTCAGTGTTTTTTGGCCAGAGCGTTGATGAGACAGCCGACGGGAGAGGCTGGAATGTATTTGCTACCCGCTATTGGTAGTTTTCCGAGACTTACCAACCCTGCCTTTCTGCATGTAATTTACATGTTCTCCCTGTGGGTTTTCTCCGGGTTCTCCGGTTTCCTCCCTCCCACAGTCCAAAAAACATGCACTATCGGGATTAGGTAAATTGGACACTGTAAATTGACCGTAGGTTTGCATGTGAGAATGAATGGTTGTTTGTCTCTATGTGGCCCTGTGATGGACTGGCAAACTGTCCAGGGTGAACCCCGCCATATCGCCCTATGTCAGCTGAGATTAGCACAGCTCCCCTTGCAACCCTCATGCGGAGGAAGAAGATGGATGGATGTTAAAACTGATGGCACAGTGTAACGGCAATAGAACAACAACAACACCATTTATGGTTATATTGCTCTCCTGTACCCTTGTTTTCACTATGTGATTTTCTTGGCCTCTGGGACTGGGATATTTGTGAAAAAATTCTGACTGAATTTACAGCTTGAAATAACAGTGCTACTCTGCATCTTCATCTATGAATATAATACAATTTAACCTTATATCTATTGTGTGTTGTTTTTTTTTTACACAGGAGAGGAGCACACAACACCACCTACGAAAAAAAGTACCTGTGTCCTCACTGGCTACTTAAAATCCTGGAAATGTGAGCAGTGGATACAGGGCTACAGAAGGAGCATGCAACATTGTCAAAAACCAAAAAAAGAGGCTTTACTGCAGCCGTCTGTGGACATGGAGCACCGATACATGAGACAGCGTTGACTACAGACAACGGATGAACTACATTTCTAAATGTAAATGGAGCACATGGAGATGAATGGGATTTGCTGTGGACACCAAATAACCTTGTAACAAGTTCTCCCAGAGAAATTATAATAATAACCCCAATACAGAGGAAAATATAATTTTTGGTGCCACCCTGAACCTTTTCCTCCTTTGCTGGGATAATGACGCGTCAGTGAGAGTAAATGAAATGGGCCAATTTTCAAAGTCATTACAAACTCTGTTCTTCAAATGAATAAAGACAGAAGGAGACTAAAGAATATGAGGCAAATGATTCACATTGTCTGAACTTTGTATATATAGGTGTTTACATGCTTACTGTGCCTTTTCCCAGCCTCTGAATGTGCAGCTTCACTGTGATGTCTGTGTATGTGCATTGTGTATTCTTTGAGCGTACCTTTTTTTTTTTTTTTTGTTAACATGTGCATGTGTATCAACTCAACCCAAAGCCAAACTGACAGACAGCTTCCCTCTGAGGAGCCCCTTAGTGTTTCTGATTGATCGTCATAATGCCAAGGTACGGGCCCTGTCCTTGGTGCCTATGCTAATCACAGAATCATGCATATTTATGAGTTCCTTGGGAATCAACCAGCTAAATAAAGGATGAGGCCGTTGGCTCATAGCTGTGTTCATCACCGTTCCTGATTGATTAGTAAGAAAAGGAAATCTGCCTATAAAGACCAGTTTTTTCCCCCCTCCAGCTAAAGGATCATAATGGGAGCTCAGGCATAACAAAAGGTGGACTTTTCCAGATTAAACAGTAGCTGAATAGAAAGAAGTTTGTGTTTTCCTTTGTGTGTTAAGACTTTTCTACCATGGTGTTTATTTGTACACGTTTCTCAATGGTTCTGCAATACCTCGACCAATAATCCTTTTACAACCAACATCTTACAGGATCAACAAAATAGAAAAATTCTTTGCTTATTAAGATGGTATTACAGTTGCTCCTGAAAGGCATTCTTCTGAGAACTCCCTAGATTTTAAAAATGATAATTGTGACTGAAAATTAAATTTTAATTACACAGTGCATTTGTATGTAAAAGCTACTGTTAAAAAATAAAGGCATGAAGTGACTGTTGGCCCCCAAACATCTTCACATTATCAAATCTGGCCCTCGTTAAAAAAAAGTTTGGACATCCCTGATCTAAATAGTTAAAGTTCCCTTCTTGCTTCAATCGGCAGAAAATAGCAGGCACAAAAATGTCATAGTTTAGAATGTCAACCCGAATATGAAAAAAAGGTTAGCGTTTAGTATGTTGTCCAAAATATGAAAAAAAAAATCATCGGTTAGTATGTCGTCCAAAATGTGACAAAAAAAACTCAGTTCTGTATGTCATCCAAAATGTGCAGAAAAAAGTCATAAGTTAGTATGTCAATGTGACCAAAAAGTCATACGTTAGTATGTCGTCCAAAATGTGACAAAAAATTCATAGGTTAGTATGTCGTCCAAAATGTGACAAAAATGTCATAGTTTAGTATGTCGTCCAAAATGTGACAAAAAAGTCATAGGTTAGTATGTCGTCCAAAATGTTACAAAAAAGTCATAGGTTAGTATGTCGTCCAAAATGTGACAAAAATGTCATAGTTTAGTATGTCGTCCAAAATGTGACAAAAAATTCATAGGTTAGTATGTCGTCCAAAATGTGACAAAAATGTCATAGTTTAGTATGTCGTCCAAAATGTGACAAAAAAGTCATAGGTTAGTATGTCGTCCAAAATGTGACAAAAATGTCATAGTTTAGAATGTGGTCCAAAATTTGCCAAAAATGTCATAGTTTAGTATGTCATCCAAAACTTGACAAAAATGTCATAGTATAGTATGTCGTCCAAAATGTGACAAAAATGTCATAGATTAGTATGTCATCCAATATGTGACAAAAAAGTCATGGGTTAGTATGTTGTCCATAAATGTCGTCCAAAATGTGACAAAAATGTGACAAAAATGTCATAGTTTAGTATCTCGTCCAATATGTGACAAAAAAGTCATAGGTTAGTATGTTGTCCAAAATGTGCAGAAAAAAGTCATAGGTTAGTATGTCGTCCAAAATGTGACAAAAAAGTCATAGGTTAGTATGTCGTCCAAAATGTGACCAAAAAGTCACAGGTTAGTATGTCGTCCAAAATGTGCAAAAAATGTCATAGTTTAGAATGTGGTCCAAAATGTGCCAAAAATGTCATAGGTTAGTATGTCGTCCAAAACTTGACAAAAATGTCATAGTTTAGTATGTCGTCCAAAACTTGACAAAAATGTCATAGTTTAGTATGTGGTCCAAAATGTGCCGAAAATGTCATAGTTTGGTATGTCGTCCAAAACTTGACAAAAATGTCATAGGTTCTTGTGTCGTCCAAAATGTGCCAAAAATGTCATAGTTTAGAATGTGGTCCAAAATGTTCCAAAAATGTCATAGGTTAGTATGTCGTCCAAAACTTGACAAAAATGTCATAGTTTAGTATGTCGTCCAAAATGGGACAAAAAGTCATAGTTTAGTATGTGGTCCAAAATGTGCCGAAAATGTCATAGTTTGGTATGTCGTCCAAAACTTGACAAAAATGTCATAGTTTAGTATGTGGTCCTAAATGTGCCAAAATGTCATAGTTTAGTATGTCATCCAAAACTTGACAAAAATGTCATAGTTTAGTATCTCGTCCAATATGTGACAAAAAAGTCATAGGTTAGTATGTTGTCCAAAATGTGCAGAAAAAAGTCATAGGTTAGTATGTCGTCCAAAATGTGACAAAAAAAGTCATAGGTTAGTATGTCGTCCAAAATGTGCAAAAAATGTCATAGTTTAGAATGTGGTCCAAAATGTGCCAAAAATGTCATAGTTTAGAATGTGGTCCAAAATGTGCGCAAAAAGTCACAGGTTAGTATGTCGTTCAAAATGTGACCAAAAAGTCATAGGTTAGTATGTGGTCCAAAATGTGACAAAAATGTCATAGTTTAGAATGTGGTCCAAAATGTGCCAAAAATGTCATTGTTTAGTATGTCATCCAAAACTTGACAAAGATGTCATAGTTTAGTAGTCGTCCAAAATGGGACAAAAAAGTCATAGTTTAGTATGTGGTCCAAAATGGGACAAAAATGTCATAGTTTAGTATGTCGTCCAAAATGTGACAAAAAATGTCATAGGTTAGTATGTCGTCCAAAACTTGACAAAAATGTCATAGTTTAGTATGTGGTCCAAAATGTGCCGAAAATGTCATAGGTTAGTATGTCGTCCAAAATGTGCCAAAAATGTCATAGTTTAGAAGGTGGTCCAAAATGTGCCAAAAATGTCATAGTTTAGAATGTGGTCCAAAATGTGCGCAAAAAGTCACAGGTTAGTATGTCGTTCAAAATGTGACCAAAAAGTCATAGGTTAGTATGTCGTTCAAAATGTAACCAAAAAGTCATAGGTTAGTATGTGGTCCAAAATGTGACAAAAATGTCATAGTTTAGAATGTGGTCCAAAATGTGCCAAAAATGTCATTGTTTAGTATGTCATCCAAAACTTGACAAAGATGTCATAGTTTAGTAGTCGTCCAAAATGGGACAAAAAAGTCATAGTTTAGTATGTGGTCCAAAATGTGACAAAAATGTCATAGTTTAGTATGTCGTCCAAAATGTGACAAAAAAAGTCACAGGTTAGTATGTCATCCAAAATGTGACAAAGATGTCATAGTTTAGTATGTCGTCCAAAATGTGACAAAAATGTCATAGTTTAGTATGTCGTCCAAAATGTGCCAAAAATGTCATAGTTTAGTATGTCGTCCAAAATGGGACAAAAACTCATAGTATAGTATGTCGTCCAAAATGGGACAAAAATGTCATAGTTTAGTAGGTCGTCCAAAATGGGACAAAAATGTCATAGTTTAGTATGTCGTCCAAAACTTGACAAAAATGTCATAGTTTAGTATGTCGTCCAAAATGTGCCAAAAATGTCATAGTTTAGTATGTCGTCCAAAATGGGACAAAAACTCATAGTATAGTATGTCGTCCAAAATGTGACAAAAATGTCATAGTTAAGTAGGTCGTCCAAAATGGGACAAAAATGTCATAGTTTAGTATGTCGTCCAAAACTTGACAAAAATGTCATAGTTTAGTATGTCGTCCAAAATGTGCCAAAAATGTCATAGTTTAGTATGTCGTCCAAAATGTGACAAAAAAGTCACAGGTTAGTATGTTGTCCATAAATGTCGTCCAAAATGTGACAAAAATGTGACAAAAATGTCATAGTTTAGTATCTTGTCCAAAATGTGACAAAAAAGTCATAGGTTAGTATGTTGTCCAAAATGTGCAGAAAAAAGTTATAGGTTAGTATGTCGTCCAAAATGTGACAAAAAAGTCATAGGTTAGTATGTCGTCCAAAATGTGCCAAAAATGTCATAGTTTAGAATGTGGTCCAAAATGTGCCAAAAATGTCATAGGTTAGTATGTCGTCCAAAACTTGACAAAAATGTCATAGTTTAGTATGTCGTCCAAAATGGGACAAAAAGTCATGGTTTAGTATGTGGTCCAAAATGTGCCGAAAATGTCATAGTTTGGTATGTCGTCCAAAACTTGACAAAAATGTCATAGTTTAGTATGTCGTCCAAAATGTGACAAAAATGTCATAGTTTACTATGTCGTCCAAAATGTGACAAAGATGTCATAGGTTAGTATTTCGTCCAAAATGTGACAAAAATTTCATAGTTTAGAATGTGGTCCAAAATGTGCCAAAGATGTCATAGTTTAGTATGTCATCCAAAACTTGACAAAAATGTCATCGTTTAGTAGGTCGTCCAAAATGGGATAAAAATGTCATAGTTTAGTATGTCGTCCAAAATGTGCCAAAAATGTCATAGTTTAGTATGTCGTCCAAAACTTGACAAAAATGTCATAGTATAGTATGTTGTCCAAAATGTGACAAAGATGTCATAGTTTAGTATCTTGTCCAATATGTGACAAAAAAGTCATAGGTTAGTATGTTGTCCAAAATGTGCAGAAAAGTCATAGGTTAGTATGTTGTCCAAAATGTGCAGAAAAAAGTCATAGGTTAGTATGTCGTCCAAAATGTGACAAAAAAGTCATAGGTTAGTATGTCGTCCAAAATGTGACAAAAAAGTCATAGGTTAGTATGTCGTCCAAAATGTGACCAAAAAGTCACAGGTTAGTATGTCGTCCAAAATGTGAAAAAATGTCATAGTTTAGAATGTGGTCCAAAATGTGCCAAAAATGTCATAGGTTAGTATGTCGTCCAAAACTTGACAAAAATGTCATAGTTTAGTATGTCGTCCAAAACTTGACAAAAATGTCATAGTTTAGTATGTGGTCCAAAATGTGCCGAAAATGTCATAGTTTGGTATGTCGTCCAAAACTTGACAAAAATGTCATAGGTTCTTATGTCGTACAAAATGTGCCAAAAAAGTCATAAGTTAGTATGTCGTCCAAAATGTGCCAAAAATGTCATAGTTTAGAATGTGGTCCAAAATGTTCCAAAAATGTCATAGGTTAGTATGTCGTCCAAAACTTGACAAAAATGTCATAGTTTAGTATGTCGTCCAAAATGGGACAAAAAGTCATAGTTTAGTATGTGGTCCAAAATGTGCCGAAAATGTCATAGTTTGGTATGTCGTCCAAAACTTGACAAAAATGTCATAGTTTAGTATGTGGTCCTAAATGTGCCAAAATGTCATAGTTTAGTATGTCATCCAAAACTTGAAAAAAATGTCATAGTTTAGTATCTCGTCCAATATGTGACAAAAAAGTCATAGGTTAGTATGTTGTCCAAAATGTGCAGAAAAAAGTCATAGGTTAGTATGTCGTCCAAAATGTGACAAAAAAAGTCATCGGTTAGTATGTCGTCCAAAATGTGCAAAAAATGTCATAGTTTAGAATGTGGTCCAAAATGTGCCAAAAATGTCATAGGTTAGTATGTCGTCCAAAACTTGACAAAAATGTCATAGTTTAGTATGTGGTCCAAAATGTGCCGAAAATGTCATAGGTTAGTATGTCGTCCAAAATGTGCCAAAAATGTCATAGTTTAGAATGTGGTCCAAAATGTGCCAAAAATGTCATAGTTTAGAATGTGGTCCAAAATGTGCCAAAAATGTCATAGTTTAGAATGTGGTCCAAAATGTGCGCAAAAAGTCACAGGTTAGTATGTCGTTCAAAATGTGACCAAAAAGTCATAGGTTAGTATGTCGTCCAAAATGTGACCAAAAAGTCATAGGTTAGTATGTGGTCCAAAATGTGACAAAAATGTCATAGTTTAGAATGTGGTCCAAAATGTGCCAAAAATGTCATAGTTTGCTATGTTGTCCAAAATGTGACAAAGATGTCATAGGTTAGTATTTCGTCCAAAATGTGACAAAAATTTCATAGTTTAGAATGTGGTCCAAAATGTGCCAAAGATGTCATAGTTTAGTATGTCATCCAAAACTTGACAAAAATGTCATAGTTTAGTAGGTCGTCCAAAATGGGACAAAAATGTCATAGTTTAGTATGTCTTCCAAAACTTGACAAAAATGTCATAGTTTAGTATGTCGTCCAAAATGTGCCAAAAATGTCATAGTTTAGTATGTCGTCCAAAATGTGACAAAAAACTCATAGTATAGTATGTCGTCCAAAATGTGACAAAAATGTCATAGTTTAGTATCTTGTCCAATATGTGACAAAAAAGTCATAGGTTAGTATGTTGTCCAAAATGTGCAGAAAAGGGTCATAGGTTAGTATGTCGTCCAAAATGTGACAAAAAAGTCATAGGTTAGTATGTCGTCCAAAATGTGACAAAAAAGTCATAGGTTAGTATGTCGTCCAAAATGTTACAAAGATGTCATACTATCATATGTCGTCCAAAATGTGACAAAAAAACTCATAGTATAGTATGTAGTCTAAAATGTGACAAAAAAAGTCATAGGTTAGTATGTCGTCAAAATGTGACAAAAAAGTCATAGGTTAGTATGTCGTCCAAAATGTGCCAAAAATGTCATAGTTTAGAATGTGGTCCAAAATGTGCGAAAAATGTCATAAGTTAGTATGTCGTCCAAAATGTGACAAAATGTCATAGTTTAGTATGTCGTCCAAAATGTGACAAAATGTCATAGTTTAGTATGTCGTCCAAAATGTGACAAAATGTCATAGTTAAGTATGTCATCCAAAACTTGACAAAAATGTCATCGTTTAGTATGTCGTCCAAAATGTGACAAAAATGTCATAGTTTACTATGTCGTCCAAAATGTGACAAAGATGTCATAGTTTAGTATGTGGTCCAAAATGTGCCGAAAATGTCATAGTTTGGTATGTCGTCCAAAACTTGACAAAAATGTCATAGTTTAGTATGTGGTCCTAAATGTGCCAAAATGTCATAGTTTAGTATGTCATCCAAAACTTGACAAAAATGTCATAGTTTAGTATCTCGTCCAATATGTGACAAAAAAGTCATAGGTTAGTATGTTGTCCAAAATGTGCAGAAAAAAGTCATAGGTTAGTATGTCGTCCAAAATGTGACAAAAAAAGTCATAGGTTAGTATGTCGTCCAAAATGTGCAAAAAATGTCATAGTTTAGAATGTGGTCCAAAATGTGCCAAAAATGTCATAGGTTAGTATGTCGTCCAAAACTTGACAAAAATGTCATAGTTTAGTATGTGGTCCAAAATGTGCCGAAAATGTCATAGGTTAGTATGTCGTCCAAAATGTGCCAAAAATGTCATAGTTTAGAATGTGGTCCAAAATGTGCCAAAAATGTCATAGTTTAGAATGTGGTCCAAAATGTGCCAAAAATGTCATAGTTTAGAATGTGGTCCAAAATGTGCGCAAAAAGTCACAGGTTAGTATGTCGTTCAAAATGTGACCAAAAAGTCATAGGTTAGTATGTCGTCCAAAATGTGACCAAAAAGTCATAGGTTAGTATGTGGTCCAAAACGTGACAAAAATGTCATAGTTTAGAATGTGGTCCAAAATGTGCCAAAAATGTCATAGGTTAGTATGTCGTCCAAAACTTGACAAAAATGTCATAGTTTAGTATGTGGTCCAAAATGTGCCGAAAATGTCATAGTTTGGTATGTCGTCCAAAACTTGACAAAAATGTCATAGTTTAGTATGTCGTCCAAAATGTGACAAAAATGTCATAGTTTGCTATGTTGTCCAAAATGTGACAAAGATGTCATAGGTTAGTATTTCGTCCAAAATGTGACAAAAATTTCATAGTTTAGAATGTGGTCCAAAATGTGCCAAAGATGTCATAGTTTAGTATGTCATCCAAAACTTGACAAAAATGTCATAGTTTAGTAGGTCGTCCAAAATGGGACAAAAATGTCATAGTTTAGTATGTCTTCCAAAACTTGACAAAAATGTCATAGTTTAGTATGTCGTCCAAAATGTGCCAAAAATGTCATAGTTTAGTATGTCGTCCAAAATGTGACAAAAAACTCATAGTATAGTATGTCGTCCAAAATGTGACAAAAAAGTCATAGTTTAGTATGTGGTCCAAAATGTGACAAAAAAGTCATAGTTTAGAATGTGGTCGAAAATTTGCCAAAAATGTCATAGTTTAGTATGTCATCCAAAACTTGACAAAAATGTCATAGTTTAGTAGGTCGTCCAAAATGTGCCAAAAATGTCATAGTTTAGTATGTCGTCCAAAACTTGCCAAAAATGTCATAGTTTAGGATGTCGTCCAAAATGTGCCAAAAATGTCATAGTTTAGTATGTCGTCCAAAATGTGACCAAAAAGTCATAGGTTAGTATGTCGTCCAAAATGTGACCAAAAAGTCATAGGTTAATATGTTGTCCAAAATGTGACCAAAAAGTCATAGGTTAATATGTCGTCCAAAATGTGATAAAAAAGTCATAGGTTAGTATGTCGTCCAAAATGTGACCAAAAAGTCATAGGTTAGTATGTCGTCCAAAATGTGACCAAAAAGTCATAGGTTAATATGTCGTCCAAAATGTGATAAAAAAGTCACAGGTTAGTATGTCGTTCAAAATGTGACCAAAAAGTCATAGGTTAGTATGTCGTCCAAAATGTGACCAAAAAGTCATAGGTTAGTATGTGGTCCAAAATGTGACAAAAATGTCATAGTTTAGAATGTGGTCCAAAATGTGCCAAAAATGTCATAGTTTGCTATGTTGTCCAAAATGTGACAAAGATGTCATAGGTTAGTATTTCGTCCAAAATGTGACAAAAATTTCATAGTTTAGAATGTGGTCCAAAATGTGCCAAAGATGTCATAGTTTAGTATGTCATCCAAAACTTGACAAAAATGTCATAGTTTAGTAGGTCGTCCAAAATGGGACAAAAATGTCATAGTTTAGTATGTCTTCCAAAACTTGACAAAAATGTCATAGTTTAGTATGTCGTCCAAAATGTGCCAAAAATGTCATAGTTTAGTATGTCGTCCAAAATGTGACAAAAAACTCATAGTATAGTATGTCGTCCAAAATGTGACAAAAATGTCATAGTTTAGTATCTTGTCCAATATGTGACAAAAAAGTCATAGGTTAGTATGTTGTCCAAAATGTGCAGAAAAGGGTCATAGGTTAGTATGTCGTCCAAAATGTGACAAAAAAGTCATAGGTTAGTATGTCGTCCAAAATGTGACAAAAAAGTCATAGGTTAGTATGTCGTCCAAAATGTTACAAAGATGTCATACTATCATATGTCGTCCAAAATGTGACAAAAAAACTCATAGTATAGTATGTAGTCTAAAATGTGACAAAAAAAGTCATAGGTTAGTATGTCGTCAAAATGTGACAAAAAAGTCATAGGTTAGTATGTCGTCCAAAATGTGCCAAAAATGTCATAGTTTAGAATGTGGTCCAAAATGTGCGAAAAATGTCATAAGTTAGTATGTCGTCCAAAATGTGACAAAATGTCATAGTTTAGTATGTCGTCCAAAATGTGACAAAATGTCATAGTTTAGTATGTCGTCCAAAATGTGACAAAATGTCATAGTTAAGTATGTCATCCAAAACTTGACAAAAATGTCATCGTTTAGTATGTCGTCCAAAATGTGACAAAAATGTCATAGTTTACTATGTCGTCCAAAATGTGACAAAGATGTCATAGTTTAGTATGTGGTCCAAAATGTGCCGAAAATGTCATAGTTTGGTATGTCGTCCAATACTTGACAAAAATGTCATAGTTTAGTATGTGGTCCTAAATGTGCCAAAATGTCATAGTTTAGTATGTCATCCAAAACTTGACAAAAATGTCATAGTTTAGTATCTCGTCCAATATGTGACAAAAAAGTCATAGGTTAGTATGTTGTCCAAAATGTGCAGAAAAAAGTCATAGGTTAGTATGTCGTCCAAAATGTGACAAAAAAAGTCATAGGTTAGTATGTCGTCCAAAATGTGCAAAAAATGTCATAGTTTAGAATGTGGTCCAAAATGTGCCAAAAATGTCATAGGTTAGTATGTCGTCCAAAACTTGACAAAAATGTCATAGTTTAGTATGTGGTCCAAAATGTGCCGAAAATGTCATAGGTTAGTATGTCGTCCAAAATGTGCCAAAAATGTCATAGTTTAGAATGTGGTCCAAAATGTGCCAAAAATGTCATAGTTTAGAATGTGGTCCAAAATGTGCCAAAAATGTCATAGTTTAGAATGTGGTCCAAAATGTGCGCAAAAAGTCACAGGTTAGTATGTCGTTCAAAATGTGACCAAAAAGTCATAGGTTAGTATGTCGTCCAAAATGTGACCAAAAAGTCATAGGTTAGTATGTGGTCCAAAACGTGACAAAAATGTCATAGTTTAGAATGTGGTCCAAAATGTGCCAAAAATGTCATAGGTTAGTATGTCGTCCAAAACTTGACAAAAATGTCATAGTTTAGTATGTGGTCCAAAATGTGCCGAAAATGTCATAGTTTGGTATGTCGTCCAAAACTTGACAAAAATGTCATAGTTTAGTATGTCGTCCAAAATGTGACAAAAATGTCATAGTTTGCTATGTTGTCCAAAATGTGACAAAGATGTCATAGGTTAGTATTTCGTCCAAAATGTGACAAAAATTTCATAGTTTAGAATGTGGTCCAAAATGTGCCAAAGATGTCATAGTTTAGTATGTCATCCAAAACTTGACAAAAATGTCATAGTTTAGTAGGTCGTCCAAAATGGGACAAAAATGTCATAGTTTAGTATGTCTTCCAAAACTTGACAAAAATGTCATAGTTTAGTATGTCGTCCAAAATGTGCCAAAAATGTCATAGTTTAGTATGTCGTCCAAAATGTGACAAAAAACTCATAGTATAGTATGTCGTCCAAAATGTGACAAAAATGTCATAGTTTAGTATCTTGTCCAATATGTGACAAAAAAGTCATAGGTTAGTATGTTGTCCAAAATGTGCAGAAAAGGGTCATAGGTTAGTATGTCGTCCAAAATGTGACAAAAAAGTCATAGGTTAGTATGTCGTCCAAAATGTGACAAAAAAGTCATAGGTTAGTATGTCGTCCAAAATGTTACAAAGATGTCATACTATCATATGTCGTCCAAAATGTGACAAAAAAACTCATAGTATAGTATGTAGTCTAAAATGTGACAAAAAAAGTCATAGGTTAGTATGTCGTCAAAATGTGACAAAAAAGTCATAGTTTGCTATGTTGTCCAAAATGTGACAAAGATGTCATAGGTTAGTATTTCGTCCAAAATGTGACAAAAATTTCATAGTTTAGAATGTGGTCCAAAATGTGCCAAAGATGTCATAGTTTAGTATGTCATCCAAAACTTGACAAAAATGTCATAGTTTAGTAGGTCGTCCAAAATGGGACAAAAATGTCATAGTTTAGTATGTCTTCCAAAACTTGACAAAAATGTCATAGTTTAGTATGTCGTCCAAAATGTGCCAAAAATGTCATAGTTTAGTATGTCGTCCAAAATGTGACAAAAAACTCATAGTATAGTATGTCGTCCAAAATGTGACAAAAATGTCATAGTTTAGTATCTTGTCCAATATGTGACAAAAAAGTCATAGGTTAGTATGTTGTCCAAAATGTGCAGAAAAGGGTCATAGGTTAGTATGTCGTCCAAAATGTGACAAAAAAGTCATAGGTTAGTATGTCGTCCAAAATGTGACAAAAAAGTCATAGGTTAGTATGTCGTCCAAAATGTTACAAAGATGTCATACTATCATATGTCGTCCAAAATGTGACAAAAAAACTCATAGTATAGTATGTAGTCTAAAATGTGACAAAAAAAGTCATAGGTTAGTATGTCGTCAAAATGTGACAAAAAAGTCATAGGTTAGTATGTCGTCCAAAATGTGCCAAAAATGTCATAGTTTAGAATGTGGTCCAAAATGTGCGAAAAATGTCATAAGTTAGTATGTCGTCCAAAATGTGACAAAATGTCATAGTTTAGTATGTCGTCCAAAATGTGACAAAATGTCATAGTTTAGTATGTCGTCCAAAATGTGACAAAATGTCATAGTTAAGTATGTCATCCAAAACTTGACAAAAATGTCATAGTTTAGTATGTCGTCCAAAATGTGCCAAAAATGTCATAGTTTAGTATGTCGTCCAAAATGTGACAAAAAACTCATAGTATAGTATGTCGTCCAATATGTGACAAAAAAGTTATGGGTTAGTATGTTGTCCATAAATGTCGTCCAAAATGGGACAAAAATGTCATAGTTTAGTCAGTCAGTCATCATCTACTGCTTTATCCTCTACCAGAGGGTCGCGGGGGGTGCTGTGCCAATCTCAGCTACATCGGGCGATAGGCGGGGTACACCCTGGACAGTTCGCCAGTCCATCGCAGGGCCACACACAGATGGAGACTAACAACCATTCACTCTCACACTCACTCCTATGGTCAATTTGGAGTGTCCAATTTACATATCCCCACATTGCATGTTTTTGGACTGTGGGAGGAAGCCGGAGTACCCGGAGAGAACCCACGCACACACGGGGAGAACATGCAAACTCCATGCAGAAAGGCCCTTGTTCCAACCGGGGCTCGAACCCGGGTCTTCTCGCTGCAAGGCGAGAGTGCTAACCACTACACCACAGCGTGGCCCTCAAAGTTTAGTATGTCATCCAAAACTTGACAAAAATGTCAAAGTTTAGTATGTCGTCCAAAATGGGACAAAAATGTCATAGTTTAGTATGTGGTCCAAAATGTGCCGAAAATGTCATAGTTTAGTATGTCGTCCAAAATGTGACAAAAATGTCATAGTTTACTATGTCGTCCAAAATGTGACAAAGATGTCATAGGTTAGTATGTCGTCCAAAATGTGACAAAAAAGTCATAGGTTAGTATGTCGTCCAAAATGTGACAAAGATGTCATAGTATAGTATGTCGTCCAAAATGTGACAAAAATGTCATCGTTTACTATGTCGTCCAAAATGTGACAAAGATGTCATAGTTTACTATGTCGTCCAAAATGTGACACAAAAGTCATAGGTTAGTATGTCGTCCAAAATGTGACCAAAAATGTCATAGTTTAGTATGTCGTCCAAAATGTGCCAAAAATGTCATACTATAGTATGTCGTCCAAAATGTGACCAAAAAGTCATAGGTTAGTATGTCGTCCAAAATGTGACAAAAAAGTCATAGTTTAGTATGTCGTCCAAAATGTGACAAAAAAGTCATAGTATAGTATGTCGTCCAAAATGTGACACAAAAGTCATAGGTTAGTATGTCGTCCAAAATGTGACCAAAAAGTCATAGGTTAGTATGTCGTCCAAAATGTGACCAAAAAGTCATAGGTTAATATGTCGTCCAAAATGTGACAAAAAAGTCATAGTATAGTATGTCGTCCAAAATGTGACACAAAAGTCATAGGTTAGTATGTCGTCCAAAATGTGACCAAAAAGTCATAGGTTAGTATGTCGTCCAAAATGTGACCAAAAAGTCATAGGTTAATATGTCGTCCAAAATGTGACAAAAAAGTCATAGTATAGTATGTCGTCCAAAATCGCTCAGAAAAGTCATACGTTAGTATGTCGTCCAAAATGAGACAAAAAAGTCATACTATAGTATGTCGTCCAAAATGTGACCAAAAAGTCATAGATAAGTATGTCGTCCAAAATGTGACAAAAAAGTCATACTATAGTATATCGTCCAAAATGTGACCAAAAAGTCATAGGTTAGTATGTTGTCCAAAATGTGAACAAAAAGTCATAGGTTAGTATGTCGTCCAAAATGTGACCAAAAAGTCATAGGTTAGTATGTCGTCCAAAATATGACCAAAAAGTCATAGGTTAGTATGTCGTCCAAAATGTGACAAAAAAGTCATAGTAAAGTAAGTCGTCCAAAATGTGACAAAGATGTCATAGTTTAGTATGTGGTCCAAAATGTGACAAAAATGTCATAGTTTAGTATGTGGTCCAAAATGTGACAAAAAAGTCATAGTTTAGAATGTGGTCGAAAATTTGCCAAAAATGTCATAGTTTAGTATGTCATCCAAAACTTGACAAAAATGTCATAGTTTAGTAGGTCGTCCAAAATGTGCCAAAAATGTCATAGTTTAGTATGTCGTCCAAAACTTGCCAAAAATGTCATAGTTTAGGATGTCGTCCAAAATGTGCCAAAAATGTCATAGTTTAGTATGTCGTCCAAAATGTGACCAAAAAGTCATAGGTTAGTATGTCGTCCAAAATGTGACCAAAAAGTCATAGGTTAATATGTTGTCCAAAATGTGACCAAAAAGTCATAGGTTAATATGTCGTCCAAAATGTGATAAAAAAGTCATAGGTTAGTATGTCGTCCAAAATGTGACCAAAAAGTCATAGGTTAGTATGTCGTCCAAAATGTGACCAAAAAGTCATAGGTTAATATGTCGTCCAAAATGTGATAAAAAAGTCATAGGTTAGTATGTCGTCCAAAATGTGACAAAAAAGTCATAGTTTAGTATGTCGTCCAAAATGTGACAAAAAAGTCATAGTATAGTATGTCGTCCAAAATGTGACAAAAAAGTCATACTATAGTATGCCGTCCAAAATGTGACAAAAAAGTCATACTATAGTATGTCGTCCAAAATGTGACAAAAAAGTCATACTATAGTATGTCGTCCAAAATGTGACCAAAAACTCATAGTATAGTATGTCGTCCAAAATGTGCCAAAAATGTCATACTATAGTATGTCGTCCAAAATGTGACCAAAAAGTCATAGGTTAGTATGTCGTCCAAAATGTGACAAAAAAGTCATAGTTTAGTATGTCGTCCAAAATGTGACAAAAAAGTCATAGTATAGTATGTCGTCCAAAATGTGACACAAAAGTCATAGGTTAGTATGTCGTCCAAAATGTGACCAAAAAGTCATAGGTTAGTATGTCGTCCAAAATGTGACCAAAAAGTCATAGGTTAATATGTCGTCCAAAATGTGACAAAAAAGTCATAGTATAGTATGTCGTCCAAAATCGCTCAGAAAAGTCATACGTTAGTATGTCGTCCAAAATGAGACAAAAAAGTCATACTATAGTATGTCGTCCAAAATGTGACCAAAAAGTCATAGATAAGTATGTCGTCCAAAATGTGACAAAAAAGTCATACTATAGTATATCGTCCAAAATGTGACCAAAAAGTCATAGGTTAGTATGTTGTCCAAAATGTGAACAAAAAGTCATAGGTTAGTATGTCGTCCAAAATGTGACCAAAAAGTCATAGGTTAGTATGTCGTCCAAAATATGACCAAAAAGTCATAGGTTAGTATGTCGTCCAAAATGTGACAAAAAAGTCATAGTAAAGTAAGTCGTCCAAAATGTGACAAAGATGTCATAGTTTAGTATGTGGTCCAAAATGTGACAAAAATGTCATAGTTTAGAATGTGGTCCAAAATTTGCCAAAAATGTCATAGTTTAGTATGTCATCCAAAACTTGACAAAAATGTCATAGTTTAGTAGGTCGTCCAAAATGTGCCAAAAATGTCATAGTTTAGTATGTCGTCCAAAACTTGCCAAAAATGTCATAGTTTAGGATGTCGTCCAAAATGTGCCAAAAATGTCATAGTTTAGTATGTCGTCCAAAATGTGACCAAAAAGTCATAGGTTAGTATGTCGTCCAAAATGTGACCAAAAAGTCATAGGTTAATATGTTGTCCAAAATGTGACCAAAAAGTCATAGGTTAATATGTCGTCCAAAATGTGATAAAAAAGTCATAGGTTAGTATGTCGTCCAAAATGTGACAAAAAAGTCATACTATAGTATGTCGTCCAAAATGTGACCAAAAAGTCATAGGTTAGTATGTCGTCCAAAATGTGACAAAAAAGTCATAGTTTAGTATGTCGTCCAAAATGTGACAAAAAAGTCATAGTATAGTATGTCGTCCAAAATGTGACAAAAAAGTCATACTATAGTATGCCGTCCAAAATGTGACAAAAAAGTCATACTATAGTATGTCGTCCAAAATGTGACAAAAAAGTCATACTATAGTATGTCGTCCAAAATGTGACCAAAAACTCATAGTATAGTATGTCGTCCAAAATGTGACAAAAAAGTCATAGTTTAGTATGTCGTCAAAAATGTGACAAAAAAGTCATAGGTTAGTATGTCGTCCAAAATGTGACAAAAAAGTCATAGGTTAGTAGTCCAAAATGTGACAAAAAAGTCATAGGTTAGTATGTCGTCCAAAATGTGACAAAAAAGTCATAGGTAAGTATGTCGTCCAAAATGTGACAAAAAAGTCATACTATAGTATGTCGTCCAAAATGTGCCAAAAAAGTCATAGAATAGTATGTCGTCCAAAATGTGACCAAAAAGTCATAGGTTAGTATGTCGTCCAAAATGTGACCAAAAAGTCATAGGTTAGTATGTCGTCCAAAATGTGACAAAAAAGTCATACTATAGTATGTCGTCCAAAATGTGCCAAAAAAGTCATAGAATAGTATGTCGTCCAAAATGTGACCAAAAAGTCATAGGTTAGTATGTCGTCCAAAATGTTACAAAAAACTCATAGTATAGTATGTCGTCCAAAATGTGACAAAAAAGTCATAGGTTAGTATGTCGTCCAAAATGTGACCAAAAAGTCATAGGTTAGTATGTCGTCCAAAATCGCTCAGAAAAGTCATACGTTAGTATGTCGTCCAAAATGTGACAAAAAAGTCATACTATAGTATGTCGTCCAAAATGTGACCAAAAAGTCATAGATAAGTATGTCGTCCAAAATGTGACAAAAAAGTCATAGGTCAGTATGCCGTCCAAAATGTGACAAAAAAGTCATAGGTTAGTATGTCGTCCAAAATGTGACAAAAAAGTCATAGTATAGTATGTCGTCCAAAATGTGACAAAAAAGTCATACTATAGTATGTCGTCCAAAATGTGACCAAAAAGTCATAGGTTAGTATGTCGTCCAAAATGTGACAAAAAAGTCATACTATAGTATGTCGTCCAAAATGTGACCAAAAAGTCATACTATAGTATGTCGTCCAAAATGTGACCAAAAAGTCATAGGTTAGTATGTCGTCCAAAATGTGACAAAAAAGTCATAGGTTAGTATGTCGTCCAAAATGTATCAAAAAAGTCATAGTTTAGTATGTCGTCCAAAATGTGACAAAAAAGTCATAGTATAGTATGTCGTCCAAAATGTGACAAAAAAGTCATACTATAGTATGTCGTCCAAAATGTGACAAAAAAGTCATACTATAGTATGTCGTCCAAAATGTGACAAAAAAGTCATACTATAGTATGTCGTCCAAAATGTGACCAAAAACTCATAGTATAGTATGTCGTCCAAAATGTGACAAAAAAGTCATAGTTTAGTATGTCGTCCAAAATGTGACAAAAAAGTCATAGGTTTGTATGTCGTCCAAAATGTGACAAAAAAGTCATAGGTTAGTATGTCGTCCAAAATGTGACAAAAAAGTCATAGGTTAGTATGTCGTCCAAAATGTGACAAAGATGTCATAGTTTAGTATGTCGTCCAAAATGTGACAAAAAAGATGTCACACTATAGTATGTCGTCCAAAATGTGACAAAAAACTCATAGTATAGTATGTCGTCCAAAATGTGACAAAAAAGTCATAGGTTAGTATGTCGTCCAAAATGTGACAAAAAAGTCATAGTATAGTATGTCGTCCAAAATGTGACAAAAAAGTCATACTATAGTATGTCGTCCAAAATGTGACCAAAAAGTCATAGGTTAGTATGTCGTCCAAAATGTGACAAAAAAGTCATAGTATAGTATGTCGTCCAAAATGTGACAAAAAAGTCATACTATAGTATGTCGTCCAAAATGTGACCAAAAAGTCATAGGTTAGTATGTCGTCCAAAATGTGACAAAAAAGTCATACTATAGTATGTCGTCCAAAATGTGACCAAAAAGTCATACTATAGTATGTCGTCCAAAATGTGACCAAAAAGTCATAGGTTAGTATGTCGTCCAAAATGTGACAAAAAAGTCATAGGTTAGTATGTCGTCCAAAATGTATCAAAAAAGTCATAGTTTAGTATGTCGTCCAAAATGTGACAAAAAAGTCATAGTATAGTATGTCGTCCAAAATGTGACAAAAAAGTCATACTATAGTATGTCGTCCAAAATGTGACAAAAAAGTCATACTATAGTATGTCATCCAAAATGTGACAAAAAAGTCATACTATAGTATGTCGTCCAAAATGTGACCAAAAACTCATAGTATAGTATGTCGTCCAAAATGTGACAAAAAAGTCATAGTTTAGTATGTCGTCCAAAATGTGACAAAAAAGTCATAGGTTAGTATGTCGTCCAAAATGTGACCAAAAAGTCATAGGTAAGTATGTCGTCCAAAATGTGACCAAAAAGTCATAGGTAAGTATGTCGTCCAAAATGTGACCAAAAAGTCATAGATTAGTATGTCGTCCAAAATGTGACAAAAAAGTCATAGGTTAGTATGTCGTCCAACATGTGACCAAAAAGTCATAGGTTAGTATGTCGTCCAAAATGTGCCAAAAAAGTCATAGAATAGTATCTCGTCCAAAATGTGACCAAAAAGTCATACTATAGTATGTCGTCCAAAATGTGACCAAAAAGTCATAGGTTAGTATGTCTTCCAAAATGTGACAAAAAAGTCATACTTTAGTATGTCGTCCAAAATGTGACAAAAAAGTCATACTATAGTATGTCGTCCAAAATGTGACAAAAAACTCATAGTATAGTATGTCGTCCAAAATGTGACAAAAAAGTCATAGTATAGTATGTCGTCCAAAATGTGACAAAAAAGTCATAATTATAGTATGTCGTCCAAAATGTGACAAAAAAGTCATACTATAGTATGTCGTCCAAAATGTGACAAAAAAGTCATACTATAGTATGTCGTCCAAAATGTGACCAAAAAGTCATAGTATAGTATGTCGTCCAAAATGTGACAAAAAAGTCATAGTTTAGTATGTCGTCCAAAATGTGACAAAGATGTCATAGTTTAGTATGTCGTCCAAAATGTGACAAAAAAGATGTCACACTATAGTATGTCGTCCAAAATGTGACAAAAAACTCATAGTATAGTATGTCGTCCAAAATGTGACAAAAAAGTCATACTATAGTATGTCGTCCAAAATGTGACAAAAAAGTCATACTATAGTATGTCGTCCAAAATGTGACAAAAAAGTCATAGGTTAGTATGTCGTCCAAAATGTGACAAAAAAGTCATAGCATAGTATGTCGTCCAAAATGTGACAAAAAAGTCATACTATAGTATGTCGTCCAAAATGTGACAAAAAAGTCATAGGTTAATATGTCGTCCAAAATGTGACCAAAAAGTCATAGGTTAGTATGTCGTCCAAAATTTGACAAAAAAGTCATAGGTTAGTATGTCGTCCAAAATCGCTCAAAAAAGTCACAGAATAGTATGTCCAAAATTTGACAAAAAAGTCATAGGTTAGTATGTCGTCCAAAATCGCTCAAAAAAGTCACAGAATAGTATGTCCAAAATGTGACCAAAAAGTCATACTATAGTATGTCGTCCAAAATGTGACAAAAAAGTCATAGTATAGTATGTCGTCCAAAATGTGACAAAAAAGTCATAGGTTAGTATGTCGTCCAAAATGTGACCAAAAAGTCATAGGTTAGTATGTCGTCCAAAATGTGACAAAAAAGTCATAGGTTAGTATGTCGTCCAAAATGTGACAAAAAAGTCATAGGTTAGTATGTCGTCCAAAATGTGACAAAAAAGTCATACGATAGTATGTCGTCCAAAATGTGCCAAAAAAGTCATAGAATAGTATCTTGTCCAAAATGTGACCAAAAAGTCATAGGTAAGTATGTCATCCAAAATGTGACCAAAAAGTCATAGGTAAGTATGTCGTCCAAAATGTGACCAAAAAGTCATAGATTAGTATGTCGTCCAAAATGTGACAAAAAAGTCATAGGTTAGTATGTCGTCCAACATGTGACCAAAAAGTCATAGGTTAGTATGTCGTCCAAAATGTGCCAAAAAAGTCATAGAATAGTATCTCGTCCAAAATGTGACCAAAAAGTCATACTATAGTATGTCGTCCAAAATGTGACCAAAAGGTCATAGGTTAGTATGTCGTCCAAAATGTGACAAAAAAGTCATACTTTAGTATGTCGTCCAAAATGTGACAAAAAAGTCATACTATAGTATGTCGTCCAAAATGTGACCAAAAAGTCATAGTAAAGTATGTCGTCCAAAATGTGACAAAAAAGTCATAGTATAGTATGTCGTCCAAAATGTGACAAAAAAGTCATACTATAGTATGTCGTCCAAAATGTGACCAAAAAGTCATAATATAGTATGTCGTCCAAAATGTGACAAAAAAGTCATAGTTTAGTATGTCGTCCAAAATGTGAGAAAGATGTCGTAGTTTAGTATGTCGTCCAAAATGTGACAAAAAAGATGTCACACTATAGTATGTTGTCCAAAATGTGACAAAAAACTCATAGTATAGTATGTCGTCCAAAATGTGACAAAAAAGTCATAGGTTAGTATGTCGTCCAAAATGTGACAAAAAAGTCATAGTATAGTATGTCGTCCAAAATGTGACAAAAAAGTCATACTATAGTATGTCGTCCAAAATGTGACCAAAAAGTCATAGGTTAGTATGTCGTCCAAAATGTGACAAAAAAGTCATAGTATAGTATGTCGTCCAAAATGTGACAAAAAAGTCATACTATAGTATGTCGTCCAAAATGTGACCAAAAAGTCATAGGTTAGTATGTCGTCCAAAATGTGACAAAAAAGTCATACTATAGTATGTCGTCCAAAATGTGACCAAAAAGTCATACTATAGTATGTCGTCCAAAATGTGACCAAAAAGTCATAGGTTAGTATGTCGTCCAAAATGTGACAAAAAAGTCATAGGTTAGTATGTCGTCCAAAATGTATCAAAAAAGTCATAGTTTAGTATGTCGTCCAAAATGTGACAAAAAAGTCATAGTATAGTATGTCGTCCAAAATGTGACAAAAAAGTCATACTATAGTATGTCGTCCAAAATGTGACAAAAAAGTCATACTATAGTATGTCATCCAAAATGTGACAAAAAAGTCATACTATAGTATGTCGTCCAAAATGTGACCAAAAACTCATAGTATAGTATGTCGTCCAAAATGTGACAAAAAAGTCATAGTTTAGTATGTCGTCCAAAATGTGACAAAAAAGTCATAGGTTAGTATGTCGTCCAAAATGTGACCAAAAAGTCATAGGTAAGTATGTCGTCCAAAATGTGACCAAAAAGTCATAGGTAAGTATGTCGTCCAAAATGTGACCAAAAAGTCATAGATTAGTATGTCGTCCAAAATGTGACAAAAAAGTCATAGGTTAGTATGTCGTCCAACATGTGACCAAAAAGTCATAGGTTAGTATGTCGTCCAAAATGTGCCAAAAAAGTCATAGAATAGTATCTCGTCCAAAATGTGACCAAAAAGTCATACTATAATATGTCGTCCAAAATGTGACCAAAAAGTCATAGGTTAGTATGTCTTCCAAAATGTGACAAAAAAGTCATACTTTAGTATGTCGTCCAAAATGTGACAAAAAAGTCATACTATAGTATGTCGTCCAAAATGTGACCAAAAAGTCATAGTAAAGTATGTCGTCCAAAATGTGACAAAAAAGTCATAGTATAGTATGTCGTCCAAAATGTGACAAAAAAGTCATACTATAGTATGTCGTCCAAAATGTGACAAAAAAGTCATACTATAGTATGTCGTCCAAAATGTGAACAAAAAGTCATAGTAAAGTATGTCGTCCAAAATGTGACAAAAAAGTCATAGTATAGTATGTCGTCCAAAATGTGACCAAAAAGTCATAGGTTAGTATGTCGTCCAAAATGTGACAAAAAAGTCATAGTATAGTATGTCGTCCAAAATGTGACAAAAAAGTCATACTATAGTATGTCGTCCAAAATGTGACCAAAAAGTCATAGGTTAGTATGTCGTCCAAAATGTGACAAAAAAGTCATACTATAGTATGTCGTCCAAAATGTGACCAAAAAGTCATACTATAGTATGTCGTCCAAAATGTGACCAAAAAGTCATAGGTTAGTATGTCGTCCAAAATGTGACAAAAAAGTCATAGGTTAGTATGTCGTCCAAAATGTATCAAAAAAGTCATAGTTTAGTATGTCGTCCAAAATGTGACAAAAAAGTCATAGTATAGTATGTCGTCCAAAATGTGACAAAAAAGTCATACTATAGTATGTCGTCCAAAATGTGACAAAAAAGTCATACTATAGTATGTCATCCAAAATGTGACAAAAAAGTCATACTATAGTATGTCGTCCAAAATGTGACCAAAAACTCATAGTATAGTATGTCGTCCAAAATGTGACAAAAAAGTCATAGTTTAGTATGTCGTCCAAAATGTGACAAAAAAGTCATAGGTTAGTATGTCGTCCAAAATGTGACCAAAAAGTCATAGGTAAGTATGTCGTCCAAAATGTGACCAAAAAGTCATAGGTAAGTATGTCGTCCAAAATGTGACCAAAAAGTCATAGATTAGTATGTCGTCCAAAATGTGACAAAAAAGTCATAGGTTAGTATGTCGTCCAACATGTGACCAAAAAGTCATAGGTTAGTATGTCGTCCAAAATGTGCCAAAAAAGTCATAGAATAGTATCTCGTCCAAAATGTGACCAAAAAGTCATACTATAGTATGTCGTCCAAAATGTGACCAAAAAGTCATAGGTTAGTATGTCTTCCAAAATGTGACAAAAAAGTCATACTTTAGTATGTCGTCCAAAATGTGACAAAAAAGTCATACTATAGTATGTCGTCCAAAATGTGACCAAAAAGTCATAGTAAAGTATGTCGTCCAAAATGTGACAAAAAAGTCATAGTATAGTATGTCGTCCAAAATGTGACAAAAAAGTCATACTATAGTATGTCGTCCAAAATGTGACAAAAAAGTCATACTATAGTATGTCGTCCAAAATGTGACCAAAAAGTCATAGTAAAGTATGTCGTCCAAAATGTGACAAAAAAGTCATAGTATAGTATGTCGTCCAAAATGTGACAAAAAAGTCATACTATAGTATGTCGTCCAAAATGTGACCAAAAAGTCATAGTATAGTATGTCGTCCAAAATGTGACAAAAAAGTCATAGTTTAGTATGTCGTCCAAAATGTGACAAAGATGTCATAGTTAGTGCCTGCAGCTGCAAGGCATTCTAGTGAGAACCCTAGGGTTCTCACTAGAATGCCTTGCGCTGCAAGGCATCTCTTGTAATCCTGCGCGTTTATTCTGTTTGACAATCCTCTTCCGCCAAAAGTTTGGCGCGCTACTCCTCCCGCAGCTTTGAGAAACCCCCAACACAAGTTATATCAAAATGTGCGCCTTGACTGGGAATGGTGTGCTATGACTTTTCTAAGATTTTCATATAACCATTGGGATAATATTTTCAAAAAACTGAACAAAAATTAACATTGAAGTGGATGGGAGACCGAAAAAAACCAAGCCCGCTTTGGAGCATCACAGTGTCGTCATACTTTAACGTAGAAACGTGGTTGGAAGTTTAAACGGGTCACAAGACTTGGGACTTTTCTGACCTAAGTCGACATTTTGATACATGTTACGGTTTTTGAACTATCGCAGTTTAAGTTTTGTACTTTTTTTCAAAGCTTTCTGATTTTATAATGGGTGTGTGTGTGGTCGTTAGGTGTGAGCTAGAGTGACACACTCTAGCAAGATCCAGCAAAATAATCAGAAAAACTTCTAAACAAACTCTTCTCCTGCCCACAATTTCCAACCTACAGAGACAATTTTTACATCAAAATGTTGCCATGGTTGTCGTCTAACCCTGTGTGTGTTTGTCATGTTCATATGACTTGTAGTTTTTCTTAAAATCACCTCAAAGCACAGAGAACTCTGGTCACAGTCTCAATTCACTCCCATGTTAAAATGTCTGCTTTGGAGTTGTGGAAAATCAAGATGAGGGTGATTTTAAAACTGTGATTTCTCTGTCAATTCACGCCCGTTTGTCACAAATTTTGAGATGGGAGCTGCTGAAAGCCTCCTGGCGCTCACAAACCAAAAATGTTATCTCTATCATCAACCGTTCTTGAGATATGACAACTTTAAAACATGCTGTTTTCTCTGTGAGAATGGGAAACAGAGGGGATTGTGAATCTCTCTCTCTCCCTCTCTCCTGTCACTCCAGCAGTTTGCCCCGCCCCCTCCTCTGCCAGCCCTGATTACACACACCTGCTGACAATTAAGCCATGTGGACTATAAAAACTCCCTGTTCCAGTGCCAGTGTGTTTTCGTCCATGCCTGATCACCATAGCGCCTCGTCACAGCCCCAGAATCCTCAAGTTTTTGATCCTCTTGGTGAGCGACGCTTTATTTTGTAAGTTTTCTTATCATAGCCTGTTAGCTGATACCTTAGTTAAGATTTATAGCTTTTGTTTTCCTCCTTGGGAGAGATTTTTTGTTTGTTAATTTTCACAGCCTTTTAGGAACTCCAATCACTAGGCTTGTGACTTACCTTTTATTAGTTAGATCCAATCATTTAGATTGCGTTTTGTTTTTTATCTCATTCTTAGTTGGTTAAGGATCGCCAATCATTAGGATTGTGCTTTTGAGTTAGCTTTTGTTTTGAAGTGTTTAGAGCCGTGTTTTCCTCCGTTTGGAGAGTTTTCTGTTTAAGTTTTACATGATAACCTTAGTCCGAGTATGTTTCCTCTTCGGAGTGATTTTTTTGTTCCGCGTTTATAGTTCCACAACGTTTCTCTTGTAGAGCGTTGCGCTCGCAATTTGTTATAGGTTTTCATAGCCACGCTTTTGTTTTTCCTCAGTAAAGAGGACCTGCCTTGAGAATTGTTTACGGGTGCCAATAAAGACAATTAAAAGGCCTCTGCGTCTGAGTCCTCTCTGATCCGTCTTGTTATCTCCTCTAAAACTTGGTGTTTTTAAAGGGTGAGTCCACCAAAATACCACTCTGTCTAAATGCTTTTAAAGGTTCAATCCACATTTTTAGATTTTATAACGCAGGTGTTCGGAAGGGGGAGGGGGCATCAGGGAGTGGGAGGGGTTTATGAGTTATTCTCTTTCAAAGGGTGATTCCACCAAAATACCACTCAATCCTTTACCAGCACAAGTCCTGCACGCGAAGACACATGCCGCAAGAACTGCAGGCACACTCGAAATTTCGGCACGGAATTGCGGAAATCTAGTTTAGTATGTCGTCCAAAATGTGACAAAAAAGATGTCACACTATAGTATGTCGTCCAAAATGTGACAAAAAACTCATAGTATAGTATGTCGTCCAAAATGTGACAAAAAAGTCATACTATAGTATGTCGTCCAAAATGTGACAAAAAAGTCATACTATAGTATGTCGTCCAAAATGTGACAAAAAAGTCATAGGTTAGTATGTCGTCCAAAATGTGACAAAAAAGTCATAGCATAGTATGTCGTCCAAAATGTGACAAAAAAGTCATACTATAGTATGTCGTCCAAAATGTGACAAAAAAGTCATAGGTTAATATGTCGTCCAAAATGTGACCAAAAAGTCATAGGTTAGTATGTCGTCCAAAATTTGACAAAAAAGTCATAGGTTAGTATGTCGTCCAAAATCGCTCAAAAAAGTCACAGAATAGTATGTCCAAAATTTGACAAAAAAGTCATAGGTTAGTATGTCGTCCAAAATCGCTCAAAAAAGTCACAGAATAGTATGTCCAAAATGTGACCAAAAAGTCATAGGTAAGTATGTCATCCAAAATGTGACCAAAAAGTCATAGGTAAGTATGTCGTCCAAAATGTGACCAAAAAGTCATAGATTAGTATGTCGTCCAAAATGTGACAAAAAAGTCATAGGTTAGTATGTCGTCCAACATGTGACCAAAAAGTCATAGGTTAGTATGTCGTCCAAAATGTGCCAAAAAAGTCATAGAATAGTATCTCGTCCAAAATGTGACCAAAAAGTCATACTATAGTATGTCGTCCAAAATGTGACCAAAAGGTCATAGGTTAGTATGTCGTCCAAAATGTGACAAAAAAGTCATACTTTAGTATGTCGTCCAAAATGTGACAAAAAAGTCATACTATAGTATGTCGTCCAAAATGTGACCAAAAAGTCATAGTAAAGTATGTCGTCCAAAATGTGACAAAAAAGTCATAGTATAGTATGTCGTCCAAAATGTGACAAAAAAGTCATACTATAGTATGTCGTCCAAAATGTGACCAAAAAGTCATAATATAGTATGTCGTCCAAAATGTGACAAAAAAGTCATAGTTTAGTATGTCGTCCAAAATGTGACAAAGATGTCATAGTTTAGTATGTCGTCCAAAATGTGACAAAAAAGATGTCACACTATAGTATGTCGTCCAAAATGTGACAAAAAACTCATAGTATAGTATGTCGTCCAAAATGTGACAAAAAAGTCATAGGTTAGTATGTCGTCCAAAATGTGACAAAAAAGTCATAGCATAGTATGTCGTCCAAAATGTGACAAAAAAGTCATAGGTTAGTATGTCTTCCAAAATGTGACAAAAAAGTCATACTATAGTATGTCGTCCAAAATGTGACCAAAAAGTCATAGGTTAATATGTCGTCCAAAATGTGACCAGAAAGTCATAGGTTAGTATGTCTTCCAAAATTTGACCAAAAAGTCATAGTTAGTATGTCGTCCAAAATCGCTCAAAAAAGTCATAGAATAGTATCTCGTCCAAAATGTGACCAAAAAGTCATACTATAGTATGTCGTCCAAAATCTGACAAAAAAGTCATAGGTTAGTATGTCGTCCAAAATGTGACAAATATTAAATTTTTCGCCATTAATGTTAAAATATAATTATTATTGTTATCCATGAATTTTCAAATTAACAGTTTTACAAAAAACAGAGTAAAAAAAGCAAATCACATTATTATATTATCAATTCATAGTTATATAAAAAAATGATGGATATGTTCTATTACTGAATGCTTTTGTGTTTATTTGGTCCACCTTGGATGATGCAAAGAAGGAGATGTGCTCACATTTAACATTTTGGTCCCCTTTATTTTATGTTAACCACATTTCAAACAACTAAACAAGCAATGGAAATGGCATCACCAGATCTTAACAACACTTTGCTATTGACAAATAATCATCTCAATAATAATTATACAAAAGAAATGTACTAATCCAGGACAAAAAAAAGAAAAAAAAAAGAAAAAATCAATCAGTACATTAAAAAACGAAGTATACAGATGAACGGCCATGAACTGTTACAATACAATAAAGCTTTTGAGGAAATAAGAAGGATAAACATTTCTGGCATTCACATCATCTTCAATACAACACTGTCTTGATACGTCCATTAATGAGCCTGACCGCGCTCAAGCAAAAATAAGAGGTATGCAACAAAGCACAGACTGAACAGTTTGCCTTTTTTGAATTTTTATAATTTTTTTTTTAAATATACGTATGCTGGTTCTGGTCATGAGCATCAAAAGCAATGAACAAAATGGCTGCGAAACAATGAAACGACTGTTCACCAGAGACTAAAATTTGTCAAATCTCCAAACACCAACACCTCCTGATGAAAAAACGATGGCTGACATACAATTTTTTTTTACTGTTTTGATATTAACTTACACAACCTTCATTAGTTGGCATTTTAAAATGGAACCCTTTTATCTTTGTATCAGCAGTGTTAACCTCTAGATTAGAAGGGTTTTTGTGACTCAAAACGTGATTCAAGTCCAAACATCTGATCAAATGAGGGGATATAATGATGGAGCTGAAGCGATGTCCGAATTTCCAGCCATACATTCGACCCACGGGTCGATCACTATGGAGCCAGAATCATTTTCTTATTAGACTGTTGAGTGAGTTTGTCCAATTAAAGTTTCAGCCTGCACACCTCAGTGGGCTCGGAGGAAAAGTAAATGTGACGAATTGCAGAACCAAAGTAAATGTGACCTTTGCTCTTTGTGTTTGGTTTTAATGATGGATGGCAGATAAAGGGAGAGTGTCTTAACTAAAAGGCAGCACTTTTCAATTCAATTTATTCAGTTGTCTGATATCATTGTGCACACGTCTCATTTTAATACAGCTAACCGAAGCTGATAAGTGTCACGGCTACCAAAAATGTTTTAATATAAACTCTTTGTGCCTTTGCTTCAACATTTTGTATCTGAAAACTGATTTTTGTTGTCACACCAGTGAAGTGAAATGAATAAAATAGACATATCTTAACAACTCGGACTAACAAAATACAACACTGCACTGAATGTTACTGAATATTATTGATTGATTAAATTTGCCAGCCTGTAGTGTAGAGAGAGTTTGGGCCAATTTTGTTTGTTAAAATAACAATTTTCCCCTGGTTTGTTCATTGTCCTTTAAGCGATATATAAAGGCAAAGCAATATTTAATTGATTTTAATAATAAAACCACATGAACCAACATGATAAATCACATTTTGGTTCCTCACTCTGAGGGAGGAGGAAGTGTGCAATATGTTAAAACACAGTATATATATATATATATGTATATATATATGAGTACTTTTTTCATGTTTCACATGTTTGTAGTCAAGTAACAAAAGACAATAATCACGGTTGTTCAAAATGACGCTGACAGGTTTTTTTTTGTTGAGAGACTGTGTTTTAAAACGATTCACTTTATATATGCAGTGTGTCTGGTGCGTGATGTTTGTCTGTTTGTTTGTTTGACTGTGGTTGTCTTTTCTTAGTTACAGTAAGGGTGGATGCACACTGAGATTCCCACTCTCCATAAAACCATCCAAAAATATTTATGAAACTTTTCTTTACAGTTCTAAATAAAAAAAGTGGAGCATAGATAACAACATTTTATTCGAAAGGCAAGGCAATTTTTTTTGTTTTTTTTGTTTCTAGTACTGTTGTTATCCTGCGCCTTGTAGCAATTAACACACCATCCTCCCTGGTTTAACTTTAACACCAATGTCTGAGTTAAAGCAACAGGTTTTGGTCAAAACAAAGTTGCAAGTGTGTTTTGCGATTGATGCCATATGAAAAAAAAAAAAAAGAGAAAAGAAAACATGCTGACAATTTCAATTACAAGTGTCATTTACATTTAACATTTCTACAATCAAGAGGAAAATGTATCAGGTCCGAAATATTAAGTGTCTGTGGTTTTTGCTTTGATCCAACAGCATCACTTTAGATGAACTCAGTCGCGTTACTTTCTGCACAAACTCTGAGTGGATAAATATTACAGTTGACGTTTCGCTTGAGCTAAACGTGAAATTTCCCCCAACAAAACCTTCCAGTGTGCATCCAGCCTTCACAGGGAGACAACATTCAAGACATAGGATATATCTAAAAAGGAAATACTGTACAATAGTCACATCACAGCCCAGCAGAGTCAAGAGAGAGAAGGAAGGAAAAAGTGTCGCTTTTTTTAAACATCTGTTCTTTTTTTTTTTAACATAATTTTTCGATTTTCTTTGTACAAGCAGGTAAAGACTCCAGTCTTACTGAGGAAAACACACACAAGACATTCGCCAGTGTGTATGTTTGTAGCTTCTTCTTTTTTTTCTTTTTCTCTGTACAGGTTGTGTGTGTATGTGTTGTCACAGGCACACATATAGTTTCCACTCACACACACATACAAGTATGCAAGCATGCGCTCTCGTTCACACGCGCGCACACAGGCACACACACACACACACACACACACACAGGCACACAGGCACACGTGCTCACAGGTTGGGTTCAGGACTGTACAAAGCAGTTTTGCACTTCTGTGTGTCCTGATGTTGAGAATGACAGGCAGCATCAACAGCGAATCAGAAAAGAGAATTTTGGCTCGCAGCGAATCAGAAGGAGGTGAGCGCCTCCAGAGCCACTTCGTAGCAGAACTTGTACTGTTCCTGTGCAGGGACAAACAAAACACAAAGGGACACTTGTTATTTTTTTTTATTATTTCTTCCACACTGATTCAAACATTTAATACCTTTAAAAGCAGCAGTAGACCCCCACACACACACAAAAAAATACTAATTAGTTCCCACGAAATAGGTAAAAGGTGCACACGAAATATTAATTTGTGCTCACGAAATACTAATTAGTTCCCACGAAATAGGTAAAAGGTGCACGCAAAATATTAATTTGTGGTCACGAAATACTAATTAGTTCCCACGAAATAGGTAAAAGGTGCACGCGAAATATTAATTTGTGGTCACGAAATACTAATTAGTTCCCACGAAATAGGTAAAAGGTACACGCGAAATATTAATTTGTGGTCACGAAATACTAATTAGTTCCCACGAAATAGGTAAAAGGTGCACGCGAAATGTTAATTTGTGGTCACGAAATACTAATTCGTTCCCACGAAATAGGTAAAAGGTGCCCGCGAAATATTAATTTGTGGTCACGAAATACTAATTAGTTCCCACGAAATAGGTAAAAGGTGCACGCGAAATATTAATTTGTGGTCACGAAATACTAATTAGTTCCCACGAAATAGGTAAAAGGTGCACGCGAAATATTAATTTGTGGTCACGAAATACTAATTCGTTCCCACGAAATAGGTAAAAGGTGCACACGAAATATTAATTTGTGGTCACGAAATACTAATTCGTTCCCATGAGTGTTGCTGGGAACCCGGAGATACCCACGCACACACGGGGAGAAGTAGGTATGGCACAAGCAAAGCGAGTGAAGAGGGCTGAAGCTTTGGGAAGGAGACAGATAGCGTGATTGAGTTTTATTTTAGGTTAGGTTTAGGTTATTAATATTATTAATTACGTGCAAACAAATTAGTATTTCGTGGCCACGAATCACAGTTTTTTTTCATGTCATTTTTTTTTTTTATTGGTCTTTGTGAACAAAAACAATGGAACATTGTTTGCCTGATTGAAAATGGGCTTTGACAAGCAACACTCTGGAATTAAATCATCAAACCCCCTAAAAAATGTTTCCCTCTATTATCACATCCACCTGCAAAAACTCTTTGATAAGCATCTCCCAGCAAAAATATATGCTTGTGTGTGTGTGTGTGTGTGTGTGTGTGTGTATGAGAGAGTTCTCACCATAGTCTCCACCATATTAGTCTTGTTGTTCCTCAGCGTTTTGACGGTATGGAAAACATCCACAATGTTTTGCTGCTGGATCATCTCGTTGATGCTGCAGATGGCACAGAACGTTCCCGAACGCCCTCCGCCGGTACTGCAGCAGGAGGAGGGAGCAGCAGGATAAGAGTGGGAAGGAAAGAAAGACAAAAGCAATTCATCGTTTAACATCATTAACAGCATCATCCTGGAAAGCCAAAGTCAGTTTGTTGATCATGGGTAGACAAAGAAAAGGGGAAGCCTTTAAAGGAATTAAAAATAAAAAATAAAAATAAAAATGACCTCAGTACTCAGTATCCAACTCGAGATGTTTGCTCCTCTCTTACAGAAAAGCAGAAACTTATTTTCTGCATTCTTATCACCCTTAAGAGTATGTACTGCTTTATAAAAGTGTGTTTATCATGAAACTAAATGTTCCCTTTAAAGCATTTCTTTAATTCTTCAGAGTTAGAACGTCCCTGTGTAAGCCTGGGAACCCACAGGTGAGGAGAAGCACAAGTCAGTTGATTTAAGGGGAGGAGGATTGACTTTCGTTATTTAATGTAGGTTAATGGAATGAATAGAGTATAATGAATTATGTAATTTCTTCTTATTATTATTATTATTGTTATTATTTATGAAACATCTTTAATATTGGCATTCAAAAGGTGACAAAATTAGTTAAAGTACAATGTGTAACCATATATTTCACATACTTTTTTCTAAAACTGGCCTTTCTAGCCTCAAAGCGAGACAGTAGTAAGTTTGAATCTCTGTTCAGAATGAACTCTGACCCTCACCTAGTGTCACCTTGGATTGCTCCTGTTATCTCCTGCTATGGATGGATGGACTGATCAATGTTTGTAAAGCACTTGGACCATTTGCTCTGTAAAAGCTGCTTAAATAAATTAACTTGACTCACGTACAAAAAAACGTGTATCTAAGAGCAGGCCCAAAAGCCCCTTTATGACTACACTACAAATATATAAAGGTTAAAGGAAGGCAAATTTAAGACGTTGTATTGTTTTAGTTCTGGAACAAGTAGAGCAATTAAAGTTGAGAAAAGGTTAAATGAGACAAAGAATGACAGGACGCGACAGGCTGAACAAGCAGCGCAAGGGAAACCTGTCAAACTAATGAATGAGAGCTCGACTAATGGATTTAAAACAATCGAGAACAGTTTTTTCAGCTTAAGTCTTTACAGAGAAAGTAACTTGCAGCAGTAGGCAAAGGGTCAGTGACACAAACATATTCATATGTTTACTGGTTATGTGCACCAGTAAGCAGATAGTGTTCTGCCAGTCAGAAGTTCAATAATCCGCCCTGAAGAGTGTCTGACTCTCCTGCCTCACGTAGTTCCAGCAGAATTCCTTCAATATTCATTCTGAATAAAACATTCAGGAGGGGTAGAGCTGCAGCACTCTCCAAAAAAAGCAACCTAATGTCGAGCTTCTCTGCATCAGTAATGCCAGAATTTAATGTGTTTAAAAGTAAAAAAGTAGAGATGGTAAAAAAAAAGAAAGAAAAAAAAAGAAAACACCACAGGCTAATCAGGTTGATTTATATACAAATCAGTTACATCGTTGAACCACCTCAATTAATTAATACACTGGACTCGGATTAAAATTTATGAGACTGAAATTTTAAATGCATCTTTTTTTTTTGAGTCCACATTAGATAGATTTTCCTTTTTCTTGCTTTAGTTTAAAATTGTGATTTTAAGATTAAATATTGAAAGTAAAATACATTTTTTACATCAGTGCTGTGAGATACTGTGGGATCTATGGGCTAATCCTGATGCGGTGAGATTCAAGAGGCAAGAGAATCCCTATCACAAATTTTAACGTTTAATCTCACTGTCAGCAAGTTTTATCAATCCTTACAAGCACCATCTTACTGTAAAAAGAAATGAAAGCTGCACATCCATGCTAATGTGAAAATGTCTGTCAGTTTGTGGGAGTTGAGAACTGTCAACATACTGTATCAGATTATATGATGACTGTGTTCCTCCATCTAAAATGTTGAGCTTGTCGTATAACAACTGCTGATTTGAAAAAAAGAAGAAGAAAAAAGTCCAGAAAATGGGGCAGAAACTGACCAGATCCATATTCACACAGGTTTTTGAATACAGTCAAATTATTACCCATTATTTGGGGACGTGGACCCAACTTGCATCGTGCGTATGACGTGATCTGCGTCGTCAATGCGCAGGCTGCTCGTGCAGCTCAGATTTTGGAACTGCGCGCGCAAAGAGCGTGTTGGGTGCGAGTGGACAGCGCATGCACAAACTGAATCTCTGCCCCACAGGTAGGTGGAGTATTAAGCCCCGCTCTCCAAGCAGAAGTAGAAGAAGGATAGTCATCTGAGCCTCGACCTGGCAACCCTCGAACTGACTGACACCCCTGCAAACCGCGTGGCATGTGCGCCAAAGTATATCAGGGCCTTAACCCTGCATGTGTAAGCAGACATTCGACGAGATCACATGACTCTGAGTGGGTACAAAAAAAGCTCTTTTCTAGCTGCCATTAAACAACAAATACAGAAGACCAAGTGCACCCAACACAACGTGCTAATATGGTGACACTCAGTTTTACATTCAACTGCATCTCTCTGCTGTTTCTCTCACGCCCTGCTCTACCACAGAGAGAAAGAGAGGGCGACCAGAGCAGAGAAGCAAAAACATTGAATGTGTTTTTATGGTAATATAACAATGCAAAGCACAAAACAACAATAACACTGTTGTAGTTATATAAATACAGAAACAATTGGAGAACGTGAAACTCAAACTGGAATTGTCGTCATGATGAAGTCGCAGATATTTATAATAGCTTCATACAACGTGCAGCTGTATATTTTCAGACAATCAACACTGGGTGGTACACAATTCATAGCTAAACGAGATGTGTGTGAACCTTTACGCCCCTATTTCTAACATTATAAAGTGTTTTAGATTGTCAAGTTAAACTGCTGACTTGTGTACAGCGCACTGGTTTGTATGGTTGATAAAAGTACAAATGAAAAATGATCGAGATTGTGACAATGCTGCATTCAGTGTAGTTGGTAAAGTTCTCAACGCGAGTGACAGCACAATCCATATATATGTTTGTTAGTCTGCTCAGTCTGAAACGTGTATTTATATACATGTGTTCAAATAAATAAAGCAGAGAGAAATTGCTGCATTAAATGTCCTGCTGCTCATGATTATCGAACAATGTGACTTGCTGGGAATGAGACATGTGATCAACATTTAAAGACTCCAACTTCTACGACAAGTGGAGAGCAGAGGAAAAAAAAAAAAAAAATCAATTTCCCCAACCGCTGATTGAACTGTCATGTTTCTCCTTATCTCTGGTATTACTGAGTCTGTGAAATCAATACATGTGGCTGATTAGCCAGTGTAGCTGTCTTTAGCCACAACGGAGAAAGCTTATATCCCCGTCACTCACATTTTCTGTTTTATGCGGAAGAGTGTGACAGCTGCCCATTACAGTCTGGAAACTGGATCCAAAATTATTTTCGTCTTTGTACAATGTTATTATTATTGTATTACACCAGATATACTTTTAAATGATGGATACTTCATTTCATGTTGTAAAATATTGTCTCATTTCCACAAAAGACTGGGTTGAACACATGAAATCAATGGCTATGAAAGGTGGATTGATTAGGGGTCACATGATGGGACAGTCACTCTGTTCAGGGCACCAGGCATTTAATCACTTATTCTGTATAGGGATGAGCCGATATGATATATATGTATATATATATATATATACTCAGAATCGGTCCAATATTGGTCAAAATCACTGGACAAGATATTGGACAGATAAGAATTTCAAATCCTATATGATCCAAAAGTCCTACATGTACCCTTTACTATGCACAGACTGTAAAAAGTGTAAATAAAAACCAGCAACAGCATTTTAGCTGAGTCATGTTTTTTATTTCTTCTTTATGGGAGAAGAATATTTGTTACAAAGCTGGAGACTTTTGTTTTTGAAATAGCTTGAAATGGCTACAGAAACAGCTTCGTAGTTTAAAAGGTCTCAATGGATACAGTCATATTGGACTGATATCGGTAGATACTCAAGTTTCGTTTTCGTTATTGAAAAAGTGGTTTGGGCCAATAGCTCAGTTAAGATCAGCAGTCATTATCCAGGCCAAGCAGCAACAGTTGTGGCTTAAGTTGTTTCTTAAGTTGTTTCTTTTCAGTACCTATAATCATTAAAGCTGCAGTTAAAACACTGCAGCAAAAAAACACGGAAAAGCAAGCAGAAATTCAGTCAAACAAATCAATGCCAATTCTGATTGGCCTAATGAGCTGTGACAGAGTAAGCTGATTGGACGAGCATCAGCGGTGTGCTTAAGGCGATGTTTGGAGTGTGTGTGTGTGTGTGTGTGTGTATATACGGGTGTGTGCCCATGTCTTATTGTTAGAGAAGTTCACTGTAATCTCTGCACAGTCAGGAAAGGTTGTAGGAAGCTTTTAGTGTTAAATCAGATCACCTAAGACAAAGTGTAGCACATCAGGGTGAGAAGTGCGCTGAAAGTGCTCGGTAAGTGCTACTTAGGCAGGTTAGAGATGTTAGGAGAGGTGGTGATCTTGGAAATAGAGAGGGGCACCCCTGCTCCGATAGCATTAGTTCACTAGATGTTAAGAAGACAGGCATTAATGACTTGAATTTGATATTGGTCGCCATGGGTAGCCAGAGAAGGTCGATGAGCAGCAGAGTGACACGCGCTCTTTTAGGCTGAGACCAGACACACCAGCACATTCTGGATCTTTGTGTGTTTCACTGTGCCTGTGTGCCAAAAGGCATCTCTATCAGGGATAGCTGGTCATCAAACTTGACACCAGGGTTTCTTACATTCTTGTTTGGTTTGAAAGATTAACAGGCAGTGGAGAGATTAATTGGCTGGGATGACAAAGAGGTGAGTCTTAGAGAGGTTTAGCTGAACATGGCAGCCTATCATCCACGGGTGTATGAGACACAGGCAGAGATCCACACCAAAACCATGAGATCACAAACGCATTATTGACTAATTCACTCCTATGACGGACTCCAACGTAAGTGATGGAGGCGTCAACTGAAACGCTTCATGTTTACTTGGAATGGAACAACATCAAGTGGCACCGGACTGCATTATGGGTACATTGCCTCCCTTTGCTTTCATAGTGTGCAGCAGAAGTGTCAGCCAAAACATGGTATGCAAATAAACTAACACCGAGGCGAGACAATCAAATCATGTATCACCATTTAGCTCAACCACGACACGGCTCAAACAGCTCTTGGAAAAGGTTGTTGTTATAAATGCTTTTTGTCAGACACAGTGCGACCAACAATACCAGACATGGTGGCCATCACATCACCATCACATTAGCAAGATTAGAAACTCTTGCCATGAATTGAACCATGACAGAGACTGCTCTGCTAACCTCCAATATCTTCCTTTAGCACCAAGTGTCAGACCCGCCCACTGTCAAGCATTGATGCATGTGATTCCAGTCTTATGGTTTCCAATATCACTGGTAGTCAAGGTAGTATGGTATATTTCAAAGAGTAGGGGCCCCAACACTGAACCTTGGGCCCACCTTGTTGGCACTAGATAGTGTAGTGTAATGTGAGTTGTCCATGTCTTTGACTTGCATAAGGTTTTATCACATTTTTCAGCATGTGTGTGTGTGTGAGAGCGAGACAGAGAGAGAGACAGTTGAACTTACAGGCAGTGTACCACAGTCCTCCCATCTCCTCCGTCATACTGCTCCTGCCACTTCGCCAGCCTCCTGACCAACTGGAGGATAGAGCGCTTAGAGAGAGGTGTGTCCCTGTAGGCCGGCCATCCAATGAACTGGAAGTGCTGCACCAGGCGGTAACCGTCCTGTGGCTGAGGAAACCAGTGTGAAATTAGAATTTTTATCACCAATAAAGAATGTGTAATATGATCCAATAAAGAAGGAAAGCATTACAGTATTACAGTATTTTCAATTCTTGATTCAATATTCTAATCTTTCCATGTCCCATTTAGGCATTTTCGATTCACATCAACTTAAAACTGACTGATACTGGCAATGTCAAAGCCCTTGTTCTGCAATTAGTTTTTGTTTCTGCATAAAATATCTTCAAAATGTGAAATGTTTGGACTCAACAAAGATGATGTCTTATATGGTGTTTAATTACATTTCATGGCAGACAAAATGTTTTCATTTGTCTCGCCCAAGGGGGTTGGCAACCACCGCCAAAAATACCAGAACCTGCAGTCACTGTCAGACTGATTTGCTAGGTTTGCCAGACATGTCTATGTGTGTTGACATGTACATACAACAGGAGTATGTCTGTTCCCTCTAAATGGTTCTTAATGTATACACTTCACCTTTATACCCTCTCCCTGTGTGTGCGTGGGTTTTCTATGGGTTCTCCGGCCTCCCACAGTCCAAAAACATGCAATATGAGGATTAGGTAAATTGGACACTCTAAATTGACTGTAGGTGCGAGTGTGAGAGTGGGTGGTTATTTGTCTTCGTATGTGGCCCTGTGATGGACTGGCAAACTGTCCAGGGTGTACCTTGCCTATCGCCCTATGTCAGCTGAGATTGGCACAGTTCCCTCCACGACCCTCATGTGGAGGATAAAGTGGTAGAAGATGGATGGATGGACCTTTATTCCCATATATCCTCTCCTCCTACATCTATTAAATACCTGACAATAACCTCCTTTATTATTTTTTATTCATTCATTCTTTGTCTTCAAACAACACTGTTTTTATTTTCTACACACACACATATATATATATATACATATGCAGTATATACTATCTATTCCCCTTCATTTTCTCAAAACCTTTTCTCTTCTCTCCTTTGCCTACTACCCCCTTCTTCATTTGATGGCTTAGTGGTGGGTCGTACCGACTCAGTGCGGTTGGAGCTGCGCTCACAGTGTGAGATACAGTAAGCTGTTGTGGCGATGATATGAGCCATTTCACGCTAGACTGGTGATGTGTTTGAGAAGGAGAGAGCGTGTGCTAGAAAATAGAGAGAGTAAGGTAGTGGGGAGTTCACTAAGCACTATAGGAGCATTCAGACAATAGGGCAGCTCTAGAGCAGTGCCGTCATGGATGGGTGATAAAATGAGATGAGAGGGGAGTAACAAGAGGAGGCATGGGGGTAGCAGAGAAAAGGGGAAAGGAAGGATAGAGGTGAGGAAGCTGAAGGGAGAGATGAATTGAGAAAGGCACGGAAGTAGAAATAAAAGAGTAGAAAAGAAAACAGAAGAGTAAATAAAAATGGTTTTCCAATAGTTTTGTTATTTGACCACCTCTTGTTGCACGCCGATAATGTCTACTATTATGCACTACCAGTGGTCGCTGGTGGTCTTTGACACAGGGGAGCTAATTTCAGGCCCATTTATTCATAGAAAATACTGTGCCACAAATGCCCCCCCCCCAAAAAAAAAAAAAAAAAAACACGTTGATGAACAAAAATTAACGAACGATCAACTAAACAAGGAAATGCTAGAGTAGTATTTTTATTTACAGTGTACAAACAAAAATGGGCTAACCGCCGAGCAAATAACACACAACGGGTTGCTTTCGCTTCTAGACTTCACTCGCAAAATCCACATGGGACTGAGACAGAAAAGGCTCTGGTGTTGTGTATATTTTCTACAACGCTGTCAGTCAAAAACGTTGGTTCTGCTTTTCAGATGGTTCCTCCAATCATCATGCATCCGCCCAGCATCCGTGCCCACCCACTGCTCCATTGACGCCGAGAGGCGCTGAGCTTCCCTGGAAGTGACAATTTTGCCGCATTTATCCAATCACCATTGAGCTCACCGCAGTGAAAAAAGCCATTCTGTACTGCCTCGTGGAGATCAATTGAAGCTCAGCTTCCACTGGTTTTAATGTGCCATGCTGCTACAGGAATGTATGAGAAGAAAATTGCGCCAGATGATCTGTGATAAACAGCTGATTCGGAACAAACTTGTCAGAGTTGATTGTGTTCTATTGCACTTTTAGTAAAGAAATGTAAATACAACAGTACATATTTGACCCTTGATTTTATGACATTTTAGAGGAGGCAGAGCCTGCCTTGTTGTCTTAGAGCAATCGCCTCTGTGTACTACTATACACTACACTGGTGATATACTCGGTTTGCTACAACATCATCCTGCCAGTTGCCTGAGGGAAAGGAAAGGTTGCAAATGAAACTGAAAATGCCTTTTGTGAGTGTCTCAGAGTGTGTGACTACACGGTTATCTATATACCATCTGTAGGTCAAGTGGTACATTTTTGATTACTTTGGATAGGGAAATGTGTTTTTTTTTTACTCCATGTTAATATTTTTGTGTAAAGAATTGAATAACAAATTTCAAAATGACACACAAGTACACAATATTTCACTTCAAGCAGCACATACCCTTGCCATGTTGCAGATCCTGAAGATTCGGTTTATGATGTCTTCATCAATGTCTGCTGATATGAATTCCACCTGAATGGGACCATAGCAACATGAACTCTTCTCCGGCCAGTACTGCATACATAACTACAGAAGCACAAACACAGTGGGGGAAAGAGAATTAATTGCTGAGGAAGAATTGTGGATGAAAAAGAAAAAAATATAACAGATTTAACATTCAAAAAAGAATTGCCATTCAAAAATAACTAAATTAAACTAAACTAAATTGAATTTATAATTCATATTGGCTTAGACTGGCTCGGTTATGTATTTTCATGTAGTTCTGCATTTTCCGTACTTAAATTCTCTGCAAGTCAATTGTTGAGTGGACACATTAGCACCATAGTTGTGTTGGCATGGCATGTATTTTTACAGCAGTATTTATTCCTTACATGTTGCACCCCTAAAATGACATCAAATAAATACTTTGTTTAACGTTAGATTTCAGCTTTTTTCACTTTTTACCTTTGTTATGAATCAAGTTAACGACAAGTGTGTATGTTCATTACTAATTTAGCATTATAGAGTTTGTCTAGTTTGTTGAAACAAAAGTAAACATTTTGTTTTACTGACCTGTGCTGCATCCATCTCATTGAGCATTACAATGGAAGAGCAGTTGTAGTCAAACACCAGCCTCCAGAAGTCACCCATCGTGTTTGGCAAGGGATGCTGTGTAACAATGAAAGCTGCTGGCTGTTTGTGACTCTGGAGAGAAGAGATAGCAAATAGATAATTGAGATTCAAACAAACAGTTGAACAAGAGAATACTATTAGATTTAGGCATCACTACAGCAATGGACAAAAAATATAGATTTATACATTTTTAATAAACACCTTAATTAGCACTTACATCCATCAATGCAGCATTGATGTAATTAGAGCTCTCTCCATCCACAGATATGAGGAAAGGCAGGCACCGGTCTGCTGATAGGACGTCCATACTTCGGTTCTTGTCATGGTTCCTGGGTAGCAAACCCACACTGCAATCCTCTGGACGGACTCTAGGGGTCACTATATTCAGAGTCTGGTAGAAACAAAACCAGGTAATAAATGACAGTCTAATTAATTAAGATAATACAGCAAAACCCCCATGGGCATAAAAACATTTTATTTACTTCTTTAAAGATTATAACTTAAAGCAGCAGTATGTAACTTTTGGTAAGTTAAGATAGTCTGTCTCTGTTTGGTCTTTGTGAACAAACTGCAAGATTATTGGTATGATGTCTTTCATCTGAAAATGGGCAAGCAATACTATCAGACCTGACTGAGGGAGTGTTTGTGTGTATACACTGGCAAAGGTAAGAAGCACTGATCTCCTCAAACTGTTGAAAGACTGGGTTTTTTTGAGCAGTAGAATTTACTTCTGAAACGTTTTGTGGGCACACCTTTGTGGTTTCAGTATGGCACTATTATGTCTGTAAAAGTGATCTATGACAACACGTTGACGTCTGAGTGCACTCACCTGGAATTCGTCTTTAATCTGGCTGGAGTTAGTCTGTGGGTCCAGTCTGCTGATGTTGTAGTAAATGGCTCTGAACTCACACACGGGTATGGCTGTGTTTCCACATAGACACGCCTCCAGGATGGCATCGTGAACAAACACATACTGCTCCTACAATTTCAGCATAAGGTACACGATCAAAGAAATGCTATAGTAAACACAGGCTAGACTCTTCAACTCGATGTGCAGCTCATTTGACTGTAGTTTATCACGATGGCTGCAAGCGCTTACACCTCTGGGACCGAGGCTGTGGCTGTGCATCTGCCTTTTTCAAGTCATTGACAAACGCAAACATTCCACTGTGAACACAGTATTTTGTTTGCTTTGTGCGCTCGTGCTCTCTCGGCAACCTCGACGTGAATCAAACGGGAGAGATGCTTTGCCCTGCAGTGTTTCTGAGCTCTGGATCAAGTGTGCTCTTTGTGCTCCAAACAACCAGCTCACTCTTAAAAGCGTCAGCCTTTAAGAGCTACAGCAGCTACTGTGCATGTTAATTCATCCCTTTCTCTGCCTCCCTTTGTCCAACCATTTTATGTATTGTTCATTCACTTTTTTATTTCTCTGCCCCACATTTCTTTCCCGTGCTTTTGCTCACACTTGTGTTTACTTTCTAATGGATCGTCTTTTAGTCTGTGTCTGAATATGTTAAGTGTGCGAGGGATTTTAAAAGCTGGTGACACAGACATACTGTATACTGTGTGTACGACATAACACACGTTCCCCTGTACCTTATTAAATGTTTTTATTGCTTTGTGTGGTGAGGATGAATTGCTCCCATACATAATCAGAGGGGAGGATCAGATGCAGTTTGCTTGGTATCAAGAATGTACATGTGCACACACATGCAAACACAGCTTTTATGTAAGTGCCATAATATGAAAACACTTGAGGTGTTGCCTTGGGTAACTCTTCTTATTATAGCAATTATGAAATCCATACACAAATCAATTCTAGACTCTGGTGTTGAGCTGTCAGTCTGATAGCTGGGCTATTTATTCCTGGAAAAGTTGACTTTTTTGATCAGAACAATTTTCATCAGTGGCACACATGGAATACAGAGATGGGATAGATTAAGTCATCTGCTTGAGAAGAAATGATTTACCTTTGCTCCAAAATAAGACAGAGTGAAAAAAAATTATTGATTGTCATTTTCAGGGAAGAGATCCTCCATGTTTTGCAGATATAGAAAAAATCAGATTCATGACTCTACTTGACCTAATGATGTATACTAAAACCAAGTTCAGGACGATGGAAATATTAGTAGTAGTAGTAGTAGTAGTAAAGTGATCATTCTATAAGCAATAGCTAGTAGTATAAGTATGCTGACTGCTATTAAGTTTCAGCAGCAAACTATTCGTAAAAGAGAGACATATTTCATGTGTGTAGGTTTTTGTGCATCTGCATCTTACAATTGTAAATCTGTGTGAGTTTTGATTTAGACTGTTTGTGTACATTGTGTTTATGATTGCCTTTGTACAAAAGTCAACTAGTTTAATATTTATAGAGTGACAGGGATGGAAGACATGAGGCTGAAAGAAGTAGTGAGAAACTGTCTCTCTTTATGCTTCTGTGTGACCTACAAAAATACTAAAAGGCAGACAGACAGCCATTCTATCTCGAATGCAACACGCTAATAATTAAAAATAACATACTTGCTAACCAAATGTTAAACTGTAAGAAGAACACCCACCTTGACTGTCTGGACCGTGTCAAGTAGACTTACTGACATGTCTCTAAATGTCTCTTAACTCTCACCTCAGTTTGCACCATGTTGACTCGTTGTGATCTCAGCTCTCTGATGCAATTGAAAATGTCCACCACGCCTTCATTCTCTGCCATGTCCAGCATAATGTCCACTGCAATGAAGCAGCCTGTCCTCCCTGCACCGGCACTACAGAGACAAATAAACAATCCCCATGTTATCTCTATTATCACATAGTTATACATCTATGACGATATCCTCAATTCTGCAAGGTGAAAGTTATTATTATTGTCACTAACAATCATCAAGGAGAATGTGAACATGTTTCAATCAATTTTTTTGTTCTGTGTTTTTTTAACACACACACACACACAGAGACTTTGATACCCTGTGTCAGCTGTTAAAGTGACACATTCTGAACAGTATCTCCTCGAGAGAAGAGACACATGAAGGTGAGCATATGGATTGAGTGAACAATCAAGGGAAGGAAGAGGCAGGGGAGAGAATTGTGGGACGAGGTTAGTGAAAGAAGTGGTCGCCACAAGGGAGTGATCAGGGGAGGAAAGGCGGCACAAATAGAGGGATGGAGGGAGAGGGACCATCGATGAGCAGGTATGGAGAAATAAGGAGAGGGAGGGTAGAGACCATCTTTCACTTTTCCATTCTCCATATAGTAGAGGGAGGGAGAGAGGAAAGAGGAGACAAAAGAACAGAAAGAGAAGGGAAGATGGAAAGGAAAAGGAGAGAGGAACTGCCTCAGCAGATTACCTGTCAACCTCTGTGATTAATGTCGAGAACAGAATACTGCTGGGCCTCTGTGTGTGAGTGAAAACACGTGTGTAGGTGTGAATTTTGAACGCCTCATGACACAGGCCAATAGCATCAGAGTGCCCCCGGATATTGGAAGTGACTGGCATAAGTTCCTGCCCGTATGTCTGCATCCTCTTACTATGGCCATCTGTGTACACCACTGCTCTCCTTGTTTGTCATGGTCTCTGTCTGTGTGTATGCTGCCTTTTTTTTTTTTTTTTTTTTATCTAAAAGCTGTCCGTCTTTGTCCCTGTTTGCATCCAAACTTTCCTTTGTCCTGCCAGAGGAGACTGCGACTGTGTCTCGTGTAAATAAGCTAATACTGTAATCAGGTGAACCTGTGAAACGTATGTCTCACAACAATGGCTATCAGCGTGGAAGGAGGGATTTTTCTAAACAAATAAGATGAAAAGTGTTTCAGAAACAAATTACAGATCTTAGCTTTCACTCGACTTTGGGTGCAAACGTTTGCAGTCCACAAGGAATGGTTTAAATTACATTTCAGCAGTCAACAGTAAACATTTAATTTCAGAGATCAGAGAACACACATTTTTGGAAAGGTTATGGTCCCTTTGGAAAGGACTTGACAAACTAGCAATTTTCTCGTTTCAGTATTAGCAAGAGTGGCACAAACATAGTTCATCAGTGTGAATAACATTCTTTTATTTATTAAATGTCAAAACAGCTGCAAACTCCTACCTGTTTGTGCATTCACATGTGCAAGTTATTTTTTAAAACGTGTGACATGCAGTGATTAAACAGTTAGCCTAGCCTGTGTACTATGACACACATATGGTTATAGATTTAACATTGAACATTTAAAAAAAATATCCTGTCTCCGAATGAAAAAAATTATGTAATTTTCATCCCTACTACTACTACTGCTACTACTACTTCTTGGAATGACTAAGATGTTCTCATGATGTTATCATCAAATAGTCATTGTTCCTGCAAGACAATGTTTTTTTATTAATATGTGTTTATTCAGCAGAATCATGCACATAAATGTATAAATAGCATGTACAAAAATGGGTTAAAGCTATAGTCCTTTAGAATTGTTCAACTAAAGCTACATTTGTGAATAGGGATACCTTTCTCTGCCAAGAGCAAATACTGGCAGGAAAAGAGTTTAATTCTCTCTGTATAGATCCACTCAGTGACATGTGTTATATTAAGAAAGACCACCAATTTCAATACATTCATTTTAAATGCTTCTGGCAATATGAAGACCCTTTCCTGAAGCTTATTTATTGCTTGTCAGAGTGCTGACCTTCGTCTTCTATTCACGGTATGTAGTGATGGTGGTGGTGGTGGAACAAAAGTGCAGTGAATTCCTTCTTTTTTTCCATTGTGACGATAAAGGTTAAGACCATCAGTCTAATTCATGGACAAGGTAGATGGGTATGAGTGATCATACTGGTATTGCTGATGTGATAACTTGTCTTATAGGGGGAGGGGGGCAAAAATACAGTATATACTGTATGTATATATATATATATATATACACATACATATATATATATATATATATATATATACATATATATATACATCTACATGATCTGTATGCAAAAGCTTCATCTGCAAAATTTAACTGGTTGAAAAGTGAAGCTTTGTTGTTAGGAATGTGGAGAAATAAGGTAATTCCTAGGGTCTGAAATCGGGGGAAAGAGAGTTTAAATGGTCTGGGAGTGTATATGTTTATGTGTGTGTATATATATATATATACATACATATATATGTATATTTATATGTATATATATATATATACATACATACATGCATACATATACATACATATAGATATATATACAGTGTATATATATATATATATATATATACCTGGAAGAACAACTCCCTGAACACCAGCAGTGTAGGGCTTGTGCTAAAGATACAATATCTTGGAAGAACTCACTTGAAGGTTGAACATTAATATTTCAAAAATAATGGTAATTTTGGTGTGTTATTTTTCTTTTGACCCTTGAGCAGTGAGGTGATTGCAGCATATTTGTCTTCCCAATTTTTGTTCTAAATCTTTTCTCTTCTACAATATTGTTTGCCTAATTGCTGATGCAAAGTTCTGCGAAAGAGGCCGTGCCCTGAATTTTGCTAGGAAGTCAAGAGCTGTAGAACTGAGTGAGATGCTGTGTTTGTTTGTCCTTGTCTAATCTGCGCAGCCAGTGACCAGCAGCATCAGGGAATAAAGCTAATCTCCTGTACCAAACCTTGTTGTGCTTTGACTGTGTGTCTGTCTTCCTACCTGCAGTGTGCCACTATGGGCCCAGCATCTGGAGGGTTGAGGAACTTGACCTGTCGTATGAAACCCAGCAGTCCGGTGGCATAACAGGGAACTCCATGGTCAGGCCAGCTGGTGAAATGAAACTGGCGTAGTTCGCGGATTTCATGATGGCCCTTCTGAAAAAACACAAACAGTTGTACAATTTACAGTGAAATTCAAAGAAAACATTTAGCATGAATCATATTTCATCAAGGCCCATTTGGGAAAGACTGACAAGAAGACATCATGGTTCAGCAGCCTGATATACAGCAGGGATTTGAGGAATCGAGCAGCTGTTGTGCCTCTGTCATCAGACGGAGAATAAAGCCGGAATTTATAAAGGAAATAAAAAAAAGATAGATATAAAAAGATAAAAAAGGAGAACTGTAATAGTCACCTTGATCTCTTAATCTATTAATCACAATATATACAGGAACTATTTTATGTTTTGTAACATATTTAGTACCTGTGTAGTAAAATATATAATAAGATTTCCTTTGTCTTACAAAAGAATTAAACCTATTTTATGAAAGACCAAAACAGATCCATTTTAGCAATAAGACAGACCCTGCTGGCTGGAAATATATATATTTTTTTTTATGAAGACAGAGTTTGGTGCGTAACAAAATAAACAATATGAAAATAAAAATGGCAGCAGGCATCTATTGTGAACATAAGTAAATGACTGGTCTATACTTGCTGTGACTGTTTAACAACGTGGATATGAAGGAGCTAAAGATGAAATTCTGATGCTTCACAGATAAGATAGTTAAGTTTCATTTTCCATCAGGGCTTGCCTGGGAGACAGACTTCTTATTTAAAAACTGTAATGCGCAGTGTTTCCTTCTTAGCAGCTCAAAAAGCAGGCCTCTAATCCTGGATCCATCCAGATACTGCCATGTCTGGAAGTCATTTCAATTTCAAGTATCTTTGGTTTCTACTTTTTATGGTGCATAAGTAAAGCAGCTTTCATGATGCTGAAATAACCAACAGTTAACACAGTGCAGAGTTTTCTTCTCCACTTTTTGCTTTAAAATGTCATCATGGGTAGGGGTATTTACAAACCAAATTTTGCTTAATATAAATAGAGATACTCAAAGGTTTTTGTTCCACACACTTCTGTCTTCATAGTATTGCAAACCCAAAATGAAACCAGGCTTAGCATACAGCACCCTCTGGGGAGGAGCTCTCTGTGGTCCTGCTATGTTTTCAAGTTCACTAATCTCTCACATGGCCAGATATCACAAGACCAACATAGTTATCCACAGAAAGAAAAAGCAGCCCCTAGTACTTAAATTAGTATCAAATGGCAGACATGCAGAGATAGCTGATAAATACAGTGGCCAAAAATCCAGAACTGCCAGCGAATGGTATTGTTGCTCTGTATTATGTCACTAACAAGTTCACAGTGATGAGATGAATGCCGTGTTCAGAGCTTGGCCACAAAATCCAGGACCTAACGTGACTTCAGCAAAGCTTCCAAGACACCTCAGTGTATTCTGTGAATTTCAGACCTGTCAGCAGTGACTGTATGACTTTGACAGTCCTGCATATGTCACCTTGCTCAAGACAGACAGCGACACATCAGCAACCTTCAGGCTGAAAAGTCTTGCCTCTAGATCTCACTCTGAATTCTGACAAGCATCTCGGGGTATCCAGTGACATCCCTCTTCACAGGATGTATGAATTTCCTAACTTTTTGACAGTTCCAAAATGCAGCATAAGATAAGTATGACTCTTTCTTTAGATTCCAGCAGATACAATTTTTTCTACACTACAGGGTTCGTCTTTAATAATTCAAACCAATGGATTGCCTTATACTTGCTGAAACCAAACAGATCCTAAATGAATAGAGACATGTCTTCCTCAGTTCAGTTTACTCTCCAAGAATAGAACTGGGAGGAAAATGTTGTTACATTTCTATTCTGGTATAGAAAAACAAGTGCATTGAATTGTTTGTTTAGGCTGTTTGTCTTACAATTTGAGAAGCAGATGTAATTTAGAAAGGTGAACAACAGAGGCAGAGGTCAAGGCACAGAGACGTGAGATAGAAGGAGCAGTGGCAAAGGAATAATGGAAACTGAGATGGGGGGGAAGTGGTGTTGTGAGGATGGATGAAGATGCAGAGGTATTCTAAGACAGACGGAGTGTCATTGGAAGCAGACGTTGGAGAAAACTAAAACCCAGAAAACCACAAGGTGATTTGATAACTGGACTTTCCATTGATTTGCTCTCTTGTGATGTTGAAATGACTTCTCTAAATCGATAGACAGTGTTCCAACACAGCCAGAACCTCAAATCCATGACTGGTTGGTAGAAAAAAATAACAAAACTTTGAAGAGCATAAAAATGATGGGGTGACAGGAAAACACTTCAAAGCTTATGTTTACTGTGAAAGAAAATATGCAGCAATTTGTGCCTCGCTTTAGAAATTATATTCTTGTTGAGACTAATATGTAACAGAGGATGGACAAATTGCATTCATCAATGTTATACACTGAACCTTCATTTTCAAAATACATGGTTTTTCGTTTTAATAGAACAAATGATTATATTGTTTGGGTGGGTGATTTTTGAAAAAAACAAATTTGTCTGATTATTTTTCAGGGGAGTTTGTTTTTATGTGAGTATCCAAGAGTTATATACACACAGAAGAATTGTGCATCTAATGCTGTCTTGGTGGAAAAGAGGCTTTTTGTGGTACAGTGCGATTCAACTCACCACAATGCAGTTTGGAACGCTAAACCCTGTTATGGCAAGCATTTCCACTGTGCGCCAGACAGTGATCACTGCATCAGCTGCATGAATAGCGTGTTATCACACAACGTGTGGTCCTCCAATGCACACGGAAGCCTTTCAATGAAATCCTTGGTCAGAAATATCCCTATGTGATGTATTCATGTATGCAGAATGTATACACAGTGCAGCCCACCAATAAATTCCAGGGTAACGATGGAGGACAGCCAGCATTTTTTGTGTTTTTTTTGTCGTAGTATATGGCTGTTTATCATAAAAAGACCACACCAATTTTCTATTTTTTCGTGTCATCACACACAAGCAACAATTCTTTGTCAACAAATCAATGGACTGCAATGTTTCTCACTCCATCCTTTCAGAGTTTGACCACTGTGCTTGGTATCCCAAAGGAAGGGTGCCACAAATCCTTGTGCACTTAAAGCTGCAAATGCAGGTGTGCTAATGGCTGAGTGTCCTTTTTTGTACCTTAGAATTTACTGTGCAAATATAATACTGCAGATGTATCGATGTCTAATACTGGGAGTGAGACAGAGCTAAATGACATTGTCTATTGTCACCAGCTCTAAGTTAAAGGAAAGTGCTTACACCACTTAGGGGGAGTGGGCACACTGACAATCAAAAATGTCAATAAACTATTTAAATAATCAAACTAAAAGAAGAATACAATGGGCATTCTCTCTGTAAGGGAACCAAGCTCTACCCCAGAGGGTAAAACCTGACAGGGTGTCAGTAAACTTCTCATCTCCCCAGAGTTAGGAAGGCAATGAGAATTTTTTGGCACGTAGTACAATCAACATGGTGTGTCAGCGCTCTGTCTCTGTTCAGAGAGTCTCTACAGCTTTACATATAGTAAACAGCCTGTTTTACACCTCTTTCAGGCCATCTGTCCAATCTGTGTAATATGTGCCGGTCCATGGAGCTGTGTTTGTTTGGCCTGTAGCCTGTGTACACTGCTGAGTCTAGACCTGCATGATTTGGTCTCTGTTGTGGTATGCATTTGTTTGCTTTCTCCAGATCGGTGAGCCGCAGACCGGATTCGAGTAATGTCGTAAAACTGTGATTGATGCATGCGCTTCAAACACACTGTGCAACTGAGGTGCAGAACAATGTATACTCTCTTCCTCTCCATGTCTCTTTGTCACATCGCAAAACCTACTGTAGTTTAAATATAATGAAATTTTGCACTTGTATGCGTGGCGTGTATTTCTACTTATTAATGTGTACAGCCGAATGACAGGCATTTCAAAACCGGCTTTTCTTTGGAATTTAGAGTATGTGCGCACATGCACACATGGAGGTGGTATGGATTAATGGCTTTCTAAATGAGCTGACAGCGAGGACTTGAAGACTCATCTTCATAAGCTGCTTTCACACAAGTGAAGAGGAAAGAAAATTCGGGGAAAAAAAAGACCTTGACAGACAACCGTATAGAAAAAGCAAGAAAAAAGCCACAAGACAGCAGGAAGGAAAGATCAAGATTTTTGTTGCAGGGGGTAATAAATGTGCTACTGTTGATGTGGAGTTTTGGCAGTGTAGGTGCAAACGTGTTTTTGTCATTTCCCATATATTTAGAACAGAGATACACTTTCAGTTACAAAAAAGGGAGGAATCATATTGCTTTTGTTACATTTACCCTTAGAGTCAACCTGAGGGTGGGAGTACACAGTGTCTATTTGAAAGCCAGTGCTCTTCTATCTTGTTTAAATAATTATCTGTATTTTTTTTTGAACAGGACTACACTTGCATTTAAAAAAAAAAAAAAAGAAGGCAAAACATGTTTCTTTTATGGGGCATTTACATCCAGGTGCTGTACAGAACCACATCAGTGCATATCAGTACTGTGGATCAGTGGTAGAGCGAGGCTTCTTTCAACTGGCAGGTTGCGAGTTTGTTTCCTGGTCCGCTAGTCTACATGCCAATGTGTCCTTGGGCACGAGTCCAAGGACACATTGGCATGTAGACTAGCGGACCTACACAGCTGTGCCGGCAGCGTATGAATGGCAATGAAAGATGTGTGATACATAGATACATATAGATGTGCTGTATGAATGTGTGAGTGAATGTGTGTGAATGGGTGAATGGTAAAAGTGTAGTGTAAAGCAGCTTTGAGTGGTCAACGAGACTAGAAAAGTGCCATAAAGAGCCAGACCATTTACCATAATAGCACAATGCAGCAAACTTTAAATGAGGGATTTGGAGCTTGGATTTTTGTCTTGCTCTAAAGTGTAGATTCTGCTGATTTCCATTCACTATAGAGAGCCTTGAAGAACTGCATCACAACAATGACAGCACATTTTCCCTCTTTACTCATCTTTTCTCCTCTCAAATCCCTCCTGCCTGATTACAAGGGCCCCAATTATGCTTTCAGGCCTCCTCCTGAACAACGAGAAACAAACAACGTTGCTCATTCTCAACCTCAAATCCCTAACACACATAGGCTGTAATTGTACCAGGCTTGTGGTTTAAACGAAAAAAAAAAAAAGGAAACTATAAGTTACAAGCAACAGTGAGAGTAACAACATGAAAACATAAAGGGTTTAAATCCCACTTGTGGGAACTTTTCTTTGAACCATGAGTTTCAATATGTTGGTACAGCACCAAGGTACCATGTGTAAATCCTGTGTAAATAATATGACATTACACAGTGAAATGTACCTTCCTTGCTGGTTGTATTTACCTTTTGGACGGTGAATGTCCGTATGACGTATTCTGCCAGTGGTTCAGTTTCTATCAGGGTCACCTTGATGTCTCCGTACACCTCAGTCTCGTCAGGCCAGTAACGCACACACTTCACCTGGAAAATTAAGTCACATTGCGCTTTTTAAATACCTTCATGATCACCATGATTAATATTTAAATAATATCAACGATTGTATGATATCTCCTGCATTATGAATGGCTACCGAGCACACACTAATTGTAAATAATAAATTAAATGTAGGATTCATTCATTGTCTACCACTTTATTCTCCACATGAGGGTCGCGGGGAGTTGGAGACAATTCCCGCTCACACAGGGAATACATGCAAAATCCATTCAGTAATATATTTACATTCAACCTAAAAGTGGTATTATTTGTGTGCGTTCACTGTCCAACAGCCAGTGCCCTTCTATATTGGTCGAATACTTAGGTAATTGAGATTTATACAGATTTCTCCACTAAATGAACACCATGGTCTCTGTAATTAGGTTGTGGGATAAGAGGAACAGAATTCCCCCTGATTTCCAACCTTTAAAAAGTTAATGAAGGACCAGTATAGCATATTTCATCAATTACACTGTTTTAAATGCTAGCCACAAATTGTTTAAAAGGTTAGGAGCAAAAACCACAAGAAAAGGTTAATAAAAAAAATAGAGTATATTTACTATTAACATTAATCAATGTAGCTACATTCATTCCTGGCCTCAAACATTTTAGAAATGCAGCATGGCTGTGTTTTACGTTATTTTAGTCTGGGTGAACAGAAACTGAGATTTATGGAAATTATAACAGACACTTGTGGTCGTTTCCTGGTCGACTCGCATCAGTCATGACCCAGTTCAGTGCTTCATTAGTGAGATATTATACATGCATCAGATGCAGCCTTACTGACCTGCTGACTGCATTGTATACGATGACTTACAGAACCAGATTAAGAAATGAAATCTGGTAAACGGTGGACTTTCAGTATGTCTTCACCTTCCTGCTCTGCTTTAGAACCAGTGACCACCAAGATCATTTTACCACTGATTGATTCTGACTATATACAAGAAAATCTGAAATCTTTCAATTTCAATTCAAGTATTTTCTAATCCCATATTCTAGGTGTGGGGGCCTCTACATGCACATATACACATAGTTTATAATCCCTTGGATGGTGAACTCACTCTGCCCACTTCCACCAGGTTGGTAACCATGACAATGGAGGCTGAGTTTTCCTGCCAGACCATCCTCCAGAAATCCCTCACTGTCTCCTGCATGGGCCCTGACAAACACACACAAAAACACACACATTAGAGATGAAGACATACTGACACACACAAACCGCACACAAGCACACGCTCGTTCAGTCTGACATCATGTAAAAACGCATCAGCACTGACAGCACACACTTAACACTAACACACACACACACGCGACACATACACGCAGGAAACGTGCACTCACACACCCATGCACTCGCACACTATCAATCCCAGATAGTGGTTCGTCGGTTTGAGGTAATGGGGTCTTAAATTTGTCACGGGGATTTTATTGGCTGGTTTAGATTTAGGAGGTTGTGGTAATAGCCTTGCAGTCCAAAAGGACGACATTTACCAGGTGGCTACTACACATACACACACACACACACACACACACACACACACACACACACACACCTGCACAATCACACATACTTTTGTCACACACACACTCATCACATCACTTTAATTACCTTGTGTGGCGATGTAATGTCTGGGTCTATGGTACCCCTGTGAGACAGAAAAAAAAAAAATCTTGGTCATAGTCACCTTTTTCTTCCCATACTCCCCTTTCACCTAATCTTTCTTTCTTTCTTTCTTTCTTTCTTTCTTTCTTTCTTTCTTTCTTTCTTTCCTTCCTTCCTTCTTTCTTTCTTTCTTCTCATTACCTACCACCCATCTGTCACTTTCTCTCCCGATGTCTCTCTCTCCTCTTTCCCTCCTCCTATCCATTTTTCTTCCCTTTTTAATTTAAGTCACACTCTCCAGTCCCTCCACTCCTCCCCAAAGCAAAACTCAAGGTCGTTTTCCCAATAAACACCAAATTAAATAACAGACGGAATCTTAATTTTCTCTCTATGAAAATCCACGACTCCAACCAACAATTATTCCCACACAGCCTCCTCACACTGTCACAACCGCCTCCTTCCATGAGACACATAACCTTGCGGGGCTGAAAACATCTATCACTTTCATATTGTCATTACAACCATGCTGTAAGTATAGCATTATCTTCATGGAGGGGATGTGTGTTTGCTTGATTGAAAAGGAACATTTTGTACCCAATTCATTAAGACTCTCATTACAACAGGCAGCTGTGAGTGAGATTTAAACAGCAAGCAAACAGCTCAACGTCTGGCCAGCCCAGAGGAGAGGAGAAGGAACAGTTTGAAGCTTTTTAGACAGAATATATTCTGTCTCCTTCCCTCTCCTTCCGAACCCAACCATTTAAATGATAAATGTTTGCGTTTAAAGACTCACGTCAATGTAATTGGCGTTGATGTAGTCAGAATGGGGGTCTCCCTCCAGCAGCTGCAGTCGGACTCTGGTGTGGTCATCTGTGGGATCAGATAGCACAAAAATACAGCAGGCCTAAAGTTACATTTACCCACAGATCGGAGCAGCTAACTGGCAGGGGACCATAGCAACTAACTAGGGCCACACTCACAGAATGGCCTCTTCACAAATACCAGGAGATGAAATTGGCTGACTGCATTAAAAACATTCGAAATAGTGAAAAATCAGTAAAGGACTCCCATTTAAAAGTTAGGTGGATGAGACAAGCACTGTTTCATTCATGAGCTGCTTGTAGGTCTTTAGTTACTGCTAATAAATCAAAAACAACATATAACCATTGTCTGACCAGCAATGACTATTTAAGCTTTCATTTTGGGTACCGTCAGGTACATGACACTCTTTCCCTTATTTCCCTGGTGAAGCACTCTAAAAGTACATAATTGTGTTGAAACCAGTCAACCAGTCACATCACACTTATCTGGCTCTTACTTCTGCAAAGAGCACCCGAAGTCAAAGAAGCACCTGCAGACCAAACCAAAAAGCAATAATGCCTTATTTCCCACCAAAAGTAGGGCATTGGTAGTTTAAATTAGAATACATCTGGTTTACAAAGGCACTTGACACTTGCACACTCCTATTAGACAAGTTTGTTTAGCTGTTAACTGTGGTGCAGACGTGTGCCATGCTTGAAACTTTTGTGTTTTGACAGATCTAAATTCATTCATACAGCTCTAGGAGCATCTCACTCTCTTGGAGCCTGCAAAGTGGTTGGCAGGCAGATATCTTAGCCCGTATTGTTTCCATAGCTGTGCCGAGCTGTGTGGAGCCTATGGTCCAAAATGGTAAAAAAAGAGTGTAGTGTTTCTGGATTAATAGCCCAGTGGGCAGATGCACTCAGTGTACTCACAGCAGAAAAAGACACAAAATAAGAAACCTTTCACAATAGCAATTAAAGATGGCTCTGATAAACATCTATGACTGCAGACTAATTTCATTGATTGATTTATTTTTTTGTTAACAACCAATCACAATGCGTCCTGTCACAAGCTGTTACTTACAAATTAAATGGCGTAAATCTTGCTTTAAGAGGTTTAAAAATATAATAATCATGCTAAAGTAATAATTGCCCACCTTTTGATGGAGACATTTTTTATTTCATTATTGCTGAATGAGTAGATAAGTGACTGGGTCTGTGTTTTTAATAATAACAATAATAATTGTCTTCACATTCATAACTGTGCAGATAAAGTTAAAACAGAACAGATTAAATAAACCAATCAACCATATTTAAAAAAAAAAAGAAAGTCTCATTGCAAAGTGCTTGGGCCACATAGTGGCAGGAAGGTCACCAGTTTGAATCTCGGTTCAACAGAGGGCTGTTTGGAGTGTGTGCGTGGGTTTTCTCCAGGTACTTTCATTTCCTCCCACAGTCAAAAAAGCATGCAGAGGTTAAGTGGACACTCTAAATTGACCGTAGATGTGACTATGAGATTAAGTACTTGTTTGTATATATTAATATTATTAATCTTCATTTGAAATATCTGATGATGATTCATAAAATCTTGAGCTCAGTCTTTAATTATTTGCCATTTCCTGTACATGACAACACTAGCTCCAGTAAAGCTAACATCCAAGTCCAAATGATTTGTTTGTTGCTTTGCCATCTATGGCGTAGAACAAGAAATACATCCATACACTGCTTTTCAGATGCTTTTGTGTCATGATAGTCTGCTCCAGAAGACAGTTTAGTTTGTTCGCAAAACATCACTGTTGTCTTCTGATGATCAGAGTGCATGATACAGGACAAGCTGTGCTCACAGCATCTTCTGCTGGACAACTTGATAATACCTTCGAATTGTCTGATGCACCTCTAGGCTGTATATTCTGAACTTGAACAGATTTTTTTTTTAATGGGGGAAAAAGAGCGAGCACCTGAAAAATGAGATCACAAATGTGGTAAATAAGCAATGACAACATCGAATAATTCTCACTTTTACCCTTCATCATCCAAATCATTAGTAATGGACACAATGTATAAGGAATATACTGTATGTCCTCTTTTAGGTGTATAGCAATGTTTTACAGTGGCACAAACATGTACCCAAAACCTTTCCTTTGTTCTCCTTTCTCCTTTTAAGGTCAATTATTTTGGTCTGGGCCCCAACAGCCCTTTGTATTATTAGAACACACACACACGCACACACACACACACACACATACATACATACACACACACACACACACACACACACACACACACACACACACACACTATGGTGGTGATTGCAGCTAATGACCAACAGTGATTTTGTTTCGTTGTAGCGTGGCAACAGCAGGTAAGTACAGATGAAGTGATCATAATTTAGTGTCATTATCTCCATTTTTCTCTGTCAGACTTTTTTTCTTTGTGTTCATATGCTCCTGTTCACCCCTCTAACTTTCATTTTCTGACACACATTACTACTTTAACATAACAGCTGATATAGATTAAAAAGCCCACTATACATTATTGTTTAATGTTACAAACTAGTCATGAAAGTTGATCTTGTTCTAACACACTATTCGTAATTATATAGTTGTGGAAAGCTGCAGAGAAGCCTTGATTTGAACCCTTACTAAAGAAGAATCTTAAGAATCTTGATTACTGTCAAACTAACTCAATTAAATCATCTACTGAAAACTGAGTTGACTGAAAACCACGAGATGTGATTAAAAGTTCCAAAGAAAGTAAAGCTTGCATGTAGACATTTTCCCAATGTTATAAAAAATTGATGACACCGATGTTGACCCATCCTTTGCAGTCTCCACACCATATTAAAATGAAAACCGACTGGTCAGGATCATTTGAGGTTCAGCTCATATTGTCTGATGAGTGAAATCAAAGCAGCATGACATATCTGTTGTGTCATTGATCAGTAATCCCATAATCACCTTTCAACATAATGGAATCAAATGATCGGAGAGAGAAGTGGACTAAGAATAGGCTAAGAATATTTAAAAGACTATCTGGGCCATGATGTCCCATCTGTGGAAAGGTCGCTATTCCAACATTGATAATTAACTACATACACTGCAAAGGAACGTAAAAAAGGGGAACATTTTTTTTCAGAGAGTTAGACTATAAATCCATAAAACATGTCAATATGGGTGGACAGTCTCAGAAAGGGAGAGCTTGCACATCTGGTGGGAGGAGCTCAGGTCAGAGACCTACATACCAGCAGATGAGAATCAAATATGTAGCAAATCCTCTATGGCTACCACAGCTTAAATGACTGAAAGGCATACAGACTCTGAGTAAACCTCTACGTTTTAGGAACACAATACTTTCTTTACCAGGAAATAACAGTCAATAACTCCATTCATCCCCAACTCTGCACCCTTACTTGTGACTGCACTATACAAGCCTGAGTTGCTTCATTGGCACCAAATACTATCAGTGAGCATGAATCGTAAATACAGAAGTGCCGCATGTAATCTGCAGGCTTGCAGTGACTCCACTCCTTTATTATCTTTTCTAGGATCACCTTGAAAAGAATCATTTGTGCAGCCTCTATCAGAGTGAGTTTCCCAGGTCTGACTGAGTGGCAACAATGATGGCGGCATGACTCCACACTGCAGGTACAAGATACTGTCATCATCTATCAACTCACTCACACTTGAACACCCCCAAACACAGACACAGACACAGACACACACACACTGCATATAAGAGCAAACACAGCGGGGGTAATCTGCCAGCCTTCTGCTCTCTTTCTCTACTCCCTCTTGCTTTCCCCCTCTTTCTCTGTCTCATTTCCCTCTTCTTCTTTTTCTTGTCTTAATCCGTTCCTTGGCTGTTTTTGTGTCCACAGTCTCTGCTTGACTTTTCCTCTACTCCTCAGTTCTCTTCCTTGTTTTTCTTCAGTCATTTACCGCTTTCCTCCTCCTCTCCCTCTCCTATTGCCCCATACTGTCAAGCTCCTTCAGTAATTACACAGCGCTCGTGTCAGAAGCTGTCATAATACAGGAGCCACTAATATTAGGCTAGATGGAGGGAGATAAGGTGAGGAGAAGGAAGAATGGGAGGGAGGGAGGATGGGAAAAAAGGAGGGAGGGGTCTCTTTCACTTCTCTCTGCCTAAGGAGGGGAGCTTCTAATTGGGATGAGATGGCAGGAGGTACTGGCTTGCAAACACTGCAGATCTGGACACGGGCCATATCTGAAAAAGCTGACAGTGTCTCTCTCTCTCTTTCTGTGTGTGTGTGTGTGTGTGTGAGTGTGTATGATGAAGAGAATGAAAAAAAAGTAGTGAAGTTGATTGTGAGATACCAGTCTGAGGGTTGAATCATAATGTTCGCTGAACCAGATGACTGTGATTATAGAAAAAAATATATATACATGTATGAGTATGTGTGTGTATATTGGCTCATGTCGGTGCCTGCAGCACTGGAGTAACAACAAAGTCATCAGAACCCATGGCATCCAAGGGCGAAGGGCCACAAACCCATTACTCATTAATGAGCTCCAGTCCTCTGCTCTGTGTCCTTCTCCTCATAACCTTGCAACTCCTCTCCTAGTCTCTCCTACTGTCTCCTGTCCTCCACTCTTTGCTTTTAGTTTGTTTCCATTTTCTTCCTCACCATATTTTTTTTCTGTTCTCACCCAAGTCCCCATTATCCCGGCAGCCAATGTGAAAGTTTTGCTTGGGCGAACTTGTTAACTTGAGAGGTCCAAAAAAAAAAAGGCCAAACAAAATAGACTTGTGTGTTTTTATCTTGGAGAGATTTCCAGGGGCCGCTGAATGTAGCAGAGAGCAGTAATTTGGAGACATCAGATCAGATTGTTAGTACTGAAAGCCTGCAAGCAGCTGCTGGATGCAAGTTAAACAAGCTGGAGCCACCAATGCCTAATGACCACTGATGTACCTCAACAACAAACAGGAGTGCCTGGCTTTTCTTTTTTTTTTTGTGGGTGGGGTGGGTGGGGGGGCATTCTAGAAAAGAGTCACAGTCAGATCAGGTACACAAGCAGTATTAATGGAATTATTCAGCTCAGCATGCAGCTCAGATTATATTTGATCTATGATCTTTTCTGAACTGTGCGTTAAAGGCTGCCCCGACTTTCTCTTTCCACTCTACATCACACTTCATCACCATTTTGACCACATATAGTGTAATTTAGCAAATTAATTGGACGTTCATTTTAATTTGAATATGCTACCAAAGAAGAAAATGCCACATGACAATCAAACATATCACCACACCCAATAGCTGCATGACAAAGCCTTTGTGGTAAAAACAGACTTGAATAGACAGAGGATTTCTAGTTTTCAAGGATCGACAAATTCATTTCTGCTATTGAGTAAAACCTTATCGACTTCCTCTAGATACTGTATGCTGTGATCATTTCAGCCATGAGGCAGCTGAAACCCCCACTTGCTGCCTTTTATATGCCATTGTCTTTCCAGCTGTCTGAAAAGAGCAAAGGGAGTGTAACCAAGCTCACAGTTGGAGAGAGAAAATGTAATGCTTCAATATGCCCATTATGTTTTATATTACAATGTTGGAGAGAGACTTGGGTGGGTAATATTATACAGTACATTGCAGTAGCTTTGATGCAGAATAGAAGCATGATGGGAGATTTCTGCTACTACAATACTATAATTCACGCAGCCTTTTAAAAATGATAACCCATTCCCGTGTGATTCCTTCTCCATTTCCTTCCATGATGATATATATAAAAAAATCTAGGATATGGACATATGTTAAGCCATTGTCATGTCAACCACTGGTTTGTGAACTGCTACTCTGAAACTCTTAATTCAATATTTTAGCCAGTATCATGTTGTGTTTTAAAAAAGTAACCATATATGGAAGACCAGCGTTGGGCCCAAATGAAAGCTTATCTACTGCACAGCCACACATGGACTCCTACAAGGAGTCCATGCCTTAAAGGTGACATCGAATGCTTGTATCACACATATATGTTAGTTATGGAGGTCTACTTACATATATTAACTTGTTTTCATGATTAAAAACCTCCTAATCACTGCAAACGAGCCGATCAAAATATCTCCTCACAGACGCTCTCGTCAGCCGCGCTGTTTCAGACCAAAACCACACCCCCAGAATGTGGACTGTGTTGTGATTGGCCCGCCAACGAGAGCTTTCCCACTGTCCTGTGATTGGCCAGGTACCTGGAAGTGACCTAATAGATAGGCCCGCTCTCAGATACACAGCTCCCCCTCTGGCACGGTGGATGCTCTGCATCTCAGCAGCTACAACGAGAGTAGTTCTTCTTCTTCTGCGGTTGAATGTACGCAACCGGATGTGCCCGGACTAGTGCCCGCACCGGGAGGCGCTACGGTGGTGAGAGGAGTGGTGAGGATTTCTGATGACGACATCAAATTAAGGAAGTGCAGATCCGCTTCGCAGAGCCCAGGAAAACAATACAATACTATTTTCTCAGCAGTGGCTGAACTGTTTGTTCTGAAACTTTAGGGTGTCATAAACGAGGTAATGACGCAGATACACACACAAACGCAGCGTTAATTGGAGCTTCCGGTCTATGTGGGCTTTAACATACATACATACATACATACAGTATGCTATAAATAATCCTCCATTTGACACTAAATGTTGTGTTGGAGAATGTTCCATGACCGTGAGAAAGCTGAAGTTGGTTACATCCAACCATATGATTTCAAGCAAGGGTGCAGGTATAATGTTGTGGCTTTTGATGCCCATCCCTCCAGTGTTAAAAAGGTAGCAGCAGAAGGTTTCTAGGCAAAGGTCGAAAAACAACAACAATCCAGCACCTTAACAAGACATGCTACTGCTAAAAAAAGACATAACTCAGAAGAATGTTCACACAAACAGATGGAGCTGGTATTTAACAGAGAAAAAAGCGCTCACAGTAGCAAGTTGAAAGTGCTGAACAAGATGTTTCACTCTTCTATCCTCTCCTCCCCCTCTCATCTCCTTCTCCTCCTGCTCTCCTCTCCTCCTTTTTCAGTAGCCACTAAGCACGGATTGTGTCTGTCACAGATATACTTAATCAGTTAACTCCCTACGGAGCTCAACTCACTCACCACATACACTCAGCTGTCAGCACAGCTCTAGGCATTAGGGAATTTAATAGCATGTGTGATTGAGTGTAGGAGTGTGTATAAGAGGCTGAGTAGTGTGTAAGTGTGTTAAAGTGTGTCTTTTGCTGCTTCCCTCCCTCCGCTGCTCCTATGTTCTGGAACATCTTTAGGTTTTGTGTTGGTTGTTGCGAAGTAGGTCTGTGTGCGCGCAGTTTTCAAAGTATTCCACTCGTGCTCCAGTGCTCTAGTGATGTGTGTTCCGGCATCAGCAACTATGTGTGTGGTAGCCCTGTTTCAGTCAGTCTGAGTGAATGCATGAGAGTGTGGGTGTGTGTGTGTGTGTGTGTGTGTTCATGTTGGGGGGTATTATTGTGTGTGTAATTGCTTATTAAGACCAGCAATCCCTGCAGCTGGTGTGTCAAAACAATTCAGAATGTTGTCAGCTTACACACTCATACTCACAAACACACCTCAGTATGCTGTCTCCAGCTGTTTGATGCCTTGAGAGAGCAAGAGCGGAGGGAGGGAGAGCGAGAGAGAGAGAGAGAGAGAGAGAGAGAGAGAGAGAGAGAGAGAGAGAGAGAGAGAGAGAGAGAGAGAGAGAGAGAGAGAGAGAGAGAGAGAGCGAGAGAGAGAGAGAGAGAGAGAGAGAGAGAGAGAGAGAGAGAGAGCCGCAACTTCTTCATGATATACATTTACACGGCATAACTAGAACATTGCAACAATGCCATTTTAATGACATCATCAGTAATCCAAATAAGCTGTTCATCTAATTTCACCAATATTATTGATTTCAACAGTTAATGTGCCACTAGTCTATGACATCACTTCATGGTGACGTCATTCCTACAATATCATCATATCAGTCAATATGAGACTTGGGACATGTCATGTTAGGTCATGGCATAGCAACATATTTTTTTATAGCTTACAGATAGACAGACAGGTAAGACAGATATACTGTATACTGTAGATATATAGAAGCAAGTACATAATGATGTTTGCTGTGTAGGTTACATATGGAAATGTGTCAGAGAGCTTAGATTTGAGGCTTAAGATTGTTGGAATGATCAAAGTTAGACCTTTTTCTTTCCCTGTAGAAGATCAGTGGATTGAGCAAGTGCCCAGCTGATCTTGTGTCAGCTTAGGAATAGCCATATATTACATGTGAAACATCCAAACCCTCATGTTGGCAATATCTTACACTGTTTCTGCAGTAGCTGATGTCCTGTGTGCTTTGTTCCATATGGCAGCACACTTTCCCATTGCACTTAGGGACACTTTCCAGGATGGCCCTTTTGACGCTGCTTTATCCACCTCATTGGTGTCTATAACAAAGCTTTAATGAAGTTAGTCCCGTTGTGTGTACTGTGACCCTGACCTTGTGCTGTACTTGGTTCTATGCAAGCATGTTTCCTCATCAATGCAGTGGCATGTCATACCAATGAAATCTCTGTTGTGTGCGGTCCACAAATCTGCTGCTGTGCACACACCCTCTCACTATGCTGGCCTCTGGTCCATGTTCAGACTCAACAAGCTTTTCACTCATGTCAGAGAAATATTAGATTTATTCAGTGACTCAGTGACCTATTGCACTCACTGCACTGTGTTTCAGGCAAACTGTATTTTGTAACGTACAAGCTCCACAGGGTGGCAGCAGCTACATTTCAAGTGCCGATGGGAACCTCGCAAGTTTTCCACCACATGTTCTTGCAAATGTTTCGCAATAAAAGCCTTATTACGAAAATAAAGGGATTCTGTCCACTTTGAGGTGGAAACAGCGTACAAGTGTTGACTTTGTATTAACAATATCAGAAATCAAGGCCCTGTCATTATTTAGCTAAAAAATGTTACAGTATTCAAACTTCAACTTCATGCTCAAACTTAAAAACTCATAAAAAAACTATATATGCACATCAGCAGCAACCCCTACAGTCACAATATACTTTTCAGGAATAGTAATGTAGTAGAAGTAGTATTAGTATGAGTGACAGTCTGAGCCTGGTTAGGTGAACTAACCTTAACTTAACTAACAGGATAGCAAGCTGTGTAGCTAGCTAATATTAGCAATTTCACTTACCCATAAATAGTTCCAGCCATTGAAATCCCAAATTTCCACCCACTAAAAGCATTTTTTTCCACTGATGCTCCAGGTCATCAGTAGCCATTTGGTTTCACTTGTGTCATGAAGTATCATAATGTGTGTGCATGTGTGACTTTATACGAAGTTAGTTAAGCTGAGCTGAGGACGAGGTTTGCTAAGTTGTTTTCTAATAGATGTCTAGACAGTAGTGCTCCTCATTAATTCTGAATTCATTAATTAATCAATTATTATAACTGCGGGTGATCACAGATCTTCATTACAAGCTATCAACAGATATCCAATTGTCAACCCCCCAAAGTTTTTAAATGATGAAATACAATCTCTCATAATCCTCCACCTTCTCATTAAAGGTACAATCACTGCTCAAATCCTTACTTCATCGCTCCCCCCCTTCAACCCCTAATGCTTTTTTGGTGACAAACAGCAGCTGTTAAAACCCAGTGCCGAAACTCATCGTGCATTGTGATTATTGTGTCGTTGTTACCCCCAGCTGCTTCTAAAGAGGAACAATGATTAACAGCAATCACCATCAACGGTATTAATAATACCGTCACTGGCATTAAAAATCTGTCTCATTATCGTCATTATCTGCATGCTTACCTCCGACTGGGAGATGCAGCAGAAACCATTTCATCATCTGGTGAGGCTGATAGATGTAATCAGTCTTTTTCTTCCTGTTTGTCTCAAGTTGTCATATTTTTACTCTATAGCAAGGTGCTTGTGTGCGTCACTGTCATTGTCACTGTATTGCTCAAATTAGGGAAGCAAAGACAAAGACAAACGGATTTGCTGTGATCTGTACATGCCTTAGTGAAGCGTGTGTATGCATAATGGTGAATGCATATTTGTATGTGTGTGTTTGTTGACTGTAGGTATAAGACTCTTAAATATGGAGTTTATTCTTCCATGTGTACATATAGTGATATATGTTTATTTGTACAATCTCATACCCTGTATGCATGTGTGTGTGTGTGTGTGTGTGTGTTTGAGCTTGGCCCATGCTGATATTTATTGTGGTTCTTTGGTCAACACTTCAGAGGAGTTGTTCATTGTGGTGTAGAGAATCGGCTCCAAGTGAGGATGAGAGAGGATGAGGGAGTGATATCTCTCTCTCTCTCTCTCTCTCTCTCTCTCGCGCTCTTTCTCTCTCTCTCTCGAGCGCGCACTCTCACACACACGGTTGTACCTGGCTTTCAAACATTTTGATTGCTTCACACATAGACACTGAGAGACAGAGACTAGATGCCCTCACTTTTTGCAGTCTCTCGCTCTCTCTTACTGTCTCTCATTCTCTCCCTTAAACACACACACACTACAACCATTGTTAGACCTCAAAGCATCACTGGCATAATCAGTATCCCTTCCAACGGTGGATATTCTAAGTGTGTGCATGCGGGTGTGTGTGTAAATGTGTTATAAAAGCCTGGCAAAGCAGCCTGTGTAATGATTCCCATTCACTTTTACAATTGTAAAAAAGAGAGGGCTTTAAGGTGAATGTGTGTGTGTGTGTGCGCGTGCAAGAGAGAGACAGGAATACGAGATCAAGACAGTGAAGGTAGAAGGTAAAAAAGCAGTGAAAAGGGGAGAGAAATAGGACAGAGTGACAGATCCATTGAAATACAGTGAATAGATAAACTTCAGAGAAAGGGGGGGGGGGGGGGTGCAGATGGCAAGAGTAACGGATCAAGGAAGGGGGGGGAGAAAAGAGGAAAGACAGACGGGGAAGGGGAAAATGCAAAACACTGACAAGACCAAAGAAAAGAGATGATCAGAGGTTGAGTATATAAATAAGTGGCATGAACATAATGCAGGATTATACTGTAACTCATGCATTTTGATATGGTTCCAGTCAGTGATGAGTTTCTGCAACCAGACAAGAAAATGACTGGGAAATACAACTCAATAAATGACCTCACATTTATACAGTGTCAACTTTATTAGTGTCATTTTGCACAACCTCTATGTGAGAAAAGTTTTATTTTCTATTGAATTCTATATATCTTATTATTCATTCGACTTCTGCCTTTAGGGGTTGCCAAAGCGGATCACTTGCCTCAATTTTGCCCTATGTCCTCCTCTGTTTCACCAACTGTCCTCATTACCTCCTTCACAACATCCATGAACCTTCTCTGTGGTCTTCCTCTTTTCCTCCTGCCCGGCAACTCCATCTTTATCATGCTTTGCCCATATATATAACCACTATTCCTCCTCTGCACATGACCCAGCCATCTCAACCTTGACTCTCACTCGTCTCCACCCACTCCACCCTGCCTGCACTCTCTCCTTCACCTCTCTTATGCACTATCCATTGCTGTGGATTGTCTGACCTCAGGTATTTAAACGCATCAACGTTTGCTACCTCCGCACACCTCAACTGTCTCATACATGTCCTCATACATGTCCTGCACCACCCTCACATACTTCTCTGCTGTTCCAGAGTTACTTATACAACACAGTTCCTGTCTTGGCACCCGATCTTAAGCTTTCTCGAGATCCAAGACACAGTGCAACTCCTTCTGGCCTTCTCTATACATCAGCACTCTCAAAGCAAACATCACATCTGTGGTACTCTTTCTTGTTCTGAACCCATACGGCTGCTTGCTCATTTTCTTTCCTTAAAACCAAGCTTCAACAACTCTTTCCCACATCTTCATGGTGTGGCTGATCAACTTTATACCTCTGTAATTACTACAGTTCTGAACATCACCCTTGTTCTTGAAAATCAGTACCACCACACGTCTTCTCCTTCCCTCAGGCATGTTCTCGCTCTCCAAGATTGTGTTCAACAATCTGGCCAAAAAGTCCACTGCTTTCTTTCATCTCCATACCTCCACAGGTATGTTATCTGGACCGACTGCTTTTCCCAATCTCCATCCTCTTCATAGCTGCCCTCACTTCCTCCACACTAATCCTCTGTACTTCCTGACACACTATCTCCCCTGCACCAGTCCTACTCTCTCTCTCATGTTCCTCGTTCATCAGCTCCTCGAAATATTCCTTTCCGTCTTCTCAACACACTCTGTTTGCTTGTTAGAAATTCTCCATCTATGCCCCGCTGCACATACCCTTTCTAACTGTCCAGCTTCTCATGCACCTCACTGAAAGCCTTTCTGTTTGCCATGGTCACATCTCTCTTTGCCACACGCTTGGACTCCTTTTCTGTACTGTACTCCACCATCAAGTTTCCTTATCTTCTTTCCTCTGTCAAGAGGATATATGTACTTTTATATATAGCATTTGGTGAACTATGATCTATATTTCTGCATACATTCACAAAACACCTCAGAATCTGAAATATTAGACAAAAATATTTGTCTAACTTATAGTTAAAACTATAGCATTCTATAAAATAACACATGTTGTGAAAAAGCTGACAAACATGTCATGCAGGATGATATGTTGACTTTTTGACTTTACCAAATTGTATACAATAGTTAAAATCCATGAAAATATACGGAACAGGAAATAGCAAATACAGGTAACACACCTCCTCTTCTTTACACACACCTATACACATACATACGCATGCATCATACACACAGACACATGTACACATTTGTGCACAAACAGACTCGTAGCCTGTGTTTGTACATATGTAAATGTTTGCCAATGAATGTGTTTGTTCTGCGGGCATGCATGTGATGAATTATAAATGTCCATATGGGGAGGGTCTAGTATGAAGTGAGAATGCTGAGAAAGAGGAGGAAAAATTGGAGAGGAGGAGGAGGAGGAGGAGGAGGAGGAGGAGGATATAGAAGCAGACAGATGCTTGTAATGAGGAAACACTGCTGCGCTTTGCCTCAACCCGTAAACTGTCAGAGGTAATCAGACAGGGTGAATGGATGGACGGGCAGGAGCAGGAAAAGAAGAAAGGGGAGGTGAGGAAAAAGCTTACAGGAGGACAGAGGCGTAAGTTGAGGACAGGGGGAGGCATGGGGGGGGGAAAGCGGATATAAAATGAAGGTTACAATCATTTAGGTGATGAGAGATGACATCATCAAGAGAGAAGGAGAAATATAAGAGGAAATGGGTTAATTTAAGGCAAAGACAAGAGGAGCAAAAGATAGATGAAAAGTGCAGGAAAATGAGAAGAGGGTGATCAGTGACAAAAGAGGGAGAAAATGTAAAAGCAGAACCACAGCTTGGTGGGAAAACAGGATGAAAGGGAAGGAATACAGTTGGAAGGAAAAGTTAGGGAGATGAGGAGAGAAGGGAGAGAGCTGACAAGACAGGAGGACAGGAGGCTGGTAGATTAAAGTTTAGTCAGTGTACTGAAGGGATTTCAAACATGGCATCAAGCGTTTGCGTTTGGCAGATGGCTGGAGGAAGTGTGTGTGTTAACACTTCAACTTGTATCAGCCATTTCCAAATGGATTTGGGGGGAGGTTAGCGAGAAGTATGTGTTTGTGTGTACAAGAGGGGAAAGACGGGCGTGACAGAGAAATCACAGGGATTTACAGGACTAGGAACTCCGGTGTTAGTTTAAGCCTTTCAGATCAAGGCTATACATTTGGTTGCCGTCATTATGATGAGGCTCATTGTGCATGTGCTTGGGTTAGAGGTGCTGTCACTGGAAGGAGCCCAAACTAAATCGTCAAAACATAATATTTTCAGTATAGCGAGGCCAGACTCGTCTATATGGTAACTTGTGTAAAATGCCTCTGATTATTTATCAAAATGTTAGCTAACAATGAATGCAGTGATTGTTTTCATGCATTACCAAGCTGATGGTGTAGCGACGGGGACAGACTAATGGCCAATTTTATTTGACACGGGGGAGGGGCACACTTAACCGTGTGTCAACACCTACTAATCAATTCTCAACATGGATGGGATTTATTGGCATTTGTCTCTTCAATTACTGCTGGTAGATACAAACACAGATGTTTTGTTTGTCCACAATGGGTCCTGTTGTATATAGGCATTGCTCACATTGTATATATTATACCAGTGTTTCCCGAACGTTGTATATGAGGACCCACTTTTTGGTGGGTTTGATTTGGTAAACTAATAATTTCTATGGGATGTTTGGTAAATTAATTAAAAGGTTATTACACACATGAGAAAATTCTGCAAATTTGTTAGGGGACAAATACAACACTGGGAATCACAGCACTAACCTAATTTTAATACTTTTTCCAAATTCTTAGATTTCCTGATGTTTATGCCGCATGTTTACTATTTATCACCTTTAATTTCCTTAACTATCTCAAACTTTTTATACTTAGTACTACCTGAGAAAATATTGAGCTCTCAAAGTAATACCATCATCGCCAATGTTAAAATAGGCAGATTTAATCTGAATAAGATAATTTGCTTGCTCATCCTCCTCCTCCTCTTCTTCACATACTTCAGACACTGGTATATAAAAATTAGATTAAGATAGAGTGAGAGATAAAGTGACTCTAATTATTATCATTTAATTACTTTTTGTTGTTGTTATTTGTTTAATTTTCTAGACACTCCATTCAAAATTCCTCAGCTCCACTTCAATCACAGAACCATGTCAGCTATGCTTACATTTTACCTCACCTAACCTAACCTAACCTAATTCTAACCAAAACCCAGAAAAAAAAAACAAGGCTTGACACTCAAAAAGCCCTTAACAGGAGTATATATTCAAACAGTAGAACAGTATTTCGGATTTTAGATTTTTAGAGAAGTACCACTAGAGGAAGCAGGTGTACCACTGGTGTTACACATACCACAGTTTGAGAACCATTGGACTAAATATTTATTTTATCTTAAAGAGCAATATGGGATCAATTAGATTGACAAAATATATACAACTGACAGGTCCAATTTTACATCATTATTAAGAGGAGCATTGTCCAGCATGAAGACACATACATGTATCCTTCCATGAGATCATATGTACTGTGATATGAAGCTCCAAACCAGAGAGTGAATCCCTTAAATGTGGAATAAAGTTTAGACAGAAGACCCTTTAACCCATATTTAAAGTTTTAGCCAGTCGATCTGCCTGTCTTACCATATTTCCTTGTTCTAATAAAGACAGCACACAAAGTCATTTCCCTCTGGGCCTTTTACAACATTTTCTCAAGAAAATTACTCTTTTTACAATCACAGCAGGCAAGATGGACAGTTTCCATTACCAGGTTCTTGTAATTAAAGGATTTGTACTAATAGCAAATTTATCATAATTCCTGCTGGCTATCAAGTCCTTGTCAGGCTATTTCATTTCACCGCAATGTTTCATTTTAAAGCCTTCAGGTTAGTGCTGTGTCTTTGCCTTGACATCTAAACGCCTGTAATGACATTGTACATGTGCACGGATATGTGAGGAAAACACACACCGGAATAGACTGAAAAATGGAAGCACAATGTACTGCATCACACTGGTTATGTTTGGTGTATGTGGATGTTGAGGGACTGAGGCATGCAAATATGCACACAAGCGTATTATTTCTGGGACTGCGGGGGACATTTCGTTGACTTGCATCCATCTTTAATCATCACAACTACTACACACTGAACCCCAACACTTACCCTTTGCATGTGCCAAACATTAGTCTAGCCTTATAATGCAACATGTGCTTATATGCCTGCTGCAAAAGTTGTATACAGCTTAAAGTAATCATCTCCCTCCTGACGAAGCACAGTATCAGAAGTAATCCCCTTCTATAGGAATACACATACTATCAAGAACACTGGTCATTTTCTGATTGGCGACCGTGCATTTGGTTCCATGAGGAGAAAAAAAAAAACAAGGTGGAATTGTTACTGACAGCAAATCCTTATCCTAACCTTAACCCTATGGCTGATAAGAACCAAAAATGGGAGTAAAGGCTGAAAACTGCAATTTCTTTTCCAGAGTTATTTGTTACGTTCATACTAAAATGCAACTCCAGAGTTCTCAAGCTAAATAAGGTCCAGCAGCAAAGTTCTCCAATCTATGTTTTTTAAAACTCTGGGGTAGTGCGGAATGAGTTTTTTTTTTTTTTAAACTAAAACAAACAAACAGTGTTGATAGCTTCACAGTGAAGTATGACAAAAAAAAGATTATTATGAAAATATGGTGGGTAATTGTCTAAGCTATTGATGGTAAACAGTGATGGATGTTACTGGGATTTGCTTTGTGTCCCCAAAAGGAAGACAAGCCCCAATAATGAGAATGAATAAACAGACTCACGCATGCACCTATGCACAGTACTCTGACAGGTATCATTAGCACTCACAGACAACAGCAAACCCTTGTTATTTTGCACAGCATCATAGTCCTACTTTAATTCACCCTGTAATGGCCAAACACATACACGTTTGTGCAACATGCAGCATAATGCCTCACTCTGCACATCATTACAGCTGCCCGTCTTTGCTCCAAAAAGGAGTCCCTATGAATAAAACAAAACTGCAGACTTTGATCATCAGGCAGGAATTTTCAGTACAATATCTCTGCAAACTTAAGGTTATTTCATTTTCCAATGGTAATTTCCTGTATCAGATTAAACGGATTTTGATAATTCATTCTGGAAGAAAAAGGTGGATCCAAAAATGTATGACAATGTATTTTACCTATTTAACTGATTGATTCCCTTTGATTTAATCAGTTTCAACGTCTGATGTAGTAAGAATATGAAATGTTATAACCCTGACTGATTCATCTGCCAAGATCTGCTCCACTGGCATTTGGTTCTCAGCAGGTGGTTACTTCCAACACTCAGATCAGCACTAATCTGGAGGGAGCCGGTCGGTGACTTGTTGAAGGACACTTCAGCTGGGCAGATGGTTGGTAACCTGTGTCCTCCAGTAACAGCTAAAGGTCTCTGTATACATAACACCTTGGTATATTTTATTAAACCAGGACCTGGACTGCAGAGTTTTGTGTTTTTTTTTTTTTTGAGCAGGTTTGTCTCTCACACAACTTGGCTTAAAAAGTTTAGATTCTAGTGTCTCTGCAGAATTAACTATTTCAATCAGGATATATTAAAATTAACAACAAAAAAAAATCCCCCTTTCCATTGGTCAAGAAAAAAACACTAACACTTTTTTTACTCTCTAACAGCTTTTGGTTGCGATTGTAATTTAATCCTGGTTCAAATGACTTAGGGCCCGTCCACACGGAAACGGGTTTAGGTGAATATGCATTCTTTTTTCTGGCATTTCGTCCACACAGAGACAGTATTTTAGGGGACCTCACACGAAATTCTTTTGAAAACACCTGAAAAGACACTTTGTTGTGTACTTCTGCATTTACCAGTACTATCAGCATAACATTAAAGTAGTGACATTAATCTACCATATGGAGAAACAGTGAAAATATATCCATGGCAGATGAAACTGATCTATAACCAAGACTGGACAGTAACTGGAGAACGATGACGGGCGCTATGTCATGTCCAGTTGATGAAAACATCGAGCTCTCTCCAAATGAACCAAACCAAACCCCTCAAGAACTAAACCAAACAACTTGGTATCAACTATACTGAACCAAACTAGTATGAGCAATCAACACCCAAATTATTATACATATAGCAAAACTCCCGCAGCAGTCTGTCCATGCCATTGCAGTACTCACAAGCGATGATGTTGCCATATCGATTCTTGTTGCGGTTCTCCTCCTTCTTGGCTGTTTCCCAGGGGGCCGTCTGTCCCTCTGCCAGGGCCTGAACATGCACATGTACACACACACACACAAATGAAAATTGTTTCATATTTAGTTATGAACACACAGAAATATGCATGCACATATGGCTCAGTGCCCAGAGCTTGTACACTGACACATGGACAGGCAGAAGTTAAGACTGTGACATGAATATTAATGAAAAGCTAATGAACTGATCGCTTGCCTTTCACCACTTACAGTGCTGAGAGTAACACAATAAAACATTTGTTTTTTAAGGAGACGGCAGCGCTGCAGGCAGCTCAAATGTAATTGAACTCTTTTAAAAAAAAAACAAAAAAAAACTCATAAACTTTTTTAATTGACCTTTTGTGATTGCAATGGTCAAGTGCTGTGTTAGTCTGAGAGTGAAGAGGAGTATTAAAAAACTATTGTTTGACTGGTTATTTAGTGCTCAAAAAGCATTTGTCTGAAAGGAATATGACAATATGAACCAGCACACTGAACCCTTTTTTTCAGAGTCAAAGTGGTTTATGTGCAAGGAGGAAATACCAAGAGGGTGTATGTATGTATATATGTGTATGTATGTGTGTATATATATATATATATAGTATATTATGTGCGTTCTTAATACGTGTAATATCCTCAGTAAAGAAAAGAATACAAGGAAATACCAAAAGATCCTGCAAATAGCAAGCGCTAAGTGCACATTTTTTTTGAGGGCTTTTCGAGTGTCAAGCCTTGGTTTTTGGGTTTGCATTAGATTTAGGTTCAGGTAAAGGGTAGGCATAGTTGATATGGTTAGGGTAAAGGGCTAGGGAATGCATTATATTTATAGATACATAAAGAGAGAAGTGTGTGTGTGTGTTACTGGTGTTAAGCATTCCACCCCAAGTCTCAGAGGTCGCCGTATGGATACCAAAGCACTTTAAAACAGCAGCCCCATCATAACCCACACACACACACACACACACACACTTTATAGGAACAAGGGAACAGTCATTACTGAGTCCATTAATGGCTTACAAATCCAGACAACAGCTTTCATTTTTGGACACTGATATGACCTACATACCCACACCCATGCATGCACACACACACACACACACAAACACACTGCACTGGAACGGAAAGACAGACACATGAATATATTGCTCACTCAAGCAGAAAATTGATTCTTTTAAAGTGGCATATGGGTATAACTGTGTGTGTGTGTGGGCACATATACGTTTGGAGGCTGATGCATGTGTGTGTGTGTATGTATGCGTGCATGCATATGCATAAGTGGTGCATTGGCTGCTCTTTTTATACTAAAAAATGATCATCAATCTCCGTTAATTTAAATTCCATCGCCTTTTTGGATTAGTAAGTAATTTTTTTTGTAAATATCAGGTCACACTTGGAGGTCTTCTGCATGTGTGTGTGTGTGTGTGCATGCATACAAAAAAATAAGTTGTGCATAGGCTGCATGTTAAGTGAAACTCCACTCATCTAAACCTTTCAGGATTATTCATTTACTATTTAAAAAAAATAAAAAAATCTTGTATAAAGTTTATGTATAATGTTAGACATCTAAAGCTGAAATATAAACCATTCTACATATCAATGAGTGCACCGCTGTGCTTTGTGCATTACATATAAAACATAATTTGAATCATTACACATTAACATACATTATATTGTACATTAAATGATTTTCATTCATAAATATAACCTAAAATAACCCCACACATATACTGGACGGAAAAACTGTCTTCAGATTAACCAAATTTCAACATCAATTTCTCTGTTCAATAAACCAACTTTTTTGTCACGGTGAGATCAAATGGAATGTGTGTCAAACAACGTGGAATGTCCCTTTAAATGTAAAAGGTGTGAACCCAGTGGGGAGAGACATGTTGACAGCGTGGCTGCTGTCAGTGTTAGTGGGGTTAATGGGTTTCAGCGTTCGAGGTCACATCACACACAGAGACGAGGACAAGAAGACATATGGGGTGTGGTGGCAGACAAACACAGATACACACACATGCACATGCAGCTATCCTTTTAAGGACTTGCATTGACTTTCAGTCATTTTGTACAGCCTAACTTATAACAAAGACTTATCACCAACCAACCTGCTAATACCTAACCCGAACCTTAACCTAACCAAAATTGAAATTTCAGTTCCTCAGAAATGCGGTTCTGCTTTATTGTGACCAGGTTTTGGTCTCCATGAGGAATGCTGGTCCTGACAAGGTCAGTGTTTATACCAGAAAAGGACCTTAAGAGGTAACAAACACAAGTACACATGCACACGCGTGGTGCACTCTGCAATAACCTGACCAAATTGAAAAGCACAAAGAGTCACTTGTGTGCTGACGAACATGCAGAAAACACTTTTAATTATCAAAGATTGGACATTCAATGTTTTGTCTTATTGTGTGTTTGTGTGGATCCACAAATTATCCACTGAATATCTTTCTCTATTTGCAGTTGGTGACAGGTGTCGTCCAATACAGCACCTTCTATGCCTGTGTCTCTTTTATTCACACACAAGCATGAACACGCACGCACACAGACACACACACGCAGCGGTGAATAAATCACATTTGCTCTCCCCTGAAACGTATCAGTGGGTATAAACCAAAATGACAGGAAGCAAATGAAAATATAACGTACAGCGTCACAAAGGGACAATTTTCAACATTCATGCAGAGTTGATAATAGAAAATATTTATTCTTATGAGAACAGGAGGGAGACGGCGAGGAGGGAGAAAAAGAGGGCACTGTGTCTTTTGCACAGTAGACAGGTAATGAGGATTTCAAAGGAAAACAACCACAGGGTTGAATATGCATGACATAGAATATTATAAAAAGATATGATAAACTGTGCTCAGAAATAGTCACAGGCCGAGCACATTCAGAAAGACAGAGGGAGAAAACAAATCTATGGACTTATGAATAAAGAAAGACAGAGGGGAGGGGGATTGGTGGGAGAGTTATGAAGAAGATTTGAAAAAGGAAATAGATAGTAAGGGAAAAACACATAATATTATGATGAGGGGTGGAAAAAACCCAGCAGAATTATTCTGGGGTTACAGGTAGATTTTACTTTTACTGTCTTATTAACACCTGCTTCTGTCTAAAGATTGACACCTGTTTCACTGTTGTTATCACCATATGTCTCTGTGTGTGCATTGGTTTTCACCTCATACTCCTCCTTGAAGCCATAGCCTTGTCCACATTTCATCTGGGTGATGTGTTGAAGGAGGTCGGCAACTCGGATAGCTGGCTGAAACTGGCCTGCCTGGAACTGACCTGCAGGAGGATAAGCAGGAGAAATAAAAGGTGAATATTTAAACAGTTAGAGGAAGAGGCTGAGTCCAGCAAATCATTGCATTTCGCAATGTCTTCATTTTGCAAGTTCATTTTGAGGTAAATAATCTTCTTAGTCTGCCTGAAGCATCTGCCAGCGTTTTTTTTTTTAATAAATTGTCAAATAAGCAATTGATGATGCGGATTATTGAATTATTCTGTACATACATCATTTATCTGATCGCTTAATTTCTTCTGCCACACAAATAACTTGCATCTGGCAAATAACAAACTGACTAACTACTGGCGTCGCTCATCCCTGACTCAACACATGGCATGCAATATAATTGACAGACTAACTCTGCTGAAACTCTAATTGAGTGCTCAATTATCTGGCTAATTAAATAACTAACTGCTCATGTGACTCATAATCAAAGGGTTATCAAAAGTTTTGAACTCAGACAACAAGGTGGAGGCATGTCGGAACAGACTGACTGAATTCATGCTGGCTCACTAATAAAGTAACCAAGCGACTAACCTTCTATATGGCTGGCTGGACAAACATGCTCACTGGTTGAGTGATTAAAGGAATACTTTTACCGATTTGCATTTAGCTTTGCATTACTAGAATAGGGGGTAGTATTGTTGAAAAACTGTGCTTCCCAACGTCAGTTTCCCCTGAGTTGAGAAATATCTTCATTCATTTCTTTGTTACGTGCCCACCAGTGACACTATATTCTAGTAATACAAAGCTAAATACACACTGGTGAAGTATTCCTTTAACTACCTCTTCGTCTTATAGGCCAATTAAGTGACTAACCCACAACTCAACAAATGAACTGACTGTTGTGTTGACATACCGCTCTGGTAGGAGAGCTCCACAGACTCACAGCCTCCATAGGGAAAACTCTGCAGGGTCAGAGACGGCTGGGAGAGTGATGGCTGGCTACTGTCTGTAAATATAGGAAGGTGGGGGGGGGTGTTGGTAGTGAAACATTACCATGACAGGATACATACCAACAACCCACACACACACACACACACACACACACACACACTCAGTATATACAATATGTGTGTGCTGGTGCACTGCATGGACACATGATTTAAGGTGAGAGTGGGGACAGGTCACAAATGACAACTGATCAGTTCATATGACTCACATAAAGCCCTTTGTTGTGATTGGTGGACATGATGAGAAACGCCATTAGAATATCTCTCGCGAAATTAAAGAATGGGGGGATAGATTGGACGACTGTCTTTCTATAGTATTCATCAGAATAGGTGGAGGGACAGATGAGGGACAGATGAGGAGGGTTAGAGACTGGTGAGGGAATGTCTTCTGCTGTACATCATGTTAAACAAGTTGAATAGAGAGTGAAAGAAAACCAGAAAGCAAATGAAAGTGTAACATATTAATTGAAATAGATTGAAAAATGGCCATTTAATATTTTCAACAGTCATGGAATCTGAAACAGAGGCGCTGTAATGTTGCTGTGGATACCCAGACAGGCAGTGTGAATTAAAGTGTGTCTGCGTGTGTGTGTGTGTGTGTGTGTGTGTGTGTGCATGCGTCTCAGAAGGAAAGAGGTTTGTAATATAAAAGTGCATGACTTTTATGTTTTCTTAATGGAGCTATTTGCATGTTAATGATGGCTGTGGATTCATTTGTGGCCTAAAGTGGCTCCTCCATAAACCAATCTAAACACTGGCTTCCCTAAACGAATGAAGAATGAGGAGGCCACATGGGTCAGACTCTGTGTGTGCGTGTGTGTGTGTGTGCGTGTTTGAATATGCATGTTTCATGTGAGGGCAGGGAGGAAATGGGATGAGTAAAATGAATGATTCACAATATCCAACACGTGTTGTATGGAAGTGATATACGAGTGAAAGAGAGAAGATGAGAGGAGATGAGCTGATAAATGGGTTGAAGGAAGAGGGGATTGTAAAGGAGGACAGAAGAGTAAAGATAAAAGGAAAAGGAAAGAAGAGGCCACGGAGAGAACGGAGATGGAAGGAAGGTAACGAGGACAGTAGCACTGAGTGGAACCGAGGGGAGGAAATGAGGGGAGAGGTGAAGGAAAGACAGGTGTAAAGAGAGGAGAGAAGGAGAGCTGGGCAGAGGTCAGGACAAACACAAACTGTCTGCCCAATGAAACAGAACCAGGTCACACTGTGCAATGCTTCTCCTGAGTAGCTCAGCTGAGAATTTACTCCATCTTTTCCTCTCATCACATAAATCTATACTAACTCTTGTCATCTTCCTTTCCTGGGTGTTATTCAAAACCTGGGTGCCCTGTGTCAGATATATATCAAGTTCAATGCCTAAACAAAGGCCACAAAGAGGAAACCAGAATGGACATACAGTATGAAGTGAATGAAGTCTGGGTATGAGAAGTCATGTTAAGATAACTTTAAAACATGGAGTTACGCTGCAGGAAAACACATGGAGTTACGCTGCATTGTTACAAACGTGCACACATTTTCAAAACTGAATTGTGTACACTTTGTCTTTCCTTTTACTTAATCGTATCCCTTCTTTAACTGTAATTTTCAAGCACACTCCCTGTCTTCATCCCTCAGATATCATTGTTTACTGTATACCTGTATTTAGTTGCGTCCCTATTACCATAATGAAGACATAAGGAAAACTCAAACAAATGCAGCTTTGCATTAGTTCAGGCAGGACACAGTACTCATCCACCCCAGCCGTAATCAGCTGACAGCCAGCTGACTACAATCTATCATGCTCCAGTCACAGCTACTCTCACATCAAGACGCTCCATTTAACACTCGTCCCTCACTCATTTACTGCTGCACCAATGCTGCATCTCACCGCTGCAGCTAGATGATATTTGACGGACTCAAAAGTTCAAAATGTTATTCACTGTCTTGCAGGCCTCGCTCTTGTATGGAGGTTTCATGAATGCAATGCGACAATGCATCTTATGAGGATGATAATCAGGCCGTATTTTATGGCTGTAATTGTCCAAAAATGTTTAATGTGTAAGTGCTTCTGCCCCTTTTTCCAACATAATTTTCACTTTCAATATCTGGTAGTTATTGAACCGTTTAGGAATAGCAGTACTGAGAAGCTGACGTCACAAACTGGTAAATCTTGTCTGTGATTAGACCATCGTTCCGCGGACGTCCTGTGGGCTATGGGCACAAAGCTCGATTGTTCTGCTTTCCACTATCCGTCCATCTGTCTTCTACCACTTTATCCTCCACATAAGGGTCGCGGGGGGGGGGGGGGGCTGTGCCAATTTCAGCTGACAAAGGGTGAAAGGTGGGGTACACCCTGGACAGATCGCCGGTCTATTGTCTTTGAACTTTTCAAGTTCACAAACGATCTAGGAGTTACGGTAAAGAAAAGCATGCATGCCAAATCCTGTTGGCAAAGACAGGATGGTAACAGAAGGATTAAGAGAAGAGCCATCAGTGCCAAGTCTAACTGCATTTCTCTTTGTTGCATAAAATGGTTTCAGTGTTCCTGACGGAAGCATATTTCCTAAACAGGAAGACACACAATCAGGAAAAACTAACAAATGGACATCGACAAAAATCCTTAACCAAATCACAGATATAAACACACACTGAGGGTTAGGCCTCCAGAATCAAAGGAGAGGTATATGCCTGCGTTTATACATTACATGTACTCCCTTAATAAGTGTGTGCATGTAACTGCTTACGTTTCAGTATGCAGGGTTTTCTTTCTCCTGATATGTGTGCGTGTGTGTGTGTGTGTGTGTGTGTGTGTGTGTGCTCTGTTAAGCGCACCAAGGTCAAATATGCATTAAGCCAGGCATGAAATGGAGTCGTAGCTGCAGCTCCACAACAGTGACTATGATGAAGACATCTCAATGCTAATGGAGAGATTTATTGACCCCCAACAGTCACAGGGCTTTGTGTGTGCGTGTGTGTGTGTGTGTGTGCGTGAGAGAGTGTGTATGAAACGGACATACGGAGAGTGCTGAGTGTGCGCATCTAGGGCGGTTGACAGTGAGAGAGCGATTGTTTTAGAACTCGCGCGCAAGTTCTTTCAAGCGAGCGCGTGCATACATATTGTATATATATGAAGGCCATTTACACCATCAGTGCGTGTCAGTTAGTGCAGTCCTTCATGCTTGGCAGTGTGCTATATAAAGTTGCCTCCTCCTACACTGTGACTTTATTAATACTCCATAGTTATGGATGACTTTGACTCATGACAACACAGTATCACTGCGTCAACTCTGCACTCGGAGTACAGTGGACTTCAGTCTGTTTACCTGACCTTCCCACATTTTAACATGTGGTTCACACAGTGTTTGTAATCAGGTCTATTATTAAGTCAGCAGTTTTAGGGTTTGTCCCAATCTTAACCCTTCGTGCTCACGTGGCACGGATCTGTGCCACAGGTGCACCCATGGTAATTTGACGCAGCGGCATCCTGTGGGTGTGTGTTTATAGGTCACACCCTTTTTTTTTTCATATTCTCATGTGTTGTAGAGACAAAGTTATGATTCATTTGATATAGCATTTTTAGTAGTGATATAAAGTAGGAAAAATTGTGCAGAAGTCACAAAATAGACAGTTTTTGTCTTCTTTTTGTTCATAAAAATGAGCCAAGTGAATTTTGAACAGTGACGTATTTTCAAATTTCACAAATTCAATCGTTTTTTTTAAACATTTTGAGTACTTTTTGCTCAGGTGTGTTTATATAGTTGGTGAAATAAAGGATATAAGACACTCTATATTGCACATTATTATACCCTCTGTATATACTGTATGTTTAAGCAGCCAGAATGCTCTAAGGGTTAATGTCCCAATGATCCATTACTTCAAATACATGTTTGAGCTTCCTATTTCATGTATTGTATACTAATCTACTCTGTAAGTGTGTAAAATCATCATTTCATGTGCTACATGATTTCATCTTTTGCAATGTGTTACATATTTGAGCATCAATATCCATTGACACACCACCACAAAAAGCCACAGTCAGAGAAGCAGCCATAAGGTTTGCCCGTCACATGAAGGGGTGATGACAGCACAACACCAAATAATCTAACATGAGGAAATGTCGCCATGCCATGAAATGAAGGTAATAAGCACTGCAAGCTGTTCTGCATCCACTAACACGCTGTCCAAAGACAGAAGTAGTTGCAGGGAACCTTTACAAAAATGATTAAAAGTTGTAGCTGGTAAGTTCATCTCTTTTTCTGTGTTTCTCTGAAGCACAAGGTCAAGTTCAACTTAATTTTAGGCCCAGTGCCGCAGAGCCAGGCCAGTGGAATTCTCATCGGTATGGATGAAAAATTGCCCTGATATTTGAAACACATTAGAGTCTGCGGAACAGTGAGCATAAAAGATTGAGGATACAAGAACGGCTGAGTACAGGGGGGGGGCTGAGCAAGGGGAGCCAGGGAATGAGAGAAATGTTGATGGAAATCCAAAAGAGAGGAAAATTAAAAAGAAGTTCAACAATCCTTGAACCCAACAGAGGCTGCATGCGGCGTAGGAAAGGCATTGATTTACAAAATCGCTTTCTGATGTAACCACCATTCCCTCACTTTTAATAATTTGCTCATTTTAACAGTGATGAAGGATCTCCCATGTGACAAAATTGTAAAAAATGCGTTTCATTTTGCCTTTAATTTTAAGATCTCATATTGATTTACAGGGATTTTCACAATTTAACTTGCGGTTTTCATTTTAAATTCACAGTGTATTTCATCCACCTACAGCCAATGTTTCAAACATTTGTTGTGGTGTTTTATTCGGCTTTATGAATGAGAGCATGCTGTGTGCATGATTTCACATCTTCAGCCAGAAGGTGTTTCTCTTCTCAACATGAGTCCAGGCTTTATAAAAGACGAAAACAGATGGGACGATCAAGAAAAAAAAATATGAAGAACAAAGGCGGGGCGGAGCTTAAAGCAAGTGGACAGAAGAACAGATTTAATGAAGGAGTAAAAACAAATAAAGAGATAAAAAAGACGTGGAAGGAACAAGGCAGAACAAAATAGTTCGACAGGCAAGTTCTACTACAAAAATGAGTACACTTAAACACTAAATCAGCTTTTCTGATTTAAAAAAAGAAAAAGAAAAAAAAGAGCGTAATTTAAATTGGGAAAGTCCCAGAAGAGAACAGTTGAAAACAAAATCAAGGACAAAACAAAGGGACAAATTCAAATCCGTGGGGAAAGACAAAGCAGTCACATGATGGAGGATAAAGAAAAGCAGCAGATTCTGGACTTTAGATCAACTGGTGTAGCCCCTATAGGTCACTAACCAAGCTGTTGATTTGGACCCTGCGCTGTCCTCTCCAGAACTGGACCTATTTCCATAAATCATTTATAATAGCCATGATGCAGCTTTTGTACCTGAAGTGGCATTCCTAGTCTTTATAGCACTCTTGCATTGTTACCATGAGGGAAGCACATTTCACGACAACATGTTCCGGGTTAGGGTTTGGTTCGGCTCCACTTTTCTGACCGTGACATGTCCATTTCACAGTTTCTAATTTTACGTTTGTTGCGTTTGTCCACACTGTGTAGTTTCAAGTTGTAATTGGGCATTTGGACAGCGTGACCTCTATACTTTTGATTAATGTTTGATAAAAAAAATATCAAAGTGTCAAAGGGAACAGTAAAAGGAAGTCTTGTCAAAGGAAGCATGGGTAAGAGTAGAGTAGTGAATATTAGCTTTGTAAAAAGGTAGTCAACCTGCAGTTGTAAAAAAAAAAAACACAGTGGCTCAATCATCCCCGAACACATAAAGGTTAAAAATTACTATCTCTCAACCCTGCCCTTACCGTCAATTACGCAGCACTGCCACATTATGGCTAAACAAAATGACTACCATTAGCCATAATCACCTTACATGCAGCCTAATACTGGCCTGGGAAAAATAATTGCCCCTCAGTGTATGCTGAGCAAAAACTACTTCCAGTGCAACCAGAGCTGTGGATAGAAATTATGAGCTTTCACTCTGGACTGTCCTCCACTTCAACTGTGCAGAAGCACATTTGGTGCTTAAGTGTTTTCAGTGCAAAGCATCATCATCAAAAAAAAAAAAAAAAAAATCCACTAGTGAAAAATGTAAGATGTCACATCCCTAGCTTCTATGAGACAGGTTTAGTTTTAATCTGCAGGGAAAAAGAAAATGAACAGGGATTGTACAGACAGTTAGAATGATAGGATAATAGTCAGAGTTTCTTGAAATTTGTTATCCAGCGTTTTGCTGTAGCTTGTAGATGCTCTTGACAAAGCAAAGAGGAAGGTGCTCAGTTTTAATTACTGAGTTTTGCTTTTTTGAAGCCTTGATGCCTCGTTTTGTGTGTACGACTGTATTTGTGACAGTGAGTGAACTTAATTAACCACACAAATGCATGCTGAAACAGAACCCCTGCACTGCGAACAACAGTGAAGAAAGCTGACACTTGCTTTGTGAGCTGACAGAACAGTGTTTAACCTGCGTCAGTGTTGGCAAAATTGATTTGTTTTAAACGAAAAATGGGTTTGTGCATGACATGTATGCAATGTTGCAGTGGCTTTCTACTGATCTAATGGATTTATGGTGCGGTGCATTGCATCAACATATATATATATACAGTATATACATATACACCTCTGAGCATATTTTACAACTTTCTGATGATCTTTTTATCCATATGTTTGTAAAACAGACACACACACAGCTACACGGCTTAACTTTTGCTTGATCACATACTGGATTTATCCAAGCTCCCCCTTCCTGTCTTTGATCCCTCAATGTTTATCTCTTTCACTGTCGTCTTAATAACTTCCTTCTCTCCCCCCGCTCTCTCATTTCTCTCCCAGCTCTTCAAGCTATTGAAAAACAGTCTTCACTGGTACTGCTATTCATTTTAACCGGAAGAGTTTGTTGCTAACTTTGAAAAGTGAAATGTTTTTAATCTATTTAGTAGATGATGAAATACAGCTACACTACACCGAAGGCCACTTCAGACAAAATGAACAACCTAATGTATTTAATCAAAATCAAAGGAAATGAAGACCATGTAGGAAGTCGGAACCAATGATTGTTTCTGGTTTTTCTGAACCTAATCTGATGTAGTGTAACATTAAATTAAAAATAATACTTAAAGTGATACAAATAATAAAAATCATGTAGCGCATGAAACATCAGCACTTTGAAGTACCTGTAAAGTGATTAAAATAGCTCTCTCCTCCTAATGCACTACTACACACACATTCTGGTGTACTCGGTTAACTGGGGACCAGGCGCCGCGACTGTTGCTATTCAGTCGCATTTTTGTTTGTACAGAATATTATAGAAATGTTCCGCTAACAAACATATTTTGGTCATGTGGAAAAAATATGCTGAACAGAAGACGGGAGAGAAACAGTCTTTAGTCTTTACGCCACAGATTTTTTTTTTTAAACATGTTCTCAGTCACTACTTTGTAACATAAATAATGTGTGAAGAGGAGAAATGATGCATTTGCTTTACACGGTCTTCGCGTAATTTAATGTTTTTATGCAACATTTCAATTGTGAATATTATTTTCCACTGAAATCTATCACACTAAAAATTTAAGAAGCCAGCAAATAATCTTATCCCACTTATCCCTTGTTTCCTTAATTTCATTTTAGCAATCGTTGTCACTTGAATAACGATGATGACGATGGTGGTGGTGGTGGTGGTGATGATACAGCCATGATTACTGGTCAATTTGCAGGTCCCTCATCCAGAAATGTGTTGTATCAGTCAATAACATCCTTGTTATTTAGAGAGAGGGAGTTATGTGCTGTATTTACAACTTGATGGATGGATGTAAAAGTTTAATTGGAAAAGAAAAGATGGATGTAGACAAGAATGGAGTTGAATACGTTAGACAATGCAAGGAAGATGCTTGGCGAAATATGGAGACATGGATGACAAATAAATCCGTATGAAGAAAAGGAAGAAATGACTAATGGAAGAACGAAAGAGTGAATGGAGAGGTGACTGCAGTGAAGTAGAGAAGGGAGGTGTTGCCTTAGTGGGTGTAAAACTTAAGAGACAACATAATGGAAGGGTGAGTTGAATGAGACATGGAAAAGGAGTTGAGAGACAGATTAACAGAAGATAAGGATGATAAATAGATGCTTTATCTATACGTGGTATCATCCCCATGTATGTTCCACTGTATATAGTCAGTTTTTGAACACATTTGTTGGAAAATCATACTTTGTTTTGCTCTAGTTTTACATCTCGGGTCCTTCTGTCTAAATATAGGGAGAACAGATGGTTTAACAAAACTGGAATGTCAGTCTGCAAAGATGTATGACTGCAAAACTGTGCCATCATACAAATCACTCAAGCGTGTTTCTTTGCATTCTGCTTCATCATTCCTTAATGTGCAGTCAGCAAATGGCACAGAAATCTGTGTGGGAACTTGTATAGATTGCAGTTAATTAGAAAATGTGGGAATATTTCCTGTCCATTCATCATCTTTTCATTGGTCCGTCGATAAAAAAAAAAAATCAGCTACTTAACAACTGTGTTTTGGGCAAAGATATGATTAGATTTTTCAAACCTGGAAAAGAGGATTGAGAAATGGCGAGTACATAGAAAACAAGATGATTGAAGAATAATAATAATAATATCAAGTCCATACTGTGTATATTCCACATTATATTTTAACTCATTTTTTATAGGGTTAGTGTTTATATCTTTATATATTGTCCATTTTTTGGTAATGCATGTTTATTATGTATTATCTTTATCTATACTGTCTTTGCTGCTGTAACATTGTAAATTCCCCCACTGCAGAACAAATAAAGGACTATCTTATTTTATTTTATCTTATCTTATCAACGAAGAAATATTTTACATAGCCTTTTGGAGGGATTCAGATTAAGGATCTTGTTGGTATGGCCTGTATACTTCTGCACCTTTATTATGTCCCTCTTTTTACTCTCCTTTAATTACTTCCTTTTATATTCTGTTGTGAGTTTTATATGCGGAATTGTTTCGTCTCCATAAATATTTGTGCCGCTATCTTGACCAGGACTCCCTGGAAGAAGAGATCTTGTATCTCAATGGCACCTTCCTGGCTGAATAAAGGATAAATAAAAAAATAAAAATAAAAATAAATAAAAAATTAGAGGAGGTGTGGCGGGAAAATGACGAGTGAGCAGCTCCCTGACAGGAATTGCGAAGTAAAACACACACAGGGGCCATCTTCTTTGCAAAGGACTGGTCAGTGTGGCCAACAAAATGGTTTTGAAACGTCATCCTGTCCATGAGGAAATTGTTTGCCCGTGCGTGTTAGTAACAACACATGACATATGCCTGCCTGGCTGTCCACATTTTGTTTTGGTTGTCTCTCATATCACACACACACACACACATAAATACAGTAAGTTTAAAAGTTTTACTCACCTATAGAGGTTGTCGCTGGTACTGGCTCTTTGGACACTGCACACAAACCATGACATAAACATGACACATGACAGAGTGACAACTAATGCAAGTACAAACTAAAGTAAAATATGAACTTACACGTGTAAGATAGATTTAAGAAATAAAAAAAAAACAAGGTGAAGAACGGAGGAACATTAACACTTTAGTAAGAGATATCCTGCAAAATAAATATTACTTACAATTCCACAATTGTGGCTGTAGTCAATTTACATTTGAAAGTCTTTATGTATGTTCTAAGTATGAAACTACCTGCTCAGGTTCTCCAAAAATATTCTGAGTTAAAACACAGAATCACTTTTGTATTTGCAATAAGACTTCACGTGTGTGCGTTTCAGTGCGTACCTGAGTAATAGGAGTTCAGCAGGGACTTGCTCTGCAGTGTCTTGCTTCCCTGCATGGAGAAGGAACATGTAGAGGGGGAGGCTGGAGAGGAGACGGATGCAAAGAGATGTTGGGGGGAGAAGAATAAAAGGATGAAAAGATATGTGGAAATAATGAGGGGAATGACAGGGATGATGACAACGACCGGACAGAGGAGTAAAAGTAATGGTGAGAGGAAGAGTTGGATGGAGAAAGCGAATAATGAAAGGAAAAGAGCGAGACCAGAGAATGAGAGAATAGAAAACAGGAATGTGGGGAGTACAAAACAGAAAGACAATGAAAGGTTTAGGGAAAGGTAATGGCAGCAGCAAGTAAAAAGAAGGACAAGAGGAGGGAACGGAAGGACAGGGGAAAGACGGAAAGGTCAATGACCTCATCTTTACAAAACGCCAGCATAGGACACAGTTAACAATGACAACACTAAAGTAGATCAATAGTCAACACAATTCAACAGCACAAATAAATATCCAGTGACACTAACAGCACCATCACTGCTATCGGTATTGAATTTTGAAGCATTAAATTGTCTCTTTCTCAGTGAACATGCATTCAAATCGCATCAGTGACTACAGTAAAAATAAAGTGGAATGGACCAATTATGAGTAACATAGCACGAGAAAGAAATTAGAGTACTGTACATTTATAAGACGCTTCAGTACAGTGGGAAAGTGTGAAATCAGCATTAAGCTAAGTACGTTTAATCGGACAAAGTGCAGGAGACTAGGTAAAGAAGTAGATCAAATAAAGGACTAAGTAAGACATGTTTTTGTATTTATACAGTGCTTTTCTAGACTTGATGAGCACACAAAGCAGCTTTACACTGTTTTGCCATTCACACCACACGACTTGCTCTACCACTGAGGTACTGGTGGTGTTAGGAGAAGAGGCGAGTCTTTTCAGAAGGTTAAAAAGGGCTTGAAGTGCTAGTTTTCACCATCAAGGAAACCGCAGACAAAGACAGTCTGGACTGTGTCTGCCTTTTATGCAGAGATTCATGTCCGGAACATGGTGTCATCTGACAAGAATGACTTATTGAGGTCAAGGAACTACACGGCTTTGTAGAAATAAGTTACTTCAAAAACACTGCAGATGATCTCTTTTAACTTACAGAATTTGAATCTGGTGTGAACAATTACTGAAATTTATTGAAAATATTTTTCGAACCCGACATTGCGGCATTCACATCGGCCACAGATTTCTGCCCCGTGAAATTGCGATTTTTATTTTTTCGGATCGTGGTCGATTTCCCCGAGCTTCCTTTTCCGACACACTGGCGGCTAACCAATCCTAACGAGTGTTGTTGATGACGTACAGTTCAAACATTTAACACGGCGGTATCCCAAAACCCACAAGAATAAACTATAAAACGCATGGAGGGGGTTGCAATGGAGCTTCAGTGGGATGGTGTGTGTAAATCAAGCTTCAAAGCAGTTTTCACGAACTTTTTCCCCTCTCTCCACAGCAGCAGCTAAGCGTGTGCGCGTGTGAAGCCTGCTCTGGTGCGATTTCTTTGCGATGTTTTTGCAAAGACCTTAAGGGTGAAGCTATTAAACTAGTAGCTATTAAACTAGTAACTCTCCTGCTACACCCAAACCCATCACAGTGTCTGATCAGATTTTAAAATGACCACTGTGGGAATAAGGTCAACCTTACAAAATAGTAAACGTATAGAGCAGTAACAGTAAAGCTGAGCAGATATATATAATTGTGTATGAATGTGATTCACCACCAGGGTTTACTTTCTTTAACAGTGACTGATGGCTTCTATGTCCCTGCAGATACACTCTATCTCTCACAAACACACACAGTCTGCTTGGAGTTTATAAATAAATGATATGTAAGATACACACACACACACACACACACACACACACACCCACACCCACGCAAACACGCACACACACACACACACACACAACCAATAAGATACAACCTAGAGTGATTGCTGTGAGACTGACTGTGATGTATTATATGCTGGCTAAGCCTGTTAAATAATCCACAACAGATATCACAGCTAGCCTACACATTCATCTACAGTATAGGACCTGCAGCAAGCTGGTGTGTTTCTTTATGTGTGTGTGTTCACTAAAAAAACATGGCATTCATCTATGGACTTTCAGCCATAATTTAGTACTCATGCATAGAGATTTTTTTTTTTTTTAAGTGTGCATGTTTTATGTACTTCAGAGTAGCAAAGGTCCAAGCTGGTAGCCATTAGTGGAAAATCTCTCACTAAAAAGAGCTCTCCTTCCACCTCCCTTCATACTCACTGAGCAGATGACATGATATGTCACCCCTCCCCTCTTCTTGTCTCGCTACCTAAACTCCAGTTTCCTTCCATTTCTCTTTCGCCATCTCTCTCTGGTCTTTTTTGCCCTGTACACCGTAAAGTAGCTCACGTTTATAAGCACATATTCAGACAACTGTCGTCTGACATCATGACGTGATTACTTCAACCAACTCACAATTATCTGACAATGTAGTTTAATTTTCAAAAAGCACTTGTAACACACAATCCGAACATGTATATGAAAACGATCGGCTTGTAAGTTCATGAACTGAAAACAATTAAGGGAACTGATAAAACTTAAAACGACAGAGATCTGCTAACTTGTTAGGGTTTACAGCGATAGTCCATTTTTAGTCTACCACTTAATCTATCTTAATCCACATCTTGGTAATATAGGGATTGGTGGTGTGAGAGGCATTTTAAAACCATTCATGACTGCGGTCCAACCCATTAATGTAAAACACTAAGTGGAGAGTGGAGGTAGTCACTTATGCCATGACATTATTACTATTATTACTATTATTATCTTTTTCCTTGACGACAGCCGCTGATGTGAACCTGAATTTAGGCATCTGTCTCCCTGTCACAGTGTAAGTGGTGGGATGGAAGAGTCGTCAGATATTGAAATGTGTGTCAGCTCAAGCACTCATTCATGGTGCTTGAGCTGACTAAGCACAATTAAGTATTTTCATCATCATCATGACAGAGGTTTGATTTGACTCCATCATTTTTATGAGAGATCCTTTTCTTCTACCCATTTTTAGAATGGTTGAAGATGACTACCAGCACATTAGCTTCTGAAGTGCACTAAGATGACCAGTTCTGGTGTCTGAAAATCCACACCAATAGTTTGTGACTGAGATTTGTGAACTTTATTTATTGGATTTGATCAAAAATAGGTGCCAGTGTCACTTAAATGTGTATAGTATGAACCCATTCTTAAAATAAAAAAAGACTATTTCAAAGATAGAAAAGAGTGGAGGCTAATAGAGCCATACTGATGTTTTACTGTCTTACTCACAACCTTTTCTAGCATAATTCTCATTCATCATATTCTTCTTGTTCTCTTGTTTTCTAATACAATAGGCCAATTTCGCTAGTTTTATCTTCACATCACTTGATAGTCTCCCTATTTCCCCCTTCCCTCCTCTGATACCCTCAAACACAACATGTTTTCTCGTCTTCTGTGATAAAATCCCTCTCGTTTCAAGCGTACCGGCACCGTATATACAGCATGTTAATGTCCTGCAAAAAGAGGCTCAACTTTAATACAGTGAGGAATGCACCCGCATACTAAAAGAAATCTGCTTTGACAGCAATGTCCTGTGAAGACAATGCAATGACACAGATATTACTGGGTCCCCCACCTTGTGTCAGCATCAGCACTAAGCCCGTATCCGTGACGATGATGATCACGTTTGTGTGTGCAATGCTTCTTGTCCTTCGTGAAATGGCCATGTAATAACATGTAACTATATCAAGTGTGAAAGAGAGACTAGTACATTGCACCAACTTTGATCAGTTGACTAAAAAAACTAACTATTTCTATTTCACATATTCTCGAGGTTAAAGAGAAATTGAAATGCCCAAACTCTTTATTTGGCCAAATGGAAGGTCTGTCAACATTGCCTTGAAAGAAAGAGAAGAATGTTTTTCTCTTCCAAATCATCTCAAATTGTCACTTATGGTCTCAGCTAGACTTTTAGTAGTAGAGTTGGGAGGGAACCTTTTTGTGAACTACGATTTTGCAATATCATGATCGTATTGTACTATATCGTGGTGACATCGTATCGGGGCGTCTCTGGTGATTCCCTCCCCTAGTAAGTAGGTCTAGCTTGAAGAAAAAAAATCAAATAGCAAAGTTTTGTCTGAAGAAGAAAATGCATCGAATTTTATGTATCTGTGGGTTACAAATTCCCAACTAAGTGGCCAAGTCTATCTGAAAGCAAAGACATTTTCAAAGTTTTAAATATCACAGCTTTATTGAACACTCAGGGTTCAGATAAAAAGGATCTGTCCTAAGTGCCTCCAATGCAAAAACATTATTGTGCGTCAGAATCGCAGAGTGGACAGTTAAGGGGAGAGTGTAGCAATTATGGCCGACATTAGCTTGCTACTTAGTCCCTCTCCAGCACCCCTGGCTTTCAACAGCGAAGCACTCCCAAAAGGCCAAGCTGACATTTTCAAGAGAAAAATGCCCTTCTGAGACACCCTGTTTAATTACCCTGGACACACTCTCACACACACACACACACACTTGTACAAAGAGATGGGAATTTGAACCCACAAAGTCATGTACATGTGGGCAGGGTGACTTTCATGAGATTACAATTAAAGACACAGATGCAAAATTTGCATTCATGCACTTGCATGTGCATGAGGCGTCACAGAGGAAGAAGGAATGAAGGAACAGAGTTGAAAATGATTACAACAGCACTAAGTGAGATGGGGGTTAGTGAAACAGCAGAGCTCTGCTGATACTGGAGGATGGGGGGGGGACATATGGAGAGTTTTTACTATGAAATAAGATGTCCACTATTTGAATAAATGAATCTGACAAAAATGATAAATGGCACAGACAAATAGCATATGCATATTTCCAAGTAAAGACAAGGGCAAAAGAAAGTTAACCTGAGACAACACTGTTTGAATGATTTTTTTTCACGCACAGCACAACACTTGCTGTTTACTTTACCCTGGCTGTTACACTGTATACTTAGTTTCTGGAAGTAAATTCTCTGATGAACATTCAAGGTGGTGGCAGCTGCAGTGGGTAGATTGAGGATGAAGACTGACGCCAGAGCCTCAGACCATTTCTACTTACTGAATCCGTTGAGGTCCTGGCTTGAGGTGGAGAAGGGGTCGTCTTTGTGCAGGGTGCTGACTTTAGTGGTGCTCTTATCAGCTGTTGTGACCGGACCCATCTCCCTCTGCTGAGTGGAGCTGCTGGCAGTCTCCTTCTGCTTCTTTGCCAGCTTCCTACAGTCGTATCAACACATGAACATCCACACGCACACACACACACACACACACACAGAGACACACATACACAGAGACATTAACATATTTGAACATGGCGACATGCATGTGTGTGCAAAATCCTTAATTCAACCACAGACGCACAATACGATAAGAGATGAGACGGGAATGTGTTGTTACACGTGAAGTGACTCGAGCACATGCTATTTAAAAAGTCCATACATTTCATCTTAAGCACTGACTGACATATGCACATCCCTTTATCACTGCTCTCAACAATGGTATTGTTAATGGCAGCGATTTGGGTTCAGTTCATGTTTGCAGTAATGTTTTTGTTTTTACATGTCACTGTTCATGGAATGGAATGATGACTGTGTCTAATAAAGACCTACTGTGCGTGTCATTTCATCTCAATAAATAACACTATCAATTATTCAGTAAAAACACACAGAAACTGTTTGAGGATGCACTGAATTTCTGGAAGATTGTCAAAAGGGGTTGCATGTGAAAGCAAAAGTCTTCTGCCACCTATGTACTCCAACATTGAAAAAGGTCTATATAAATATGAATTTATAATGTGTATACATATATATATACAGTACATACAAAATGTCATCGCCTTCATTATATACATACATGTAAATGTATATATATGTATATCTATACATACATATATATATACATATATATATATATATATATATATATATATAAATGCTCTTGCTGACTTGCACTCTTGCAGAATCTGAACAGCCATAGAATAGATTTAGTTTAATAGAACGTCAAACTACTTATTATTTTAATGAATTTTGTTAGCTTACATAATGGAGATCTGTAAAATATCTAATAATAAGGGCATGCTTCTCAGAAGACAAATCACGGACAATAATTAGTGGCGCAGCAGACTGGAATTTCACCCAGTGCAGGATGCTTGATGCAAACTGCGATTCGAGGGCTCTATTTTACAGCGCCCCTGCCATGCAGGAATAGCAAATGCACCTGCGTTCGTCAGTGGGCCCCTGGGTGTGTTGATCTTAAAATGAGGTGTGGTCGGGGTTCATTGTTGGTGCATTGCGATTTTGAGGCAGCAGAAAGCCACTGGACTAGTAGTCAATGGAGTATAGGTGTGGCAGTGATCCTCCTCTTCCACTTCCACATCAGTTATTATGCAGTTTGAATGTCGGAGTAATTCTTTGCACAGTCTAACAGAGTTGGTGATGGAAAAGAGTTGGTAGACGGCAGAGCCAGATGGTTAACCGGCCAAGACCACATACCATTAGCCGGGGGAGCGGGTTGCTGCCAGAGCTGTGCCATTTTTATCCACAGTTGCCGTGTTAAAGGGCACTTTGTGTTCTTTTGCCCTAGAAATAATAAAACTACTACATAAAAATATCAGATTGGGAACTGATTAATGCATCATGTCCCATTCAGTGTTGTCTGAAAGGACCTGGGCTTAGCTGATGTTGTGTCTTTAAAAAAAAATCTCATATAAAATTTTTTTTTGCGTGAGGATTTAAGCCTCACCTTTTCAGGGAAAATATTAATCCCTACTTCAGAGACATGTGGGGCTTCTGCAGTGGCTCTATAGAATGTTATGATAGGTGTAGTTGTATTAATGTGACTGCTATTGAGATGTCCCTGGAGTGTTGTAGCCTTCTGATTTGCTTTCTCCCATTTACTGTTCACACGTCACAACTCCTGTCTGCTGACGGCTATTTGCAGTTTTAACCTCAGTTTTAGGTCAACTGAGACAACAGATGGCAGAGATGACAGCAAGCTATTACAATCTGACATCATCCGCAGGATTTACCAAACCTTGCAGAAGGTCCACCATTGAGAATAGTTTGATTATCTACTCCTACTTTTATCTCCAGGAGTGGAAAATGTCCTTTGAACCTGAACAAACTGCAGGGATCATTAGTGAGGCTCATTATACTGCTGCTTTTGACAGAATGAAATGATGCCAAATGTTGTAATCCAACTTAAATGAACTTTATATTCTGTTCTAAAGTTTGGTTTATCTCCATGAGCACACCAGCTAAGATATTACCACTCCTCCCAAAAACAGGATCTGTCTTTCACCAACTTTGCATTGTAGCAGCAAACCACTTCACACTGAAGTGGGATTCCATGCTCTGCCCACAACAACAGAGTGACCCATTCACCACATTTCTCAGCTTTTTGTTCACATCAGCACCTGCTGTGCCTTACAGATGAACAACACTTCACATCAGTAAGCGTAAGAGTATAAAAAAATATGAATTTAACAGCACGTCTATCTCATTTGTAATCATAAACATGTCATTTGTATTAACTGAAGATAACCTCCTCCAGACTTCACCAACACATTCTTCATCATCCTTGAAGCGTCTGATATCTAGTCACGAAAAAGGCCTACAGTGGGACATGTGGCGGTAATGCAGGCATGTGCATTGAGCAAGCACTTGAGCTCCTTGAGGGTTGTTTCTGCACAGAATGTGCTGGGTGTTCAGTGCGTGTTTGCCTGCGTGTGAGCAAACACGTGTCTGTTGTATCTGGCTGTTGGCACAAACTGCCCAGCGAGTGGGTGTGATTCCCAGGGACCTATCACGAAGCCGCCTCATATGCCTGCTTTAAACACATTTCTGACAAACTGCGTGTTTCTGTCCAGTCACTCCGAAAGGCAAAATTAAAGGAGTACAAAACGATTCTCCTACACGGCATTCATCATATCTCCCCTGCAGAGACCAATCAAGTTTCTTTTCAAAAGCTTTTAGGAATTACTTAGAGGCACCGCGATAATACAGTGTCTGTAACAGGAGACGAGGGAAATGAGTATGTTCTCAATCTAAGAAGCTGCAGGACATTACTTAAAGTGAAAATCATTGCAGAATGACACAGTGTTTTAACACTGGTTACTGGTTCAGGTTACATGACCCGTAAAAAAAAAAACACACGTGGGACACTCATGATTTTCAGCCAATTGTTCTTAAAGGGGCCAATGTATGATATGCAACTAAAGTATAAAATGAGCACAGCAATCCAGTGGGTGCAGATATGTTGAATGCAACTGGACGGAAGATAAAGTTTTTGCACCGGTTAATCGATATCCAAAGATATCACAAATACATGTGCCACTGACTTTATCGCATACAGTTAGTGTAGATAGTGTCTTTGTTTAAATGTTCCACATTTGAATATAAGTCCCCGCCAGGGGATTCAAGCTGTCCTGAAACAATCTCTCCCGTCAGAAAGCATGTAGTATGTATCGAGTATCAGAGCTTCATTATTACACTGTAATATTTTAGATATTACACTGTAATATTTTAGGCTCATAAAACTACAAGCATATGATCATGACTAACTGTAAATCACGTTTATTTTGTATTTATATATTTATTCTGACTGAAATGATTGAGCAGCACAAACAACACATTCTTGCTGTTGTGCCTGGTCTGGATCAGGCTAACCACACAGAATACATTGCCATGGAAATGTATGCGCCCCTGCTTTTCATGCAACTGAATGAGGCTAAGTTTAGAAAACTGACATATTCCAGCTTGTTTGTTTGCTTCTATATTGCATATCATCTTCACGGTGAGCTCAAGGCCGACACTAGTGAATTCCACACCCTCTTCAGTATAAATAAACTAGGCTTTCTGCATCAATGCTAAAACGATGCCTGTATGTTTTCCACATGCAAAGACACTGCAACATGTCTTCAAATCCCATCAAGTTAATCCACTGACTCACTCAAAACTAACAATATTATAGAAGGTGTGTGTGTGAAGATATGCAGAGATAGGACATGAAGTAAGAAACTGAGTCTACGATCTAGTGATGACCTGAACATGCCTTTGAGTATTTAACCAATTCATCCAACAGACAGAGAATGGGAATAAAAGCACATTATAAAAAAAGCGTGAAAAGTGAATAGCAGGAAAGCAGATGGGGAATTTTAAAATTAAAGCAGTAAATAAGGAAGAAAAAAAAGAAGAAGACAGGTAAGGGGAAAGGAGGAAAGGCTGAGCAAAGTTTCTCCTATAATCATTTCTTCCCATCAACCTGAGATTCAGCCTCACACTGCTCCACAGCAATTTATAGGTGATGGAGTTTCAACACCTCCTGTGTGATTGGAGCTTAGAGTGGCCTATTCCTGGCTACCTGACTGCACATTGACAGAAAGTGGGCAGGCGGCGAGGAGGAGGAGGAGGAGGAGGAGGGGGTGGTGAAAAGAGAAGAAAGGAAAGCCAAATGGAAGAGATGAAGAGATTGAGAGAGAATAAAGAACAACACGATTGAAGAAACAAGGGTGAAGGGAGGGAGAAGAAGAGAGATGGGAGAGGGAACAGGGAAGGAGACAGAGGGTAGAGGAGGCAGCAAAAGTAGGGACAATAAAGATGCTAAAGTAACAAAAGTGAGAAAAGTAGGAAAATCTAAAGGAAGACACTTGTGGCTTACAAGAAGAGAAAGACCTTTCATTCTTCTCCCCCTTCTTCTCTACACCTCTACCTATCGCACATTCATCCTCTAAATGGACTCATTTAAATGACAAATTTCTCGCACATTGTGAGTGGCAATGAGTAAGACATAATCCATCTCTAATAAATGTCACGGCGGCAGTTCATTTAGCAATAAGGTTACGCTGTCGGATGCCGACCGCCGAGAAAATCATGGACTGCTTTGTTCCTCCGGCAACATTAATTGCAGGCTGCTTGATGTGTCGATAATGAGCGATGTGGGGTGGATACGTTGTGTTTTGTTCCGTTAGTGTGTGTGTGTTTGCGTGAGTACATCCACTAACGAATCTGAGAGGAGGCACCGGGCGCTGAGAGACAAAAGACGAGAAGAAATGGAGTGAAACAAAGTGGGTGCACTTTTGGTGAAGCCAAGCAAAATAACTGCCTTTTAATTGTTCCTCATTTGATGTATTAGCTGTCATAAGCACTCAAAGGCTTCATTTCCCAAATGCTGGATATGCCTTTGATGCCGTTTATGACTGGATTTCATCAGTAAGCATCGCCGATTATGAATAATCTGGTTTTGTGAATTTATGCACTGTTATCCTGGTCTAACATCATGGGAATTCTATCATCAGTTTTCTTGTATGTTTGCTTGTGATTAGAACAATGTGCCATCATTGTTTTAAAAAAAAAACCTTATTTTTAATATTTACCACTGTAGTGCATATCTTTTAGGGATTTATTTGATGTTTTGATTCTGTCACTATTCAGGCTTCATGAACAAAAATGTAAAAATGTTATTTTAATGTTTTATAAATCATCTGATAAGGCTCTGGGAAGCAAAACTATCAGACCTGACTGAGCATGCGTTTGTGTGTAAACTACGAGCGGGAACAAGACCCAGTTGTACTGATTGGGTTCATTGAGCTGCGATAGTATGAACTAACGTGGGTGCTTCTTTGTGTTTTTAGTCATACTTCAACTTCTCTGTTACTGTCTCACTTTACTCGTGCATTGTTGCTGCATTGTTGCTGCTGCTGCGGTGTGTCCTGACATAAATAATATAGTGGGAAATACAATCAGAGGTGGAGCTGATAGGCTTTAATGGTATTAATGTAGTTTACAATTTTAACTGGATTTTATTAATTAATTAACTAATCTAAGCCTCAAAATGTGCGTCTAGACTTTTTTTAAATTTATTTTAACCATAAAAGGGCCAGAAAATGTCCAGCGAGTGCTTTTGCCCATTTTTTATATATCTGGCACTTATTTACCTGCATGTTAAAATAGTATATTAACAATTTTTAACAAATATACACTGTTGTTGAATGAAAACCATGATTTTGCATGTTAAATTTGAAATTTGAACAGTATAAAACCTTTTTAAAATAACAATTTTGTTTGAGTCTTTGTCTCAGTGTCTATTGATGATTTCCAACTCTCCTCTCTGGTGACGAAAACACTGATTTGCAGGCTTCTTGCAAAAGCGCTAGTAAAATTACCGTAATAACCACATTTTGGTTTTGATGTGCAACTTCTTGTTTCCAATAGCACAAACCGTCATGTAAATGCAGTAATGCAAAATGTGCTTGCATAAACGTGTCGTCTGCGATACGCTCGGTGTTAAAGGGTTAAATCACTCAGCATTGTCATCATTTGACACTTAAGTAATACTTTATCACAATAGCTGCAGACAAAGCTGATTCCAGCTGTATGCATATGGAATCAAATACATATATAAAGCAGTAAAACAAGGTCGACCAGCTGTTGGACATATAATAAGGTAAATGTATGTGTTTATGACCCTAACGGTAACAACTGTGTTGTGATGTAAACAAGTCTCTGATGAACTGAGATGATTGTGTGGAATGGAAAATTGAAGTGGTTTTGCTTTTTTTTTATTTTCATTTACTGCAATTTATGTCGTTGGACGGATTAATGGATTAATTGCTGTTACCAGGATTTGAAGTCTGCTTATTATACAAAGAGATGAACCATGCATTACACTGTGATACACAAAGTAGGCGTTTGCATTTTGAAAAAGAAGAGAAAACTTACTTAATTGACATACAGTAATTATTCAGTGTTTCTACAGAGGACTGTTCTTTGGTGACCTGCTTCTACTTTTGATTATGTAATTGGTAAATATAGCTGCACATACTGTAGCAACGGATAGTGTACGTGCCCTCGACAAAATCAATGAGGTGTGTTACGGTTCTTTTCCTTTGAATTGATGCATGCAGGCGGAATAGCATTTATTTTTACAGAAGCCTGGCAAGTCAACAGGAGCAACCTTAAGGCATCCAATCAAACAAGGGAAATGGCATCTGTTTCACTTGTCGAGGGATTGACAGAACTCCTGTGCTATGGTAAGAAAAGTCTCAGCCAGCCCGGCAGATAGACAGCTCAAATATCCCAGAGTCATCCTCGGCCGCTGCTGTAGTCAGACAGGCAGTCAGTCACTTCAGGATGACAGCGGTAGCTCCAGAGGAGGCTACAGGCAAAGCCAAAACAAACTCTTGTCTGTGTATCACAGGATTTAGAGGCAGACGCAGCAAGGCAGAGAGAGATTGAGGTATACAGAAAGAAGAGAGGGGAGAGATGGAGTTTGGAAGAAAGACAGGGGGAGAAAAACCCTCTCTGATCTAACAGTAAACATCCTTGGGCTATAGCTACATGTGTGTGTTTCTGCACATGCAGCTGCTGTAAATGTTAACAGTTTGTATTTTTTGTATTTCAGGAACCAGAGCCCACATGATGTTGGGCCAGTGCAGGGTTAAATGTAACACTGACCTTTTATGCAGTTATACAAGTTTGATCAGTGTAGTGTTGGGTGTGATTATGGCTGCAGCTTTTACTCCAACACAATGGTAGGAAAAGTTTGGCAGAGCGTAGTATTGTGCAAATTAAAAAACTGCAGAGGGTGTCAAAAAAAAAAAAGTTTAAATGCCATGGTAATGCCTTGTTTAATTGTGTCACTCTCAGTGTAAAGAAGCCATTTTGGTGGGTCAAACAGCCTCAAGGTGGCTGTTTTGAGAAACGACGGCATGTGATGACTGTTCCGCTCAGTTAGGACTCAGCTGCAGATTTGGGGGGAATTTTTAGATGCTTTGAAGACAGCAGGGGAAGAGTGGATTTTCAAAAAAGTGTCACTGCAGAGATTTGTAGGTGAGCTTGAGGCAACAGGGCATATGTGTTTGTACAAGCACACACACAAACACACACGCACGCTCTCCTGATTGCACATACACAAGTTTGGTCTGGAGAGTGTGTGTGTGGTTGCACCTGCTATAGTGCATGTATGAGGAGACAGCTACTGTAAAATAGCTCCTCCTGGGTTATGGGCGGGAGGAATAACTGTGATTTATACTGACCTTTATGTCTGAGACATTTCAAGAGTGGGAACCTGCAAAAAATTCATTCTGACAGGAATTTCCTCTTTACCACCAAATCTGATGCTGTAGCTGTCCTGAGAAGTTCAGGCATCTCAACGTGTGATGCTTTTCTACAGGGTTCAAGGTCACGGGCAACACATTACAATCATATTCGTGTATGTGTGTGTAATTTTCTGAACGCAAGGCAGGATATTGGTGAAAGTTGAGCTTTTGACCATTCAGACGCAACGGTTTGTGTTCTTACGACAAACCTCAAGCTTCTGTAAACAAAGCAGCAGTTAAATTATTGTGAGTAATCTACAATAATACGAGGATTGCACATTTTGTCTGTATGATGTCATGATCCTTTTTCATTCCTGTGTTTTTATTAAGAAGATACATCTGCATTTAATCTTCCTTTGAAGATGTCAAATAGCACGAGTCCCATTTCGCCAAGCGGTGCAGTTGGGTTGAGTCCAGTACATTATGCATTTATTTGCATTTCCATTGTCAAACGTTGAGAAGGGTACCAAAATAACCAATCTGTTCCATCCCAGTGTTTGGCACCTTTTCATTGGGATACAAAGCAAGATGGTACGGCTCCTGAAGGGTGGAGCCATTGACTGGTGACTTGTGTGTGACAGTGGGGGGAAGACAGCTGTGCGTTTTTCAAACAGCCTGCAGCCTTTTTCTCCTCGATTGTTACCCTTTGTTTAGAGTGTTGCGTTCATACTGGTATTTATTGGCAAGCTAAGTTGTGTCGTGCTGTTATGGCATAATATTACTTCTGCTTGGCGGAAACGAGGCTAAACTGTGCCTACAGGTCATTGATTGTCTTCCGTGCATCAAGTCTAAGGCTGCCATTAGCTGGTCTCACTCTCACACCAACGGTCAGTTTAGAGTGTCCAATTAACTGTGGGGATGTGCAAATGAGGAGAACATGCAAACTCAGTCGAACCGGGATCCAAACCCCGGTGACCGCCTTGCTGTGAGGCAACAATGCTAGCCACTGTATGACCCACTCTGATTCACTGTGGGCCTATAATATGATAGAAAACAAGAACAAAGACAACATTTGAACAGGAAAAGGGTAGTCATGAGGAACTGTGAAAGGAGTTACTCCTGATGTGAAATCTCTACTTACAGGTAATAAGAGTAGGAATAAGCATGTCTTCTGAAGCATGGTGAGGTGAGGCCGATGATGACAACAGAGCAAAACCGAGAAGAGGGACAAACACATTGGATTAGTTCATCACTGGGAAAAAAAATACTTGCTGGATCTCAAACCTTATAGTATTTTCTATTTCTTTCCAGAGTTTAAATTTGTCATCTTATCCCCCCTGTACAAACATTACTATATTGCTTGTCTGTCTGTCTTTTTTTAATTTCTTTCAGTAACACTTCAACTGTGTCTTTGTTTAATCACTGTGACAGTATATTTGTAGAGTTGTTGGCCACAAATGATCTCTGACAAAGACTCGGACAAAATGTACCTTTGTGTAAATCAGCTGTTAAGTGGTCGTAAATAATCTGATAAATTAGAACCAAAAATGAACTACACTTTGCTGCAGGAGTGATTAATAATATAGACCTCATATTTATTAATAATTCTCATGGTTTATAATGCATTATTTATTCCTTTTCAACTGTTTTTGTGCGAAAGGTTGCGTAAACTATGATCTATAAGTTACTTTGTTGGCCAGAGGCATCAGCACTCTCAAGAAAGCTGTGGGGAAAATCCTTCAAGAAAATCTCTCTTGAAGGTTGAATTGATTAGATTTTGGGTGGTCAAAGGTCAAGGACACTGAGGCCTTCACAAAACACACATTTAGCCTTGTAGAAATAGAGGAACATCCTGAAGGAACCATTTAACATTTGGCAGAAGTCTTAGTGAAAGGTAAACAATTACCTCAAAATATATTTTTGGTCTTGTAAACCTGGTAGTTCAGAGATGCCTGAAGAAAATGTCTTAATTTGATTAAAAAAAAACATGAGTTAATTATTAAAATGTGTTGGTAAAAGGTTAATGGTCCCTGTGTCGTTACAAGAAAATAGTTTAGTCAAGACTCTAAAAACCACAATTTTATTATATAAAATACACCTTTCATTAGATTCCGTTTTAAATTCCTACAGGCACACCATGTTAGTAACCTTCTACTTGAGCCATACGTTTAATGAGAATTTCACTGAATATGTCTTCGTTCAACCTTTAGGTTTTCTAAAGAAAAAAAACTTCAGTCCAGTGAAAGGGATTATCAAAGGAAAACTAAATAAAAATCAATAAATTCATGAAAGAAAATCTTGCACATCTGATGCTACCATCACCGACAGGCTGGCGGAGAGACAGACAGGAGATGAGGAATGACATAATCCAGCAAAGAGAGGAAGATGGAACTTGGACAAATGGAAGAAGGAAGGATTTTCTCATGAAGAGTGTGGTGGTGTTGTTGTGTGTGTGATGAACAGGTCATTATAGTTTTTAGTTATTAATTTTTTTTTTTACAGAAAATGTAGCACATGTTATTATTATGATCATGATTATTAGTATAACAATGAAATAAAAATGAAAATACAAAACAATATAATACAGGTATAAACCAAAATAATACACAAACATTTAACTCGAGAAACAAATCCATATCTGTGCATATATATCTTGACTAATAACTCATTCAACCATATGCACGTGGTTCTCCGTGTGTACATGTGATACTGGGCTCCTGTGGCTTATTTGTAAAGGTTTGTTGGCAGAGTTGTCAGAGCAAGGCCAGCGATTGGGATCTCATAGTTTCTTAAGGTCACACAAAAGCAAACAAATACATTTGTCTGTCTGTTTGTGTTCACATTCTCTTCACAAGCCTTATTCCCCCTTTACAAAAAAAAACCCTCTAACATACACACACCCACTTGATTTTATATCTTAGTGATGACATCATAGACATAATACATTCCCTCGCCCCTTACTCTAACCTTAACATCACAACTACGTCCCCAATCCTTGCCCTAACCTACATCCAATTCTGACCCTAACCCTAAAACCAGGTCTTAATGCTGAAAAGCTCTTTAAAGTTGTGGGGCCCAAGACACAAATGTCCCCACAAAGATAGGTTTGTGCGTTTTGTGGACCTCACAAAGATATAAATACACATACACACACACACCCTTCTATCATACTCATAACAATGTTTTAGGGCTCTGCTGACATTGTCCTTATGATATTAATAAAGTGCAGCACGCTCAGAGCCCGGCTGTAAAAGCCACAGCTGTTAAAACTGGCCATAAATATTAATATAGCATATAAAAAACAGTCCACCAATACAGTGCACAGTGCATCTGTGTGTGTGTGTGAGTCACTGTATACTAACAATTAGATGTTTGTGAAGGAGAGCGTCGGCGATTCCTTTGTCCTGCAGGAACATGAGCTAAACTGTTTCTTTGCACTCTCACGTTCAGATCACTGTGGTTGTTTTTTTTCCACTGTCAGACGTTGAGAGCGGAGATCTCAAAATGTAAGATTTTAGCTGTGACGACCGAGAATGACAGCTATATGAATATAGAGATATGTAACACGTATTTAATTAAAAACTACTTAAAAGATCACCCTTTACAGCTGGCGATGGATCTGCTGTTAATTATAGTCTATGCATCCGCGTGTGCTTTGAGGCTGTCCTTGCATATCCTGCATCGTTTGTGTGTCCTTGAAAAATAGGCACATCTATATCCACAGTAAGCAACGGTAAAATAAAGGAGTAACGGGCAGCACAGAGGCACAACTGCTATTGTCACCACAACTTTGTTGATTTGTGGACCTGGAATACAGTATGATCAAAATGACTGAAGCACAATAACTTTTTTTTTCTGCTGTGATCTCAGAAGTCACTTCATCCAGTGTTGACATGGCATTTTATTTAGAACATGCTAATTTGTTAGTTCTGTACGGTCCGAGTTCTACGATTTGCCCCAAGTGGAAGACGCCAGTAATGTGTGTGGAACACGTGGAGTGCAAAGATATGCAAGTATACAAAATATCTGTAGGCGTCTGGACTTGCTTGAGTTAAAATGAGGTTTCAGAGGCTTATTCAGAATTCTAAAGAAGACTCTTGGATGACAGGTGAAACGTCTTCAACTCAAGCAAGTCCACTTGCCGACAGCCAACTCCTGACCTGGATGACGGAGAACCTTTACAGACATGTGAATAAATGCTCTCATAACAAATCTGGTTGTCCAGTGGAAACATGTTGCTGAATAGCACGTATTTACTAGGATCTTAGGGTTCAAAGATTATAAAATTGAAAAGATTACATTTATACAAGAAGCAGCGAGTCAACGGTGAGGACAAATTAAACCCCTCTGTCCACAATGTGCAGACCCAAGACTCCCTGCCTGTCAGTGAATGTCTGAATGTCACAAATGATTCATGTAGCCATAGTGACTATTATAGGTACCTGAATAAGAAGGTTTCTTGTCATGGGTTCATGACACACACACAGCTGGGTTCAAACGGACGTATAATAGAAACCAAAAGATTTCTATAGCAGGATGTGACTGCACTCATAAACATACATCTGCTTACACATACATTCCCACTTTGGCGATACGACTGGAAATTGTCTTGAATATGAATAGTTTCTGCTGCGCACACACAAAATCCTTTTTCACACAGTGTGATGGCTGTTTATCACAACATTATATGAATACTATCAGCTGAGAAAATACAAACATTTCAGCATGGGGGGGATGAATAGCTTATTTGCCCAATGTATTGTACTCAAACTAACTCTAAATCTAAAAAGACAAAAAAAACAAACAACATTTTTCACTCTATTCTCTCACTACGACCAAGCGGACATCTAATCCCGACAAGGTCAGTGTTTATGCGAGAAAAAGGTTCGAAAGAGGTACCAAATACAAGAACACACACAGTGTGGTTCAAGAGTGATACGATGGCTACAGTTTATCACACATACACAGTATAAATAGTGTGCCGGGATGGAATGCGTTTGCTCAAGGCTAAGTTGGATGAAAAATATCTCACCTAGTGCATGAACATGCACACTTTTTCACACGCATGCATGCTTGCCCACAATCTGTCACACACTCAGAGGCTGGCATATTCTGCATGTAGACTTTCTCTGACATGTGACTTATTAGCACCTCATTACTGCCAATGTGTGCTAACACAAACTGAGGGTACACCAGGGAAAACGAGGGGGAATCCATCTACAAATATTGTCAACGTTCCCTTTCTCAAGGCAGAAGTGTGAGTGGTCAAACGCTAATTTATGTGTGAAAAAACGGGCTGTTGGCAAGGAAAGACGTTAACCGATGTGATGTGAAAATTGTAGGGTAAAAGAGAGGCCCAATAAAGTGACAGGTTTTCATCTCTATTCATAATCCAGTTAATTAGTGCTGTGGTAAGAGAATGAATATCAACATGCCATATGCAAACAGTCACACTGAAAGCAGAATGCATATACGCACACCCACCAATGAATGAGAGAGAAAATGAATTATACAGCCAATCTCTCTCTCGCTGTGGTGAGGATATTATTCAATTATTTCTTTTAAATAAATCTCTCTCAGAATCTGATCAGTAGTGGAAATTGTTTCCCGCACAGGGACTGACCTGGTCGGCAGAGATCACCTCAAACCGAGCTGTAGATTTAAACTTTTGACGACCAAAAGACAACTGGAGGACAGGTTTCCTTGTCTTCTGCATTTTCGTGTTTGGCTGTGTGTTGATATTCAAGTGTGCACGGCAGCAACATTACGAATAACTTCACTTTTGTACACAAAATGCAGCTCACTTAATGTCACATTTTCATTGTTAACAGTGACATATGGTGCTTCATTGTAACTGCATTCAAAATTGCTTTTAATGTAAAATAATTAATGAATTCCATTACATGGTTAAATGTTCATGACATTTTTGTTCTAACTTAATTTTAAAAAAACTATGAAGAAAAGGGACAGTTAACATTGCAATATAAATGGAAACTCAGTGTGTGGTAATACTGAATCATTTAAAAGTAACTTTCTGTTGCTTATGACGGGTTAATACTGAATTCTGAGTAACACCACTGTTCAAACTCTCAGATACATACTGTAGCACACTTTCTAGTATATATTCCAACCCCTTTATGGGAAGGAACAGCACAACTTCCATATGTCCCATAGATATATGGGACATACGGGAGACGTTTTATAAAACAGTAAAATGATTCATTTACATTTGAAGGTGATTTTACGTTCAGTGGTAGCTCAAATAAATTCAGCTCAGCTGTGGCTTTGTTTACAAGCCGTTTGATATGCACACGACTCGTGTTGCTTGTTCTAAGTCTGTGTTTTACAACTGTGTGTAGTAGAGCATTACCTGGCTCTCAGCTATTAAAGTGGAGAGTAAAATGTTTACGAATACCAACAAGAGTAAGGCGCGAAGAGGAAAATAAGATATAGACTTTGAACAAGACATTGTTCTTCTTGCACCAAGCACAAGTTAACATGTGACATGACAGTCTGTGTGTGTGTGTGTATAAATGGGCTTTAACTGTGCAGTGAGTGGACCATCAAGCATTTATCTCAGCAAGCAGCACAGTCCATTATTCAACAATGTGTCACATCTGCAGAAGGGGGTCAAATCTAGCTCTCTCACTGTGTGTGTGTGTGTGTGTGTGCCAAATTATCTGTGAATAAGTACATTGTGTAGGTTTAGCATCTGTCCGCATGGAAGCACTCTCTAATGTGTCTATGAGCAGCATATACCTTCATTTGGAGACTGAAAGTCTCCACTGATTATGCACAGACATTTGTAGTCAGTGGTCACACATACATACATACACACACACACACACACACACACATGCACACTCCATTAAGACCACTTAGCCTTGTAAGAACACTGTCCGTGGATCTAGCCTCAGCTGATTGTACTTACAAGCCAATTTGGTTGTAGCCCTTGCAGTATTTTGGGAAATTGCAGTAAAATGCATTTCTGGGTCTGTCAGGGGGACAGGCTTGTTAAAAAAAAATAATTCAAAAACTTTGGGTACTCAACGTACTCTTATAATATCTGGAAGTAAAAACAAATCAACTTATTTCTCATTAATAAGGAATTTAATAATATAATTCCACAAAAGTACATTGTGGTTGTTCTCATTAAAATGTTGGGGAACTGCAACAAGTACATAGGTGTAGCTTTAAAATTGAGATTTGGGCTTTTATAAGAGAACCCTGACATGGAAACGATAGCTACCACGACAAGGAGGATTGTCTTTAAGCCCGGAATAATGTGGGTGGAGATATTTGTGAAAGTCCACAATGTCTCCACAAAAGTGAGACATTACCTCATATCTCCTTTTAAATCACCCATCTCAGTTTTGTTTGTCGAAGCCAAACATGTCATTTCTAACCTACAAAGTTTCACTAATTATTTAACCTTTCCCTAACAGCGTAGGCGTCGGGCTCGCTGGATCTTCGCTTCTGAACATTCCTACGTTATTTCTTGCTTTAGTGCCGAGATGCAAGCAACTTGGCGACCTGCCAGCAGCAGATGTCTTTATTTTCACTTCTGAATTCCTGTCTGAGGCTGATAACAGAGGCAGATATAAAGTCATACTGTAATTGCTTGCAATGCAAATGCAGTCAAGGTGTTTAGAAAGTAATGGACAGGCAAGCCAAAAACGTCTCACCATACAAAAGGTAATATGAGAGGTACAGATACATCCACTCAGATAATGGATTCATGATACTGTTTAAAACATGCACTCTCATTATTATTATTTTTTATCACTGAGCACTAATGATGTGCACGATTCACAGATGACCAAACACACCTTTGGAGGTTTTACCAAAAGCATCTTGTATGAGTTAACTTGTCTCTCTGTTAACTATGACCTAAAGCATCACATGTAGCCATTTTTAAACATCACGTTTGAAAATAAACTCATTTGGTGAACATGCATGTATAAGGGACCAGTATAATGGCTTGCACTGGATTTAAAAAATAAATGTCTAAACCCGGGATTTCAATCATTAAGTCATACGCCAACGTGATTACTTAAGACAAAATATAAAACAGCATGCCTTTCCTGTTTCACTGTCTTAAAGTACACAGAACATGCAGCATCTGAAACATTCTGCGGCACTTTTCAACAACGACGAGAGTCGTTACCACAGCGATGACAACGTGCACACCATCCGCACAGACTGCTGTGTACCGTCTCAAGCTAAAGCTATCAGGTTTTTATACTGGAGGTCATCAGATGCATTTGGAAAAACATGCAACGTTCAAAAATGTTGATGTGATGAGAGTCACAGTGAGGAACAAAGTGGATGTGTTGGTGTCTAGAAATAAACATACAATACCCCACGCTCAGAGTTCTCCATGTGTGAATCTCTCTATCGGAGCAAGGGCAAGGCAGGTACAGGACGGGACAGGAAGGGGTGGAGCCAAAGACAGGAAACAGGAAGATAGAGAGAGACATAAAAGGGTGTGAAACTTGAGTTAGAGAGGCTGTGGTGAAAAACATCCGTTTCATTTGTGTGTTGGTATGTTTGTGTTGACACTGAGCAAACCAACGCGAAGAGTAAAACCTGACTCATCCCCAGCATTCCTGTCATTTTCTGGTGATACGGTTAAATTGCTGCAGTATTCCTTCATTCATTTATTTATATATTTATTTCTCAGTCTGAATTGGTGGTGGCCTCCTCACATTTATTATTCCATTCTGCAAGTGTCATGGCTGTCTGGATTTGACAATGGACTGAACAGGGAAACATTTGTATTCCCATTCTCTCTCTGTTTCATGGCTGTGACTTGCACAGTCCCTTTTCTGCTAATCCTTGAACATGAATCGTGGACTGCTGTGTCAGGAGAACAGTGACTGTGAACAAGCTGTGATGGGCTGAGGAGCGAGAAAGCGGATTTAATTTGTCTCTCTTTAGGCAGCAATGAAAAGACCAGATCAGCCTCGTTGCAGCATAAATCACCACAATATGCCAGTGTGCACAACTTCAGCGGGTCTTAAGCAACGACACTTCTTCAGTGATGTATCAGGACAGAATGATCTATCAAAGTGACAAGTTTCTAAAATGGAGACTACAAAAAACTAGCATGACTGGCATGGACAATTTTTCAAAGAGAACAGTTTACATAGAAACCTAGAGCCAGGAGACGGAGGAGACATTCACTTGTTTCAGTCAACGCCAGTGGGGTTTGGACAAATAAAAAAAGTGTAAAAATAAATGTTACCCCCATGTCTTTGACTTTGGAGACATTCTGTCAAACATGTTGATGATGAAATACTACTCTATCGAACTATAAAAACACATCATCGCTTTTAGTTATCAACCATTTATTTATTTTACAGCCGGCAGTTTAGATTTTAGAAATAAACCTAGTGCATTTATCGTGCCAAACTTAATAGTCTCCAGTTGGCAGGTTCTTTTTTATTCTTCCTTCACAACAATGGAAATGACACATTTGTTTATGGATAACTAATAGTTTGAAGGCAGGAGAACGGAAACCAAAACAAAATAACAGATGTAAAAAGGAGCGTTTCTTATTTTTGTTGCAGTGGCTATGGTTAAGATGTCAAGAGTTAGGAGGAGGGTGATTGAAATGCTGGGTTGGACAGCCTGAGTGCAGGAAACAATGGATATGCAATTTGACATCAAGTACTTACGAAAAAGCATGAAAACTGTGTTTATGCATGCATTTGAATATGCGTTAAGTATACACACATTTTTAATGCTACCACATGTTTTTATGTTGCTCTGATTAAGTCTTGTAAATGTTATTTTCCCGGCCTACTGACTGTGTCTGAAAATGAACCATCCACACTGAGGAACTTTTCTAACACTTCCTTAAAAACGGTGGGTTCTCTATTGTAGTTTTACTTGTCCAGGATGTACACTGCCATGTACACTACATCCATCCAACATCATCTGGGATTAGCTCCAGCTCCCCTCACAACTCTTAAAGGTTAAGCAGCATAGATAATGGACTGATGTACGTTGTGGATCAGTGTGGAATTTGAAAACTTGATCATAAAGTTCTATTTGTAGAAACATCAGGGAGAGAAACTAACAGTAAACAAACCAAAAGGTTAAAGGTCCAGTGTGTAACATTTAGGATTAGGTTAATTTGCAGAATTTATATGTGTGTACATGCAAACGCACACGCATGCAGATGGCGATATGACATACATAACGTACAATCATGAAACACATTCACACAAGCAAATAATTAACAACGACAGAACGATTAATATGTGGTGTTCCCCATTAATCATCTAAACCAATTGTCGCCACACACTTAGTCAGGACGCACAAATGAGATTTCTTTGCATCACCAATTACATTTCTACATTTTTTTTTTCTGCACAATATATCTGCAGTAAACCTCTACCACATGAGGAAGTCTCTTAATTTTCCTCCACAGTCACAGTTTCTGCCATAATAACCCATGAAGCCCAGACACAATAAATGGATGCTTGTCTAATTAAAAAAAAAAATAACAAACAAAAAAACACTCAAACTGCTGGAATTCTGTCACTCCTAAAATGGTCACAGCAGTAATTCTGACCGTTCAGACTTCATTTGCATACGATTTCAATAACAATAAAAAAATATATAATCTGCAATGCTAAAATGAGTCAGAACCAACATCAGGATAAAAGTGTTAATTCATAACCTGTTGTAACCTGCCCCCCTGTCAGACTCTCCCTCATCCAGGCTCTGAAGCTGCGCCTGTGACATTAATTGTCCTTCTTGATGTAATTTTTATTTGTTCCCTTTTAGCATAAATTCAACGGTGGTCAGAATTACTGTTATGTCCATTGTAGGTAGAAATATCCAGTGCAATTTTGTGTTTCGTAATTTGAATAAAATAACATTGTTCTAATGAAGATTATAAACATCAGGGTCCCATAGTCGCACAGTTATTGCCCTTTGGAGTACTAGCCCTCATGAAACACAATAGCCCAACTAATCAAAGCATCGTTCAGCCAATTTTATTCTACTGTTCCACCTGTTTTTTTCAACATCCTCTGTCAAATATTGGACCAGACTCACAAAGGTGACCAACAGTGCTGCAAAAATAATTGGTTTTCCCACACCCAACCTCATTGAAATTAATAACAAGGCCACATTGCAATTTCAATTAAACAACACTTCACACACTCACTCAATGAACAGCTAGGCCAGGAGGTGCAGGAGGACCCGCTTTGGAAGAAGCATGACTCCCTGAGCCATCACATCCCTGAACAACAGACCCCCCCCCCCCCGAGTGTGATCAGAACTGTTTATTAATCAGAAAGTATTGTTAAGTCTATTACTGTTGTGTTGTTGCATGCATAAGAAAGAACGTGAGAAAGAATTTCCCCTTGGGGACAATAAAGTCAAAGTCTAAAGTCGACCAAGCTAAACTACTGCCTATGAGGCGACATAAAAATGACAAAACACAGATAGTGAAGATCACGTGCGGTGCTCTCCTCTCTCACTGGACTGGCATGCAATATTCAAAAAGCAAGCAAGCCCACATGTCACGTGAGTAAAATCCTTGTGTGCAATGCCTATTTTAAACCATCAGATAGCCTAAATTGATTTACAAAGTCTTTAGCATGCGTATGTATTTTCAATATCACAAGCTAAGTGGTCTTAAATGTAATACATGCATTTTTTCCCCCTGCTTCCACTAGTTTGACTGTTGAAAAATTGAGTCTCCATATAAAAACTTTGGGAGACACTGATGCAGATTGATGCAGCCTTTGGACAGTGTGTCTTTAGTCATAGGTATCTGAGCCAATAATGCTGTTCTTCTTAATATTTTCCTTTGGATGCAAAGAGTTTAAGAGGGGACAACAACCTGACATTTGTATTAATTAAGAAAAACATATGCAAGTAAATAGTGATATGAATGTGTAGCTGAGGTGCACGCAAACTACAACTGAACATTAAAACATAGTGACAGCTTTGACTGATCCAGCCTTGGTCAGGACTTTTAAAAGCACAGGGTCCCCCCTCGTGAGTCATTAATAATTCAGATTTTTTACTATACAACAGCATCTTTAAAGATGAGACCTAGTGATACAAAAGGGCAAATTTGTCAGGACTCCAAGCCAGCAAATGAGGAAGTGGATTATATATGTTCCTTGTATAGCCATGGGTGATTTATTTAACCTTTTAAAAAGCCACCAAGTTTCTTTTTTTTACCTGTCTTAAACATGAACACTGTATAAACAATTTAAACCACAAAAAAATTGCCTTATCTTAGTCACTTCATCACATGAGAAAAAAAGAAAAAAAAGAAAAGAAAACAGCACATTTTTGGAGTTTCAGAAACCTTCATTATTCATTCAATCTGCTATCAAACTTATAATGAAAAGCGTTTCTACCAGCACTGGCTGTTCGAGCCCTCAGGGCCACCTGGCTATAAAAAAACATCAAATCTCCATTAAGACTTCAGTCATGTTTTGTGTTATTCACTTTTACATGACACTATCAGCAACATGTCTGGGCTTTCGTAGGAAAATACAGCCAACTTGGACAATGTGCACCAGCGTCCTAAATGATTAAATGGACAGTTTGTGCGTGTTCACTTCTCAACAAGGTTTCGTCACAGAATAATTCATGGGCTCTGAAAGGCATGTAAAACACTGCAGTTTTAAAAGGAACACCTTTTCCTCCACTCAGACAGTTGCATAAAGTGTTTGAAATGAAATATAGATGACCTGTGAAAAGGGTGTGTGCAGTGGTAAACCTCTCACTGTCCAAATCTATTTGTTTGCATTCAATTTATTAGCGTGCCTGCTAGCAACGCACTGTAAAGCGAGCATCGATTGTGTTATTGTCCGGGTTTCTTCTTCTTCTTACGTTTTCTCTTCCACCGAAAAGTTTGCAGTGGAATGGTGTGTGCTGTGTCTTTTCTAGGCATAACCATGGTGGCAAAAATTGCAAAAAAAACTTTAAAGAATTAAAATCATCACAACCCAGCCCAATGTGGAGCCTCACAGTGTCATCATACTTTAACGCATGTAGTTTACACTTTAAACGTGTCACAAGACACATGACAAGTGAAGTCCATGTATTGATAACTCTCTAAATAAACAATTGTCCTGTCAACAACTTCCAATCTACACAAATTTTTGGTTAAAATGTGATTTTTAAACTGCAGTGAGTCGGTTTTCACTTCTTGTTCAAAACTGTGAAGCACCTGAAAGCCTCCTGGTGCTCACAAACCAAGAATTGAATCTTTAATATCAACCGTTCATTGAAAAAGTCGACTTTAGAACATGTTGCTTTCTAGCTAGTGGTGATGAGCCTCTAAGCTGCTGGGTTTTAAAGTTATATTCCACCAAAATACTACTTTGTCTTTGTCTTGAGTCTTTTTCTTTTCCCTAATTTTACTCTTAGTCTTGTTTTAAGATTGTATTTTCTTTGCCCTTGTATATTCCATGACTTCTGTGTCTATTTTTGATATTTCTATCCGCCACCTCAAGCTGGATTCATCACCATATCTGCTTGTCTTTTTTCTTCTCTCTCTCCATTATACTTGCATGCGTGCTTCCTGACTGTGTTTGACCTGTGTGAAACCTTTAACCCCGACCAATGGTTTTTGAAGCCTTTGTTCATGGCTAAGTCTGAGCAGCCTCAAACTATTTGCCCTTTTTCTATCTCTCATGTTGCACCACAGTGCTTTTTATACTGGACTAGTGTTTGCCCTCTACTTGGCCTTTTTCGAAGATAATGCCCTGTAACCCTGCCTAGTTAGCATTTGATTAGCATATTGACTTGACCCCAAGGTTAATCAGGGCTGGCTTGTTTTCCTTTTTTTCCTCATATGTTTTACACTTCATACATTTTTTTTCTATTCATATTCTCTCTTATGTTTTTGGTTTCCCACTTGTATTATTCCCTCCTGGAAAACCTCCTCTGAAGTCTATACATTTCCTTGTTAAGCGTAGTATTTTCCTTCCCCATTTTTGATATAATTTATCCTCATGGTGTTAGGGTTACCCCCTGTTAGCCACTGTTTCATTTGTTTGAAATAGCAATAGGTGTTTTTTTTTACTGAATTTGTACACATATTTATACTGTGTACAAATGCATATTTATGCTCGGTTCAGAGTGGCACCAGGCAAAAAAACTACTGTTTCAAGGCAATGCAGTTTTTAAATGTCCGCATTGTTTAAATAGTAAGTGCACTTGCACCCATTTGAGGCCACATGGGCCTGTTTGCTATAAAATTAGGCATACTGCAGGCACATTTCTATTTTAAGCCAGTGAAAAGCAATTGTGCTGTTGTTCAACAAAGTCAGTGCTGCCTCATTTGTCAAGTGTGTGTCACTTGGGTAAATCCAAAAGAAAGATTTCAAACACAGAAATCACCAAATAACCTGTGAACTAATACGTTTCCAGTCTGAAAAGGATGTCTAAGGATAAGATTAAGAAACAAACATAGATATTGTAGACATAAGTGGGTGTAAGTTTTATAAGAGCCTTTGTCAGCAGGGTAAAATCTGTTTTCCCCCCGCAGCCTCATTCGGTCAGAACCTTTTACATGCACAGTTTTATCAAACTAAGTCTGTAGTCCGACTAAGATAGGAAACCGGACAACTTGCCGAGTCTGAGTATACAGTACATACGGAGGAGAAAATGGATATATTGGCCGTGTACGTCTGACTCCACCTCTATAAGCCAGTGCATATTGAATCAGTTTCCTGTTGACCTTTACGTCACAGAAAAACAAACAGTTAAAACGGTGAGATGGATCGCGCTGTACTTCTGTATGTTTAGTACCTGCTGTTCATGCATCCACCATGGCTCTTGTGGTTGCTGTGTTGGCTGAAGAAATACGCTGCTGCCATATGATTTCTGGCAACAGTACTGCAGTTTATACGGGGACATTTTGATGCATGTAGAACGCCATAGATGCAGGAGTGATCGGACTATGAATTGCATTATCCAGGTTTGTTAGTCTGACTAAGACTAGTTCCATTTTAGTCGGACTAACTAATGTTATTGGTGAAATCTGTGTTTGTCCTCCTATTTTATCTTTAAAATATATGCAGTCTATTACGCCAGGTTAATTACAAGACATGCTTATGCATTACATACAAGACCAACAACATTCAGTCATATCACTTCAATCCAAATGCAAATGGTCACAGAATGAGCTGCATATTTGATGTCATTTTGTTCTAGTATAAGCCAAGTGTTGTGTGTGTTTTGACAGGGAATTGAGGATCTAAACTAAAACAGTGAACTCATGACACAGTGGAAATCAAACAAATATGAGTCCTAGCGAAACAAAAAAAGTAGCAGTCATGTGAGTGGAGTGGAGAGAGATGACATGGTGGATGGAGTCATTAAGACAATCAGAGAGAGTAAAGGGAAGAAAGGGAAGAAAGGTAGGTGATGGTGGCAAGCCACTGTGCATGTTACCATCAAGGAAACAGGAAGCAGTGTGAGTCTACTAAATGAAAAAAACTAACACAATCCATCTGTGTTTTAGAAAACCAAACACTGGGTTCATCTATCGATACTATTTATTTTGCCTTTGAGGGTTAGAGAGGATTAAGTACATCACAAGATTTAATACATAATTATGCCCTTTTAAACTGGCTCGTGGAATTAAACGAAGTTTGTGTCCTTATAATAATAATATAATCAATCAAAATCTAACCTGCAATATTTGATAAATGCTTAGGATTTGCTGACTGACAAAATAACCTAATGGACATAAATATATTTGGATTGAATCTGCCTTCTTCCTCATTTTATGAAAATCCCTGTCACCTCAATTAATTTATGGACTTATCTAAACCTATCTTCACATCAGCTGTGAGGACGCTTTAAACGGACTTTAAGATGTATCCTGTTCAGTCACATGGCTTAAAGATGCTACAAGCAATATTTTATTGACCCTCACAAGCACAGCTGTGGTTCATGAGAATGATTAGTGGCCTCTAGTGCACTTAAAGCATTACATTTGAACTCATTTCTTTAAATCAGAAGTTAACTATAGTTATCATCTGCTCTCACCATAAACTATGTGTGTTTCAGTTCAAATTTAACTCTTAACTGTCTCAACTGTCTTGTACAGTATATGAGTTAAAGCTGGGGCAGGCAAGATAGGTTGTATGTAAATTCAGTGAAATGAGAGAAAAGTAGACCTCTGCCCCTCCTCCAAGAGGTATTATTTACCTTGGGAATGTGGTCTGTGATGGGTTTTCACTAAGCAGGTCTTTATTCCTGCATTGGCAACAATTGCCTACACAGCAAAGCAACCTAAACAAGAAAGGGAGCCACACAATTATGCAATAAACCCAATTCCACTATGTGTGGATTGGTTTCAGAGATGCAGGGATTGCCTAAATTCATCTCTTGCGTATGGAATGCATATGTCTATTCCTGCTCATCTTGTGGGAATCAAATTTTCCAATCTATTTTTTTTTTCTTCTAACAAGCCTGCCTACCCCAGCTTTATGCAAAACAACATTTTTTGGTAAATTATTATTCGTCTTAATAAAATAACATAGTACTTTTCAGCGCTACTGAGCACTGACCTCAGGTTTATCGCCTACCTGCGTTTGAAGGTGAGAACAACGCCGAGGAGGATGATGATGAACATGAGGATCCCTGCGATCACACCAGCCATTTTCACTGTGCTGTCTACCTGCTTCTCTGGCTCCATGGCATCTGAGTCCTGGGTGGACGCACCTACATGTGCCCACACACACACACACACACACACACACACAGGTATGCACAGAGTCATATTGGTAGGCAAATTGCAAGACATATCATACACGCATGTACAGCTGAAACACAACAAACGGATGGACACATACAATCAAAGACACAGAACGCCTGCACATACAGTTTATATGCACATCATGGTGATGGTTGATGCTTGATAGCCGTCCTTGCAAAACATACTCTCCCACACAAACACAAACACACACCTGTTGGCGACAAACAAGCCAACTGATTCCCGAACACTTCAGTCATGTGCAGCTAAACCTCTAACTGTCATGCAGTGATGTACAGTGTGTGATGGAAATATGGTGCTATTTTCTTTTAGTTTTAGAGTCATCTTGAAGCCAAAAACAACTAGCACTAGACATAATAAATGAATAAAAAATAAGAAAGAGAAAGAGGGAAGGAGATGAAGAAGAATACCATCATTTCTGTTTCAACTCTTGACTTCATTCTAGGTAACAAACATTCAAAACTGCCTGGACACAAACACACAGGAGAATCAAGGTTTAAAAAATGAAGCACATGCAGTTCTGGCCCAAAATAACGTCTTTATATCAGAATCAAATAAGCTGACAAACAACAGAATGAACTTAGTGGATTCAAATGGAATTTGGGGGAGGTCAATGCTAACTCTGCATATGGTTTGACGTATAGACGACTAAGAGGAGAGACAACCTATGACAGTGTCACCTTTGACTGCAGAGAGAGGCTGTGATGTGTTTATATCCTGCCTGCAGCTTAGACTCTCACTTCAGCATCGTTTTTGGTGCACTTTGCTTTCATGCATGAACTAGTTAAAGCGGCCAATTTCTCAATTATATTTCAAGCCTTTATTTACTTTAAAACTTTGAAAAGGAAAATCATTTGCATGACCGTTACATCTTGATAAACAACCCTTTTGACGGAGCTTGCATTTTGTGGAATTTTAACAGCAAAACATTTACTTTGATAAATAAGACAGACTCTTGCCTGCATGAGGGTTAGTTGATAGATAAGAGTCAATAAATAGCAAATAAGAATGACATTGTTTTTTTACCCTTTGTGAATTTGCGCTGAACAATGCTAACAAGGCAAAGCCACATTTTTGATTATGTTTAAAGTCAAATGGTTGTTTATGAATATCAGGGAAGAGAAAGAGAATGCTCACAGCTTCATAGCTTTGCCCAACACCTTATCAGGAGTCACTTTTCTGGATGTGAAAAATTTCATTTTAATACACACTTTTTTTTTTTTAAATGCTGCCATGGGAAAAAGACAAATCCAGAAAGTTCTACGCCCACAAACATAACATATTGCAGCAGGAAATTAGCTTGAACGTAAAGCACAATTTGAACTATACTCAAGTAAAAGTCTGAGATCGTTGTTAATAAAAAAATACACTTATAACTCAACTTACAATTAATAATAACTTACAATCATGTGACTTCAGAAAGAATCATTTTAGGCATTGCATTAAAATGCAGCTGGTGTGAGTTTTATATGAAACACATAATCCTTTTTCTTTACATCTTCATTAATACCCCCCAGTCTGGCCTTTTATGTTTTTATGCTATATGCATTTGCAGCTTTATACCTTGCTGTCACTAAATCCCTACCGGTCTTTTATGTATTCTATGTAATTACAGGTGCGATACAAAAGCCTTTTTCTCCAACCAGCTGCTGGTATTTCTAGTTATATTTCTAGAATATTTCACATAGCGGATGAAAAAGATTTGGGGTTGCTCAACATTTCCTTACTGTTAGACAACCACGTGTGGTAGGAATATCCATGTGTGGCTGGCTGTTTTAACCACTATCATCACTTCACATGGCCAGTGCCCTCATAATCGGCAGAGAGGAGCGTCTTTGACCTTACAGTCACACAACAGCTTCGAGCGGTCACGCTCACGACAAGTTCACACATTGCCGTGTGCGCTATGTCCTAGTACACAGCCCGCAGGAGTATTCCACTCCCCCTCCTGAGCGATCTGTATCACAGGACATGTTATGATGTGACGCCATTTGTTCACACTTCACTGGCCCGTGTTCTGATTGGGTTCAACAGTTCATAATGTAACAGTAAGGAACCCCATCTGGCAACAGGTTCAACTCAATTTAACATGGCGATTGGTCAGCTTGGGAGCCACTCAGCCAACCAGGCCAACTCTGACAAGGTTCTGACCGGGGCGGCCGAGAATTGTCCATTAGAAGGGGGTTAAATCTGAGGTGACGCGAGTTGACCCTGCAAAACAGGATTGACTGACAACCACGTAAACAAAATATGGTGACACTGTGGCCTCATTTATTATTGTATTGTCATCATCTAGTAACAGGTGGCCCGTAAATACGCACAATTTATGAATCCATCTTGCTGTTCTTGCCTCCCATAGTGGCAGGTGGTGTATTATTTTGTTGGCACACATTAGAATACTAAAGAAGACAATTGTAATACTATTGTAATTACTACACTATGGGGACCAAGACCATGTAAAGTTAAATGTTTTTTAAATGTCAAAATCTTCAGTAAAGGTTTGATTTGTTATGTTTTCTCAAAATCAATGTTCTCTCTGTTTAAAACACATTTATAATTTCTCATATCACAGTTGGCAATGAATCTTCATTCTTGCTGAACACACCTTCTTCTGTAATGATGGCCATATAAGGGTTTTACCCTGTACCCATTTGCTGATTTCATGAACACTATGATAAAGTATTTTATCCACAGACATCTAAATGCTATCGGAGCATTTTCCACTGAAGCCCTTCTTCTGTTTTGTTTGTTTCTTTTTTTTTTTAGCACCACTGATGGATGAAATGTTTACACTGTTTACAAATATTTTACCTCCAAATTAACCTGCGGAGAGGAACGCAGGCTCCAACTTTATTTAATTATACTCTACAAAGTTAGATAGAGCGGGATCACAAGTACGTGCTAAAATACTGTGTTGGAATAAATGGGAACTTGGTCCAGCCTTATCTCGTCTCGATGCAGAACAGAGGAGGAACAAAGCTATCCAAGGTGTATGTGTCACATTTTCTATTTCCTTTACAACAGTGGGTTGCTGGTGATATTGACTTCATTAATCCCAATAAATCATGTATTCCTGACTGTGCACCAGCAATGTGAGTATGTGCGACTATCCTTTTCATTATTCATTTCTCGCGCGCACTGTTTTTCCTTTTACTTGTAGAGCAGGGTGAAATTATCGGGGAGGAATTATGGGTAAAACCAGAGATATTAAAATTATAATCTCATCAAATGGAGAGAAAATTGATTTTCCTAGCCACCAACGCACTGCAGCAGCCCTGAATGGCATATTAAATGTGTGTGTGTGCAATTGTTTGCAGCTTGTGTTTCAGCTCACAAACAAATAATCCCCTATTCAGTTTTGTTGTTTCTTGAATATGATTTTGTGAGTAATGTATGAGTGTGAATCCAATGACCACTGCTTAGAACAAGGTATACTGTGTATTGTATGTGGTATATTTGTGTGCATATGTGCAGGAAAATGATCCATAAATAACTCATTTTTTCCACATCTTGTACAAAATGTGTATTTTCCACTACTGTGTGTGTCTATTAATGTTAAGATTTAGCTTTAAGGTATTTTTTATCAGCAGCTGTGAGGTTCATCCTCTGTGGATTAGCGTGAGCATGGCTGAGTGTGTTTAACGGGATTATTAATCTGAACTATGGTGCCACAGAGCTTTTTGTGTGTGCATGTATGTATGGTTATGTCTTTGCACCCATGCAACGTGGTAAATGTGGTTTTGTTCAGCTTTGGGATTGTGTGCTTGTGTGTCCGTTTGAATGTGCACATGCGGTCAAACCATGATGGATTAACGTACATTGAGTCTTCATGACTTTGTAAACAATAAAGGATACCAATACCGTAATACATTCACTTTAAGTCACTTTAAGTATTTTATTTAAATGTTCCATCCTCTGTTCTCTTTTGAGCCTACATGAAACTACATGTTTTTTCTCTATGGTCCAGCACTGACACTGAAACATTAAAAATAAATTGGAATATGGAAGACAGACAGTCTTATATGGATGTATAGAGTATTATATGGATGTTATACATCATACTCTAAAGTGGAATAAATAAACTTTCAAAATTGAATTGAGATCTACTTAAAAATTAGCTGCTTTTACCAAATAATACAAATCTGGCTGGTGTCATTGATTATTGATGATTGTACAAAAATATGCTTGAAATAAACTTAAAATTTCTGGAGGTAGACGATGTATACTTAGTAAGTGTTTCTATGTTTGTCTCAGTGTGTCACACAGATATAAGTCTACGTCAGAGAGTAAGAGTGGACAATACTGTACAGAATGTTGCACCAATTTGCTTCCTCGTGTTTTAGCTGAGAATTTACCCATCCCACTCTTTTCATTCATCCCTCTTTCCTCCTCTCTATCCCCAGATGCTAGTTGAGTCCTTTATGACCTGGTCAGATTTACAGTACACAGGGACAAGTAAACATTTTCTTGCTTAGCAGTGGAGCAGATTGAAAATTCTGTTGGAAGGGTGCACTTAGCATACGGCAACAATTTGCCACAAGGTCTGTCTAGCAGAAAGCGAGGCAGGTACCTTTGCATACAAAATGCTTCAGTAGGAGGGAAGAGAACCTTGAGTCTGCGTCTCTGTCTCTGCTGCTGGATCTGTACCTTTCTGCCTCTGTGACTTTCTTCAAGTCTGTCTTTGTCACCTTCTGTCAGTGTTTTTGGTCCTCTCCTTCTCTCTAGGGTTTTATTTATTAAGAGTTGCTTTTTCACTCTGTATCTCGAGATTCTGTTCATCTGTATTTCTCTGTCAGCTGTAGAGACTGTCTCCCTGTACAGCATGAACAGCACTTCATCCACTGCTGACTGGTATTGTGACCTTAAAATGCCACATCATCACCAGAATTTCACCCACAAAAAAGGTGCAGAGTGAGTCACTAAGCAGCGAGCAGGCGGCACTTGGTTATAATGGAAACATAGGAGGAGGATCGGTTTTAAAGAGCAGTGCATGTGTAGGTTTGTGTGTGTGTGTGTGTGTGAGGACAAAGACAATTCAGATATGATTCCTACAGCGTTTGACTTCTGCAGCTCAGCCACATCGCATTCACATCACGCGCACACACGCGTACACAGACAGCAAGCCACATGTTGCATCAGTATTACACAGCACCAGAGTCAGTTACAACACGACTCTGTACACCAGCAATTATAATCAACCTAAGGACTAATGGCAATGGGAATTGGAGATGACATATAAATGAGAGTATGCACGGCAAGGGGTGGGTGTGAATGCTCCTGTGAACTCCAGAAGCTAAACATGTGCAGGGCATACAGACACTACAGATGGAGAAGTCTCACTCATCAGCACATGCTGCACTGTGGCTCAATAAGAAGAAGAAGAAGAAGGAAAAAAAGCATCACTTTGCTTCAACCTGTCAAAACAATAAAATGATCTGTTAACTGAAGCTGAATACAAGATACTGGAGCTGTATTCACACTGCAGGCCCTCTTGTTCAATCATATCTGTCTTGGTTTGGATGATGTAACTTAGAACTGATATGGTTGAATATTAAAAAGACAAGCGTGCCAAGGAGTAGAGCAAAGGCATTTTCAGTCATGTGGGTACCACAGTTTTCTTTACACAGCAGTGTTGCCAAATGATGGCAGCTGTCTTAAAATAGTAAGATGTACCTTTAATATGCACAGCGTTGCTGAAAGACGCACACAATCAGTCAGGTGCATATTACCTCTCAAATGCAGTTTGGTTACATGTGATCTCATGTTCATTTTATGTAGCGATGAAATAATCTAATTAAAGGTTGATGCTTGTGTTTAAACTTCTTCCACATCTTCCAGGATGTGTCAATCAAGTGATAGTTTGGAGTTTGTTTGTTTTTTTAAAGTGGGGTTTTGTGAGATATTTATGCATAGTCAGTGTGTTACATACGGATGACTGTGCCACTGACATGATGGCAGTGAGTAGGGACAGTAAAAACACCTTTAAGGTTTTAACAAAACAGCTCTAAGCTCTAACAAATAAAATCTATGTCAGCGAGAGTGAATACTGAAAAAGAAATAATATGTTTGTCTGTTCTGACTTACTTTCTTACACCAAATTAACAAAAACTGTGATTCTTACTTCACATAACACTGGGTTTGACGGCCTTTTCTACTTGCAGAGTTCAGTCATCTGTATGACACTGACCCATACATCCCCATCTTAAAAAATGTAACAAACTATTCCTTTAATAGCTACCAAGGCGGCACTGATTCACTGTGGTGATTCATATAGTTATTCTGAAGTGATCCAGAACAGGGCAAACAATTCATGCAGGTGTCTCATCTAATTTATTCTGCAGTGTAAACTCAGCTTTACATAACTGTGGTAAATAAAATTTGACAAAACTTTGCTTTTACTGCAATGCTTTTTAGAATACAAACAGTATTTCTGAAGGACTTAAGTAGGCGAGATGAGCAAAGTGGGACTTCTGCCACCTGGCTTGTGTCGTACCGAGGGAGTGTGACATAACACCAGCGCTGTGTTCGCTTCACTTTCAACCCAATCACTCCAAAAGTGGAGCGACAACACAGATAATGTAGTTAACAACTACAGCAGGTAGAGTATATTTTTACATGTGGACACGGGTATCATAACCAAATTTGGATGTTGGATCTGGTGAAAGGAAAGGAGAGGAGGACTTTTTGACTTCATTGTTCAAATTGATTGAAGTGAAAGTGATGCGATCATAGAACAGACAGTGTCAAAGTGGAATCATGCTTCAGTGCTCTGGGCTTAGACAACACGAACAGTGACACAAGTGGATTTAGCTGCTGTTACTGCAAAGTGCTGACTGACTGAGAAGTAGTGAAGACAGGTAACTCGAAAGGTTTATTCTAATGGCGCAGTAATCAGGCAGTGAAAAGTGTTAACTGATCAAGTCGGATCTGTTTTTATTAAATAATAATTGTGATTTAAGGTTTTTTTTCACCGATATAGTGACCCCACTTCACATGTATATTCACTCAATTTAAGATTTCGCTTGTGTCCACAGTTGTGCATGACATGCATAATTCTTTGTGCTGAGCCTCGCAGTCTCAATTTCCCCCAGGACAGAAAACGTTATTGTATTCATGTGAAGTCATCTCATATCCTTGACAAATAACTGTGGCAGCAGTTTACCATTGTGCTTGCCGCTCACTGATTCCCCGTTGTGCCCCCATTGTCCCAAGTCAACGCTTTGATTGTTGTATTGTTGAATGTCGTTCACATTGTGCTGTCACGTCTCCACTGATAAAAAAAAATAATAAAAAAATAATAATAATAATACCGAAATGCATTTGCATGAGTATGGTTTTCAGAAAAGTTCAGTAAACAATATTTGGTTTTTGCGTTTCCGTTGCAAATGGTTGGCTGAATTTTAAAAGGCTGTGATATGAATAATCAATAAGAAATAGCCGAGTGTGGCCAATTTATTGGTTAGTCAAAAACAAATTGGCTGACATGAGGCTTTCATGGACAGGTTGCTATCGGTATTTGTGTCTGTCGATATGAAAACCTATTTAAAGATATAAACAAGACAGAAAACGTCTTTCTACATGATTACAATAATCAAAACCGTCTTGACACAGACAATTACAGTGCAGAAAGATGGCAAAGTATGCTTCGAAAATGGTTTTCAAAAAGTGTTCACTTACTTTAATCAAGTTGTGCATGTATATATTTGTTTTTATTTTGTGTATAAGACTTGAATATATTCCTGGGGTTTTAAAAACACATCTCAGGAGTTACTGCTTAACACTGTTATTGTCATCGGCCACCAAACATACATGTTATTCGGGCTCTTATAGTATTATTTTAAATGGTATGATTTTACCACATAGGCTTCATTGTCATTGGGTGTCATGATAAGCATATATTTTTTTTTTTTTTTTTTTTTTTTTAAATCACCGATTTTTTTCCCAGTATTATTGAAGCACATTAATTGGTAAGACATCCTTTAAAGGTTAGATGTCTCATTACTAAACGTCACACATGTATTTAAATGCCTTCATTGCAGCTTTGCTGAAAAAGGTAAAACATGTTGTCTCAGTTCAAGGCAGCTTCTTCAAAAATAAAAGTGGAAGAATGGAAAACACATCACGCGACGCTTGAAGTTATCCGCTAAGTCTGTGAGCCGGGCACAAGTTTAAAATGTCAGAAGCATAATTAAGTACAGTATTTGACAAGTTATGACAAATTGTATATTATATGTCACAGGGTGTATATTATTATTCAAGAGATGCCACGTCATTGATTTGTTGAGGCGGGTGTTCAGTCGATTGAGTTTGGCTTTGGGTTCCAGCAAAATCTAACATTTTTTTGAATCAGTTTCTGCTTAAAAAAAGGTGTTTCAGTTATATAGTGATAAGTTATATAGTGATATAGGGAGCCCAACCATCACACTTTTTCAGAACCATGAAAACTAAAATGAAATGTCATGTCATCTGACCAAATTTTGATGAAAGCAATTTTATATGTGCATTTTGTGTTGTGTTTTATATAATTTTACACGAGTAGTGATGATAAGCTATAAATAGATGGAAGGAAATCATCAATTAGTACATTTCTGCTCTTTGTCAACACACTTGTTAAAGTGCGTGTGTGTGTGTGTGTGTGTGTGTGTGTGCATGCAAGACAGAAAGTAGAGGCTCAAACACAGCCAGCGACATTCAAAGCACAGCAAACATGCAAACAACTGGTAAGATGGCAATAAGAAGGGAAGACATAGAGAAAAAAGAATAAAGGAATAGATAAACAAGGAGAGGGTGGAGGGCAGGGGACAACAAAATAATTAAATAAAAATGGGTTTGTGTTGTTTTCATGGTTGTACTGCGATGAAAAAGGTTTAACATAGGGAGGAAAATATTCTGCCTATAAAGCAGTAATCACCTTCGCTTGGGATGACTAGAATGTACGGCGTTGTTATTTGTCCCCTACCTATTACCACTAAGGCCAAGGGCCGCACGTCCCGCCGGAAAGCATGAGAGAGAGAGGGAAGAGAGAAAACAAACAACAACAAAAAAAGGAGAAAAAAAAGAAGAAAAGAGTCTAAGAAAAAGAGACGTATAGTTTTCTTTGTCCATTTCATCAACGTTTCCCTGGTTCTCAATTGCACAGTCTGTCTTAGAGGAGAGAAATTACATAGGTGAGAGAGATAGCACTAGAACAATGAGATCAACTAGCACTGTGTGTGAGCTGGGATGGGACTGGTTTTGGTTATTGGCAGGGAATAAGCGCCAATGAACATCTTGAGTGGTCCATTAGAGGGAAAAAGCGGGACAGATGTGTTGCTGGTGGGTATGTTTATTACCAAGGAGTGAGTCAGTTGTATTGTTAATAAATCAAAAAATAAAAATAAAGGGAGGAGGAAATGGAAGACAAAAATAATGAAATGATGTTTGAAAGAAAATCAAACTATGCGCAAAGAACAAATCTGCTATAAATTAAGATTAATTCACCCAGAAAGAAGAAAAAAAGTTGATCAAAGCTTGAGTTGTCCGGCATTGTTACTCAGATGTGTGGTTATGGGATAGAAGTCAACCATGAGCCAATAAAGAAAACTTCAAAATCTTATTTCAACTTTTTAGGTAAGTCCTTGAGTACAACTGCAACAATAAATGACAATGCCAATGTCTGATTTCTGTTCAAGTAATAGTCTTTAAACTTTTTCTTGTACCCAGAGTCATTTATAGTTGGAACTATTTCCAACATAAAGTAGAATCAGAATCCACATTTTGAATGTTATATTTGTACTTTAATGGGTTATAATTTGGAAGATGGGCTTAGCAGGCCTGAAAAACAGCAATCTACTACATATAGTCAGCTTTAGACTGGTAGGTCCTCAGGATGGCCAGTGTGGCTTTTCCATTAGGGACAAAGAGGGCTATTTCAGGTAATAGCAAAAGGCCTCTATTACCTGAGCAGCTGAATACACTGATTAGAACACACTGACACAGACAAGTAGCGTTTATTACAGTGTTCAGCTGCTGCAGTATGTAGACAAGCAAGCACTGAAACAAAATTAGTCATTAGCAAAAATAGACATCTACATTGTCTCAATTAAAAAAAAAAATATTAAAAAAATAAAAATGAAAAACTCTAAATACAGAGAAAAAGAAAGACAGCCACAAAACTAAGTGCATGTCTTCTCTCAAGCCCACACACATGCACACAGACAGAGAGCAGTATCTACACACTGTGGACTTCCACCCACAGCACTACCTACTCAAAAAAAAAAAAAAGCCTGGAAATGGATGAGGGGGAGAAAAATAAAACATATTAAAGTGAAACATGTGCACAAGTGAGCAATAAATGCTTGATGCAGAAGAAAAATAATAAGAGAGCGCGGGAGACAGAGGGAGGAGACATGGCAAAATCAAATCAATGTATAATGCCGATGAAAACATAAAATATTAAAACAAAGACACGGGGTGAGGAAAATCAATAGCAAGCTGAAAAGCCTTCAATGCATATTGCTTGCCACACAAATGGGCGTATTTGCCTGCGATGAGCAGCAAATAAAGATGGGCGACATGGGGGAAGCAAACCAGAATAGGATGAAATCCATCCATCGGGTTTAATGAATGCAGTGCATCGATGCGTAATGGCCCTGGTGTTCTACTTTATACACTGGTGAGCAACATGGATACAGTGTGAGATGGGAAATAGAGGGAGGAGGATCAAGAAGAAAAGGGGAAAATGTGAGACAGAAATGGGCAATAAACGGGAGATTAGGAGAAGAGTAGGAGAGAGGATGCTATGCAGCACAATCATGCAGGATAACATGATTAGGATGTAGGATTGCCTGGGCTTAAGTTTTAAGGGTTCACCTCTTTTAATGGAGTATGTGTGTTAGTGTGTGTGTGTGTGTGTTTGACCCCATTCAGATGTGGTATTAACATCCTTAGTGACCCGATCACATGCAGACAGAGTTAAGTAAGACTATTCACACCTGGCATTTAAATACATCATCTCCTGTGACCACATGAGATCAGACGTGGTTTTCGTCACCGTGTATCCAAATAAAAAATAACATTATGACTGTTTGCAAGTACAGTCAGTCTGACTGTACAGATGTGTCTGTTGTCAGGCAGTTTGTGTGTGTGTGTGTGTGTGTGTGTGTGTGGAAAAAAAATCATGTGACAGTCATTAACATTGAGGCAGTGCATAGTGTAAAAGGTTTAACTGCAGAGGGTCAGAGGTTGGAAGCTGAGGAGATGGTGTCTTTCCATACACAGTCATGTGGCCATGTGTATCCTCAAACCCCCTCCATGTGTTCATTGTGATTGGGGATGGGTCCTGTGTATCAGGAGGGTTCAGATCTCCACATGATTGGATCACTCGGGACTGATGTTAGTACCAGGTGTGAATGGGGTCTGCGTATGTGCATCTCATCTAAATACACTTATACAACGGAGACTCTAAGCTAGGGGTTGTGTCAACACTCATTTTAAAACATCTCCCCTCGGACAAGTCGGACATCATTTAACGACATACTGAGTTATTAGTGGAAGGGTGATCATACCTTTGTTAGCCAGGCGGACACAGTTGATTTTGGTTTCCTGTGGAGAAAAGACAGAGACAAGGTATCCTTGTTCAGTGATTTGTAAACATAACAAGTCACACAACAACAACAACGATTAACTGAAGTTGCTCCTTTGTCTCGGTTGGCGGACTCTGAGCGGGGTGTTTTTAAATGCACAAAGTTTCAACATCTCTGCTGAAAAAGACAAGAGGTCATTTCTCAAAAGCTGTTTGTTACTCTGCGATTCGCAGGCACGAGTCAATTCACCGGTTTCAGTTCAATTACCTGCTAATTAAACTGATGAGAGAAAAAAAAGTGTGATTGGGCAATACAAAGTGCATTTAAAAGACGAGAATGCCGACACCTGGAGTTTTTTGTTATCCTGAACAAAGTGTTTTTGCTTGCGGTGTTGACAAAAGGCTCCGACCATGACATCATCATGACCATCGACAACTCAGGGCATGAGAAACAGTAATCATGTAAAAACGATAAAATACTAGTGCTGTTAAATGGTAAAAGTTGGTCACTCCATCTTGCATCACTGTGTTAAAGTTCCCGTCACAACAGTCCAGTGCCACGTGAATACAATAAATGAAGCTATGACAATGAATAAGATGATCAATGAGATCACGAGACCATGACAATAAGTCCTAATTTTCTCATATACTCTTGCTTCACTTCCTTCACTCACACCTTTGTTTTAACACAGACCAGAGTAAAATACAAAAACAAAGAACAGAGTCATTATTAATGTTAATAGTAAAGCCTGGAACACATGTCAACATGGGTGGTGTGAAAAAAGCACACGCTGTAACAAACACTATGTATGAGAATTGAAGCAACTTAAATATGACTTTTACAGAATCTCAATACAATACCAACAAATACTAATCAATTCACGCCAGAGACGACATTGCTGTTGTTCTTGCTGTTGCATGTAACATGTTTTATTTCTCCCCATGTCCTGTGCTCCCACTGTTCCTGTCACTGTCTTTCTGATCAGCTGTCACCACCTGAATGGGCTGTCTGTTTTCCTGTATTCCATTTTCCTTTTTACATTCCTTCACTGCTCCCATCTTTTCCTCTTTTATTGGCCCTATGATATGCTGTTACCGTCACTTGTACGTCTAACCCACTTGTCACACAGAGAGTGGCCTCTCTCAAGTGTGGGACACATTTGTCTTCATCAAAGATGACGACTACAGGAGCAGTGACGGTGTCACCTGTCACTTTAGCGCCTGAACAAAGTCACTCTTCAATCTCTGCACGTACAGATTAATTATCTCCCAAATTATTAAAACATGGAAACAAACAAAAAAAGTTTTAAAATATACAAATGTCTTGGTGTATTTTTGAAATAAATGGAGCGAGAGCGAGATTTTTGTGTGTCGGAAAAGTTATCAGTCCTAAACACACCTTTTAAAAAAACTCATATGACAAATTGTTTGCAAGAAAAAAGGTTATTTTAACATCTGTTCAAGAAGCAACTCAACTTAGAAAATAACTACTAACTCATTTCTATGATCATTTATTTCTCTTGAGGCAGATGCGAGAAGAATCCCAAAAAGCTACAGCTCAACTTTCCCCTCGACAGTTACCAAGATCAGGGAAAGAAGACTGGATCTCAAAAACCAAGTAAAGTAAATACAGAGTATAGATGTAAATCAGTGAAAATGTGGAGCTAAAAAAGCTTCACTTCTTTCACTCCTTTAGTGGAAGCAGAATGCAGCCGCAATGTCAAATCGTTAGGTCTAAGATGTGATTATCCTTTAATATACCAATGCCATAAAAATATTGTAATCTATTTTAATGTGTTCTCAGTATGTAGATGTACGGAGCTGCTGATTGGCAGGGCTAAGAATCCTTCCCCTGACACTTTGGACCCGCTAAAAAGAAAGCATGTAACTGTCACAGATACAAACTGACTGAATTCAGTGTGATATTCAGTTGTTCTAAAATATTTTGTCTGGGGGGGTATTTCAGTCACAAGTGTGTGCTTGTGTGTGTGTGTGTGTGTGTGTGTGTCGGGGGGCTTATGAAGTTAAAAGCAGGGAAGATGAATGTTAGTGGATGATGGATGGTCTGAGCCTCTGGGCTGGATCTCTCCACAAGACTTAGCACAAACACGTCTACATCTCTGCCTGCTTTGCATTCATCTGTCTGTCCGTCTGAATGACTGACTAAATGTCTGACTGTCGATCTCCATGATTGTCTTCTTTAATGGATTCCGTCTTTGGCTGAGGTGGACAATGTGACTGCGTCGGGTAAGTCGTAAAACAGAGACTGAATGTCTAATATGCACACACACACACACACAAGCCCATGTTTTGCAAGTAAAATGCAAAAAAAAAAAAGTGCATGTAATTGCTTGATGTACATAATGAGTAATGAATTTAAAACTAAGTTTTTAGATATAGTGTGGCGACACCAACTTTAAGTAAACTACTAAAGCATATCTGTTTTTCATGTGTCTATCACACTGGCAGACGTGCCTGTTTATTCAACAAATGGGCACAGAGGGAATGAGATCAGCTCCCCGAGCATCAGTGACTTGTGTTTCCGAGACATTGGCCCTATCCTGCTTGTTAACAGTCCATTTAGGGGAACTGGCTGTTCTTCACAGTCACCATGAATAGAAGGGCTGCCTCGTCTTGGCTCATGCTAATGGACCAAACCTCAAGAGGTTGCAGGAAGCAAAGTTAATAAATGTAAGGCCAATTTATTGCCCTGCCTCCGTCCAGAGTGGCTGGGAGACGGCGAGAGGACGCGAGTTGTTTACAGTGGAGACACTGGGGAGACAGTGTGTGTCCTTCTGTGTGTGTCATAGTTAACTTTGTCGAACCTGAGAAGAATAATAAGTGTGTATGGGGATGCAGCTGCTGTGTGGTTGAACGCTCTCTCTCTCTCTCTCTTTCTGTCTCTCTCCTCTCTCTATGCATCTGTCCATCTTTTGTCAGTGCTGTGAGTGGCAGTAGATATTTTAAGCCACGTGTTGTTGTTTTTTCCTTCTGACTTATAGTTCTTATGATTGGCTGTTGGGGTTTCCAGGAAACCACTTTACTTTTCAGTTATTCACTTTATCTTTACGTCTCTTAACGCTTTCCCTTTTATGTCTCTGATCCTTCCCCAGCTTGACTCAACAGTTTAGCTCTGCTTGGTACAAATCTCTCCCACACATACATACAAGCTTGTGCATAAATAACACATACCTGCCCACAAGCTAGAAGGCAAACAAGTGTGTGCTTTCAAAATGCGCGGACACATACGGAATAGAAGTACATTTAGGGATTTGTGAGTCGACTGAGTGCATCTTGATTGACGTCCACTGACAGTGAGTAAAATGTCTGTCTCTCGGCAATTTGCACTCTGCGGTTTCCTCAATGCACTGTGCTTCAAATAGCTGAAGGCTTGGACGTAGTCCACTCTACACGCTTACTGCTGTGTTTTCAGATAGAAAGATGTTTTTCAGCTGCTTATTAGAAGTAATCTGTGTCCATACTAACATACTTGACACATGTATATCATGCACTATTGAGATACGCTGCGTAAACATGTGCTGGTTGTAACACATTGCTTATTTTCTGTTCTGAGACCAACAAGAAAAACACCAACAAGTGTTAATTTAACACCGAATGTATCGCAGATAACACGTTTGCGCAAGCGCACTCCGTAACGGTTTGTGCAATCGGAAAACAAATCTAACGGTTTCTGAAAAGTGAGAAGTTGCATGTCAAAACCAATATGTGATTATTTTGGTACGATACTCGCGCGGTTGCAAGAAGCCGGCAAATCACCAATCTTTGTCACCAGAGAGGAGAGAGATGGAAAAACACCTGTACATAGTTTCCATTTTTTTGGGCTGTTTGTTTTTGGACATTGAGACAAAAAACTCAAATGTTATTTTAAATATGTTTTATGCTGTTCGAATTTCAAAGTTAACACGCAAAATCTGGTGTTTGTATACAACTACAGGGTTTTTTCGACAGGGTTTTCTTCATTTTAAACTATTTAAACACTATTTTAACACGCAGTAAATAACTGCCAGATATTGAAAGTTATTCTTAAATAATTCTTAAAAAATCCAGATGGACATTTTGAGGCTTAGGTGTTAAAGGGTTAAGGGATTATAGGTGTGCTGTGTGGCCTATATGTATATATAGGCCACACAGCACATCTACAAACAACATACATACATACATACATATATATATATATATATATATATGAAAGAGAACTGAATGAAAATATGTCATCACACTAAAATACAACCTGCTCTAGTGCTCTAAAACACTTTTACACTTTTTAGTGTGGAGATAAAATAGTGGGATAAGGGGTTACATGTAGGTTATGTCCCAGAGAGACACCAGTGTGTTTTGGAGTGTGTGTGTGTGTGTGTGTGTGTGCGTGCACATTTGTGTGTGAATGGTGTTCATTGTCAGGAAACCTTGTTCAACCCCTTAGGGTTTTAACTTGTCAACATTTGTATCTTGCTGCATTTTTCACAGTGTGATGTTTTTCCATGTGTCCATGGTTCCACTCTATCTCCTTGTTATGTCTCCTCTTTTGTAACTCATCCTCTAATGTGATTCTAATTCCGTGACTTGTGCTTCCTCAGCATTAGAAACTTGAAACTGGGATCTGTAATATGGGATTTGATCTTGTTGTTTGGGGGGACATGCCATAGCAGTTTGATAAGATGTTCCCTTTTCTCTTTACCTATTTTTATCCACTCTCTTTCAATTGTTTTCCCACAGCCATGTCCTCCTTGACTCTCCCTCTCCATCTTTGCCTTAAGCATTATCTCTTCTTTAGTGTCTCTATCACACTTTTTAGACTTTTATTTCCCTCCTGCTATTGTTCCTCTATCCTCAGTTATTTTTGTCTTTGTGTGTGTATGTGTGTGCATGTAGTTTTGTGTGACCTTTGTGTGACATCACCTGACATCAGGGGAGACATCAAGTTTTCTACTGGTGAGCAGCGGTAACGTGCAGTGCACTGACTAATTGGCACAGTGATGGGAGATGAGAGACTGGCACCAGACTGCTGTCACCCCACAGGGCAATGGAAGAGGGAGAGGTAAAAGCGAAGAAATAGATGGAGAGAGAAAGATAAAGAAATTAAGAAATATGTTTTAAAAAAAAAACAGAAAAGAAGAGGTTAGGACACGGAAAATAAAAAAAGGAGAAAGAGGAAGGTGATCCACTACACAAGAAGAATGACATGAAAAAAGAGAGGAATGGAGATTGAAAAACAACCAAAAAAACATATAAGCCCAAACAAGATAAGTAAAAATGCAAGGAACAAAGGAGGTTAAAGGACACAGGGGGGGTTGGTGGAAGGAAAATGTGTAAGGCGAAAGTAAAGAGCAAAATAGATAAAAATGATAAAAATGGTGGGTGGTTGGCAAAATGGTAATGGAAAGGTAAAAAGAAAATAAGAGATGAAAGTGAAAGAAAAAATAAAGGGGTGAAAGAAGCATGACATGTCGGAAAGCACAAACAAGGAGGTTGGGGGAGAAAGATAAACAAAACAGATAGAAGGGGTTAGGGGGCAACCTTTAGTTTTCCTCTATGAAAGTAGAGGAAGAAGAAGAGGAGAAATAAAATGTGTAGCTGTTTTTTTTCGTCTATTAGAAGAGCAGAGGCAGAGAAAACAGCAGTGAGGAGATGAAGAGTGGGTGGATTGATAGACTGATTTCTTCTAAATGTTCTCAAGAGAGAAATCAAAGGACAGAAAATAAAAAGTGTGTGCGAGGAAAGGGAAACCTCCTTGACAGGCCCAGAAAACAAACCAAAAACAAACCAAAAGCAGTGTCTATCTAAGAAAGACACTGAATGAGAAACTGACTATGTCAGATCAAATTATGTCAAAACAGTTGAGTCCACAGAAATGTAAAAGAGGAGTTCTGTTCTCTTCGATATGGCAGATTCACCACAAACAACCAAAGAAGACAGAGAAAAGGCCACATAGGTGGTTGCCTTTTCATGGAAAATGGCTAGAAACCACTGTGGTGCATGTGTTGGTTGAACACCTACAGCATCAAATTGCATAGGGCCGGCCCTGTACTTGATGCAAACTCTGATCCTGTATTGAATTAGTTATTTACTCTTCTTTGTCCTTACTTTCATCATCCACGTTCACTTCCCGAAAGCCAGAACCAATTCTCAAACACGAAAAAAAGAAGTTAAGCAAGACCTCCTTGTCCTTCAACTACATCGGTGGAGTTCAAGCTGTTGTGAGTGGGCATTCACGCTGCTGAGTCCTTGAGGAAGGCACTTACAGTCCACCAGCTTCAGGACAGCTGCTGCGTGTCTGACCCTGACCACTGATTTTCCCATAAAGTGAGTAATAAAGGGGTGAGAAGGGCTGTCAGAGAATACTGGTCTGTTGCCAATACCCACAATTACCACAAATCAACCAATCATTTCGCATTGACTTCATTAAACCTTGAGGTTTCCTCCATGAGGATTTCAGAGGCCATCAACTATTATCTGACAGCTGTGGACTTCTGGTCTCAACATGGACAAAGCCTGCTCAAACTTCATTAGTCAAACTAAAAATAAAAAAGAAACAGAAGGTTGTCTGTCCCTAAAACCTTGTAGTTCACCTTGAAATTCCTCATTATTATTATTACTAGTTTTGTAATAATAATGATAACTATGTATTGAACTGTTTTGTACATAACTATTATTACAATGTCTTTGCATTATATAAAGAAGCTGTTGCAGACATTTTAACACCTACATATGCATACCTATGTGTGCACATGTACATACTGTATATGAACACTTATAACTGTGTATGTGTGGGGAAGAGAGACACTGTCAGGCAGGATTGGATGCGGTGGTTGCACTTGGGTCACAGCCGGGCACGCCTCACCACCCTCAAAAAAAGAAAAAGAAAAATGGTATCCTCTCTTTGCAGACAGACTCCCCTCAAGAAAGGTCTGGGAGTTGTCCCAAACGGGGGAGGACACACACACACACAAACACAAAACAAATAAAGGAATAAAACTATGCAAAATTATCCCTTAAACACATGGGAAAGAAGGGCAAAAATCCTCAAAATGTCACCAAAGTAAAGTAAAAGGAGTGGTGAGGGGGTGGACACCTTTCCCTGCATGAGACCGTGTCTCTACGAGGTTGGGCTGGAGGGGAACTCTGCCTCCCCCTCCATTATCCTGACGCGACGTCTCTCTCTCTCTGCCTTACCCACACACACACACACACATAGCATAATAATCTGAATACTAATTACGTCAAAAAGCCAGACGCGCGATATACTCATTAGCAGTGGATATGTGTGCACACGCATGGGTGCACGCATTCAAATACATGATATCCTGCTATTGTATATTTATATCATACAATCTTAACGTATTATTACTATTAATTATTATTGCTAATTCTAATTACTTCGCCCCATGTCAGCTGGGATTGGCACCAGCAGCCCTGCAACCCTCATGTGGAGGATAAAGCAGTAGATGATGAATGAATGAATGAATGAAATGAATGAATCATCCAGTCACAACACTATTCCTCTTTTATGTGATTGTCTTGTGTGCATCTATATATCACTGTCTTTGTTTGTCCCACTATAACAAATTAGAAAAATAAAAGATAATGTCCTTAAAGTATATCAACATTTAAGTGGGGCGTCCATAATACTGTTACATCCAATTTGCATGTATAGACCTGCAATACAGGCCTACATATGCACAAATGTGTGTGCAACTAATGTCCTTCAAATATGAATACCAAATAGTAATATGGCTTATCAATCCTCTAACACATACTTTATTGGCCATTAAGATATCATTCTCTGAATGTTACACAATAAAAACAGTTAGTTGCAGTAACTCAGACTGATATTTTTATAGAACTGTTTGGGTTACAGTAGCAGACTTGCTCAGAAAAACAAAACAAAGCTGCCTTTATTGGATGAAATTCATGAGATTTATGAAAGTGTGAGCTGTTTATGCTTCACTTATTTATTAAATCATCTGGGTTGCAGTCCCGCACAGGCCCACTTGCTTTTCTATTTACTTTTTCTCCACCGGCAGCCCTGCAACGCTCCAATCCATGACCTGAACAAACCACACACTGATTGGATTGACTGAGATCCAATCAAATGAAGAATTCTGATGTGACCGGATTCAGGGTCTGCACGTTCACTAAGTGCACGCATACACACATGCTGACACGCGCAGAAGTAAAGGCACCCACACATACGCTCATCTGCTCATGCACACACACCCCTAACCCACACACACTTGCACACGGTCTCTCTCCATGTGAGACCATTGTGGGAAATCTGCCTTCTGGAGGAGGCTATTACATCACAGCATCAGCCAGCTTGCTCAGCCCAGCTCGCCAAACAGAGTTACCGTGGTTACAGCAGTGGAAAATTAAAACAACCCTCGTAGGGGTTCAAAGTATTATGGAAATTTGAAAAAGCAAGTTCAACTTGTGAATGAGTTATGAGAAGAAGGTGGCAGAGGTGGGCGAGGTGTTTGTGTATTTGCAGACTAGATAATTGGCAGACAAAAGGGGGGGATAAACAGACAGATGAATTCTGGGAGTGAAGATTCCCAGAGGGAGTTTCTCTCTTCTTTTATTTATGTTAAGTAGCATCACATTTTATTTGACTGGGAACCTAAGAGGGTAATTCAAACTGCTCCTCTGTTATAAGTTTCAAATTATATCGCAGCAGCAGCAGTTGGGGTTTTTTTTGGCCTGCCCCACACTGACAATTTGCTCACCAATACAACTGTTATCAGAAGCTTTTAAAGCTTATAGAACACCTTTGAGACAATGATTGCCTTTAAATGGGGTCACAGTTTCCAGGTTCACAAGTCCAAATGCTGTGCTCTGCTGTGCTCTCACATGTGTGTCTAAATCTCACCTGCTGCAGAGCTGCTGTGGAGGTTCAGCTATGTGTTACATCAGGTTTGCTTTGAACATCTTCATCAAATTGTTTTAAATACCCATCTGAACTCAACTAAATGCTAGGACTTTTCAGTATTGAGCTGTCAGAGCTGCACATAGTTCACCATAAACCGTCGTTGGCGAAAAGTGAATGGAATCGGGGAATCACAGCACAGGTACAGGATGCATTGCGTTTATGACATATGAGACAAATAAAGATGCTGAAATTGTGAAGAAAGACATTATTCACTGTAAATTTCTTGCTGTTAGATGCGTGTGGCGCGCAGTTGAGTCACTTTAAGACATTTAAAGAGGACGTCTTATCTCTCAACAATCATTATGCCTTTGCATTACTTTACATGATTGATTGCCTGCTAAATGGTTGGCCACGCTGGCGTCTAGACCCAGATATTTAATTTAATAATTCATATTAGCATTCACGTTGCCATTGCCTGGCAGTAGGGACATAACCCTTTGAATGCCAAGCACACCATGTACGAGACTTCCTATATCACAACCATGAGCGCACAAGTTCAGCTTGAAAGCAGGCAACTGTATTATTTCTTTGTTGAAACACCATTTAGGTTCAAGACTCAGCCATAAAGCCATTTTAAGTGTCTCAAATGAGTCAAGGTGGTGTAAGTTTTTTTTTTTGTTTTTGCTTATCTGATATGAAAACAGATCAAAAGTCAAAACATGCTCTGTGCACATGTGCTGTCATCCCATTTGTGTTTGTGTTCTTCTGACAAAAATGAGGGTTTGACATGATGACACTCACCCCATTGGCTCTGCTCATCGCCTGGTAGTAGATGCTGTAACTTTTGGCAGGAGACAGCGGAGGATTCCAGAAACCGCCGTAGCTCTTGTTGTCTCCGACCGTGAACGGCTGTACCACCGTGAGGCTGGACGGCGGTAGGTCAGCAGCAATGTAGTAGGAAGAGTCCAAGATGGAGGCATTGCGAAAGCTGACCGGGGCGGGAAAACATTCGGAGACTTCGGATGCAGAGCGTCGGGTCTTGGACTTGCGCTCCTCTTTCACGACAAGTTGATAAGAGCTGGAAACACAAATGGGATTATTTTATTCAGATTTTTGTTCTTTAAAAAAATACTTTTGTGTGCTTTTTACCGGCCCTGCAGCTTTGGAAGCTTATAGACATAGTCAATGTATTTGTCTCAGATTTATATAAACCACTATTTTCTTCTTTTACTCCATACTCCTTCTACAGCCTCCCTCCTTCTGCACATTCTTATCCTTTTTACCTCGTTTCCACAACCCTCCCTATTTGCTTCATTGCATACCTCTCCCATCCCTTATTCTCAGTATAGTCTGGGGGCCTTATGTTCAGTTCAGGAGCAGCAGCTCCTGAGATAGAACCCCACACTAAGTCTTTGTTCCCTCAACATCCATTTATCTTTCCCTTACATCCCACACACCTATTTTCATTAAACCTTTAGAACATGTTTTATTGTGATGTGGTCTTTGCTCGTAATATTGTAATATGTTAAAGTAATATGTTTTTGATCTGAGAGCAGTACTTTTCCAACATTAAAGTCTCAGTGGAATGCCAGCCATTAGCAATTAGCCATTCTCAAGTGTGGTATTTACATTTTGGTATGATGTTTACTAATAAACAGATTCTGTAAAATGTGTACATCTTTATGGGATGAGCGTAAATTGCACCGGGGGTGCTATTTTTAAAAGAGTTGCTATGTTTGAAAGTAAACATCCTTTTATACAAAACTGCTGACACGTGATTTCTTGTGCTGACTGTGAGTGCACATCTGTTACTGTGTGAGGAAAGAACATGAATGGGTCTGTTTATGAGTCCAGATGTCTCCACCTGCCTCAGCTGTGTCTATTTGTTGGGGTGGGTTGTGTGTGTGTGTGTGCAACAGGTACACATACACCTGTGTGCGATCTAGCAGGTGTGCATTAGTTTGTGTGTTCCAACAGGTGTTATATGGTCAACAAAGAGAGAGGCCCCCTTGGGACCCCCAATGTTTTTGTCATTTGTATTTTTTTTGAATGGATAAATCGGACCATTTATTCTCACATAATGAGGTGATATAATTCTTGGAACTCTTGTACTGATGATGACTTGATGTTTCTATGACCATTTATATATGTTCACCTTTGTTATATACTGTATATGTAATGTTTTCTGCCCGGGTGATGTCAAAGGTGATGTTGATTTGCTGTTATTTGGTTCAGCTGCGATCACTTGTCTCATTGAGGTTAGTGATGCTGAGGAAGCCACAGGTGAAACGTGCTGTTCACTCATGAATAAATCTATGTAAAATCATATTATGCAGTGGGTTTTCATTGTCTTTATCTCTCTCTTTTCTCTCTCTCTCTCTCTCTCTACACACACACACACACACACACATATACATGTATATACATATGTGTGTGTGTGTGTGTGTGTGTGTCCATTCCACTCTTGAAGGCTTCATGAATGGCTGAGGGCTCCTTTAGCGGTCAGGACAAACGCAACGGCCCTCCGCAATTACCTCCATTCTCCATGCCAAGAACTCACTTCACAATTACACGCAATTAGGGAAAAGTATGTTTCTGTGAAGGGGGTGGCGGCCAATTATCCTCCGCTCCCGTTTGGCAGCTTTCATAAAATATAATTGCTGATGACCAAAGATGAGAACCCCCCCAACCCCTCGCCCCCCTCTTTCTCAATCACCTGCCTTTTTGGTGAAACATCCCTTTCAGACTAATGACTTTATGAGGCTGCGCAGGGGAGGAAAACGAGGCCTAAAACAGGCAAACGGGGAATAGTTTGTGTTCCTAGATGCACACATTTACTGTATGTGTGTTTGATGTTTTCTTCTCATCATGGTGCCAAGGACTTTTATTGAGTGAGTTTTGGTAAAATGTTAAAATTGAATTCAATTGAATGATTGTTGAGTTGAAGGTTGGCGCTCAGGCCTATTGTGAAAACCAGCTAAAACATCCAATTGTTCCCAAAATTCTGTGTTTTTGGATGTGCATGTGATAATCAGGTCTGAAAATCGAATTCATGTAGACCTTTATGTAAATGCACATGTTAGCATCTGAGCATGCATTTAACATTTCTGTGTTTGTGTGTAGGTCTCATTGACACCGATAGCTGCTCTTAGTGCTGTCATTTTGCTAAACATCCCTCATTATAAGCTCCTGAACTTTGTTCTATCTCTCTCTGAAAAAAAGAGAAACAAATACCACATCTCGTTTACCTAACACACATCTGTGGGCAGTCAAAACAACTATTTGCACAGAATAACCATAATATGCATGCATGATAAACCCATAAAGATGCTAATGAGAGTACTCTCATTCAGCCTCAGTATTTGCCATGTGTGTGTTATAAATGGCATGATATGGTATGGGATTTACAGATATTAATATTAAACCACTTACCCACGCTCACATATTAGAAATACATTTCCCCAAGTTGAAATTCAAGTGATATATATTCTTCACACACCCTTGTCGAAACAATATTTCCCCAAAGGCAACCAAGAATAATCTCTTCTCCTGTTCACCAATTAAATGGAACTTTTAATTGAAAAGAAAAAGTGTCTGGAGGAAAAAAAAAAATGAAAATGAATAAATTAGTGGTGTTTCCATTATAAACCAAAACCAAACAGGACAGAGGATGGGATGAATGGTACTGGAGTTTTCAATGTGTTCTTGCTATTTCCTTCCATTGCTATTTAGTAATAAAAAAACTGACAGCATGTACGTTTTTTTTTTTTTTTTTCATTTTGCATGTACCAGAACAAACTAAATTATAGGAATAATTTAATTACAGCCTTTGAGATTTGCTGATTGCTTTGTTTCAAACTGCAATTCTGATATGCAAACAGTTAATTGTTTTGCCCAACAGTTCAGCTGAGCATTTTAGCACCATGTCCGAAGTCATCCTCATCATGCGTTTGCCAATTTAATCAGAACGCAGACAAGGTGGTTTATGAAAGTAAGTGTTACAACTGGGTCACTCCACATCTGTGTGCAGTGCGTAACGTCTACATCACTGATCTGCTGCGTCTCGCGCACAGGGAGCTCGTCTGCTGTGGAGCTGCTGCTACGTTTTCGAGGGTTTGCGTTTGAAAATTGCACCATGGGATATAATATCTCAGGACTCTACAATATTCATCCATGGCACATGAAAAACCTTGCTGAAAAAAAGAATTCCGGTCACGGAAATTATAACATATTTCAGATAAAGATATAGAAACTGTGGTGAACATCATCATTTTCAATCAGGTCTTAGTTTTTGCAGACAAACATCAGCTCTTGAGTAAAATGAATGGCAGTGTTTCCAAAGTTCTCCGTTTTAGGGGCTCAAAAATGCTGCAGCCTGCTTGTCAGTGCATGAAACAAAGCCTAAATGCCTATTTTATCCCCTTTTTTTTCAATAAGCTGTTGGCAGGAAGCTTCAACTAAAGCAGTCAACTGTCCAGGGACTAGACACTGATTGCCAAATTACTGTCAGTCCACTGTGGAGTTGCATCACCATAATGCAGCAACTAAAAAGCTTCAAGATGGAAGTGATGGAGTGTCATGCTGCCAAACCTGTATATATATATATATATATATATATATATATATATATATATATATATATATATATATATATATGTATATATACATATATATAATATATATATGTACACACATAAAACAAGTCCCATTGTCTGACTTCTGTTGCATACAAAATGGACTAATATGTGTGAGTGACTATAATGGCTTTAAAAAAAGCACTTGAGGAAGAAGCGAGAGGGAAGAGAGTGGTTGGGAGAGGAAGAGAAGGGAGGGTAAGTGGAGTAGAAAATACAAGGATGAAGAGGAGATGTAGAGAGGAATACGTGTACTGGAGATAACAAACAAAAATGTGACAGAGGTGAGAAAATACCTTATAGGTGCTCCACGTGACTGAGCAGGCTTTAGCAGGATGGTAATAGTGGTCTCTGTCTCATTCAGTGGAGCCTCAGACTCGTACTCTGGCATCATTGGGGCTGATGGAAAGAAAATCAACATTTTAGACCAGAGATTCTTTCACTGAATGATGAAACATTCTGGATGTCACATGCTACTGCGCAAAATAGCAACCCAAAAAAAAAAAAACTTGCCTACACACATTAATGCTTGCTCATATCTGTGGTTCTGTTTTGGCATCGTTTTTTATCAGAGGCAGAAAGAAGGATGTGTGCTTCACTCTGGAAGGCTTCACAGACATTCAATTGCATTCAGGTTTTTAATTTAACATCTGTCATGGTCTCATATTTGAGGTGCAGCATCAGCGCCTATCTGAGTAAAACATCAACACTTCCTTTGCTGATTGAGGTGGCATTTGGGTTATTAAAATGAGTCCTCCTCCTCTGAGCATCCATCTCAAACTGTTTGCATTGTTTAATTTAAATCCCTTCACCCGTCGGTCCCTGAATGGGATAACAAAGACACGGGATGGCATGACATTTAGAGGGAGACACCTCAGTTATGTGTTAAGGGGCCACATTATTTTGTTTTTTTGACCTGACCTGGTGACACGTTGTTAAAAGCTGGAGGAACTGTCAAACCAAAGTCACTGTAGGTGTTAAAAGGATGGGGCAGTGCTAACAACATGCTGCACAAGGGTACTGAGCAGTTCTTATCAGCAACACTGTCTGGAAGAAAAACCCCCGTGTGTGACACTGGCTGTGCTCATTAAGGATGCATTAAAAATGAATGTGTATATACATCCTTATTTCAGATACAGTAACCTCATTTCACATTTCCCCAAAACCCACTTCTTGGTTTCCCAGTGGTGTGGACAGAACAGCTTCCAGTACTGACCATTCATATCTGGATAAATATAAAAAGAGATCTCAAGGTACAGAAAGTATAACGATGTTTCAGACCACACGAGAAATAAGTGATTTGCATCAACTAATATTCTGATAAGAGGTGATTACTGCTGTGCCTATAGCATATCTGACTAATTTATACAAAAGTCATAAAGTTTTTGTTTGTGTAAATATTAAAATTGGGGCTGCAACTAATGAGTATGTTCATATAAATCTATGATTTATTTTCTTGATTAATTGACGAGTCGTTTGGTCCATAAAATGTTGAAAAATGTTGATTGGTGTTTCCATTGACAAGAATTCATCACGCAGCTAATCCCAATTTAATCCACTGAAAGTTGTACTATGGGTACATGTCAATATTCTTTTTTTCTCTTCTCCGTGATGGAGCAGTTTATCAGTAGAATGTATCTGTGGTGACACCAACCGTTGCTCGAGGGTAATGTTTCATTAGTAAAGGTTGCAACCTCATCAATAACAAGAGAGCAGAAATAACAACGCAAAACAAAAGGTATATCATTTAGCAAGGGATTATTAGAGACATGTGAAATAACCAGAGAGGAAATGTATAAATGTAGACAGAGAGGAAGAAAAAGAGAAGTGACTGTGATATTGAAAGAAGATAAGGACGGGGAAAGGAAAGTGACTGAAATACGGAAAGGGTTAGGTAAACCTGGAGAGAGACAGTGGTTGAGACGGAGAGATAAAGGGCAATGAGAGACATGGAAATAAATAAAGAAAGAAAAAACCTACAAAAAGGTTTTTATTTTGCATCTGTCATTTAAACAACAAAGAGTGTCCTTCACAAAACACTTGGAATACGAATAGAGATGTCTGCCTGTTCCAGACTCAAGAAAAACATTGACATATGAAGGTGTGTCTACTTTTCTTACAAAAAGGTCCTTTTGATAAGAGACCGTTTTCCTTTTTCTGTGGTGCCACGAATATTTACTCCAGACCAAGGTTGGTGACATACAGAGAGTTCAAAAATGGTCACTCAGCCACACAAAAAGCCCAAAGGGACTGACACTCTTTAATGTCGCAGACCTTTGGTGAAGTGGCAATACATAATAACAACTTTGTACCTGCAGCTTTGTGTGGGAAAAAGAAAAATTTAAAAAGTCAGATCACCAAATATATCTTTTTTTTTTCTTCTTTTTTTTTTAAATGTAGAATTATTTCAGTCTGAGTTAGTCAATGAAAAATATACAAAGAAAACAAACAAGAATTAAAAATAATAAAACTGACTGTTACCTGCAATCTTGGTGGTGATGCGGGTGGTAATGGGGGGTCCAAAGCCCTTGTTTGTGGAGGCCTTCAGGGTAAAGAAGTAGGTTGTCCCTGGGTAGAGACTGACAAACAGATGATGGGTCTCATTCCTCAACTTGAACACTCGTCCCCTCTGGGTGGTCAGATCTGCACTGGGATCCAACGAGCTCAGGGCCTTGTAGGTGATCTGGAGTTGGAAAGGAGCAGGTTTATTTAGTTTGATGATATTCATTTTACTTTGTCTCAGTCTTTTATTTATTTACTCTAATGTTTATTTAATGCCAGGCAAGAAAACCTTGGGAATGCTTCAGGACATGTTGTGCTGCTGATTTAAATTACATTTCATTTAAGACTCTGCATTTAAACAGATTTAAACTTTGGACACTTGAGAAGTGTAGATGTAAATGCAATCCCATTCACACGTCTTGTGTTGCTCGTTAGACAGTAAGATGCCAAAAGAAAACAAGAGTCTTGTGGAAGATGTCTGCTGTATGAAGCCCCAAACATATTAAAATATAGCCCTAATAAATGCCCAAAAGGTATTTTGTTGATGATAGCAGGTTTTTTTCTGTCCAAAAACATCTCAGATAGAGCAAATGCACTAAATCAGTCATCTGTTAATTAAGAAATTGTCTTGAAAACAAACACACAAATAAAATATGAAGTAGAATTCATGTTGACTTTCTACCACACATCCATGCGTCTCTGCATTTTTAAGACTGGAACAAATTGAGCAAATTGACCCATGGCCACTGAACTGGCAGAGGCACTTCAATGGTTATTCTGTTAAAAGAACTGTCAATGTGTGTTGTAATGTTGCTACTGGCAAGTTTCCACACTTGCACAACCCGCCAATGATTGCACACACAGACAGGCACAAACACACGTACACGCAGCAGAACCCTCGAGGACAGCTGTCATTGTGAATGACAGTCAGCACAAAAGAGTATTGACTGGTGGGAAAAAACACATTAACAGCAATTCAACCTCAAACACATTTCAACTCTGAATGTCTCTGTGTCAACCTCTCTAAGTGCATTTCAGAGATAAAAAAAAAAAACAAAAACACAATATTAATGATGAAAAAATAGAAGCAAAATGTGGATGTGGAGAAGACACAACAAACAAGAAACAAATAAGACATAGAGTACAACATAGAACCAAAAAGCATTCAATGAATTGTAAACCTCCACCAGTGCATTTGTTTTTCAGGGTTACAGTGTTGCCCATCACTTGTCTTCTGGGTTGTGTTTCTTGACAAAACAACATGTGAGGGCAGCACTGCTTATAATTTACTGCCAACACCGAATCTCTAGAGAAAGAACTTCCAGACGAGAGAAGCATCTTTGCTTAATGCGTAATATAAATCTAATGATAAAGTTGTCAAATTGACATAATTGACTAACAGTCAGACACATTAAAACTGAGCAGGAATTAATTCCTGACAATGTGAGAGAAAAACAAACCATGGAGTAGAGCTGTTTGGATGTAGCGAGGAAGCTTTGTTGCAAACAATCACCATTTCCCATCTGCCCTTGAACGTGGTCAGTTCAGCAAAGGTTTAACAAGGGCTTACATGTGTCCTAGTGACACCAAAGTACTGTAAGTGATGATGTGTTACAACTTCAGGCACTTTTTAGAGATGCTGCTAAGTAATGAATTCAGACATTATGGCACCAAGTAAGAAAATAAAACGAGAGATTAAAACTGAAGGGTGGAGAAAGATGGGGAATGAATGCAAGGTCTCACGCCAATAAAGAAACTTTAAAAAATTAAAATACAATTTTTGCCACAATAAAAAGTTAATACAATTAGTGTTATTCTAATATCAAGAAAGAAAGAAATAATAGAAGTAGGGATGAATGAAGGAGAAAAAGAGGAATGACGAGCCAGAGCCAAACTGAGGCTTGGAGCAAAACTACATGATAACAAGTGATGCAGATGAATGTTTGTGAAGGTGTTTGTGTGTGTGTCTGTGGGCTTGGTTGAAGGAGCATCTCAGCACTTCACACTCATAGATGTCATGCAGCCCTTGTCGTACCAATAACAGACTAAATTCAAAAGCCGTAGCACCACAATGCCTCACGTCAACTCTGCCTCCCCGCAGGATTGATGATGTGAGAGTGTGAGACTGTGAAAGGGAGTGTGAGAGAGATATATAAAAAAAAAGAAAAGAAAAAAAAAATCTAATTACTGATACAATTTTGTCACCAAAATTAAAAAGTGATTGACTCCTCTCCATCCATCTAATTTTTAAAATAATAACAATATCTGCCTGAATTAGAATGTGTCTATTCTGAAAATGCATCATATGATACTGATGCATTTCTATGAAATGCACTTTAGTGTCAACACATAGCATGAAGCATAAGTGACTGCATCATTTCACTTCTCACTTTTTGTTTATCTATCGTAGTCCACAAATGGAGGTTTCAAAAAATACAATGTTACACCATACAAGTAGCCATGTATTATGGAGTTGTGTTTTTTTTTTTTACATCAAACACAATTGCAAACAAATGCAATGCAGAGTTCTTCTAAGAAACTTGTGTCTTATAAAACCATCTTGGCAACACCTTGCTATTTTAGACAAGTCTAAATGAATGAGGTGAGTGTGATGACTCAGCAGTCAAAGTTAAAAACACCACAGACACTGTTTGTCACAGACAGACAGACAGAGCAGCTGTGTTTGATGGCCATAATAGAGGTAAAAAGGTGACACTTGGTCGAATTGAATGAAGGGATGAAAAGCTTACTCTTGCAGGAGAGACTCACACTGTCTCCTGTCATCTTGGATGAATGTAACTGACAAAAGACCCCAATTCCGGCAGTGAGTGTTCCAGGTTTTAGAAGTTTCATGACCATAAAAACAGTTATTTTTTTACTAATTTATCTGCTTATTTGTCTCTAGTTTTGTTTGGTTTGTTCGTTCTCATTGCCATTGCAAAAATATATGAAGCGATGATGTGTCTTTATATGTTGATATGTTCGTATAACAAAATGATAATTAGAACTCCATGGAACAAACAAAAAAACAAAGGAGCCTTTATTCTTTTCTTTCCTTCATCACACACATCTGAAGGCATAATCTTTAGCCAGGATGAGGCTGGCAGTTTAAAATGAAGCAGGGACCTCCTGACAGTGCAGCACATGTCTCCTATAGCCCTGAAGGTTTGCTTGGCTGGCTGAACAAAACATGTTAAATCAATAGCTATTTATACAGACTGGGACTTGGGGGATGGAACAATAAAATATTATCTATTTCATCTACGCTGCAGTTTTGGTTTGCATATCGATGGCTGTTATTTTACGAGTCATGAATGGCTCTCTATATTTTTACGGGCTTTACACTCTCTGCCTGCACTCTTGTCTTTTCCACTAACTCATTCCTCTCCCCGCTCTCTTCCCTTGTTGAGAGCTAGACTCTGTTTCTCTGTTTTATCACTCTTACCACAGTATTTTCTGTCCATTCTGTATTTCTCCCCTGTTTCTCACCATTTCTTTCTCTAACTCCACACTTGATCTACAAAGTCATCCCCTCTCTTTTTGTCTCAAAAGACAGATTTTAGGCCATAAACCAAACTCACTCCTTAACCTTTAGGTCACCCTGCTTTCTCTTCATCTCCCTCTATAGGTGATGTACTTGGAATACGTAGAGCCATAAAACGCAGGTTGTTTTATTGGCAGGCATGTTGCATGGCAGTGCATCTTGGGTAATAGAGTGTATGTCTGAGGGGAGAACTAATGGGAGGGAAGGTGTATGAGTGATATAATTAGTGAATAGGGGAGACACAGAAAGACAGATTTAAAAAAAAAAGAAGAAGAATAAAGCTGCTTTTAGACGTACAAAAAAAGTCTGAACATTTCTGTACAGTCGTAAAATAATGAAAGGAGCTGAATGTAAGAATGGCAATGTCTGCAAATGCTATCAAATTTCTGTACAATGCATAAAAAGTGAGCTCATACGAGAGTACAGCAGGGCAAATATCCAAAAATCCACGTTTGAACAGTCTAACAAGCGCAAAGAAAAGATGATTGATAGTACTACTACCAAGCCCATTACAAAAGATTGATTTTAACTTAACTTTATTTTAAAATCAGTAATTTAAAAGGTGCTTTACAGTTTCTTAGATCTTAGATTAGGTCTTGACAGGCTGGTTCCCTGCAGTTACTGCAGACACTGAGTATGAGGTGGCGCTGTATCTCTCTATAAGCTAGAGTGTATTGAATCAGTTTCCTGTTGACCTTTATGTCACAGAAAAACTAATAGCGAATGCTCAGTGAGATGGATCGTGCTGTGGTTCTGTATGTTTCGCACTTGCTGTACATGTTAACTGTAAAAAGTAGTAGCTTTTGATCTCGCCGGTGCGAGAGAACGCCAATTCCGACTTGGGTACGACTGAGCATATACTGTGCATGCAGGAGTGAATGGGACAATGACTACCGAAATTAAGAAGTTTAATAAAAATCATTGCTGCTCTTTGGAAATGATGATGCAGTTAGCCGAATTTACTTCCTGACTAGTTCATTTCAGGCTACGGGCTGTGGACTACTACATCATTGTTGATTACAGTTGATGGAGCTGAGAACTTGTTTTTAAATGGAAGTGGACTGATGAATGGACAAAAGTTTTATAGAACACTTAAATCCATTTCAAATGGGTAACATTCCTCCCTGTCTAGTTGTGTCACTGTTACATGAAGAGCATCTAAATTCAATCTATCATCCTCTTATCAATATGCACAACCATAGACTTGATGGAACTATCGTGGGACACCTTCATCAATCAGTCCGTAGCATTTGTAAATACCCAGCTTTGTACTTAATCTTTCTAAAAAGACAGAATGGGTGTCATGCTAAAATATGATAAAGAGGGTTTTTTTGGGTTTTTTTTAACACTGCAAACACAAAACGTGTAATTTTACGGCATTATCAGAAAATGATGCCAGCGTGTGAACTTTGTTTGCTTATACCACTGTGTATGTTTGTTCGTGCGGGAGATTGATGCTGGATAATATCAAAAGCCATTGCTTTTACCCAGCAGCCCTCTTCATCAAACACTGCTGCAGCGTGTGTGTGTGCTTGCCCTCCTGAGCTCCAGCCAAGTTTTATGGAAATAAACAATGTTTACGAGGTGTCGTTGTGCGATCGGTGCTGTTGAAATGCTATTTCAATTCAGTTTTGTCATTTTACATTTTTTTCATTCACTGTGCCTCTGTTTGTTTTATTAGGAATGATGCTGCGGCGTCATCCCTCACTGCCTCGCTGTTGCAGTTGTCTGTCATGTTGAATTACAAAGGGACTGTTGTGAGTTGTCTTTTACTTCACTACTATTAACCTGGGTGAGGTTTAAAGTTGTTTACTACCTCACTATGTGTTATGCATTCAATAGATATGCTCACCCAAAGCAGATTACAGCAGCATAAACTGATGAAGTAGGTTCCAGGCAGTCACTGTCTATAACTTTTTGCTGTCTCTTTTTCTGTATAGTAACTGCACTCATTATTTGTTTCCTAAACTGAGTGGTTTCGGCCTTTCTCCATTTCTCATATGACAATGGATTTATACAGACCAGTACCTTAGTGCTGGAACCGCCACCCAAATCTACACTATTTTCTTTTTTTGTACATAATTAGTGGTGCTTAAGTGGGGTGTTACAGACTTTGCTCTGTCCCTTTGCTCTACTGTGTGTCAAATATTCAGTTTGAAATGGAATTTAATAAATATGTGCTTTAGATAAAGGTTGATACATTTAAATGTGTCTTCATTTAAAATGCATAAACCAAGCACAAGATTATCCTAGCAAAGAAAGAAACAACTAGACATATCCTATAAAACACCACTATAATGTATATGCTATTAACAAGCAGTAATTGAATCAGCTCTGTACTCCTTTGGTTAATGAACAACAAAAATAAATGTATTCAGTGTTTATGAAGCTGAGCTGCACGTTCAACATTAAGTGTCTGAGTTGAGGATTTTAGGCTGTGATCCAGTTCAACAGCTTGTATTTTACCCCTCGAAGATGGTGTTAAAGTGTGACCGGCTTTAATTTTGACTAATGTGTGCTAGTTTGTTTATAGATATATGCTAATGCCATTCATCCATCTTCTACCACTGGGCGCTGGTGTCAATCCAAGCTGACATAGGGCAAAAGGTGCGGTGCGCCCTGGACAGGTCGCCAGTCCATCACAGGGCCACATAGAGACAAACAACCATCCACTCTCACAATACGGTCAATTTAGAGTGTCCAATTTGCCTAATCCCCAAATCTGCCTGTTTTGGGAGGAAACAGGAGAACCCAGAGAAAACCATATGCTAATACAATGGTCCAATACACAAAAATAAAGCTGTAATGGTCCCATCCTGCCTTTGAATGAAAAGACAGCTAACTAAGGGAAACCCTGCCAACAAAAAAACCCCACTTGCTCCATGCATCACACTATATTTAAACACTTCATATCCTGCTCATTAGACATTGTCTGAATTATAAAAAAAGGGGTCTACTTTACAGTGCCTGTCCTCTAATGCATAAAACTTTGTCACAGTGGAGAAATGTATGAAACCCACATACAACTTTCCCCGTTGTCTCCCCTCAGAATGTACCCTGACACCTTCTGCCTTGCCTTGTAATTTAGGAGGCACCTATTGTTTTAGGTTCCGGCATTTCTGTTTTTAGAAGTTTCCATTTGGGGCAGAGTGTTCCCGCCTTTAAAATGTCAAGGCATTCTGGGTCACTACGAATAGAAATGCACACAAACAAACACTCAGAAATACTGAAACTCTCTCACACACACAAAGGCATGCCAATATAAATATGTATTTAAATCCCAGCATGTGTGTGAATGTCAAGTTACATAAAATTAATAAATGGAAATAAAGTCTACTTTTTTTTTTTTTTTCAATTTGAGCAAATTGATAAAATAAAAATGAGACAGAGAGGGATGAAGCTCAATGAGCACTCCATTTGGTTTGATAAAAAGTGCTCGCTTATTGAGATAAATGTACACAAGAGAGATGGAAAAATAGAAAATGTGAGGAAGGGAGATGAGCCGGAGCAACAATATTTTTGTTCTATAAATATCCAAGATGTTATTCTCTAATTGCTCAATCAGGCTGTTCAATCAGTCATCAAGAGGCAGGGGGGAGGAGCAGTGAGGAGGCTTTAGGAATATAAAATTCAACATATGATAGGATACAAGGGCTTTTGAAAGCTCTTCTATATTCCTTTGGAAAGCTCTTGTATGCTGTCATTTGCCTGTTATGGCAGCTCACTGTGACCAAAGTTCAACAATCAAAATCATTACCACCCTAACACAAAGAGTATCTTTGTTCACCCTGGAGGAAGTGAACAGAGAAAGCGCACTAAAATCACCCCCCGAAAAACCAGCAAGTGGTGACAGTTTGACAGGAAACAACCTAAATCTGCATCAGATGCTTGTCTGACAGCCACAAGACACTCCACCTGTCAGTCGAGTTGACAAGAGTGACAAAAAAAAGCATCCTCCCTCTACGTTATCTTTTTGTTTTTTTAGATTACAATGTAGGTCACACCCACTTCTTCTGCTCTCAATTCAATATTAAATCACACACAGATACACTGATCACTGTGGATTAGCAGTGATTTGCCAGTGTACTGTGTGTCGTGTCTGTGATCTTATAGGTGATTTATGTCATTAAACCTCGAGGACACTACGTTACGTCCTTGTTCTAAATCTCACTTACAGATGGCAGCACCCACTGTGTGCATGTCACTGTTACGTAGAAAGAAAAACTGCCTCTTCCCCAGGGAGGCATGTGTGATCAAAAACTGTAAATTTATTGTACGACATTTTATATGTATGCAATATTTGATTCCGACTTTGCAAAATGTATTATCTTTACATGTTTTAAGTAAATGTATCTAACATTTTAGTTTTTTTTCTATACAATACTACACTTTGTTGTCAGGCAGTAACACTGATTCTTTAATGTGTGGGATTAGCTGCGTAATGCCATTGGAATGATTTTTGACAAAACCCATCATAAAACACTGAGGAGAGTAAAATACTGCAGCAGAATTAAATGTTGCTAAAAAACTGGGGTTTGTTGTTTTTGATGTCTGGTATAGTCATTGAGTGTGTGTGAGGTACTTGTCTTTGACTACTGGCAGACAGATAACAAACTCTCTTTAGTCAATTATAACAACTATAACAGCTGCCAATCAATAATGCCTTGATCACACTGTCAAAAAGAGTGATTGTGTTTATTCTCTTATGGTTAAGAACAACAGTAATGGACCGTTAGAATGAAGTGCAGTAAACCTGCACGACAAAACACCAGAATAACATATTTGATTTACTAAAAGCACACAACCTACAAGGGCAGTGATGTATTAAATTGTGGATTGGATTATACTTTGTACGTGTACTCTCGGCAAAAATCAACACTGATTTATTTTAAAAGCGAAACGTTTGGGTCTTTTGTTGCAAAATCATATTCTGTAGCATTGCGGTTGTTAATGACTCTCTTTACTGATTGTAGCCTTAGAGGAGGAGAGGTCAGCTGAATCGCCTGCCTCATGGCTTGTGCCATTTCACAGATGAAGCTGTGCCACACAAGGCTGTAGTAAAAAATAAATAAAATATATTATAAAGCAGGGGTGGTCGCTGCGCACCAGTACACACACGCGCACAAACCCGTGTGTGTATAAAGAAGGCCATTCCCCTGCAGGCCAGCTGAAAAAGAGTAAATGGTGTCAGCAGCTCGAGGGCTTGAAAGCCACTCTAAATATAGACTATTATTGACAGACGAGAGAAACAATACAGAGAAGGAGAGGGTGAAGAAAGAGAAGGTGGATGGAAGTAGGGGGCAGTATGGGACAGTAAATCTCACAAATGTTCAGTTATCAAATAAACATTATGCCTTTAATCATTACAAAGTCAAACTTTACAAAACTAGATTTCTTAAGATGATGTAATACTATAATAAACTGATTCTGATATTGGGATACTTGTTAATGTTTTATTAGTGATCCATCGTATTTTTAGCTAAGTTTGAGATCTAAATCTAACTGAGATCCGTTTATATGCTCACTTTTTAAATTTTGTATTATATTCTTTTGATTAAAAAAAAAAAAAAACAAAAAAAAAAAAATCGCTCGATATGATGCAGTTCAGATAAGCCAACATCTGCAGTTATAGGGAAATCTATCAAGCCATTGTTGCTGACCTGCAGCTATCACTGAGGCAACAGTGAACTGAATTGAAGGTGGATCACCTTTGGTGGCTGCTGCTGCTGCTCTCCTAATGAGATTCAATCATCCCTCTGCGCAGAGACCAGATAAAAGGTAAGAACCTGTTTTCTGTGGAAATCAAAGTAACTCGGTTAGATAAATGTCAGCGTGGGTGCCAATGTTGATCGCTGTGACTGATTAAAGGTCCTACTGGAGGAGAGAGGAACTGGAGACTAAGGTTATTCACATGGAGGACCAGACCAGAATAACTAGTACTCATGGCTACTCCTTGGTGTGTTAGATTTAATAGCTACAGTTTGTCAGAGAGACTTTCCTGTAGCTGGTGGATACTAGGTTTAACTGCCTTGATATAATATCATACCATTGCTGGGAGATGCACAGTGACAGGGGATTCCAAATTTTTGTAAAATTTCAGTAAAATATTATTAGTGAGCAGTACAAAAAAAAAGATACAACAATAACAGAATGGGTAGAAATAGTTGAGGAAATGTACACTTTGAAACAGTTGACCTTTTCTCTGAGGTACATGTGCTGCTGAAAAATGTGAAAGGTACTGGAAGAAATGAAACACTTCTGGCTCGGTGGTGGCCTCTTATGACCTCTATTATATATTTGCAATGGGAATTATAATGTGATCTGAGAAGTACTGGGTGGACTCTGGATGTCGGTTATAAAGTCATGGGTCATGAAGGCCCACAGTGAGGCCGGGGGACACCTGTTGCTCCATAAACAAATCCCAAAGACATGATATTGTAATGGAAGCCAACACATTATTTTTTGACTGTATTTTCATTTATAAACATATGAGTAAGCTGTATAACATATCCTATTAATGCTTATCAACTAACCTGTTATATCCAATTAATTTCTATTTTTTTATTGTTTGACATAAAGACCTAAATTAGGAGAGAATGTTATCCATGAACAGAGAAGACTGGAGAACAAACTCCGATGTCAGATGTCAGGCTAAAATATGAAAAGCTCTGATTTATTGAATTAAACCAAGCACGTCCAAAGTCTGGCCCGTGGGCCAATCACAGCCCTTAGTGATATTTTGTACAGCCCACAGCTTCACTTTTATAATGTATTATTTATGGCTAGGGAGGGACTGGTCATACTGGTAAGGAGTTGGGCTTAGAAAACGAGTTCTAGGTTTGAAACCCACCTGTGACAGACATGTTATTTGACTCCTGATGTCAAATTTTTCACTCCTGTGTGGCTCAGATTTGGTTACATTTCCATTTAAAAATGATAATTGTGACAATGAAAATCCCTATTTATTTTATTATTTTTTTTAGAAAACAGTGCATTTGTATGTAAATGTGAAAAAGAAAAAAAGGTCTTAAGTTACCATTGGCCCCATCTCCACATTATCAAATCTGGCCCTCATTTAAAAAAACAGTTTGGACACCCCTGGGTTAAACCAAATCAGCAAAGCAGTGATCTCATGACTTGCTTCACTGCTTTATTCTAATCAATGTTAGCACCAGCATCTGTTGAGGCAGCAGGGGTTCTGGAATAACTTCATAGACCAGCAGGGAGACCAGCTAGCTCACCAAGAGAACACGCAATGGCTGAATGGTCTGATGAGGCAATCAAAGAAGGGTTTGACAAGGTCGTGATCTGTGTGAGTGCTAGTTTGTGTTTGAGTGCTTGTCTTCTCTCAGTTCAGCAACTGCCAATACCTGTCAAAGATGAGGCAAAGTTACAGGGAGTCTCACATGGTCTTTTTTTTAAATCATTATTATTATTATTATTATTATTATTAGTAGTAGTAGTAGTAGTAGTAGTAGTAGTAGTAGTATTATCATTATATTATTATTATTATTATTATTATTATTATTATTATTAATAATAATAATAATAATAATAATAATAATAATTTAAAAAAGAACTCTATATAAAATGATCCACAGTTTACTAACATAAAACGAGTAACTTGTTAACTTACTTTCAATGTAGTGTTTGTATTTTTTTTCTTTATAACACGAATATTAATATTAACAACTACGCCATACTGTTATCCTCAAATTAAACACACTTTTTTTATCCTCACCTCACTTCTATCCTTCACTCAAACTGCCTACTTCAGCTCATTTTCCCTAAACATCATTTATCCTTTCTCGGATGAATAGAGGACAAGTGGGAGTGACAGAGAGACCTGGTGTCCCATTAGATCCCTCACAGATGTTTCCTTTATTCCTATAATTAGCTGCAATTATAGTAATAGATGCAAAAGATGAAGTGAGCATATTTGGCCACTGATTTAATTCATTTAATCACCCCATAGGATGGATGTTTTCCGACACGTTTGGCCATGCTTACTGTGTGAGTTTTATCTCCTCTCACAGTCCTCACTCCCTTCTTTTCAGTGTTCTTATCTCTCCTAACAATTCTTCACCTTCCCCTCTCTTCCAATGTCCTAAATGTAATTCATTCGGTTTCCAGCCTGAAAAGCGAGGGACAGATGAAAAAAAAAGAAAACACAAGAGACAACAGAGCAGGATAGGACACGACAAGAACCCCTTAGATGTTGCAGATGATGCCTTTAATCCTGTCAATAGCTGCAATTATAGTAATTATCTCTAATAGCCGCACATTGTGTTGAGGCTCTGATATGTTTAACAGATGATGCAGAGTTGTGCCGCCTCCGCCGGGGCAGGCAGGATAGAAAGCTTAGATTCATATTAATGAAACCAACACAAAACAAGGTGAAATTGATGTTGATCCCAAGAGGTTTATAGACTGCGGAGTGTTTTTTTTCTTTCTTTTTTTTAAGCTCCAGGCCGAGGTCTAATGGAGGTTTCAGAGATGGTGAGTGGTCTTTGTACTGTGAAGAAAAAACACGTTGCGGCTGGAGATTGATGTTAGGAGGCAGAAAGGGCTTAGGATAAAATACGGGCAATTACATGAGAAGAAGATGCTGCCAAAATTATATGTTCACGTTGCACAAGTGTAAAATGAGTTCAAAACAGCAGCTGGATTACAGTTTACTGTTTCTTATCTATAAATCCCAATCAAGATGAAATGTCTGTAGAGAAGAAGAAAGATCTTTGACGGTCAGAAAATGTAAAACCATTGAGATTATTGTGAGCTGCCTAAAATGATGATGCTCAGATTGTAATTGTAAGGGGCAACAATAGTAATACATGGACGTGAACTACAATTTGCACTAGATTAACAAAGAGAGAATTACTGTAACACTCCCACCTCTCATCACCAAAATACTACCAATAATAATAATTATTATAACTAATAACAACAAAACACCATCATGGTTAAACATAAATTATTTCATGTTTGCAACTTAAAACATGTTTAAACTGAACAATCAAAGTAGATTTTGGTCATAACATTCAAATGAAAAAGAAAAACTGTTTAACACAGACAGACAGACAGACAGACAGACAGACAGACAGACAGACTGGCGGGTCATGGTGTGGGGTGGCTCCTTGATGCAGTGATAGAGAACAGGAGACGGAGAACTGGTCAATAATTCATTAGACTGAGGGCTCAACGCGACTTCAAACCAAATAAACTGTGTGTAACTCCACACACTCTCACACACACACACAAAGTTCTGTGACTTCACATTCAGCAGACTTCACATTAACTGACAATAATTGTACGGAGACTCACTTTAACCGACAGTAACCTAACCTTCAAATATGTCCTTACGTTAAATTACATTAGAGTGACTTACTTTTGTGTTCAAATAAGGACAAGTACGCACGATGTGACTATAAAAATAGATTTAGGTCCCAGCAACTTGAGTAATAGCAGGATCACCTGAAGTGTACACTGACATCTCTCAATCTGTCTCTCTATCTCACTCCCTCCCAAACGCTGTCTGAAGGACTGTCAGGGGATCAGTCTTTCCTCCACTTCCTCTGCATTTTCACATTCCTACTTTTCTCCCGTCACAGCTGAATTGCTGCTTGTTTCTAACTTTACGCGAGTGCTCTTATTTATTCCCGGATATGACCCATGGTAAATATAACATCACCCAAACATCTGTTTCTGTGCCCAAAGTGTTCATATTTCACATTGTTTTACATAAAAATCACTTCCTTTGAGTCTAGATAGTTTGGTTTGGTGCTACATGTAAGTGTCATAACATGACTAACATTAGCAATGCCAGCTGTTCACTTGCCAGTCTGTTTATATTCCTCCATTCGTTCATTTTGTCAGGAACTGTGTTTTTTAGACCCATTTCGACTCAGGAAATGTTTTCCCACCTTACGCTTTGGCTGATCCAGCACAGAGCTAGAGTCTTCACCCTCATCCAACACCTTTAAGACAAACAGACACACACTGAGAGCTAGGTCTCTTTGTTTAACCTCACTGAGACTCTCGAGAGGAAAGAGCCTTCAATAAAGACTCAATGCTGATATAGCAGCAACATGATCCCCAGTAAATTAATATTAAATTAATAATTTTGAGACTAAAAATTTTTTAGTTACACTCCTCATCTATTTTTATTTATTTATTTCTATTTCTTTAATTCTGGCATCTCCGTCTCCCCAGTGATTTGTGGCTGAGGTCATGGAGACAGAAGCAGTTTTTTTTTCTTTCTTCTTCTTCTTCTTTTTTTTTGTGCTGCCGTTGTAATAATGTAGAAATCTGCTGAAAGGTCAGTCAAGGTGAAATGAGAGATCTGGGATAAGAGCTCAACCAAGAGCATTCGACCAAGGATCAAACCTGCAAACCTCTGCTTTACACAGTCATAACCCAATGGTTTCAATCCAAAATGTTATCCATCTGGGGGAAAAAAGCTGACTCCTGAATGAACATGCAAAGTGTAGGCACTGTAATACCATCTCATTATGATAGATCACTCAGACGCCTACACTGGAAAATGGAAATGTTTTTTTCTTCCACATTGTATAATTTTAAGTGGCCAATGATTAAATTGTCTGTCACACTAAAAATGTATTTACACATTTGATCACCCTGTTACACTGATGAACATCAAGCAGTGTAAGTGTGATATGATTTGTAATTATAGTAGTAGTAGTATCACCATCCTCTCCCCTTGTACAACAAAAATAATTACATTAGGGTATTGATGGCTGCCACTGGTGATTTATTTAAAACTTCAGACTGTATTTTTCTTACATGACTCAATCATTTTGAGTCAATGAAAGGAATCTGGGATGCAACCGACATCAACGACATGACAGCCACCAAAAGTAAGGCCATCTTGACTACTGTGGCACAGGTCATAAATCCCCATGCTCGAAGCAGACGAGACATGGATCATAAACTAAATCAGTCATGGTATTTTTTAATAGCTGTGTGATGCTATAAAAATGTGGTCACATGCGATCGTTGACGGCCGAGATTTGGAAAAAGCAGAAGTCATCACTATTGTGCAAACTCTAGCTCCGGGTGACCAGTACAAGAAGACAGGGCACCTGCATTCTAATGTGAGGGACAATACTTTGCCTGTATTTATACGGTAAACCGGCTCTGCTTTAAACCAATAACATGAATGACAACGATGTCAGTTAGTGTGAACATGTTGAAAGGCTTTGACCAACCTCGTACAGTGTGATGACCCCGTTGGTTTCATTGGGAGCTTTCCACTGCATGAAGATCTTCTCTTCATAGGGCGTATTCTGGAGCGACTCCATCGGCACTGAGCCGGGCACTGCAGAGAGACATTTTACCTTTAATTAGTATTCAAATGTCAGTGTATCAGTGTCTTGAAATGAAAACAACAAAGTACATCATAGTTTCATGACTGACTTGTTTAACACACGCTGTATTGTAAAGCAGTTGTTTGTGACAAAATATGTATAATGTAGAGCCCTGAAGAAGCCGTTAACCCTTTGGCTTTTATTTATGGTAACATAACCCTTTTATTATTTTTGAAAAAGGTTTACAACCTCACTGTTCATGATTCATATTTGACCTGTGCCTGAATTACTCGCCAAGTACGGCTACGCAACTTAATGTACACACATACTGTAACTGTAATGTGCACGCACACTCACTTTAGTCGTTTATTTAATACTGATTTGTGTACAGGGGTGTAATGTATGCCAGAGATCATATACAAGTTGATACTGAATATATATTTTATACTATTCTAGTCATGCTATTTATTCATGTGTCGTTGTGATTTATTTTCTCTAAAGGCTTGGGAAAAAAATGTATTATGAGCTTCTCTGCATAATCAACCCAGAAATACTACAGGGTCAGCGCATCAATTATAACGTTTCAATGATAAATAAATAATTAAATGAACGTGTTTCTTCTGAAACATGACAACAGGTTATTGTTGGACCCAACCACAACAGTGAGGTTAAGAAAGACAATAAGGTAAGAAAATAAATGTGTTAAGAAAAATGTAATAAAAGCAACAATAATCCACTCTTGGTCACTGTTCTTTCATCACTAACAACATTTACAACCACATCAAGATATATCCATAGATATAAAATCATAGAATATTTATAACACAGTTGGAGAATTGTGTCTTTGACTAATATTGGTATCGGTAGATACTTGAGTTTGTGATATCGGTATCGGACACAAAGAAGTGGTGTTGTGCCATCTTCAGTTATTACTTTTGATACAACTCAAGTGAATAATGTGAAGCCATGTATCAGAGAAGCTGGACGAGAAGAAGGCAGAACAGAGTGATGATGAAAAGGAGCAAGATCACGCATATCTGGGAACCCTTTTATCAGAGTTATTAACTTATTCAGACTCTAATTTTGGGTCTTTTTGCTGTGATACAAAATAAGAAATGCATTTGAAATAATGAAATATGATGTGTGCGACCCCGTAATAGTTCCTGTTTTGTGATTTTTTTAATTGCTTTGCAGAGCTGAATGGAGGTTCCCTGAAAATTAAAAAAAAGGCATTAAATGCAAACAGCTGATTGAAGGTTGACAAAGTGTAACAAAGATATTCAGTTCAGACACATATTTAAAAGCGACAATTAACCCTCTTGTGTAATGAACATGATCAGTGGAATTGTTTTTTTAAGGAAACAATTAAATAAAAGTGTAGATACAGCAGGCTTAATTCCTTCAACCGCACAGAGAATGTCACAGGGCTTAATAAGCGTTGTGTGAACTCAATGTGTGAGATTATTCTAAATCACAGTGGACAACCATTGCAGCTCCTTTAGCGGAAATAAAACGTGACACAATGTAGCTTTTGCTGGGTTTTCCTGTTTTCTGTGCCTACGGGTGCTCACTCACACACTAAATCTCACTGTAAGTTCAAAATAAGGAGTGGTCACCCAGATGCAGCTTCAGAAGCCGCTCTTGCTGCTGCTCATCTCAACCCATAGTGACTCTCTAGAAGCTCTATGACCCTGCAATGACATCTGTTTGACAGCTTGGTAATCGACCCATATTGTTGATGATTTACGCACATCACACGGTCGATCGTAGTTTCCTATTTAGATTGCACCTATTCAGCAGTAAATTAGGTTTCACGGCTGGGTACTCATCCCTCCTCTTCATAGCTATAGACTGTATATGAAAAAGGAGGCGTAGTCTTCCAGCTGTAAAACGAACACTGTGAAGCCTCGAGATTTACAATTTGACTGACACCATGTCAGTTTTTGATTTTTTTAAACCAGAAGTTCACCGGCATTACCTGCAACCATGCACCTATTGGACTGTACCAACTGTCAGTCACAGAGAATCCTGTCATGTGTGTGTAATGCCTTATTGTCCATTTCAAAATTGACATCAGCCGTCATTGAATAAAATCCAGAACTAGCCATTGAGACATTTACTCCATTTACTCAATAATTGTTCCTTTAATCTTCCAGTCAAACGGAGTTCTGTGTTTCTTCCAAGGCAACTGGAGGGCTATGTCTATTTTTACATACAGTCTTTGTCCATGGCATGTATTGCAGCAGGTACATTACTTAATATGTTACATGCTAAGAATATGGTTTATTCCGATTTAACTGCAATCAAGACAAATGTTCACTAACTCTGTTGTTAACAAAGACAACCTGCTGAGGGGCTATTTGGGCAGGGGGTAATTGCAATCACCTAAAACTGGGGAGGACTATAGAATATGTGATATTTAAACAAACCGTGTGGTTATGCCAGCACTTTGCCTAACAGGCATGTTTCAAACCTATTGCATTGAAGGAGCTGAAAAAGGAAACAGGCGCAGTTGAAATATGAAAATACAGAATCCTGGGGACATTGGTTAAAATAGGACTGACACGATTACCCCGAGGTGGGGTGGAAATCTGCCTGTGGAGTCATAAAAACACTGAGCCTTCCCAGCACTGCACTTATCTCCTCTCATTCACACAAACAGCGAGGGGCAGACAGATTTACTACGTTGCTCCTTAGAGTAAAATCTACCTGACTGCAAGGTGTCAAAAAAAACACAAAGCATACCGAGTACAATTTCAGAATTTGGAAAGGAAAATGAAAAGCATGCAGGTCTTGTGCTGTGTGTGTCTTCAAAAAGAAGAGGCAGGCTTTCACACATGGCTCAGGCTTTATGAAGACATGCAGACAGAGATGTGTCAGACACTGTGTCAGGGAGTGAAACTGTCAGACAGTCTAACACAGGCAAAATAAACACAGTGACATCCACACCTTGTCACTAAATGTAAGACAATGAAAAACGAGTGCTCGTGCACATGCCGCATATTGACACACAATCACCGAGGGGTGCGAGTTGTACTAAATGTTAGAAAGAGGGAGACAGACAAGGCCAGGATTCCAGCAGTGTGTTGAAATGTGTGTGTGCGTCCTGCATCCCTTCATATTTTAGCTCCTCACTTTCATCATCCTGATCCTGCAGGACTGTCAAGAATATTTTCTGCCACGCCATGTTGTGTGGCCTTTAATCTGTTTGCAGTCAGCTGTGCATGACGTCAGTGATGGAGGTAGTTAAGCTGAGTCTACTGCGGCACTGGTTGTCAACTTGAATGTCTGTCATGTTCACTAAACACTTGGAACGCAACAAGATCCAGTTTTGAGTGCAGACGTTTTTTCAGCCATTTTCAGCCGCAAATTGAAACAAACAACACATTTCTTCTTTTTTTTTTGGATATTTTTCTTTACAGCAGTTGGCATATGCAGTGCCGAACGTCTCTTTGTCTCATATCACCTTGTCCATATCTCAGTGACACCCAACATCACAAAGAAAGAAAAAATGATAAAAGATGGATGCAGCACAGCATTTCCTTTTGCACTTGAGGACAGGGTGCCATTATCCATCTTTCTTTAAAACATCAAAGAGCTTTAAGGCAACCTGCGATGTGGAAAGTTTCAAAGCATCCCTGCTGGTTTCTCAGGTGATGAAATTTCATGGTCTAATTTACAGTAAAATTGAGGCTATGTAACCCTACGCCAGATTACAATCATTTAAAACCCTACCACAGACATGCTACCTTTAAAAGAAAATGAGAGTTGTGCTTTTTTATGTTTTTACACATACGATTACATGTTATTCATCTAATAATGAAATAATAAAATTCATCTATGGTGTTTTTACAGAAGTTGGTATCCTCAGTGTTACTTCATTTAACCTTTATGTGTCCTTTACCTTAACCTTTGGTATGTCAACGTTTCAACCAATGGGGCTGGTTTGTATTTCCAAAATATATATTAAACATCATCTTTTTAAAGTTTTAAATAAATAAATGAAATACATTTCCAGGACTGGCGACCTGTCCAGGGTGCAGCCAGCCTTTCGCCATATGTCAGCTGGGATTGGCACCAGCGACCCTGCGACCCTCATGTGGAGGATAAAATGGGGAATAAAAAAAAAATGAATTTCCAATCTTTTTCAATTTTGCTTTATATTTGCATGATCCACCTATCATGTTGTGCCCCTTTGGCAGAACACCTGTCTCTGTGTGTGTGTACATTTGATGACATAACGCTGACAGGTGGCTCTAAAATGGTGAAGAAATATACAGTTACTTATACAGTGTCTCAGTATATTTGTACAGATTTAAGAAATGTGTAATGGGTTACTTTATATTTATACGCTGCTATATGAATCACATTTTGTCATTTTAATAAACAACAGCCATTATAATATGAAGCCAAAAATTCAGTACAAGCCTTGTCCAAAGTTTTGAAAACAACTGGACAGTTATTGCATTTAAGTAAAAAAGAAAAGTATGAGAAAATACCGCATACTTGAAGTCAACGTCCCCGAGATGAACCCATGTGAGTCATCGACATGAAGAGAAACAGTGACACACACAGACACAGTAACATAGTGACAGAAAAGTCAGACGGAGGAATATTTTGATTACTAATTCCAAGGTGTTGATTAAGGCTCCAGCCGGTGGAGCATATCAAATTACCCTAACAAAGAAATGCAATTAGATGCTGCCATTTTTATTCAACACCTTATCGCTTTGTGTGTCTGTGTGTGATGTGTGCGTGTGTGTTCTTTGTGAGGATCACGTGTTCACGATCAAGTGTTACAACGAATGGAGTGAGAATATTTTTTTGGAAACTTCAAAATGCTGTTTTTGAAGGGAATGAAAACAAAGATTTAAGGTTATGGTATTCTTCTCTCGTTAAGTGTGTGTAAGTGTGTGACTGACATGAGAAAACATCTTTTCATTGAAAAGACAACAGCAGCTGTTAACACATTAATCATAACTTGATTAAGTTCCACCTTGCTGCACAATGGTTGGCCTTCTTTATTAAGCCACACCACACCACCACTGTCTCTCCCTTATTTATCTATGTGTCTTTCTCCCGGCCTTTTTAACCCCTCCCTCTTTTCTAAAACATCCTTCGTTCAATTGAAATTCTGCATGAAATGAATTGCTGTGTTCTCTCTGCGGCTTTCATTTCCCTTTCTCTACCCACACGTTTGTTTGTTATGATAAGCAACAGACAGCGTAGTTTTTATGAAATTGTTAACTTAGATTTTTTATTTAGTGTTTAGAAATAAGAATGATGGATATGTCATTTTGGGATGAAACACCTCATTTGGTCTCATGTACACATGTGGAAACGAGTGATTTGTGGAAAATCTGTTTTCTCACAAAGCCATTTTCATCTTGTTGTTCAAGATTTGATCATTGTAAAGATGTATCCTCCCTGGGCATAAATAATCACATCTTGATGAAAAGCAAGTATAGGAAGGTGTTGGCAGCAGAGCTGATGGACTGGATTAAGAATAAATGACATGCTGTGAAGTAAGGATTACAGGATAGATGTGTAATAGTTGTTGTGATTCACGAGTACTGGTATCTCCTTGTTTAAGTGGGACTGTTTGCTCCCGTGAGCAGCTTATTTCTATGTCTAAATACTGTTAAAATGATCAACATCCAAAAGAAGCTTCTAATTACAATGACAATGCTAATGGCCCCTCAAACTGTAGTCCGATAAAAATATCTTTGCAAGAACTCCCTGTGAATGTATAGTTTGATAGTGATAAATATAATTTATTCACAAAATCTCAGCTCTCCAATGAATAACAAGTGGGAGTAGGGAGGAGGGATTTTAAGCAGAAAATTATGTTATGATAAAGTCTTCATTAGAGGAGTAATTTTTGCACTTTTTGGGCCAAAGGTCAAGGCAGTTTTATTTTAATTACATACCTTATAACAGAATCAGCACTCTACAAGGTCAGAGTTCTTTTGAGAAGTTTCCCACCTTGTTTCTATGCGTTAACACTCTTTGTTTGACGTTTGTAGTCCAAGTTCTGAGAGATTTCTCTAAATGTTTGTTATTACAGCCCTATTATCTTTTTAACACTCAACTCAGTGCTATCTCCACAAATACATTTTGATTTAAATCTTTAAAATATTATTATGAATATCTTATTTCTTAAAGCTTTGGTTTTTCTAAAAGCTTTTAAAAAAGCAAAACAAAGGGAAACACCAACACAGGCCAAGGTAATTAGAGATAGTCTTTCACTTGAATCTTGTATTTATTCATTTAGACTCCATGGGTTGAGATCATGGTGTGATCATCGCTGCAACAAAGAAACATTTCATATTATTAAAAGCCCAGAAACAAGTGCACCTGTGGAACTAAATGACTTTGATGAATTGCCTCTATGAAGAAAATGACAGCTGAATAATAATAATAAAAAAAAAAAATCTTCTATGTATCTAAGTTGTTTTTCTTCTCTGAAGAGAAAGGGATTATTAAATTTTAACAACTCTGACTGTCCTCTGAGTGAGAAGATTTTCTCTTGGGTAGAAACGGGATTATTTCATGACATAATCATGTCACAAAAATCGAGGGGTTTAAAATCAGTATGTATATTGAATATGTGCCGTGTGACTGCCCTGATTAAAAACAACACAACTTACAACATGATATTATCATCTGTGGTATAGTGACAGCATATTATTGTTATTTTTTAACCAGGGGCAGATCATCTCCAACCCCTTCTCACAGCCTTCAGTTCACGGAGTCATATTTAAAAGGGCACAAATTGAACTAATAAACTAAACTGGCTCTGCTGAGATGCGCTACTTCTCCAGTGAACCAACAGAAAAACTCTTCCAGCTCATCATTTAGTAGCAGATGTTCAGTGTAAGTTACCCACCACAGGGTATCAAGTTAATATCTGTTGTGGATCAAACACATTGCTGGAGGGCATTTTTGATAACACCTCATAAATACATTGATCACAAGTGATCCAAGTGGCATTTTGTTGCCCTTTGAACTCACTTGCTAATGCAAAATTGTTGCATAACACGAAAAGGTCAGTCCAATGCGGGTGCTGAAGTGGTGAGACAGCTACATGACTTCCTTTGGCACATGTTTGATAAATAAAGGCCTGGCGGTAAATCTGCTGTATTGAGTTAACCTGACAGCTACCTGACAAATAGGTGTTTCATGGTTAGGTTAATAGGCTGGTGCGTACAATAAGTGGACATGACATTTGCCTCTGGGGCAATTCTCAGTCTGTTTGTGTGCTTTGTGCATGCATAGTTTTGGACTGTCTTTTGTTGTTATGAATGCATGGGCAACTAGGTAGGAAAAAAAGAAAACAAGATGATGCACACAAGATATATTTCAGAAAAACTCCTCAACACTTAAATATGAATAGCCAAACCTCTCAAGGTGGGCAATTCATTTGATGAATGGAACAGTTTTTACACTCATATCATATCAAGTGTGTACTTTTTACTTTTAGTTAAGTTAGTTCATACTGTTCATAGATTCACAGAAACAATGTCTCAATAAGCCCTTCCTGAACTCTTCTTCATCTGTGAGGAGCTTTGCATCCTTGAGAATAAAACTTTAACCTTGTTTTGCACATTTTTACTATCTGACAAAGGCTTCTTTAGACTTTTGAACTTTTCATATACTCGGGGAGTCAATTAGTATTGCAGTGATGTGCAGCAGAATGAAACACATTCACTTTGTTGAGGAACTAAGCAGCATGGAACTAAGGCACAAGCCTATTTTCTGTTTGTGGTGGATGTGTCGGAGTAACAATGCTGCTGGATGTCTCACACTGAGAGAGTCAAAGGGTGTCTGACACTGTAACGTGTCTGTGTGTGAGTCAGAGAGATGAGGTGAGTCATGTGAAAAAAAATTACACTTTTATGTATTAATATCCAATAATCAAGTTTGCCTTTATTAAACCCCCCCCATGAACCATCACCTTATCGTCCTAGGAGCTACAATAGGAGCTACAATATGTTGTCAGGGGCAATTAGCCCCTGGTTGGGTCTCCCAAGGCAAATTAGTCTTATTGGTCCTACGTAATTGTCTGAATTGTCAGACAAAGAACAGTTTGAGCCTGGAGCAGGGGAAAGGGCCCATCTGCGAGTGCCTGGTGACCGGGCCTTTGCCCATGGGTCACGATCGGGCCCAGCCTGAAGCACTGACCTGGGGTCGTCCTTCAGTGGACTCACCACCCACAGGAGGAAACATAGGGGTCCAGTACAGCGGACAGGGACAGGGTCCTTGGCGCTCCGATCCCTGGTTGCTGAAATTGGCTTTAGGGGCATGGAATGTCACCTCTCTGGTGGGGAAACAGCCGGAGCTTGTGCAAGAGGCTGAGAGATACAGACTAGATATAGTTAGGCTCATCTCAGAGCAGAGCATTGGCTCTGGAACCAAGCCTCTCGAGAGGGGCTGGACTCTCTTATTTTGTGTATTTAGTTGTTCCTAGTGAGAGGTGGAGGGCAGGTGTGGGGCTTATTAATAGCTACACGGCTTTCTGCCAGCATATTGGGGGACAGGTCCTGACAGTTGTTTGTGCCTATGCACCAAACAGCTACTCAGAGTACCCACTCTTATTGGAGTCTTTGGGACAGGTTCTAGAGGGTGGTTTGGGACTGGCTTCATCGAACAGCGATCTGGAGCTTGCTGTTGGACGGTTTGCAGCTGAGTGTGAAGTGGTTGGGATGAGGATCAGCATATCTAAATCTCAGGCCATGGTACAAAGGCCGGAAAAAGGGGGATGTTGCTCACTTCAGGTCGGCGGGAGTCACTTTCCCAATTGGAGTAGTTTGAGTAACTTGGGGTCTTGTCCACGAGTGAGGGTAGATTGTAGAACCCTCACCTATGGTCAGGAACTATGGGTAATGACCGAAAGAACGATATGTATAAAGTGTATTTGTGTAGTTGTGTGTTTGAGAGAGTGAGAGAGAGAAAGAGAGAGAGGGGAGAACTGGCTTAATTTGCAGTAGCCCCAGCTCTATAAAGCCATTACCATACAAACAGCAATTAGTCTCCATGTGAACAATTGCTGCTCTGTTCCCTAATTACTGAATTACAACTAGGAGATTAATGATGGTTAAATAAAAAACAATTAAGAACAAAACAATTAAGAATTTTCCCCCTCTCTCCCCAAAGCCATTGCTGCTCCCCTTAATGTTTGCTTGTTTTTTTTATTTTTTTTTCCCAGGCTTCTGGCTTCAGACTAATCTGGGTATATGTGTGTTCAGCTGGTGAAAGGGAGGGAATTTCAGGTTGAGGTCTGATGTTCCCCAGAAGCTAAATTCAGAGAATATTAGTAATGTGATGTGAGAAGAATGGTAAGCCTTGGGGAGAGTGGGAAAGACATGAGAGATTTGGGATCATTAGAACATTTTTATCCTGCTTATCTGGCATTGCTCTGATGGATTCAAGTTATTCCCGTTTATCGCTGTTGTGTTGTTGAGAGAAAGGTGAGGCAGCCATGAATTAGGTTGTAGTATTCGCTGAGGCAAACACTTTGTTCTGGATTTAGTGGAATACAGAGCCCACCGGTGAGGAAAGAGGAGCCTAAAATGTTGTTTTGAAATTTTGTATTGTTGGGTATGTTCATACAGTGTTTGTCAGTACGTGTTGTACAGCTGGGATAAGGGTTTGAAGCTCTGCAGCTGGTTTCAACTAACTCCTGAAGGATGTTTTTTAGTTGATGATAAAATTTAATTAAAAAATCAGATGTGTTGAATACACTACATGGCGTAGTAGTGGCTAGCCTTACAGCAAATAGACCCCGATTCACATAGATTTTCTCCCAGTACTCCTGTTTCCTACCACAGTCTAAAAATATGCAGAGGTTAACTGGACACTCTTAATTGATCGTAGGTGTGGATGTGAGAGTGAATCGTTCCTTTCTGTGTGTTGGCCCTGCGATGGACTGGTGACCTGTCCAGGGCCATTACATTATTTACATTTTCTTAGGTGAGCAGTTCTCCTTCACTTTAGTTTTTAACAAACTGCTCTTGTAGCTGTCAGAAATATATAGCTGTATCTGTGTCTCAGCAAATGGTTCTCGTTGGTGATGTGTGGGTCGGGTACAAGTGGACTTAAATGAAAATACAAGTTTGGGTGGGTTGGTCAAAAGACGGCAAAGAAGGCGCCGTTATAAATAAACAATGAGCGACTCGTCTTTGTCTTGTCCTTTCTCTCCCTCAATCCCTCCCTCTCACTCAATCTGAGTGTGTGTGTGTGTGTGGGCCCGCACAGTGAGACTTTACCTATGTTATATTTTTGTTGTTAAGCTACATCCCCAGTGCCAAACAAAATCTGTTTCCAGCAACCACCAGCACCTCAAGCAAGCACACACTCAGCTCAACTGGTCATGTGCTGGAAGCACGTAAAGGACCAGGCTAAATCCTGGAAATGTAGACTTTATTTAACACAAGGCACAGAAAAAATTGAAGAGTGTTCAAGTTTGTTTTTTTCATGCCATTAAAAAACTTGTTTTTATTTATTTTTTTCTATTTATTTAACCTCTTCCTACACCTGTGGCCAGGATGTGGAAAGAGCATTATCAGTGCCCAGGAAAGCACTACTACTCCAACACCTAGTTGGTGGAACAGCTAATGCTGCAATTATCTTGTAAGTTGCAGTTTGACTTTGTTTGTAGAAATGATTCTTTACTCACCATCCTCCTCTGTCTGTTTGACTATCTCCTCACTCTCCTTGCTGCCTTCAGGGTTAGCCAGGACCAGCCGCAGTTTGACGTTGACAAAAGGCCTCAGCCCCCTAAGAGTGTAATGTGATGATGTCTGGATCAACTCCTCTGCTGAAAACTCTTGCTGGTTGAACACATATTGGTACTGCACCTACGAAGCAAAGGGAGACACTTGACATTTATTCCACTGTCACTGCAACCAATTATTTGCAAAAAAACAATAATAATTGAAAAATATCCTGTCCCTAGCTATGCCATGTTCAGAAAAAAAGAAAAAGCAAATGCCGAAACAGGCCCAGACCGATTTTCGAAAGCACATTAGATCCAAACCACATTGCAGTGCTAATCAGTAAGTAGTGTTGAATTGATGTTTTCTTCTGGATTAATTCATCCAAATACTTCATAACTAATCTTCTGTTTCCAGGTTATATTCTTGCTTTTAAATGTAACTCTAAGCTGGTCTCTACTGATGTGCCACATTGTTCACAATACTCAAATTGGATTCCAAAGTGTCTTTTGAATGCATAACACAAAGATGCAATTAAAAATCTAGAGTGACTGAGTTACAAAAGCTTAGATCAGTAACAATCCATGCAGATTGGTTGATATGGTCTAAATGGACAATTATGACCTGCCTACTTGCAAATGTCAGTGCTGATTGTCTGTCCTTATGGTCTGAGACTAATCTTATTTGCATGTGAACACAGTGTTAAACACTTTAAATTGCAACACATACTGATTTAATGAATCCAAGAGGTTGATATTCACTATTGTCAGCATTATATTTCAGTGAAAACATAAAAACAATGTACTCGCCAACCTGAAGTTTCATATAAAAAGGTATACTATGCCAAAATTGATTCCAAGGTAGAAATGAAACGTCGACAACAGTTAACTTGCACTACTGAATTTGCAGGTACCGCATAACAATGTGACCATATGTGCATACCGTCAGATTGTAGCTGTGGCAGCGAGTGACAGCATATCCAAACGTCTCCCATTGTATAGTCAGCTGACGGGCTCTGACATCCACCACATTGACGCTTTGGGGACCATGGACTGGATCTGAAGGAGAGTGTTTGACAGAAACAAAAGTTAGTTCTTAAACTCAGCATGGGCGACTGCAGCTTGATAGATTGGAAAGACTGTAGAACCACTTAGTATTTAACTGCACAGCAGCTCAGTGGATATAATCTTCTGTAAAGGACGGAGTATTGATCCGATTGATGTAAAGAGTTCTCAGAAATGTTGAGAAATATCTGAATTTTTAGTCACAGGACAATCTTTCTCTCCTTTTACCACCTAACCCAAATGTGTAAACACAACAGTTCTTCTTGAAGAGGAACCCTTCACTTTCTGTAAATAACCACAGCTCCTCTCAATAACCACTTTACATTCTAAATAGTTTATTGTGACTGAAGAGCAGTTTTCATCGTTCCAAGAACGACTGGTGACTAAGACCTTTTGGTGCAGCAGCCAAAAATAAAGTGTGAAGAAATTGCACATGAAGACACATGGGCACATTGTCTGCAACGTGACATGTGGGTAACTCAATTAATCTCCATATCTAAATAGAGTGGTTCATCTATTTTGTTCGGACAAGAATGTATTGAGCAAGCATTATCTATCATAGCAGACTAGTGACTGGATAGAAAACATTTGATTTTCTACATAAAATGTACAGAAGCAGAAGTAACAGATGAAATGGGTGTATTTATTTACTGACAGTAAGTTGGTTCAGTGACCACTGGTAGAACACAAAAGCCAGGAACAGGTTCAAAGCTTCCAGTCTGGGATGTGTTATGGGCAGTCTATCTGACAACTTGGCCATGCTGTATCATTGCAAAAAAAAAACAACAAAAAAAAACAGCGGCACAAGCCAGTAAATCCCCGCATTGATGTGCAGACATTTGAAGCGGTTAGGACTGCATTTCCCTCATGTCATACATACGCACATGGAAGAACAAAACCCAAAGACGCAGGCATGGACCGGCCCAACCTGCGACAGACTCAAAACACCCACGCACATCCACACGTAGCTAAAACAGGCTCGTGCACACACAGAGAATTGTTCCAGCCATATGGGCTCTCATCCCCACGACTGATTGCACACTAACCAGCCTGTTCAAACCAATCATTCGGTTTGCATAATTGTTTTCTATCAGCAAACAATGGCAACCACAACAGGCCACTACATAATGAGAGGAGCTACGGTATATCCACTGTACTTCTACCATGATAATGAAAACTTAGCTCTTAAGTCATCTCTGAATCTCAACTCAAATTTGTTGTGACAGATTTAATTATTGCTGGAGCAACTCAACTAATTAATATTATGTGACATTTGAGAGAATCCTGCTGCTGTCAACAGGTGAACATAGATGATCAGGAAGGATTTAACACTCAAAGTTAAGTTTTCAGTCTTGATTACACTCACTCTCTGTTGACAAATATCTTAAAGTATCTGTCCACTTGTCTCCCATATTTAAACCATTAAAAAAGAGTCTTGCTTTACAAACATCAACATATATTAAATTATATCTAAACTGCATTCTAAACTAACTCTGCCACTGAATGTTCCTCATGACTCAATAATTAGTAATAAGTAAGTGATTTATTGCTGAATTTGGGGCCGCCTAACAAAATACCTCTCAATACAATGGCTCTAGATCAAAGACTTAAACGTCAATCCCTTCTTTAACCCAAAAAAAGATTATGTATGAAGACAGTTGAGGGCATTTTAAGATTGTTCAAACAAGAGCCTAATGAGAGACGATTAGACAATGGTACTATGCATAAACCATGTCAGAGGACAACTTTCCAGTTGTTGGTGTGTGTCTGTATTTAAATACTGTTGATTGCACAGTGTAGATAAACAACAGTTGGAGCCTCTTTCTGGGGTTGGTAAATAAAATATGCAGACCCTAAAGTACTAAGTACTAAATACACTGATCTTGTATTTAATGCTTTAATTAGTGTTGTATTAATTGTGTTATTAACAGTCACTCTTTGTCACACCCATACAGTAATTGTGTTTTCAGACCCCGGCCAACTTATTAGTATCGCTGAACAACACAGAAAAAAGTGTAGAAACTAAACAGAGTCATCAAATTAATTATGGAAAGACACACTAAAAAAATAACACAAGAAAATAACATGTGAAGATGAGGAGAGCATGATGGAGGGAGGTGCTGGGAGAGAGAGAGAGATTGGACAGAAGAGAGCAGGAAAGGTTATTTGAATTATAACTTTGTTTACATCGTTAAATCTATGATGGTGTCTCCCAGCCTGCCCTTGGTTATGACAAATACCAGATTTGCCACATCATCCATCTGATTTATTCTTCCCGCCTCTTTCATTCATTTCTTTCCCCCTCTGTCCACATCACGCATCCATCTGTTTTCAACGTCTCCACTGCATCCTTTGCACATTAAAGACTGGCTGTCAGTGGCGGCTCATCAGTGGGTTGCATTAGGGCACACTACCACCTGTCTCGCAGGAAAATCTCACCAACTGACTCTGCCGGCTATGATGTTAGGATAAAGAGATAAAAGCCATCATTGTGAGTGTGGGGATAGATGGATGACCAATGATGACGTGTGACAGGCCCTTATAAATCAAATGGACAGATGGGAAGCAAAAAAGAAGCCACTCACTGTATGTGTGTGGAGGAAACACAGTCATACCTCCAGAGGGACATAGTCAGACATGATTAATCAAAATGGGCCAAGGGTTGGCATGTTAGCTATCAAACACTGTGAGAGGGCATTTTACATGGCACAGCTGGCACACAATGTGACAAGGCCAAACCGCGAGACACACTGCAGCCAAATGTGGCCTCCCTCCCACTGCTGTGGACCAGAGGATACAAGTGGTCCCAAAAGAACATACAGCACAAAGCTAGCCAATTATTATTTTTTTCACCCACCACGACCACACTACATGAAACTGAATAATTAGTAATTCATCACATTATGCAATCTTTCAGATGTATCTGATGTCTAAATGCTAAATGTCTCTTGCATCAGGGACTGTTGTCAGGGGTTGTTTTGGATAACATTTGGATAACTTCCCGTTAATGCCTGGAGCACCACATTTGGTGGGCGAGGGCCTTCACTGACAGACGTACATTATGAGTAGAGAGAATCACCTCTTTGTGGAGTACTGGGAGCTTTTGACCGATAGCATCTTAAATGCAGGTACACTGTGCAAATCCTTGTGTGAACGATGAAAAGACAATATAATCAGTGAAAGATAATACCCATGGCTAGATGTATAATTAAATCCAGGTCTTTTAGCACTCAGATTGACTTTTCTATGACTCCAGGCTGAACTGTATGTAATCATCCACCATTTCTGGGCTAACAAGCACACGGATAGTGTTAGTTCCCTTCTGATTTGACCCGAGGTAGAGATAAAGTTGTTTTCCCTGTCTGTGAAAGTACTTAAGGGTCTATTGGATGTTTTGGCAGGTAGATATCTAGATCAGACGAGAGCCTAGTGAGGCATTTTGTTTTGGTATGCCTTCCTGAATCTGATGAATGAGCAGTAGAAATGGAGCCATTAATCCAAAGACTTTAGGGAGCTGTTCCAGGGAGAAGAGAGGAGGGGAGGAGAAGGAAGAATGGAAATCAATCTTGCTGGCTCCCAATGCTCTCCATCCTTCTCTATGTTGCTCACTTGTTTTGTCTTAATCATTCCCCCTCTTCTTGTTTTGTTTCATAGTTTCTCCTTTGCTGTCATTGTTTATTTCTCTTTTATTCACGTCATTTCTTTGGCCTCACACATTTATTTTTTTTCATAATGTCTTGTCGGTCTGTCTGGATTTTTCTTTCTCTCACGAGCTCTCATTTATGCATCCTTGCTCCTGTTTGTCTGCCTCTTATGCTTATTCAAGAGCTCACTCAATTGTTGTGCTATCACATTCTAAATCACAAGTTTTTTTGTGTGGCCTCAGTTCAGACTCCTCTAAGACAGATGAAGACACATGGTTTCTTTTGAAAAATGAACTGGCTTGCTGAGTCAAACATGTTAGGTAACATGACACCCATCTGCAGCCTGACTTAACATTTTTGACTTAATAAAATACCATGGCGAAAACTATTGCAGTGGATGAAAAAGCCCCTGGAGACGATGGTCTGCAATTTTCTCTCCAGTCTCCAGTCAGTAATTAAAGCGTCACTTGTTACAGCAAGTTCCTCAATAATAACAGAAAAAAAACATCTTCTGAAGTCTGAAACAATGGTTCCAATCCCTCTGAATAAAGAGCAAGACAAGCTTTTGTGTCTTTGCAGTCGCCGACTGCATCTTCTGGATTGGACAGTGGGACCAGGTGTTACGACTCGGCTCATCAGACAAAGGAACCACGAGCGTCAGAGCAGCTGCTGGTGTTCAAGCAGCGCTTGGATGGTTAGAGCTAAAGATCTGTCTCCTTGCATTACATCACTAGTAGGGCCATTTCTTATGGCCATGATACATGTCTTGAACAATTGTGAAATAATCATTTTAAAAACATATAGAATGATTTACCACAGATGGCATGCAGTGTACTGCAGTTGCTCTGGGTGCTGGGGTAAGCTTTTGTGCTCCAGATTCTCTAATTTCTTAATATCTATTCCTAAAAAATGTAAATCCAGAACTCTTCACTCTCTCATTAGCCTAGATGACCAAATGATTTGTCCCAGTCTTTGCAGTAGTGTCCTAAAAATGGAGCGGTGCTTCTCTTTCTCTGTTTGTGGCCTCATGCTCACACTGCTGCGCTCTACCTGGTTCCGCCTCTGTTCTTTCTTTTTTGCATCCACAAGAAGTAAGAGTGAAAACATAGAGAGCATTCCTCTGGGAGAAACATGGCAGGGACAACTTGCTGTTTCAGGCTATAGCTGTGTTTGCACGTGTTATATTGTAACGTACTGTACTGTTGGTGTGCGGAAGGAAATTACATATTTTTAAAGCTCTACTGGCCAAAGGCTACTCGAAAAGTGATCCCAAGCACATACACATACACGCATATCCCTGAGGCTCATACTTCAGCATTAGGGCTAGAAGGACGACCGTTGATATGTTGCAGAGGCTGCACTTTAAATCTGCTTCATCATACCAAACCAATAACAGCCTAACCTCAACGTAAACACACACACACATGCAGGCACACGCACACAAACACACACACACCTCCAGTGATGATGGCCCTCGGAGGCAAACAAGCAAGATCAGACAGCAAACATCATAGGAGCTTTTTTTCCTCCCTGGACACAAAATTGTGTGCTTCTGTGTGCATATTTGCGTGGTTGTGTGAAGCACCGTTCAAAGTGCTGAAAATATGATTTATTTCATATAAATAACACATATGAGCCAACATACAGAAACACACCGAGTTGCCTTCAGCTAAGCATTTAAGGAGTCACTTAATAAATTAAAAACTGAGTAAGTTATACAGTATTTCACCACTAACATACCTCGACAGCAGCCTTTCTTAAACCATCAGCCTCTTCATTGTTAGACAGCTCTAACAATGTCATTAAAATGGCTCATTGCCCACACAGACACACACAACACACACACACACAACACACAGAAAAAAAAGACATAAATGGTTGTCTTGATCTACGGATGTACAATCCGATGTAACAAATGTCTAAGAATGCTCAAATCAAACAATATCCTTAAACATACATAGACCCTTCACACCATAAACGCACAGGCTTTAGACAAGGAGACACCCTGCAGCTTCCCGACTTGGATAAATTGGATTAAATCGACTCGTAGCAGATGCCTTTTAGTGGATTTTAATTATGTCGCCCTGCATGAAACGACTAGAGTAACATGATAACTCACTATGTCTGACTTGAGGGCAGAATTCCTGTCAAATCTGGAGCCTCAGCTCTTAAAAGTAAGATGTAACTTGAGACATGCAAAGAAAATGATCAGCATATGAACTATTGAAGCATACTTTATGGTTGCATGTAAAACACACACACACACACACACACACCAGTTCCCATTGTTGCCAGTGACTGCTCTTTTATGTGCTTCTTTGTACTGCATTTTTGAAGCACCAGCTTTCAGTCATTTAAAGTGAGCATCACTGTGACATGATTTTCTTTGGGTGTCCTGTGTCTTTCATCTCTATTGTCAGGTTCACAATGAAGAAGCTATTGGTGTGTTTGTATGCAAACATTGCATTTGCTGCACTCACAAACCTTTTTTCCTATGTTTTCCTGGTCTCTTGGTTAAAGAAAGTACTACATCATACTACATGTGCAGATACACAATTATTTTGGCTCAGTTGGTCACCGATGCCCATTTGTCGTTTCCAAACCCTCCTGCTATCTCCCAAGTTGGGCTATGAACATATTATACATATATAGTTACACCCCAGCAGAAAATGATTGCTATGGTGAGGTCCGTCAGTAGAATGGATACAGGGAGAGAGTCACGATAAGCAGCAATAAAATATATTCCTTATTTAGGCCAAAAATGGGGGGAATTTGCTAGAGCAGACGAAAAATGCTCAGAGCCATAATCGAACACGAGTGTAATCCAGAAAGGGGCAGAACGGAAATCTCTGTCAAATCCTGCGTTATTATTACCAGTGGTGCCTTTTGGCAGGAAAGAAACATTTGAGTTGGAACAATTTTCAGAATGTGGGGGCTAAAGTGGGAAGTAACAGACAGAATGAAGAGAGTGAAGTGGGAAAATGAGAAAGAAAATGGAACAATAGAAAACGGAAGGTGGAGCAAAAATAACGGGAAAAAATATTTGAGATGAAATGTCAAAATCAAGGCTGATAAGCGCAGACAGGAGGTGACAGAGAAGAACAGACAGACACAGCGAGCAAAAGAGAAAGAGAGACAGATTTCAAGTAGCGATATAATGAGCCAATTGATGCTGAGGCCTGAGGTTAAGCACCTGAAGCCAGCCAGTAATTGGCTGAGAAAGGCAGAGTGACAGACACAGACATACAGCCTGTGACCTTGAAGGAGAGAGAGAGGTAGAGATAGGGAGATGGAGGGAGGTGCTAAACAGATTCATCTCCAGATGAAAAAATAAAAAAAAGAATTTACTATGGTCGGGAGAGTGGAGGAAAGGATGGGGAATGCTAGAGGGCCCAGAATACTGCCACTCAGCCAATTACATCCATTGGCTGAGTCAGATTAAATTATGAAGGAAAAAGTCTATTACTTCAAAGATCATTTGATTTCCATCATATCCTGTGGGTCTTGTGAATCAGAACTTTGGTTTATATGTATATATAGACCCAAAGTCATGCTGAAACATCAATTAAATAGTCATTTAAAAAACAAGGTTAATTTCCAACATTCAGTGAATAAACTTTTCAAATATCAAGAAATTAAAGTGGAGTTTGGTGTGCATGGAATCTATTCTAAGACTGATTTGGAGCCAATGAAGAGGGAATAAAATCAGTGTGTTATGCTCACATTTCCTGATATTTTGTGACAAATCTGGTGAAAGGGTGGGCCGTGGCTAATATAGTCTGATCTACGAAGGACAAATGCATACTGTACACATTGTCGGTTAAACAATCAGTGCATATGGAAATGTTTTCTCACATGGATGAAGCTGGAGTTGGACAGCATCACATGATCAGTGAAACACATGTTGAACTTGGACAGCCAATTTAGCATTGGCTCCAAGATGTACACTGTAACTGGATACTTAATTAGAAGGGTCAAAAGAAACAGTCTGTTGAAGAGCCTAATTTTCTCCATTAAATTTATGGATATTGTGACAACCTACACTGTATTTTATCTCTAAGGCAAGATCAGAAATATACTACTAAGTGGTGCATGCAGCAGTGTGTCAAAAGCTTAGTAATGGGGAAAAAGGTACACGATTATGTGTCATGGCATCCAATTAATGTTATCCTTATTATCCTGCCATCTAATAAGGATAACTCCCAACCCCGATTGGTGATCAGGTAAGGAAGTTTTACATCAGCACCCACTGACTGCGGGCTTGTGAGTGTTTTTTAGGAGAAATAGCAAACAGAGAAGACACATTGTGACATTATGTGACAATTTAGTTGTGGTAGAAAAGCAAATCCCAAAGCACTTAATTCACTGGATCTTAAGCTAAAGCAACTTTATTTTGTCTAAGACAGGAGATGAGATACCAAGCCCACAGACAAAAATAGTAGTTCCGGCCCCAGTATAGAATATTGGAGCTGAGGAGACCTCCACAATAACACATCTACAAATATGAGGACGTGTAGATGTGCGGATGTGAGAATCAGAGAGGATCAGATTGGGAGAAACATACAAACTTGATTGACTGTTTGAAAGACGTCTAAGGGGGGAATTCAGAGTGAGTTCACTGATAGCATGTTGGATGTGAAGATGTTCTGTATTAACCTTGTTATCAAAGAGGAAATTGAGAAATTCATCAAAATCAGTACAAGATGACTCATAGTTTGGAACAAGGGAGCTGGTGATCAACTGTGCAGATATTGTCAAGTATTGGAGAAATTATATAAAGGTGTTTTGTTCTATAATATATTCATGGCCAACAGATGTATATATCTGGTCATCTGTGTTGTTTAATACAAAAGGAAAACTTGCATAGTTAACCTTCAAGAGAACATTGTATTATTTTCTCTATGTCTTACAGTCGCAGCTATTATCTTTATTCATAGAGACCAAAAAAGTTTTGATATAAGAAAAAAAAACAACTTAACTCACCATATTCACTTCATTTTGTATAAGAAAAAAATATGCATCATTATATTAGAAAGACTTTTTTTCATTTGCTTTTTCTTTAAGCTGCACAAAGTTTGTATCAGCTCCTACAAAACATTTGTGTCTAATAGAAAAGTTGCTTATACTAGTATCATTAAAGCAGAAAAGGAGTGGCTTCAAACGGTGCAACGCACAATGATGCAAAGTCAAGTGCTCTGGACGATTATCAGGTATGTCATACATGTGTTAGCATAGAAATAGAAATGATACAACAAGGTTTTTGAGTCCAATAATGTCAGAAACAAAACAATAACCGTTACTTGTAAACTGTGGCTACATTTTCTCAACCATTAGACATCTCCCTTTGTTTTTTTAATGATATTACACCAGTAAAAAAGCAAATGTGATTGGATTTTCCATACAGTGCTCCCATACACTGTAAACCAGATGGGTTGCATTGAAACTACTGGCGTTTAAAAGAGAAAATCTTTACAAATTGTGTTTTATTTTTAAATTTTTTAAGTGATTTATTATATTAAATTTATTATGTATAGATTTTGCAACTGTATATGTCTGCGAATTAAAGAGATAAGATGAGAGGACTTATTTGGCTTTGTGCGGCGATGCCTCTTTTAGCCACTGCATCGAGCAAGCATTTTAGAGCATACTGTGCCTTTGTGTATATGTGTGTATGTGTTACTGACTCTAAACCCGAGATATTGCAAGATCATTAGAGTCCTTGTGCTTTTATGTGTGTGCTTTTTGTCTTGTCTTCTGGCTTAATGGGAGAGTATTGACTGACGTCCCAAGACATGTTTCCCTCTATTAGAATCACAGAGAGTAAAAGTGGTATTTATCGAATCCTGCATCTGCTCAAGAAAAACAAGAGAAGAAACAGAGCTAGTGGATGTTAATTAGGAAACACGGCTGATAAAAACAACATCTGAAGTACTCATTTTCCTTTGTTAAAAAGAGAGAAAAAAGACCCATTGAAATGCAGTTGGTCACTACAGACGAGAAGGCACTAAGCCAAGACAAACTTACTGTTGACAAGGTCTGAAGACTCTTTCCATTGTATGGCGACCCAGAATCATATTTTCTAAAATATATTCCAAACACCATTCTAATAAAACTGTAATGTTGCCACTTTATAAAAGCTGTTGCTTCTTGTTTCTGTGATCAAATCAAATGCTGTTCTGTTTGGTACAGGGAGTTTAGTACATTAGGCTCTCTTTTGACTGCAACTTTGAAATCTGTTCATCTTTGACCTGTATGACTTGTTTTTCCTTGCCCATGTTTGTCTTTGTTTTCCTGACTGTGTCTGTTTGACATATTTGAAGATTGTTGGACTGTCTGGACAAAGCAGAGCAGTGCAAGAGAGGATGGATAAACACAGTGGAAAGATGTGTGAAGAATACAAAAAGGATACTTCGACTGAAGAAATAAGAGAAAAAGCCAATGAAAAGGAGAGAGAGGCAAGGTTGCTTTGCAACCTTCCATAAAGCTGCATGTTCTCATCCCTCTGACATGCTTCAAACATAACCTTGATGAAGTTCCTGCAGTTCGAGCTCAATCTGACACACTACCAAGGTACTTTGAAATGGTCTAACCCACATGCAAATCCTGAACTCTGGTGTCACCACTGGCAAATGAATATGGTGTGTTTATATTATTGAATGTTGTCACGAGTCTTCCATGCTTTCAAAAAAGCTCTCATCAGCATAGCTTCTATCCTCAATGAAAGAGTGGGCCTGGATCCACTGACATGCTTAAGATAGAAAAGGATGGGTTCAGTTTTTCAGACACATTTAAAAGATAAAAACAAACATGAGATTGAGTTATGGTCATGGGGGATTTCTTTTTTATTTCATTGATTCAATTTCAATTTTTGCCAAGGCTTCACAATTTCAGTTTTCGTGTCCCCCATCTCTCCGGGACTCTATTTCTATATCATTCTTCTGTGTTGCATTATTTATATGTCTGATCTACTTTTCACACATAGTAGTTTTGTGCAGTGGTTTGTTTATTTATTTTTTATTTTTTTTTACTTTTTTCCGATCTGTTCTTCTTACCCTTCAATTCCCCTTGTTGTTTTTGCCTCTCACTAATCATCATCTTGTTCCTTTGTTGCCTGATTTGCATGCTGCTCTCCTGCCCTCCCACCACACCAGCTTGCATCAGTGGTGAGGAGCTGAACTGAGAACAGAGAGGTCATTGAAGTCTGCCGGCTACTCTTAATGAGCTTGACACACACACACACACACACACACACACACATAGGCACAATCTTTCCGTGCGGACATACAACTTCAGTTTATACAATTGGATGAGTACGAGAGAGAGTGATAGTGTGTGTGTTTTTGTGTTTCCAGTTACAAGCTCACAGTAATTAATATGACAGACAGAGTCAGTCGAGCATAGAGCACTCTGCTAATGTTGACCAGATGACCTGAGTGTGTTGTGTGTGTGTGTGTGTGCATGTGTACCTCCATTAAGAGCTTGACACACTGAACACACTGACTTCACCCTCCTTTTTTTCTAACTTTCCTTAACTTTTTCTTGGTATCTTTTTCCTTTGTTTCTTGTTTTGTTGGTGGGCTTTCTGTACTGTAAAGCAGCAAGAGTTGTCACGTGCTCATTGAAACATGGTTGTCAGTGGGGACATAAGGGAACAAAAAAAAAACAGTGCCACTGAACAAAAGGCTAACCTTATGTGTAATCAATACCACCTTATGTGTACAATAAAAATGATGTTTGCCACTTTCTCTCAGCTTTTTGTTGCTCAGGCGTGGGTCCACAGTGAATGTGTGTGCTGCATCACTTATCTGCTGCCTCTCCCCTGTACTCAACAAAACCCTGGGACTCTTACGAATGAGGCCACACATCTGCTGGTGCTGCACATATTTCACAAAAAAAATGTTGAAAAATATGAATGGATTCAGGCAAATACAATGCTAAAGTACTTTCACTTTAAGACAGGTACAAATTGCGTTGTGCCCTTCTGTAAAAGATATAGAAGCTGGAACTGTGGCTAAAGATCATTTTAACTGTCTACCTTTCTGTGAGATAAGCATGGCTTACCCAGACATTTGTCAAGACCATGGGTCTCAATTTAAAGAGAAAAAAAAAAGAAGCTCCCTCGTGTGAGACTTACCAGAAACACAGACATGCATTTCACATAAGTGAGCCACAAGGCTTTTTCAGATAATGTGACCACTCTCCTAGCTTCACTCATAAGTCCATGGAGAAAATCCAAGATTTTAGATCACAGGACACAAGAGTTGCTGTCTAATGGAGGATTTGTGTAGTCAACAAAGACTGCATATTGCAATCTCATGCAATTGTGGAACATCTAATTCAAGGATTTGTAGCTTGGGTGTGAGCATTTGCCGTCATACAACCACAAGAACAACACAAAGGATGGCCATTGCTGTTGGTAAATTAGGTCTGCAGCTCAGAGATAATGGTATTGGATGGAGTCGAGTTGTTTGCTTTGTGCAGGGCAGTAAAGTTCGCCACACAAAATGTGTAAAATGTATTGTATGGTTCCTACTTTGTGCACATGGAGCGACAGAACAGAAACAAGCCTTTCTGCTGTATGCTGGGCCTTAAAAATTTCGAGGAGCTCAACACAGCCACATAGCTCCCTGTCCTCCATTGTATGTTTTCCAAGTCTTTCTGTATCTGTATCCGTCATCACAGTTCTTTCCCTCAAAGACATCAAGACTTTCTATCAATCCAGCTAAGCTTGAACACACATGTATGAGGTATGTCAGAGAGAAATGGTACTCAGAAAGGATGTTATGAGGAAAAGGGTGGCTTTAACACATAACACACACACACACACACACAATCACAATAGGCCAATAAATAGAGGGTAATCAACATGCACTGGCTTCCAACTCACACATCAATCACAAAAGCTCCCCTATGAAGATAGCTCAGTTGTTATTACTGAGCCTCACTGAGTGAAAGTTGAGGAAGCAATCAGCCTTCTGCCTCTGAGTCACACACAGATAAACACACACCAAATCACACGAATTTCAGAACATTGCTTTGCCTTGCTTTGGACTTGAGAGAGTGTGTGCTATTGTGTGTCACTTGGATTGTGAAGTGTGTGTTTTCTACTGTTGAAAACTGCTACGCTGTAATGACTGCTCTCGCGCTGGGGATCAGACACCTCCATCTCAGTGTGTGTGTGTGCGGGTGTGGGGGGGGAACTTGCATAAATTTAGGACCCTTTTCTCTTATAAACACTGGCCTTGTCAGGACCAGCAGTCATTCTGTGAACCAAAAACCTGGTCCTAATAATAAGGCAGAACCTAATTTCTGAGGAACTGGTTATGTTTAGCACTAAGATGTGCGTGTGTGTGTCTTGACAAACCCCCTTATGTACACATTTATGAGCCCAGAGATTGAAGCAGTGGGCGTCTGAATGGCAAGAGAAGGGGAGAGAGAGTAAGCAGTGGAATTATTTCGCTCTATCATTTTGATGTGTTTCCAACAGTTCATTATAATTTACTGCAAATCACTTCTGCGATGTTGTTAATTTGTTGGCCAATCATATACAGACAAATTACCCAGGGAGAGGGTGAGGGGAGGAACAGAAGGAAGCAGAAAGGAGACAGAGAGATAATGATGATGTATAAAAAAAAATAGACCACTCAGTCTACAACCTGTTTAAACTTTATAATGTTGGCCTCTTGATTTAAGATTTAACTAAGTATTGGTATAGCCTTGTGCTTTACTGCTGCACCCTTGTAGTCCACAGTGTGCACAGTGACAGGATTGAGGGGAGGCATATCAACAAATATATACTGGAATTGCACTATTGGGTTATACTGGGCTCTATAGAGTGGACACCCATGGTGACACTACAGTCTTCATGTCGTGGACCTTTGATGCATGTCTTTCTGTCTCCCTCTCCCCATCGTGCAACAATTTGTCCTAAATAAGAGCTTAAAATAACAACTACAACTAATATAACAAGAATACTTTCTCCTTTACATTTCTCCCTTTTCACAGCTATCATCAACACATGTATACACACATGTATGCTTCTAATAAACAGTATATCTCCCTCATCCATCCACTGTCAGAACAGCCTTTATGGCTCATTTCTATAGCGCAATATTTTTGGCAAGAGTCACTTCTAAGCCAAGCCAAGGTGTTCTTTTAACAAAAGCAAAGAGTATGAACTGTAAGGGTAAAAGATTACACTGTAACTTTGTGCAAACATATGTTTACTGATTGTCTGGACTCTCCATATTGCTTGACATTTATAGGAACATCTCCAGCTATAAAAACTGCCTGCCATCTGTTTCTCTGTTCCTCTCTCTATTTTGTTCTCTTTTCTTTTTTTTTCACTTTTATCTTTCTTTGACTCAGAGTACACTGACCTACCTGTACCACTGCTGGAGCCTCCCAGCATGACCCTGGCCACAGCATGAACACACTGCTGGGAAATATGGATGTTCAAAGACACAGTAGCTGTCAGCAGCTAAGCAGCTTGAAACTTTCAATAACCTCATTACCCAAGTTGACAGACTTGTTTTGTCATTAAAGCAGAGGCCTGAGGGAGACCGAAAGAAAAACACTTACGCTTGTAGACATTTTTCGTCTTTAGTTTATGCAATACTGAAATACTGTTATCAACATAAAGAAAAGCTAATTGTCAATGATTGTTCCTACTAACCAAAACCAAAAGTGCAGCAAGTGATCACAGTGGAGAAAGAATATGATGAAAGAAGCTGATGTGTGATTGTGTGTGAAATCTGACACTAAGGCCAAATCTATAAACATTGTGATTTAATGCTGACAGCTTGATCTCTGCTGAATGATTTTCGATGTCATGGATCTGTGATGCATTACATCCTGTCCCTGTGTGCATCGCTCTCTGTCACAGAGCAGAGGGAACATTGTACATCAAATCAGGTGAAATGGTGATGGTGTTTGGGTAATCTGTGTACCTGACCAGATCACTGAGATATAACCAGGTAAAATATGTTTGCATTTTTGCAATTAGATACAGTCTAATGAAACACTATTGGGTGTATGCTGTTTTTTTTTTTGTTTTTTTTTTACACTGTTCCATCCTGACTCTGTTCGCCCAATCCATCCCTCTCTGTCTCCCTTCTTTTCTCCTTCTCACTCTGTCTCACTCACTCATGTGTGCTGGGATAAAGAACTCCTCTCTGTTTATGCTTCTTGTTCCAAACATGTTCTTCAAATGTCCCCCACTGCACAATCGAGTTGGCCCTCATCAGGCACCAATCAACAGAACCAGAAACTAATCACCCCAGCAACTTGTTTACGACCTTGACCCACCACTGTGGAAACAAATGACCAGGCTTTGGCTGTTTTTATGATTGTCATTGTTTGATTTATTAATTTTTTTGTGTTTTTCTGAGCCTCTTTTGCAATTATTTAAAGCATCGTTGTGCTAATGTGGAGTCTGGTCTGGCTGCCTCACTGCCATCCTGCTGTGGGGGGGCAAACGACTCCAGCTTATGTGTATCTCTTTAAACTAATCACAACCATGCCCAAATTTCAAATATCTGAACCAATTATAATAGCAGAGAGAGAGACATAATTGCAGAGGGGAACCAAATGCAACACATACGGTTGTTTCCTCCATTCCTGATGTGATAGGGAAATAGCAGTGTGTAGCATGTGAACATTTTGAGTAAGAGCTTGTCAGATTTCCCTGCCTCATTGAACATCATTAAACATGATGACCGAGTTGAGTGCAACTAGTGATTAGAAGACTTGGCTGACAGTGTGCATGACATTGGGGCTCTGCCACAACTGTCACAGTGTTTCCCTTCGTTAATGTCTAAAAATGTATGGTTTGTTTTTCCCTGCGTCCCTGGGACCTACAAACCTTAAGACCCACATCATTTCAGTTTATCCTTACCTGGAAAGAAACCCATAAACAATATGTAATACTTGCAATGTACATTAATGCAATGTGCAATAATGCACCAAGAAGAAATGCTACAACTATTTCCTTTATAGCTCCCTCAAATTGACTGAAGATATGTAAGTATAGGCCTTTAGTCTACATTTAACTGAGAGAATAAAGCTTTAAAGCTTGAGCTCACCCTCAAGAGGATTTACAAAGCTCCTCACAGTCCAACATCCCTGATCGGTACGTTGCAAAGTGTCAAAGATTGTCCCAAGTTGCCCTTTGATCACACAATGAAACCTCTCCTGCTTGAGAGGATCTTTAATATCTTCTGAACATGACCCTCTCCCCTGTGACAATCCCTCTGCACCTGCAGCTCCAGATCAGATGGATTCTTTCACTTTCAATTTGCATAAACCAAAAGACATTCAGACTGTAAACAACAGCCTGCCAGAAATAAATTAAAAAAGACTTTCTAAAGCCCTTTAACTTTATTCAGATCTTCAATATCTCCCATCTGTACTGTGATTGGCTGCTGTTTTAAGCAGCAGATTTGAGACAAATCTGTCTGAGAATATCTCCCAATTACGTTTTACTTATTCTGCCACACACACGCGCACACACACAGACTCGCACTCTGAGCCAAATGTTCACACTGAGTGAGGTGGTGAAAATTGGCCCACTTTTCATCACTCAATTCAGTGTGCGGTGTTGTTGGCTTCATGTGTCAGAAAATGCAGCTATCAGCTCTAAACCAGTTTGTTCACCTCCACTGCTTATACAAAAGAGTAAAGTGCCTGCTTTTATCCTTCCTATGGCATCTGCTCCCTTTTTATTCCTTTACTTGTCCATCCTTTATCCAACCTTAATTTTCTTTTCATTTCTTTTTCTTTCCATTTTGAATTGTTTTCCCCCTTCATTCTTGCCTTTCCCCGTCTCGTCTTTTCTCATCCTTCCTATGTTTCCCTTTTCAACTCTTTTAGCAACTCTTTCTTCCTTCCTTAATCCATCTTTTGCTTAAATTGTTCATTTCTTTTTACTCCCCTGCCCTCCTGTGATCTACATTCACTTGATTTTCCACTCCAGTTTCCCCACCCCACCCCACCATTGCCCTCCACACCCTTACTTTACCACTCTCTCCCTATCTCTACTCCACCTCTCCCTTCCTCTATTCTTCTCCGCCTCTCTCGTCTTCTCCTGCTGTGCTTAGATATGGAGAAACAAGCTTGTTGCCCTGGAAACAATTCAAATAGGCCCCTAAAGGCCAATTACCAAAGAGCACCAATTAAAGCCGGACCTGTTCTGTTTAATAGATCTCATCCTGTCTGCCTTTTAGATACCACACACACACACACGCGTGTATACGCACAGCATCCCTTTTACACTCATTTTATCCAACCACAGCAGTTGATACCTTGATAATAAAAAAGAGCCGTGCTGCGTGCAGGGGAGTGTTGAGAGTAAAAATGTGTATCTCATCTCAAAGTTTTGTGTTCAGAAGTGTTATTACTTGTGCGTCTAAAAGTTGTGCTTATGCAGTGTGTGCACGCCTGTGTGTGTGTGTGCGCACACCATCCACTCACCAGCTGCTGCTGACTCCTAAGAGGCAGACTGATGCCAAAGTGATTGGCTCTGTTTACTGCAGTCCATGGAGAGGTGATTGTGTGTGTGTGTGTGTGTGTTAACGAAGACTACTTGTGAAAAAGAAGAGACAGTGTGCACCAGTGAAGTCATACATCAGATGATGTAATTGCACAGGTCAATTAAAGATAGAAACTATGATTTTCTGTCTCTTGTCTTGAAGACCTAGTTATTCCTCTGAGAGAACATAAAATGGTGTGTATGTGTGTGTGTGTGTGTGTGTGGCGTGCATGCATGCGTGTGTGTGTGTTACGGCCGTCTCAATTTAATAATTTGGCCTCTAATAATTATTGCTGCGTGCGATTGTGTTCATGTGTGTCAGCTTTGTTGTTACACGGCTGTTATTGATGTTTTCAGTTTGAAAGAAGATAATTTACCAAATTGGCATTTAGACACCAATTTGCGCATATGTGTGTGTGTGTGTGTGTGTGTGTGTGTGTGTAAGTGTAAGACAACAGGGACAAGGCCAGCTTCCTAGTGGCTGTACACAACCTCCTACCCAGATTTAATGAAGGATAAACTGGATCCTGATGGGTGTGCAACAAAGAAACCCTTGCAGCATGGTGCGTTTGTGAGTGTGCATGTATGTGTGTGAGCATCTTATTTGTGGGCAGCATTTCCGTCTAATAAAGAGCTTCTCTTTTCTTTTGTGCTTGCATGGCTGCCTCCTCAAACTCTGCTTTATCAGCCTTGTGTGTGTGTGTGTGTGAGAGTTTCGCAGACCTGTGTGTTGGTAGCTTATTACCCAGAAACCATGGTGCTTTGTTACATGAGGTCTTAGGAAGGGCAGAAACGGAAAGGGAGAGATGCACGCACTAGATGACAGACGAAACCTAGGATGATGATGGAAAGTCATAGTGTGGTCACATCATGACCCCTTTTTCTTTAATGGGCTTGTTTTGTGCTGTTTCAGTCGGTGTCAGTGTAGCTGCACTTGTTGATATTTATCAACCCACATGCATTTCACACATTCACCCCACACACCTAGTCTCTATTGCTCTCTCTCTCTCTCTCATCCCTGGTGTTACTCGTCCTGCCGGCTCACAGCTCTCTTAAGTGTTGATTACAACCGCTACACTGCTGTGAGAGTGAAATGAGTGTAAGCATGTCCATGTTTGTGTGTATGCTGTTCTGTGTTTCGCAGGAACAACAAACCTTTTGTTTTGGACTATGTGAATAAACTTTGATTGGTCGATTTGAGCGTGTCCACGTCAGTTCACCGTGCATGAGCAGGTCTGTGAATTTGTGCTGAATAATACTTTCATGTGTTGCGTCTGATGCTGGTTTTTAAGCAGTTCTCACTTCATCTCACAGACAGACAAACTTCACACCTTCCGTTTGCACCTTCCTGCTCCACTATGACAGGCACATAACACATCCTCAGAATAGAGGCCTGTTACTAGGAAGATTTGAGGTGTTGCTTGAGTTTCTAGGTAGATTTCTTTGACGTTATGTTTTTTTGTTTTTTTTTAAAGTTAAGGTAATAAAGACGGTGAATAGTAAGCCGAAGTGAGTTTGCCCCGTGTGGTTTCTGAGATAAAAGCTTTGATTGACCCTGTAAGTAATTTAAAAGGTGTTACATTAAGGATGTTTGCAGTTTCTCCAAAACTGCTTTGTCAATAATTTATGAGGATTATTTTTGGGATACACACCTATTGTACTTTTTGAGCATCTTCTATGATGTTGACAGATAGTGTTTTTTTTACGGAAGTTTGTTCCCCATTTGTGGTGCTATATTTCGTAAGTGTTTGCCTTCCCATTCTAAAGGCTCCTTCAAACAACAACATTGTATATACTTCCATTACTCAGCAGCATTGCATAAAGGTGATGAAGCTAACATGCGCTGCCTGCATTGCAGTGGCTCAGCTAATAAAAAATCAGCGTGGCTTTCATAGTGCTCATACACCACATCCTCCAAAGGACACTGCCCCTTATTTTATGACAAAGCTACAGGGTTTGTTTTTTTGTTAGTTTTTTTTTAACTTTTAAGCTTCAAGCTTCTCATTCAATATTAAATTATTCAACAGGAAATTGACAACAAACATCCTACTTAGCAGATGCTTTGTCAAATTATACTGGGAGGTCACTGCTGAATCATAACTTTTTAAAACAGCTCATATTGTGCTTTGGTCATTGTTAAATCGATGAGATGTTTTACAGCTTGTTTGCCTGTTTTACTATCCGATGTGTTGACACTGTGTAGACACAACGTTTTATTGGTTTTTAATCCAAGCTGAAGTTACTATCATTGCAGTTTATCAGTTGCAGCTGCGGTGCAACTATGCCAAAAATGTGCACAGCTCTAATGTAAGCTGGACATAAGATAATAAACAACCTTCAGGGAACATTCACACACAAGAGAGAGACCATTATCTGGCAGTTGGGTGCCATGCTCAAGGGCATCTTAGCAGGAGTTATCGAGGACAGGACAGAATGTGCTTTCACTCTGCTGTGTTCTGTTGTATTCTCATGGTGATTCAGAGGTGATCTGGTATTCAAAGCCTGTCCCAGGTCCCATCACTCTGATTGATCTGATGATGAAAAGATCATTCAGTCCTTAGATACACAAGTGCACACACACACTCATACTTAACAAAAACACCTACGTATACACACAATGATATTCTCAGAAGGTTGTACGGATAAAAGGGACTCATTTCTCTTTAGGACAAACATATTGACCGGTCTAATTTAGAATGTTTGATTCATAAGACTCCCATTTCATACACTTTCTAAGATGTTGTATGTCCTCTAATGGCCATGCAACTACTCCAAACACTTTAACATCAAGTTATTTATTTTTCTTTTTACTTTGTTTTATTCTTTTTAACAAAAAGCACTGCTGTCTAAATTTCTCTCCCAAGATCACACCATGTGAAGTTAATTTGCTCTCATTACCAGTCAATTTTCTAAAACTGGATCAGGACCACGGTCCAACTGTTAATGACCATGGGCCAGTTGCACCACCTCGTACGAAGTGTTTACTAAATCAGGTTTTAGTAACTCTTAAATTAAAATGGGTTGGACCACTTTTACTAGCAAATGCCTAGAGCTTAGTAATCTACCCCATAGTTGGTGTAAGTCTTGCATAACTTAGCTAGCTGCTAGTAGAACAAAACACAAAAAGAGTAATGGCCCGTTAAAGAGGAAGAAGGTACTACAGGAGGAGGAACCGTCATCGGCAAAAGGGTTCTGACCAAAGAATCCAAAAATATGGACTTGCTAACTCTGGCAATTGAGTACTGTTCGGAGCTGAGTATTCCATTGAGATATTTTAATACGGGGTACATGCAGAATGTAGTGGGGGACACTATGCATGTTCATAAAAGCACTGTGTGCCGAGCAGAGCGTTGAGTGGTGCTGGCCTTATGCCAGCCTCTAAATGAATAGTACACTGTTATGCTCATTTACTTTTGTCATTCACTAGGGGAAAGCAAACCGCTACCACAAGTTTTCAATGATACTTCTCAGCAGTCTAAAATGGCAACGTTACAGTTAGTATGGTACTTAATGTTTACAGAACTTATCCAGTGAAGAAATGTATCTGCTGCAGCTGGTAGTTGTTTTGCTGTGGTGATGTTTAGGGGGGTTCTCAACGGTCATCAACCTGCTCTGCATGCTGATTGGGTAACCAGCTTTGTTACACTGGTAACCACTTCCACATTACTATGAAAGTACTAGCTACGAAATTGCTCAAATTAGTCTGGTGCTACTGAAATTAGCAAACTACTAACTGCAAACTAGCTTGTAAGTTCCTAAGTAATTCCCATGATTTGTAATTACTAAATCATGAATTTAGTAGAGAATTGGTGCAACAAAGACTGGTTAAAGGATAACATTTTAAAATTTTCTACGAAATGAGATGTGACACAGGAGGCAGATGGGACAGATTGTCCAGGGAATTTAAATCCAACAATGGAAGTATTTTCTGTTTCATAATAGAAAGTCTGTAAACTTGCAAATAAGATGCAGATGAGGTCTTCAGAGAGAGAGAGAGAGAGTTTTCTTAGGGCACACTGTGAAAGAGTCATAAAAATCCCAAAAATATACCATATAAGAGTATATATATGTGTATATATATATATGTGTGTATATACATAAGATTATTACAAAGATCACTGCAGTCTATCTGCTAGTGTGACATAATTAAGAGCAAGAGTGAATATTGTTTACATGTCATTTAGCAGACACTTTCATCCAAAGCGAGTTGAACTTGCGACCATGAAGTCTTTTGCACACAGGATACCAGTCTTAACCACTGACCTACCCCACCATGTTTATTGATTTACCCATATTTAAAGCAGTATTTCAGTTCACTAGAACATCTTCACTCAAAGCCACACATTTGTAATGCAATATATCACTCTGTCGTGAACAATAATGATATCCTATATAATAATAGAGAGATAAATAGATAAAATGTAGTTTGGCCTGGTTTGAAGTAAAGCCTGCCCCACCCTAGAGGATTTTCAAATATGACTTGATTTTTAAAACAGACTAGTCAAGACACAGGACCACACAAATGATGATTAATAAAACAATTTCAGGGAGGATTTATCCTAGGGTTTTGCGATCTCACAGAAGCTCACATGATTTAACCTGACTTCAGAAGACTACAGAATATTAACAGACATGGAGGTGGACCGTCGGCGCTAATAGATGTTGTGTGCAATGTTTTGTGCAGAGAAATACAAGAAATGTGGATGAAGTCATGGCTGAGAAGATGGAATCAACTTTCTCGGTCGACTTGCTCTCATTGGTTATTGTGGGGTTCTACTCACGCCCCTAATCACTGTTCAGCCATAAATATCAAACATGTGAAAATACTTAGGATTTGAAATCGGGAAGTTAAAATTGCCATGCTTACATTAAACATCAAGTATTGATGCAGTTGCATAAAAATCCCAGTGTTTTTTTTGTGTGACTGTTGATGTTATTTAAATCAGTGAAGACATTGTGTGTGACATGGTACTGATTCACCTGATTAAATCGCATGGTCTGATGGCCTGGAGAAGACCCAATTTGAGAATAAAAAACCCCTGAGCTAAATTTTGGCGGGTAAAAACTAGAAAAGGCCATGAGTTGGGGATATAAAGTACCAATGTAAGGCACCTAATTGCATGCAGTCCTGTTTTTAACTTGAAAAAAATAGGTCTTTACATTGACACTAACAGCAAAAAAATACTTAGTGGTGCATCCGAAAGATGTCTCATTTTTTATAATGAGGATGCCCGATAAAGCAATAACATGGCACTGAATACGCAACAGACATCAGAGCAAATTCAAAAAAGAAGAATTCGCAAGAAAGTAGTGGCTGTCAGTCTCTGCGTTTGGATTTGCGGATTTGCATCAAAAACCTTTCAAGAAGGGGGAAGGTGGAAAATGGGGGTGGGTGGGTGTGTGTGTGTGTGGGGGGGGGGGGTTGAAAGGACAAAGAACTGGGGACAGAGACATGACAGGCATTCAGACACTGAATGATAAAGAAATCTCACAAGTAGGACAGTGGGTTTTACATAGAGCATGAAAAGAAAACAGTGAAAACAAACAGGAACAAAAAACTTACAAGATGTACTGAACATAACAGAAAATGATGTTTTTTTTTATAAAGAAATGTGATTATGTGTGAATGCAGTTTTATCTGCTCCTCGTTGAATTGAATTCAAAAAAGTGATTACACATGGGTTGAGTCATGCAGCCTCGTATAGGCATGTAGCTTAGTTCTTCTAGAACCCCTTAAATTAAGGGGAAATTGTCCTCATGTTTTGGTCAACTACATTTAAAGTACAACAGCTACCTGTCATCATAAAAGTAACATATTTAATAGTCACCTGAAATGTACACAAATCTAACGATTCTAACAAACACAGTAAAAAGGGGAATTATTTTCAGACAAGCATGAGTTGCCTCATTCATACAGTACTTCTGCGAGGAAGCAAGAGCATCTCTTGAACTAACTACAAAACTCAGCTTTTACCAGCAGAACTGGCCACTTTGGTGCAATTGCTCTCAGCATGGTGGATAAAAAAGCTCCTTCACAACTGACAGCCTACTTGACACCACCCAGATTCAAGATGAAAAGATGCCTTTTCTGGTTCAAGATGTTCTCTGAAGTGAATGGGCATGAACAAGTGAAAACAAAACAAAAGCTAAAGGAATGGACAGTGACAAAGAAAACACCAGTGATTTAAATATCAGTAAAAATGTGAGGGAAACACTATAGAGAGCAGAGAAACCCAACAATTACACAATGAGCAAGAACTAGGCATGAGTGGAGAGACAAAACTCTCTTTTAACAGCAAGAAATCTCTGACAGAACCAAACTCAAAGATGTGCGGCCATCTGCCTCGACCGGTTGGGGTGAAATCTTCTCCATTAGATTACTATCAGTCCATGTCACATCATATCTAGGATTTTGCAGGACTAGAATATTGTCTTGAGTAGCAGGTTGTCTATGGAAGAACAGACGTTTTCAAGGATTTAATAACATCAATAGTCCAGAAGTCATTGATTTAGTAGCAGCTGGAATTTGCTGAGAAACAGAAGAGGCTGTGACCTGGCTCAATGAGAATATACACGGATATAAATAGATACTCTCAACAAAACAAAGACAAAAAAACATATTGCTGCATATTTCAAATTGTGCCTCGATGGCTTCTCCAGATACTTAAAAGACGAAAAGTTGATGCCAATGAACTACAGAAAGCTACAGTTCTCACAATGTGGCCCCCACATGGTCTGTATATCCTTAAAAAGAGCAAATCATAGTCTGTCTTTTTTGGGAGGTTGCATGTTGCACATCAGCCACTCCACCTGCACCTGCCACTTGACCCTGTACACCTTCTCAGCCTAAAACTCTGTTTTTGTCTCAACAAAAGTGGTATCATCTCTCTCCTATCCCCGGCAGTACAGAGGACTGAGGATGACGCATCATGTGCGCATCAACTTTCACACAAACTCACTTTCATATTTGGCCTCCAGTTTGGGCAAGAATTCCGGGCTTTTACTTTCTTTGTTCAATGGATGTCTGACATAGCAACAGATAAAGTGTTGTTGTTTCTTTTGCTTAATGCTTGTCTTGACATCTATTTTTTTTTCCTATTCAGTGATCTGGTCACAAGACAATGTCACATCTGTGTATTCTCCAAAATCAACAATCAATAGAAGCATTACACTAAACTGAAAAAAAACTCACCCACATAGAGCGATGAATTTGATAGACATTTTTTAAGTATTAAATAGGATATATTCAGTGTCAAAAGAGCCCCCCATTATATGCACATTGTGTAGCACATTTTAATGACACTGATAAATTTTTAATTGTAATTTTTCACAGTCAAGGTTTTTTAGTTTTTCAGTACAATGCCTTTTTAAAATTGTGCTCTGAGAAGTTAAATTCTCAGCAGTGTTTCCTCATAGAAAGGATGCACTCTCTTAACTGCTTGGATAGGCAGGATGGTGGAGCAGCGGTGTCAGACACATCAGAATATACCCAGCGAGTGAATTAAAAATACATCTTTATGGGGCAACACATTAGCCAATACTCACATTACCATCCTTCACATAAAGACCTACTTTATGAGAAATGGGTGAGAGATGAGGAAAGGAAAGAAGAAGCTGGAACGCAGTATATAACCCTCAGGTGGATTAAGTCTTTCCAGAGAGCTGCGTATTAGCCAACAGTCACATTAGCACCTGTCTCCTATAAAGAAATGACGGGGAAATGAAAAGCTGGGGGAACAGAAAATACACTTTAAGTAGATTTATAAACAGAAGGTGATTTAAAAGTCTATCTTTATAGGGTAGCATATTAGCCAACACTTACATTATCATTCCTCACATAAAAGTATGAATTTATAAGGGAGAGAGAAGAGGTGAGAGGAGAAGACTCAAGGAGAGGATGGTGGGCGAGGATACACATGCACTTCGGAGACATAGCGGAAAACTTAAAAGCAGACATTCAGAGAGCATTCATGTTTTTATTATTGGTGTTGCATTAAGTTTAAAGCAGAACAAGAGTCAGGGAACATAGGGGATAAGGGAAGAGAAGTGAAAGATAAAGGAGAGGAACCTTTCACACACATGTCAGATAGATGACAGACAAGTGTTTTTTGGGGGGAAAATAAATGGGTATGAAGAGAAGTACTTATGCAAATATAGTGAAATTAATCACTTATAAGCCTCAAAGAGTAAGGAAGGAGAGATGAGCTGATAAAGATAGTGATAGAACCAAGAAAAAAGGGGAAGTAAGAGGGAAGTAGGGGGAGATGATGAAATCAATCATTATCAAGGCCATATCCTCCCTTTGCCTCAAGCAAAATAGGGAGTTCATTTTAGCTCTGCTCTCACAAATGGGCCACGCCAGCGGAGGCACATGGCGAAAACCGTTGTTGAATTCCTTGGAGCCACTGAAGTGGCTTTGGGTGAAATGGCCTGGATCCTATTTTGAGTGATGGCCACATGGCAGACGGTGGCAGCAGCCAATGAAAGGGACTACAATGTGAGTGTTGAGACGGTGGATTAAGTGGGAGGGATTTAGTATCAGCAGTCGTACAATTCAACGGAAACTGAATTTCTCTTTGATTCACCAGTTTTTCTGTCAAAATTAAATCTGTTGCAAACTTATCTGAAACATAAAAAAGGATAAATACAATGAACTCTCCATTTTGTTTGATATCACCCTCGTAAACTAAACCTGGCAACCGAGCTATTTGGTTACAACAAAACACTAAATAGTAATCCCCATTGTGAGGCACTGATACATTCCTTCGAGCTGTTATGTTTCATATGACAGTTTACTGCAACGTGACTGAGATTCAGTGGACAGTGAGGGGATTTAATGTCTCACTTTAAGACTCCGAACAAAATGAAACTGAAAGACACAATAACAGCTGTGTAGTTATGAATAAATTAGCCGCAAACATAAAAGCCGATCACAATTTATCAGCTCGATGATATCTTTATAAGTAAAAAGCTTATTGGTTGTTGTGGGGTACTCAAAGTTTCTCTTATTGATCCTCTGTCAGATCCCTGACTTCCCAAGACACTGACCAACCACTCTAGATCAGGGACAGCTGTCGTATTATAAAGCTTCTAGGCGCAAGTATTTAGCTAAGAGCAGCGATAATTTTAAGACATTTCATTTCCAAAATGTGGTGTTCTTAAACTCTCAGCACATTATCCTGCACCATGTACCACCTGGGAGGTGGTAGTTAGAGTCTGTAGCACAGACAATGAGCACCAACACCAAATTCTGGAATACTTGAACTAATAATACAAAATGCACACAACTATAGTCTCCTGCTTCAAACACCTGCTTTAGTGATTTGAAAGCCTTTTGTTCAGCCCTAAGCAGGTATGGAGATGCTAACGTAAACAGAAAGGTGAGCACACACACAATACTGCCAGTAGCCATCAGGCTTTTGAACATCTGCCATACTTGCTTGCTCCAATCCCATTACACATTCAGACACACACTGACACACACATACACAGGTTTGTGCAGCTCTTCTTCATAGGACACTGCATTGACTCCCATTCATTTGGATTGGATGTTAAACAAACTACAATTTAACTCTTAGCCCTAAACTTAAGCAGTCCCTCAGAAATGTGATTGTGCCTCATCAGGGCCTGACTTTGCTCCCGATGAGGACTACTGGTCCTGACAAGGTCAGTGTTTATGCCAGAAAAAGTCCAAAAGAGATACCAAATACTAATTCACACACACACACACACAGAGAGAGAGAGAGAGAGAGAGAGCACTCTGTGAATTACTGTAACAGCAGAACTCAGCAGCACTAGTCTAACAACAGATGTCCCTTTCTACAACACTTAACACACTATCTATCAAAGCAAAAATATTCACTTGACTAGATCATAAAATGTGTACCAATTTATTGCTGAAAAATATTCTTAACATGCAAAAAGTTTCTTCTAACTAATGTCAGCTTTATTTTTATAATGGAAGATAAAGTTAGTCAGAGCACAGGTTTAGAGGGATGAGTAAATGTAAAGGGGGGTCTGTTAACACATAATTTTCGCCTGTTGATTAATATGAAAAAAAGGTCAGGGGGTGGACAGGAGATACCGCAAATACACTCCTACACTAAAACATAAACACACAACTCACACAACTCGGTCGCACTAACATATGCAGACAAGGTTGGATTAAAGAGGCACAACACACACACACACACACACACACACACACACACACACACACACACACAGGCAGCGGCACATTAAATTCCCATTCCAATTAAACTGAAACACCTGCCACCAATGTTTTAATATAACTTACTTTATATGACAACAACCAACTACAACACACACACACACACACACACACACACAATCAAAAAAACATCCTCTCTCCAGTGACAGAGGTTGGAATGAACAGCAGAAATCACTGATTCATGCACTTCCACTCTCTTCTTTATTTGTCTTACTCCCTCTATTTCTACTCCTCTTGGGGGGAATAGAAAACCCTTGACAGAGGCTTTTGTTTCTTCTGGCATCAGGGAATGTTGTGGAGGAAAGGTGAGGAATGAGGAAAACAAAAAAGAGTGAGTGAAAAAAGATGGAAGAGAAGGAGATGGGAAGGGGAAAGGGCTAAAGGTAAGCAAAAAGAGGAGAGGAAACGACGATAAGATGTGGTAGATGGGAAGAAAAAAAAAATGATGGAATGAGAGAGAAGAAACCAATGTGCCACGAGGGAAAATGATTTTTAAAAAAAAGTACGACAAAAAGAAACAAAGCTAATGAGTGAGTGAGAGGAAGGAAAACATGCCAACCAGTTTTACCAAATTTACACATTGTGCCACGCCATTTCAAGCTTTTTTCTTTTTTTCAAACATCTCTGTAAATAAAACTTCCAGTGTTGTAGAGCTCCACAGAGATGATGAGTTTTGAACCAATTGAGTCTCGCTGTCCACCAGACATGGAGATGATGTCACCTAATGGCCGTGACATTAGTCAGCCAATCTCAATGCTGATTGGTTTTAGCATCATTTTATAAGGCGACGTTTTTGCTAAAGTTGAAATGTTTCAACCGGAGCAAATGGTGCAAAAGCACTAATGATGCGAAAACGGAGCTATTTGTGCCATTCGGCCATTGAGAAATGAGTGTCTACTCATATCTGACCTTTAAATATAAACTCCCAGCATGACTATTGACTTTACATCAGAAAACAAACCACAGTCTCAAGTAAGAATGTTCTGTGTTCCGTCAATCCACCCATCTGCTACATCCTCCTCCACAATGTTTGCTGTCTTGGTTTTTAAACTACTATATAAGAGTTACTCCTCTGACCCCGTCATAGAAAATCTGTGTTCCTTCCCTACATTCCTTCCCCTGGGCTGAGGCTCAAAATGTTCCCACCCTGACGGGGGGATCCATAGAAATCAATCATCAAAAAACTAAAACTAATAAATAAGCTGATGCACAGTTTCTTTTTTTTTTCTATATTCTATATTTACAGGTCAGTCTGTGAGAAAAACAATGACAGAAGGAAAAATGGTGTCAAAAGAGAACTTGTGAGTGTAAATAAGAGAAATATCAAAGCTGCATTAGATCACAGTAACTGTTTCTAAACAGGCCCTTCTGTACTCGGGGTGCAACTATTAGGTAACCGTGAAGGCTGAGCTACACCGAGTATTTCTGGTCAGACTCTCAAAACAGAGATTTTAGCACAGTATTTTTCTAGGAACAACAGTAGCTCAGAGAGGAAAATTCAACAAATGACAAGTTACTGCAGGTGCAACTGACAGACTGCAGGCAGAACTATCTGGTGCACCAGCTTATAGTACTGTGCAGGAAAAAGATCAGTTACACAGACATATGAACCACACCAGCATACAGTAGTAGATGGCAACCGCGGAATGGCACCATTAACACTTGCCACTTGACATAAAATATGTAGCTTTATGGCTACTATAGCTAAACGATGGCTGGAAGACATCTTAAGTCATTGGTACGGTGGCATTTTGGATACTAAAAACATGAGCGGGGGGTTGTTCAAGAAGACTGATCTGCAATTTGCATAATATGAACCATCAAGCTCAACATGATCAAAAGCATGATCTAAGTAATGACAAAGCTGAAGTTAGAGTTAATTACTGGCAAGTTATTTAATCAAACACTGAGCTGGTCCAGTATTAGATCAAACACAAACCTGTTACTTATAGTAAATGTAGTTAATTGTTTCTATTTATTTATTCTGGCAATGCAAACCAACAACAGCAAAGCAGGAAAAGGAGTACTGTACCTACTGCTTTCTAAAATGACATATAATCCACTATCCAGGTACAATACAATAAAATCTATAATTAAAAATATTCATGTGATTTTAACGTGCAGTGCTGAAAAACAACAATGCATTTTAATCACATGTTTTTTGCCTTAGACAATCATCATACTATATAAAAATACATACTTGTTTCATCCCTCTTCTGCAACACAATGATTCTAAACAAGCAAAAAAAATATATACAAAGAGGAAAGGACAAACTGACAGACCAAGTAAAATCCACAAAGATTAAATAAAGGACAAAAAAATCACTCACCTGCACATTTAGTCCTGGTTACCAACGGAGGCCCCGGTGGCCCAGTGCCTCCCTCTCCGGGTCTGGAGAGCAGGACCTTGATTTCGTACTCCACATCTGGGTCCAGATGCCATAGCTTGTAGGTAGGGGCATCGACCACATGGGTCTCTGCCCAGTTCCCCGAAGTGGTGCGGTATTCCACTTCTTTCAGGATGATCGGCCCATCACCTATGATGCTGTTGGCGTTGGGCTTAATCCATAGGTAGGTGGCGCCAACGGCAAGCAGCTCTGGTGGGGCAATAGGGGTGGGTGGAGCTGTGAAATGAAAAAAAGGTGGGTTAGTTAAGTGTCACAGAATACATATATACATATACATATATATATATATATATATATATATATATATATATATATACACATACATATATGTATATATATATATATATATTTTTTTTTTTTTCAAAAACGTGTTCTCCCTGTTGAACCCCTGAGACACCAATCAGGAAAAAATTATATCAGCATGTTTTGGCTGCAACTGCAACCCCACCTGTTTATCAAAACACATTACTGATCTCATCTTCCCCTGAAAACCACATTAAAGTCCAATCAGATGTGCCTACATTTGTGATACAAGACATGTATGAATGTTTTGAAAAATCTACCCACACACACTGTTATTTCCAAAAGTAATGAAAACTACGTGAAATTGCAATTACATTGTGCTTTATGAACTATATCTGCCTTTCCACATATTCTTACCCCTTAGTGGATACCTCCAACACATACAGTAATGAACATAATGAAGGGAACTTATAACCATATCTATATCCATTTCTGCAATTTCACATTTTGTTCTTTTACCTTTGGACTCTCATAGACTCCTCAAATATGCAGTAACATCTTGTGTGCAAAGAACCACTATTATTGTGATCCTGAAATGTGAAAATAAATGTATTCTGTCACCAAAGTTGCTGCTAAATGGTTGCAGTTTGATTTAAATGTGGCACAGTTTAACTTTGGCACTGAAAGCAGCTGTCAATAAACGCTAAAAAGAAGACATTTCAGAGAGTGAATGCTCTACCTGCAGAACTAATCCGTCACATTGTTGACATGCTGCTGACAGCTTCTTTGCCAATACACTTTCACATTATGCTGCTCGCAGGAAAATAATGGCCTCTGTCAAGTCTTAAGGCATTATATATTTTATTATAGGATATTTATTCCTCCTTTGTGTTGTTTTTTTTCCCTTTTGTTGTCTGAAATTTGAAACACATTCCCAACATCAATATAAACAGTGTCACACAATAGTAAAACTGCAGAATGTCAGCAGACATTTAAACTAAACTGATGAAAAAATGCTGTTTGCTGCTTAATAATAAAATAATGTGACAACACAGCAACAAAATCTGGCCCCTGAAAATCCTCCTCATCAGCATGAACTGTGGCAGGACCTTGGACAGCTCACACATCTCTCATGGTCCCATGATCAGCACCATGGACAGCAGTTATGACACATGCTTGAGCAAAATGATACAGAATAGGAGTTGCATTTTTACTCTGGTTCTATTTTCATAGCTTATCGATTTTTCACTTTGTTTTTGTTTTCAAAAATGTGCAGCCTCCACACGCGGTGAGGGCGGTATTCTATAATCAATGACTTACATCATATACCATCATAGGCTTCTGCCTCAGTAAATGAATGGCATCTGCAAACTTACAGTTTAAGTTCACTATGACCTCAGTGTATTACATTCTCAATGTAGCCAATTAGGGGGAAAAAGGAAAATAAGTAAAAGGAAAGTCTTAAATTGTACATCACTTCACTGTGAAAGAAAAAAAAATGAAAAAGTCACATTGCGACACCACAGAGAATGGATTGATTCTGATTGCAGCAAACATGCTGTGACATAGAAGATCCCAGACAGATCAAGTCATATGCACCTGCAACCTGCACCTGCATGTTCCTAATGGAAAGGAAGACATCAGGGGATATCAAGGCTCTATATTGTCCTTAAATGTCTCCACCATATAATCAAGTCATGTCCTAAAGTAGCTCTGATCATCATTGGTGCATGTCCTTCCTTCTGCTTCTCTCATTTATCTTTTTCTCCCTTTGTGCCACAATAAAACAGATAGAGTATATGAAACATAAACAGTGATTTCCAACAGGTTAAAGTTAGAATATTCACAATACTTCATTATTGTAGTGGTGTGGCAGAAATGATTTGCTGTTATTCTTTTCAAATATAAAGGGAGGGAATAGTCACAAATGTAACATAAAGACAGGGTCTTTACATTCGATAGTGAATGGAGTAGATGTTGTATAAATTAAAGCCTCTGGTCACAGAAACAATGTTGCTTCCCATTTGCCCCAGTGTAATCTTGACTCTACTTTTATCACCATAATACACATGTACCAAATAAATTATTTCATACTTCACTTATATCAACAAGTCAGACAAAATGATGATTAAAAATTAACAACCTGCATGCCATGACACTCTTCATTTTGAAATGTTACTTCTTACTGTTGTTGTTTTAAAAAAAAAGCCACAAAAACAGTTATTTTAAAAATGTTTATGTATTAATCTTTTTTGTCAGTTGACAGCTTTGCTATTCTAGCTAAAAATAATGGTCCGTGTCTTCCTGCTGTCTGAAAGCAAAGTCCTTCTCTCAGTTTTTTTCAGCTTCTTCAAGGCTGCATTAGAATATGTATGGAGGCCCGAGTGCCGATGAATCAGCTGTCAGTCACCACACACTCATCCATCTTAACTACATAGAGGCTGTGAGTTTGTGTGTGTGTGTCTCTGCATGTGTATGCGTGAGTGTGGGAGAACCCATGCATACAAATATACCTTCTCTGCCATAGTGTACACGCTTACTTTGTTCTCCAGGCAAAATAAATTGCATTTATGCTTTTGAGGTGGTTAGGGTTACAATGAATTATTTTTAAACTGGTCAGCTACAATGTAAAGCACACATAATTCACTGCTACTGCCCTTAAACAGGAGTCTGTTAACTATGTTTTAAAACTAATTTAAAGACTCACTGGTATAATTTATTGTATAGTCAACTACTTCTCCTGATGTTACTCCACAGGAACAAAGAAAAAGCTTGTTCAGTCACTCCCCTCGTCTGCTACCTCCCAGCATCGCTCCATCCCTCCCTCTGCCAGCTTGTTTACAGCATAGACTTACAGAGGCCACCCAGTGAGTCACAACCTGGCACCCGCAATGACATGGGGAAGTACAGATGCAGGAATACTGATTTTACTGACACAAGATAGCCGCACATATCCGTACTGATTTTACGCAATCTATGTACATGACCACCCCCTCATTAAGGGACTGATTTAAGATAAGATTCTTGCCAAGACTTACACACACCTGCATCCTCACATGAATATAGAAATATAGAGACACACAGATTGCAAAAAAAAAAAAAAAAACTACAGTTGGCCCCCATACAGTGATGGTAATGAGGTGTGAGAAAATGAATGAAGGGATGAGGGGAGCAAGAAGAAATCAAAAACGGCAAAAAGTAGTGGTGAATGTCATTAAATGATTTGGGTTGAAAGAAACATATGGTTAAGAAAGCATAAGCAGATCACCAGGAGACAACATTTGAAAAAGCAACTCATTTGGTCCCACTAGATATTGAAAGTGGTAATATTTCTTTCACAAAACAGTTCCACTACACTACTAGTCAAATTTTAAAGAAGAGGTTTTTCAAGATATAATCTGGAAACTAAATGGAGAACCGAAAATATATTAAACTTAGTCCACTTCACTGGCACAAATGCCCGTTACCATTGTGTCTAATCAGCTGGAGGTTTGTTGTCCCACATATAAGACAAGTGGTCTACACAAGTCGTCCTCCTGCTGAACATCTCCTCCTGCAGAGTTCGATAGTTCGATAGAAATGCTCAGACTGTAGTAAAAACAAACAGTGCTCCTGAAGCTTTAAAACTAAATTCAGCAGGAGCATAGCACTGTACTGTAACAGTGAGCCAATAAAGACACATGCATGTATGTTTGTATGGGTGAATATATGTATGAATGTATGACCAGCCTTGACCCAATAAAGTGTTTATCTTGGGTATGCTGGGGCCCCGTTGTCAGAGGACGCATCACACACTCAAAAGCGACCCGTGTTACTACACCCTGAAGGTACAAAGTATATGGCTCTAGCATTTTACTGCACTGCATGATAGTCCCAGCATGATGTTTGAGCATGGGCCATAATGTGTGTTGCCTTCTTTGTTACTGTGATTTCTTATTTTCAAGGCGACACAAGTTTTATTTTGAATTATGAAGACGGGCTGAATAATAATAAATCACCGGTCTGAACGATGGGAAAGAAGCCCATGTGGTGACAGACAGTAGAATCCATGTTGTTCTTTAAATGGACTACTTTTCAACTGAATCCTTTTTGGTGCAGCAAGTACAACATGGGTGGCCATGAAATACTTCCTCTCATCTGCAGTCGTGATTACTGCACAGCAGACAGAAGCTCTGTCCACCAGCTGGGTGGATTCTGAGTAAGAATTTAAAATGTCACAGCAGAGAGAACATTCCTGTCCCTAGGAATGACCAAATCTAACAGAACAAAAAATTAAACATTTGACCAACACATTATTTTCCCATCTATAAATCATCTACACTCTTTTGCTATTTTAAATGCAAAGTACTGCTCAGCAGACATTCAGTGTTGAGGGCATCATGCAGTAAAAGACATTACACATTTCCACTGGCTAAACAAAGGATAAACATAGTTAAAAACTAAAATGTGACTAAATGTATAATAAAATTGAGAGTATAATCTGTATACAGTGTAAAAAAAAAAAAAGTATAGGACCCATAGTGATTCCATGTGGTACACCATGAGCACCATTAGTTTAAGTACTTAATAACATCAATTGTGTCAGGAATTTAAGCAGTGTTTTACATATTTGCATATGGCAAATACAGGAGGCGAATGTCCAGACCATCTAGGTGAGAGGTGACACCCTGGCTTGAGCAGGATTCAAGGCACAAACCCATTGCATGTGGTGACTTATCTGGAGCTTTTTCTTTTGTGTTCTCACGCGGACTCACTTGGACATTATGGTCTACAAAATGTCCAGAGCGACTTTTGCAAAAACATTTGCCTTCGCCCACACAGCCCCTCTCTGGGAAATCAATTTCAGTGCACATCTGAAAGCAGCTGAAGGGTCTTCTGTCTTTATCTGACAGTAAAAAGTTGACTGTCTGGACCGGAGGACACAAAAACGTACATGATGGGGTAAGAAATTATAGCAGTCTCATGATCAAAATGTGGTAAGAAAACTGATTGAATGTCTGACCACGCATGTTTCCCATGACTTCTGAATATTTAAGCAATGTCACGGTTAGTCACTAATTGGGTGAATTTTATAAATATCACAAATAATAAAGGGAACATTGAATGAATCAATCCAGTTATTTATTGTCGTGCATGTGTCTGTTATCCAGGACGCAAGTGTTTTTGTGTTATTCAGGGATACATTCCCATGCATGACAACAGCCAATATTTTATCTTCTGCTAATCTCTCTACATGTGAGTGGTTTATCATTCATACAATCCTGGTCTATTTTTCAGCTCCTTGAACAGTTTATCTCACACCAGATAAGCACACATTATACACACAGGCAGGTCAGCATGATCTGATACCATCAATTCAGCTCACAGGGTGCTGTCTTAATAATGACCACCACATCCTGTGCATTTAAAAGGGAACACATTTATATTTGACACATTTCATCATTTATACATCCATCCATCTTCTACCACTTTATCCTCTACATAAAGGTCACAGGGGGTGCTGGTGCAAACCCCAGCTGACATAGGCCACCATCCACCCTCACATTCATGGTCAATTTAAAGTGTCCAATTTGCCTATTCCCCAAATCTGCATGTTTGTAGACTATGGGAGGAAACCGGAGAACCCAGAGAAAAAACACACATGGGGGGACACTCCATGCAGAAAGGCCCTCTGTTCTGACAGAGAGGTTGAAAGGCAAGAATGCTGACCACTACGCCAACCCTAACATTCACACATTTCATTTAAATAGCTGTTTTAAAGGGGACAATAATTGAATACAACTGTAATACCTTATCTCAGACGAATGAATTTTGGTCTTTCTTCCTTAAGGAAGGAAGAAAGAAAGAAAGCTACACCTATACTCCTATGGCAACTATGAAACTAACACTTTCATCTTGAAACTACAAAACGGACTGTAGTTTGCTCGCTGACCTTCATTCTTGTATCAACAAAATGAGTTTTAACGATGCCATCAGGGATACAATGGTATTGTTCATTTTAAGCTTATTTTACCAAATTTGTGAGATCAAAACTCTATCATTCCCTTCAAAGTGTTCATGGACGAGATTGTGAAGTTTTACTCCCTGTACGCTTCCTGGGATGACAGTGCCCAGATAAAATTCTGTTATCTGAGACAAAGACACTGAAGATATCACAGACGTGGGAGACATTTGAGTGAAATGAAAGAGAAGGAGCAAGGAAAGGAGCCTCAAAGAGACAATGATCTTCTTAGTGTCACTTAAATATTCAACAACATGTTTAATCAGTCTCAGATGTGAAACGTCGCTGTTCATTTCATTTCTGAGATTTAGCTGTTCTCATCAACATGGGCATGCAGTGAGTAAGCAGGGAGATGTGGCTACAGTGACAAAAAGAGCTGATGGGATTGAGCCTGTCGACTTTGGCTTCTCTCCAGTTTCAACTGCCATGGCTAGAAATTTAGTTTCTATCGAACTAAATGGCAAATACATTCTGGGAAAGAGCCAGATGGTGATAATGGTCAAAACATTAAGAGAGTATGACCCTCTGTGGTCTGCATCTTGGCAGGGGAGGGATCACCAGCCTATATTTTTAAACTTGTGGAGAAAGTCAGTTGCTGATACAGATGGTGGCATAATTAATTGGCATAATTAATTAACAATTAATGAGTCAAGTGAGCAAAGCACTTGGCAGATATTTGTGAAAGTCATTTTCAGTAAGTGCACAGTGGGCTTGTTAGTTTTGAGACAAAACTATACAGAAATCCACACACAACACCGCTAAGGGCTTAGTAACAGAAGCACTGATTTTGAAGAAAGTTTCTGACGTCAGTGTAAATCTTTTGATACTATCCTTTTACGTAGAAGAGTACAATCTTTGCCAATGCCTTTAGGTAGAAATCAAATATATCAGTCAGTCAGTTACAGCTATCAATCACCCTCCGCTAACACAGGGTTTATGACCTATATAGCATCCAGCCACCAGGGGACAAATCAAGATGGTTGGGCATTACTTTGGAGCTGCTATTGCATCCATCATATCCATATACTAATTTTTTTTATTCAAAATGGTATTTGTTGTTGCATATTAACGGTTATAGAGACATATAATGCCAGAAAACTGTTGTTGGCTGCTGCTTTTTTCTACTCTCTTGTCAGTGGAGAGACTCTACCTTACCAACATAATGATATTATTACCTTGAATTTTACTCTCCTTTTCTTATCTTTCACATCTCAACTTTCTTCTCTTCTCCGCACTCCACTCAGTTCACACTGAGCCTATTTCTGTTTCTTTTCAGTCTTTTTTATGTTCCCTTTCTCTCCTCAGTCCTCCTCATCCTCTCCTCACATACCTGCTCATACATTACTTATATTTCTGCTCAGATATTCTGTGTGAAGTGTCCTTTCTCCCAGATACGGATACACACAAGCAAACACACATGTATGCACGTGTACACAAAAGGTGATGCACCTGAGAGAGCAATGGACACGGAATACCAATAATTTCACAAACTGCCAAGCATACACAAGACAGCACACACGTATCCCCTGAGGCAAACCCTAAGGGCCTGGTTAAAGAGGCAGGTTTAAGTGCTCACTGTATGGGTGTATTGCACCTACACAAACACACATGCATACATGCAACTCAGACACTGGCTGATATAGACGTATGAACAACTATTCACGTAAAAGTCTGGTCTTGGATGCTTAGATTAATAAAATAATTGGCATTTGTTTTATTGGTTATATTTCTCATAATCCATTCATTTTGTTTCTGTGTTCATCTTTGTTCTTTGTTTGCTGCAATTATAGTGTGTGTGTCTCCAAATCAGATGCACTTGCACTTGGCATCATGTGAGGAAAGGTTCACATACTGTTGCTGGCAATTCATTATTTTTGTCACCTAGCAAAGGTTGAGTAAATCTGTATTTTGTTTTAAGTTATTTAAGTATAAAAGGGTAAGCTTTTTTCCTTTCTTCTTTCTCAGCAATGCACATGTTTTGACAAGTCAGAAAAGTAATCGTACATTTGTTGAACATGAACATAAAAGGGCCAATCGCAGACATTGCAAAAAGTCCAACAACTTCAGCGTGTAATAGTGGTTATCAAAAAAAGTGGTTATCAGAAAAAAAAAAAAAGAAAATCAAGCACACTTCAAACTCTTGCAACTTCTTAAATAAAAGGTTCCTGCAGTCAACTAGCGTTTCCACCACAATGAAGACCTCTGAAGATTAGGTAAAGGACTACATGTTCAGTGCAAGCTCTGTTGCAAAGGTTCCTGAACTTTCAGCAAGTACAACCCCCTGCTGATGGGGACTTTTCAGGCAAATGAAAGTTCCTGTAATGGAAATGTGGCTACTGATGATCTCACAGTTACCGCAGTCAGTTGTACTTTGCCACTTTTCCTTCCGTGTCAAGCTTCCTACAAATCTCACCACTCAACCCTTCTTGTACACAGTTCTAATTAAAAACCTTGGAGCAGTGGCTCAAGGGCACAATTCATCTCACATGATCTCAGATCTGACAGACAGGCCTGAGCTGTCCTCTCTCCTATTGATTCCTTATCAGGGAACAGACACATAGTAAATGCCAAGAACAAGCTAAGGGCAACAGAAAGCATCATGCACTCTTCTCTCGCTCTCTCTCTCTCACACTCACACACACACACACACACACACACACACACACACAGCACACACATCACACACATTTACACACTGCAGTTGCACTGCTGGGTCTTATTCTTGGACTACAATCAGCTTTATGGCTACCTAGGGAGTCTTAGAAAGATGTAGCAGTATTCCTGGGGAACTCACACAAACACACATGCACACTCTGCATGGTGTCCACAGGGCACTGGCTGACAGTGGCTCTTCTGGATCTTTGCTACGCCCCACTGAGTCTTATCTCTGACAGGCAGAAAACACACACACACACACTCACAATTGTCCACATACAACACAACACACAAAACACTCACAGATTAATGCAGAGACAAACATATTTACTTCACGAGACAAAGACTTGTCATGCAGGCATTCTCCTTCTCTTTCAGACACACACACACACACAGCTGGGGGTATGTTTGAGAACGTGTTGCCCTGGAGCTTTGACTGCATCTGTGTGTGTGTGTGTGTGTGTGTGTCTGTCTCTGTGTCTTCATGAGTGTGCATGTTTGCATATCTTATTACAAATGTCAGTCGAGCATTGTGTGACTTTGTCATTCCTTAATGCGTCTCTCTTGTCTACCTGATAAACTTTTTTTTTTTATCTTTCTCCCTCTGTTTCTTTCTGTGTTGTTGTGGTAATGTTATCCATTCTTTCAACACTTCCACCTATTCTTTTTGTCTTCTTTTTCCCCATTTTGGTGAGTAAATATGATGCTTATCTCAGGGCATGCAGCAAGAAAGACTGCTTGTGCTTCAAATACAAAAATATGTTCCTTTAAAGGACACTGAAACTCTTGTTTTCTGCATATACTGAGAGCAGTGGAGTCACCTGAAGGTTACTGGGTAGCGACATACACTTCACAACTGCAAAAGTGTCATTAAAACCATACCATAAACAAACTGAATCATGCTGTAGTTACAAGAGAATGATAACTTACTGATACTGACTACTGATATATGCAGTAACATGTTTCAACAACCATGATCTACAACATTGTTATTTTGACCCACTCACAGTTACAATTTCCCTTTAATGTATTTGTAATGGCATTTGTAATGTAGTTGTTATTGTAATATTGAGGAGTCGGCTTTGTTACAGGGAAAGAAGAGAGGCTATGAATATGAATGATATCTCTCTACTTTCAGACAGTTAAAGTTAAAAGTTGCAATATAATCAAAATGGCTTTCAGCGTCATTGAAAATAACTGATAACTCACTCTTTTCATCGTATGTTATTTTGTTTGTTGTTTTGTTTTTCTTCCTCATACTGTCACAGCTGCTCTGAAGCTGCACAGAAATGCAAAATTAAAGTGCACAAATTTACTGCCAACGGTATTGACAAGGAGGGCATCGTCGGTTGAGCTCGGCAGCAGTGTCGTGACGGAGGATTAACGTGCATGCATGAGCAAGGCGCACACAAACACACACATGAGTGCGCACACACAGATGCAAAGAGTATCCTGTAATATAACATGTTTCTCTTTCCAGACCCACTGATCACACCTGACCAAACAACCCACTAATTAACCCCAATTTCACTTAGCAGCCCAGGAGAACACAGAAATGTACAAAGCAAGGACAGCAACACACATACGCTATTTTAAAAACACACACACACTATGCACAAAGGACTAAAAGGAGGTATGCTAATGCACGTGTGTCATATTGCAGTTCTCTCTTGTTCACTGTGTTGGCAAGAGCTGCTCGTCTGGCACAAAGCATGGCTGACGGCACCTGAGTGCCTCACACACACACACACGCACACACACACACACAGACGATAGACACAGCGATACAAACTCGCCAAAAGACACATTTGGACATTCTCAGGAGTACAGTCTGTGTGCTGTGCTAACAGATGGTAATGACAGTTTCAGTCCCCGGACGATCGTCTAATCAAAACAGCACATACTAAAGCACGCACACTCCAACCTCCCTCCAGATTAAAACATCATTCATGCCAAATAGGGTTAAGAACGTAATTCACAACAAATATGCATTGAAAACATAATTTAGGCCAGCGGGTCAACACATTATAATGCATTTTAGTGATGCAATCAAAATCCCATTAAAAGCAAACACAGTTCAACCCCCATCGCTCCACGGAATGAATTTTTTTTTTAATGTTTACTAGAAGTTAAAAAAACACGATTCTCACCAAATATCTATAGAGATAGAGATGTGTTTGTCACAGTGCATCTCACACATCAAAATGTAACTTCACTAAAAGCATTTTACTATCAACAATGATTGTAATTCACTGTGATTTATGAGGAAAAAGCCAGTAGGCTACAAAGTGTTGGTGAGACATGACATTCCTCTGAGTTTACGTTGCACTGCCCAAGACATAAATTGTGGTTGAGGTGCAATACAGTGTTGTCAAAAGTCAACCTTGGAGAATGTCAAGCAACCAAGCATAAACTCAGCTTTACAGTGACTGAGCACATAGGGCTTCTGTGTTTTGCTGAGGGACACATAAAAAGAGAACACAAAGTTTGTGGGAGGTATTTTTTTTCTGCTGATTGGTTCATGTGTTTAAGTGCGAGAGACACATACACTGGAAAAACAAAAAAATGTTGGACAAACTTAAAAAAAAAAACACATTTAATTTGGTCACAAATTAATCAAGTAATTAGCAAGTTATGTGGAATTTTTTTTTATTAAATGGTGGATAGCTGTTGTGCCCCAGGATGCCAACACATTGGGAGACAGGTGAATAGGAGGGTATTTTACCAGATCTGATCCCCACAAATCCAGAGAGATTGTGTCAGAGGTGAATCACTGCTATGATACATGCTCACAGTAACCAGAAGAACACAGAGCGATGGGAAACCGCAAGATTCCGGGGTTAACGCTCACACAAGTCTGCACAGGAATGTCAACATAGCAATTATTTACATTACACTGCATGTGGCTAATGCCAACGTTATACTAACGCGACACTCACCCTTCCAGAGACAACAGCGCTATCTTTAGCTGTTGAGTTGAATGTTAGTCCAAAAACCCAAATTGCTTCCATTTGTTTCCCTCCAGGCTCTTGTAAACTTTCAGTGACTCTCTGGAGTAATATGAATGGAAGTTAATCAGAAAGTTGAAGATGTCAGGATACTGCAATAATGATTCTGGATTAATGTCCTCTCTGGCTGTTTTCAGACAGGTCGAATCCAGCACTGGTACCATTAATTTGTGTCACATCTTAGGCTGCCAACAACGGTTCATAGGGACTAAGTCATATGACGTCCGGAGATCTATAGCACTGACACACATATTTCTCTGATAGTAGACCCAATGAAAACACTGTGGCATGCAGTGATTTTATCCCATAGCTCATCAGTGCAGCAGGTTCAGTCCTAAACAATGACATAGCAGATTAGTTCCAACCACTCTGCATAAACTGTTTGAGAGGAAGCAGGCTAAGGCTAAGTTGACGCTATTGCACATTGGAATCCACAATAACTGATAATGGAGATTTAGAATAACACAATTTTAAAGCTGTGAGATGATCCACGAGGGGGGAAAAAATCTATTTTATTTAATGTCTCATTGAATTTAGTAAATGGGGAGAGACAGATAGGAGACAATTTGAAACACAGAATGCAAAAGAAAGAGACAAAGAGAGGTGAAGGAATGAAATTATGTCTGACAACAACAGATAGCTGAGACGCTATAATTATATCAAAGCCTTTACAATAACATTATCCAACATCCTCAGAACATCAACATCCGCCTCAGCAGGGCGGCCCTGTATTTCCTATGGTTCATATGAACCATGGGATGGAGAGTGGGAGGGTGAATCACTGATTCCTTCATATCTTTGCCCTGTATTTAGTGTGAGCACAGAGTTGAGTAGATCACATTAGAGAGTTTGAGTGTCCTCCAAGAGGGGGATGTGGCACTGTCCAAGAGACACATGAAACAAGATTTGAGTATGGCTGAGAGGATAACAGAGAACGGGACAACAGAGAAGGGAATGAGAGTGTTTCTTTGCCATGTTTGCATATCTCTTGTACAATTTGGTATGATGAGACCTGCCAGAAAGGTTCTCGGAGTGTCAGAGGTAAACTATATAGAGAAGCTCTCTTATACCTATCCTGTCTTATCTTACATTCCTGCTCAACTAAAACTGCATTCATCTTAGGACTTGCCATCATGGAAAAAAAAAACAAAAAAAAAACTATAACCTCACACCTAGATTTAGGTGAAATTGAAGAAATGTGAGCCTCTAAAAAAGTGTGTTTCCTAATTCTTTAAATCACAATAATATTTAGATAAAGAAGGTTGACGTGAGACAGAAACAAAGGAGAAAGTGAACTGAGAAACTGATAGAGACGGAGTCAAAGGAGCCTCATTGTGAGTTCCAGGCACTCCTCTGAAGCCTGTTCAGTATTCCATCCTCAGCATTCCCACAGCTCTAACAAGCAACTGCCAAACACACACGCACATAACCACAACCCGGGTAGTCTCTCACTTTGTCTAAATTAAAGAGGTTGTCCGTCTTTACTGCATCACAGTAATCAGATCTGTGAAGTGCTGCTCACTTTATTCAAATCCCTTTTTTAAACACAAACACTGTGTTTATAATTAACCATTTGATCGCCTTCAACATGATCTTTTTGCCAAACTGAAAATCACCAGAACATACCTTTGACAATGAGGTCGGCATAGTTGGACACGCCTGACCCGCCGTCTGATCTGATGACACAGCGGTAGCGGCTGGTGCTGCGCTGGGACGTGTCGCCAACACTGACAGTTGCTGAGAAACGCCGATGGTTCACCACCCTGGTCACCATCAACGCTGTGTCCTTACCGTTCCACTGCTGCATGATGGGGATGAAAACATCAGTCAATTCCTGGCCAACAAACCCTGTATCATGCTCTTTCTAGAACAAACTTGACTAATGAAACCATGAATACAACAACAAACTCATGAAAACCACTCTCCACTGTAATATTATCTGCCAATTTGTTGAAACATTCTTTCCCCAAAAGACCTCCAGTCATAGAGGGTCACTGCTCTCCACTGCAAATGTCATTTCTGTACATGCCAGATACTGTATGTCACTTGGGTGCAGTGAAAACATTAAAGCTTGCCAGTGCACATAAATGTAAATTAGAATGAGGATATGAGCATGGATGCACAATACAGAGACACACACACACACACACAGATGGAGTCATTGGTGCGAAGCTCCAACCAGGACTTTTAATCAATCATGAAATGGAGGTGGGGAAGCTTGGGATGTTTACTACAGTGTACTTCTTTTATATAAGTATCTTTAAAAGGTCATAAATAAGTGATAACTCCATTTACTACATTGGTATTTTAGAATATATATTAACAATATAATATATATATATAATACAATTTTGGTCAAAGTGTTCACACGCATATTATATTCAACATACTGTAATTTTTATAAATAACCTGAAAATCTGCCAATGAAGCGCCAAATTACCTTTCAGTTGCTCTGAGGATTTATGGCCTACCGACCTGCCTTTATACAACTTCTGTTTACATTTGTCGCAGATATCATTCATGAACATATTCGCTGATATGAAGGCACTAACCTGAAGCCAGAGTTTATCATGCTGAGACCATTTCCCGCCAGCGGTACACTGAAAGGTAGCATTCTGACCCACGTTCACTTCCACATTCTGCAGGCGCAGGAAGTGAGGGGCTTTACCTGCAACACATAAAGCAAAAAGGAGAATATATTAACTGACAGGTTATATAATTAGTAAGAGTAGAGATGGGATTAATCAGGCACCCACACAGACACACTCTTGTTGGTGCAACATTGTCAATGTAAATCTAAATCTGTGATTTCTAAGCTTTCCATCAATGTCTAACACATGGAAATGTGACAATATTTGAAGAAGATTTGGCCATTTGAATGTAGGCACTCCTAAAACTGCTTTAGGGAGAATTTTAGACTAAAAATTGTACACCTTCTGGGAGCCAAGAGACAGAATCATATATTTACATAGCCCAACCCCCTCCTGGTCTAGCTGTCAGTGAAACCACACCTCTCTGTATGTAATGCTCATCACAGAAACTGGAGCATGGATACTATTTTGTGACACGGAACAGTACATATAGAATATAATATGTATAACAAATATAACGTCATAAAAAAAACTGGACATTAGAAACTCTTAACATTTGAAATGAAATAAAAAATATAGGAAGGGGAGTGGCTTATTCTGTTATAATTTCTTGTCTGACCAATTATGCTTAGGGCCCCTTAGCAGTGGCCCTGCACATCAGGTTGGTTTGTTATTCATATTAATAGCAGATGCTCACATGCTCCCGTTACAGTTTATAATACGACCATCCGATCGAAAACAAGTTTCGATGCGAGTAACGTTTGCATTTTAAAACTGAGCTATAGCTAATAACAATGTAGCCACATGACGTTCTGAAACGCACAGTGGATTATTAAAAGAACGTCCAGCATGAAAAAAAAACAGTTTTTTAATCCCCGTATGTGACTTCGAGTGAACACTAACATAATGCAGATTAACGACGTTACTGAAAACTCACCCCATAAGAAGATAGAAAGTTAATAAGAGGTTCGGGGTGCTTTCTTTTCATCCCTGGCGTCATGTCGTCATCTCAGAAGTAACTACTGTGTCTGTTCACCTCCACTGTCCAGTTATTCTCATGTCCTGCCACTCTCTTTTGGCCGCTAAATAATCCATCCGTTTATGTATAAACTTTGGAGAACGCCTGCTAGCTTGAATGCTAAGCGTTAGCATAAAGTCCGCGAAGTGAGATCAGCGTTGGCATGACCAGAAGCCTCTGCCTTCGTTTCGAAGTACAGCCAAAGATTTGCGCTGGCACGATTTAGTTCTTCTGCAACAAGTTTTTCCTTGTCCAACTTGATTCAACGGTGAAAACACACACACACACAGCTTCTCGAAGCAGCAGTAACAGTAATAAGCAGCAGTGAGGAGCGCAGCAGCAGCTGCATATTAAGTAGCCATGTGTTTCCTCTGTGAGGAGCAGCTGACAAAAAACAACAACAAAAGCAATGGAATGTGCTTTGGAATGTAGTTTTAGCCAGCAAAAGCACTTTTGGTAAATGTGGTTCAATAAATAAACATGCATTAAACCACAGTAGAAACTTGCTGCAGAAGTACAGCATCATAATGATTAAAAAAGTCAAATACAACAGATGGATACATATGAGTGCTGTTTGATCTGTGAACATCTTGATATATTCAGTATGCATGTATTAGTGACTTGTCACGAACATAAATTAGCAGCAAAGCTTCATGATGTTAAAAAATACATTGACAGGTTACTTGAAAAAGATGCTGATTGTGCTACCCTGCATTCAACAAATGTAATAGTGAATACTTAACGGAATTGCCGTGAGTTACACAAAGACATCCTGAGCAAGTTGGGGAGTGAGACCTTGTTGTAAAAATGCCCTGCAACATTAGTCATTTAATTCAGACAGTGGTTCATATGTTTGTCCAGAGTGAGGCAGGGAAATTCATAGGACAGTTCCGAGACAGAGAGTGAGACAGCTGGTCAGACATTGAGTGACTTTGACCTGGCATTGAGACTAGCCTCCAATTGGTTAATTTCATTTTGACTGTCTGCAGACAGAGATAAGCCTAACAGAGTATGCATCAATCATTAAACAATGATAATTTGCACTGACACTAATGAAAGTAATTGCAAATGACAAGGACATATATATGAAGGTTGTGTGTTTAACCTTTATTCAATTGCATATTTTTTCTTGCTCTCTTTACATTACCATTTTTTTGTTTCTTCCTTTCTGAATGCCCCTTTGATTAATCTGATAAAGTGAAATGAGGACAACTATATGACTTGGGAGGATGAAAAAGGAGAAAAAACAAGTATTTCCAATTAAAACAAAGAAGAGCTTACAGTAGCAGCTGGTGTGTCTCTTAATTTTGATTCTATCCCAAATTTCCTATCGACCTACCTATCAAACATGGAAAAAGACTCATTAAGAGTAAATAAATCTAATTTTCATTTATTCAAGTACATTGCAAAATGCAACACACCGTATGATTAACACAACGTATGAGTAAAGAAGTGTTGCAATAAGCGGTCTGGAGTTTTGTGAAGCCAAGTTTTGCAGTCAGATTTGAGTGATGATGACCCAGAGTCTGGACCTTCTTCCTGGCTCTCTCCAATCTGTGTGCACGCCTCACAATCTGTCCTTCACACATGCATTTGTGCGCTTCTACGTACGAGGGAGCTGATACAAGCAGATGATGCACAGCAGGGCTGAAGTTGTGCAGGGTAAATGTACAACAACAACAACTTGAAACGTACAAGCATATGCACACGCTCACACACAGGCACGTTAACAGTCACTTACGGCAGGGATGAGCCAGAACTCGTATGTCGTCAATCGCGATGAAACCTGGATGTCCTTGGACTGAGACTGCTTCAAATATTACCTGATGAGGTGAGAAAGAAAGAAAGAAAGAAAGAAAGAAAGAACTTTACAAATTTGATAAACTCCACCACCCTTCCTGATCTCCTTCAATCCCCAAATCTCTCCTTATCTACCTATATTTTCCTTTTCCCTATTAGCTATTTTATTCTCATCTTCTTGAAATGGCGCTTGTGTTTCTTTTGTCATCACTCCACTCTTTTATTCTTTTTTTTAAATGTCGACATTTTCTTAACCAACACTCTCAGGGTGACAGGCAGTCACAGAGCCTGTCAAGGGGCCATGCACTTCTGACCCACACATATTTCCTCATACACAACCTCATATTATGAGCACACATAAACACACACCTCTCTGCTGTACTTGTCAGTATCCTCAGTAGTATGGGCTGACACATTCTGAATACTATAGACTTCTGGGAAGACACTTTCCTCTCTTCCCTGCCTTCAAACAAAAGGATGTCTGACACACAGGTCAAGTTCACAGAAGTCAAAGACTCCAGTTAAGCTTTTCTAGATGCAACTGTATTTTGACAGTTTGAATGTGGCTCTTTCCTTCCATTGACTTTTCCCACCACAATTTAATTCCAAAATAAATGTGCAAACTTTGTTCTTTTCGATCATTTCCTTCCTGTACTAGTTGGAAAACTATAATTACAGTATACTACAGTATATTACTATTCTTCACAGCTCTTAACACAGATACAGTGTTTTGTGACATGGATGTGGTAAACATGTCTTTTCAAACGTCTAGCAGTTCATCCTAAAAGTTTTTCTTGCGCTAGCAATGGCCTGAACTTTAAAAAATGACATGGTTTTTTTTTCAAAGAGAGGTGACTCCTCATTAGGGAAAGAAACACCAACAAACACACACATTTCATTCACTTTGATAACCACTGTGCCTTAGATCTGTGTGTGCGACACAGGGGTGCCTTCATTTACAGAACACAAGCCAGTCATTAGGTAAAACACAGTTGCCTTTGTGCTTCCTCAATGAAATACCACAGCAGGATGTGTCTCCACACCTTCAACAGACAGATACCTGCACGGATTGAAAATCACTGCATGGTAGAAGTTTTGTGTTAAAATAACAAAGCACTGAACAAAAAAGGATATCGGTTGGTTGCCTCACTACCTGTTAAATTGTGATTCTGAACCTCATTCTTTAATGTCATAATTATTTAACTTCATTTAATTAGCGTAGCTAAACTAACCAAATGTTTGAGCTATTGATTACAATATTCTTTAAATAATTTCCCTGTTTCCTTTGCAGTTTTTACTAATACAATAATTGTTTGAGTGTTTCTGTTCATGTTAGCCACATGCTATCAGTTGCTTGGCAGTGCATAGTAGATGCTACAGTTTTAGCACGTAGCATCATAGTCTGTTGTGTAACGTCCCATTTTAAGTGTTCATATAATGCTCAATTTCAGCTAGCTACCTGTGTGATACCTTCCCGGCATTAAAAGGCAGATGACCTAAAAACATTTTGACATGTACAGTAAATATAGTAGTAAAGTAAATATAGTTTTAAAGAAGGAACACTGAACTTACCAGGACCAGCTTGCTACATAGCTTAAGTTGCTAACAGTAAATTCCTACATATCAGAAACACAAACAGTATTAAAATAAAGTGAAAAGCTGCTTTCTGTTTGGTTTTGCGATGACATGAAACATATTGTTTGGATAATGTATGAAAAAACAAAACAGAAGGCCAAATATTCATAAATTGGAAAACAAATGCACATGCTGTGAAGTTTAAAGGCCACCTCATATACATTAATGAGAGGAGAGGCGAGGAAGGAGCTTTTCAGCAATAATATGAATTTAGCTGTCAACATTAATTCAACATCAATTGTCATAAAACAAACACTGACGATATTTGAATTATTAGAAAATCCATGAATTACATAATTAATTTTGGATGAGACATATTAAAAAAAAGAGATCAAACAGCAACAGACAGCACAAATGAAATGAAAAATATTGACCCGTAGCGATCTGTCTGACACAGCACAAAGGAGGACTTCGACTTATTCTCTCATGTGAAATGGTGAGATGATGAGAATCAAGCAGCGCTATTAAATATAATTTTATTGAAACCTACTGTTTTGTTGTCATACTATAATGTTGATAATGGATGTTGCTGTCCGTATGGATTGCAAGAGACCGTTTTTATATCTACCTGAAGGGCACGCCACTCTATGACTTTGTGTGTTACCTGGTAGGAGTTGGGCCAGAATGTAGAAATGGCCAGCTCAGCCTTCACCCAGCCTTCAGTAACAGTATCAGAAGCGTTCCACACTGGGTTACCTTGAGCACCTCCATTCACCTGCAAGAACACAAACAGATGAGATTCAGGGAGTAAAATTTGACCCTAAAAAATGTGTTTTTTAGGGTCAGTCCATCAGCTCTCTCGACTATCTATACCGTTATAGATAGATATATATATATATAACAACCATTCACACTCGCACCTACAGTCAATTTAGAATGTCCAATAACCCACATCTGCATGGATGAAAAACTTTCTCTACAAACTCCAAAAAGAACGACCCCATTCAAACTTTAGCATTTGATCCGAGAACCTTGAGGCAATCTTGTTGCTCCTAATTAAAAGATATCATGTCTAATTTTAATTAAACCCATTTGTTGTGTCTTTTAGGGGCATTGTGCCTGCTACTGTTGTATTCATTACCCATAAGCCCCATTGACAAAATATCTATCACTTGTCCTTACTTCCCACAATCCATTCTCAAATCTTTCACTTAGGTTTATTCCATGCCTCGTCTTTTCATTATACATACACTCTACATTATTGTGGTTTCTCCTCACTGCTTGGTCATTCTATCACTTCATCCACATCTCTCTCTCGCTCTCTTCATTTCAATCATATGTTTATCAGTGATTCACATCCCAATATGAAACACTCAGTACAGACCTGCATCTGATCAAGCGTTACGCATTAGTGTGATTTGTTACCAGCATTTAGTCATTTGAATTGTGCCATCAATATCTTAAATCAAAAGCACTATTAAATTCTCTGAACTAAAGACTCAAAGATGATGTCTGGGTTTACTGAACTGTCATTATCCCTCTTTCTTTCACAGACACACACGCACACACACGTGAAGACTTGGTAAATCCATCCCTTCCTAACAAAGAATAGAGGTGTGTTAATCATTATGACTGTCAGTCAGTTGCTCACAAACAGACTCCATAACACACAGTTACCTTGATATAGACATTTAGTGTGCCTGGACTGGCTCCATCTCTGCTAGACAGAGAATAAAGGAAGTCGATGCAGTGAGTGTCGTTCTCCTTCAGTGTGGGCATATACAGGTGGGCCTTCTGTCCCGACGCCCTGCCTGACGCATTCACGACCATGAATGAACCTATACAGAAACAGACACAAGGAGAAGAAGTGAAGGACAATACTGGACAACAACCTTCATCCTTTCCATGACGTGCTGGTCGGCCACAGGAGCTCGTTCAGTGAGAGACTGATTTCACCAAGATGCACGACTGAACGGCACAGGAAATCATTCCTGCCTGTGGCCATCAGACTTTACAACTCCCATCTTTAGATACATCCGGTTAATTTCTTAATTATCATATTGATAATTACTGTCCTGTACACATTGTATATTTTTCCCCATTCTTGTTTTAAACAAGGTTTTTGTGATATTTAAATTTAATTTACATTTTTTGCACTCTTTTTGTGCTCTTAATTTATTTAAATAAAAATGGTGCCCTCTTTCTTGTACTGTAAGCTTCTAATTAGAAGGTTTACTTTGGTGGTTTGGTTGCTTCCTTTCTTTTCTTAAGTTATTGATTCTGACATGGAACAACTGTAACTGAACTGATTCTGAATGGAGGCAAGGACAGTCAGATAAGGATTATGACTAAACACAGGTGGCCATGCTGTCAAAGTGTCCTCGAGACACTACAATCCCCATCGCTGTTCTTCATGGTTACATCAGCAGTTGTAGCAGTTTGGAAGGTGTAGCTAGCTGGAATGACTGAGCTTGGCTCAAATTATATGCATATCATTACAGCAAGGACAACTGTAACTTTAACCCAGCCAGAAACAATGTTATGTGTTACTGAATAGTTCCTGGGGCATAAATATGTGAATTTGGTCAAATAAAATCAACACTAAATCAGCAGTGAGATCATATCCATCAATGTCATTGTTGGGTGGTAATGCTGCAGTAGGTGGGATTACTGGACTGCCCTGTGATTGGTCAAAATAGCATATCTGCCTGGTTGGAAACTGAGCCTAAAGAATATGCAGAAGTATAGTTCTCCGTCAGGTAAAATGGAAATAAAGGTTGTATAATCTGCATTTTATACTGAGCTGAAAGTTTATGATGGAATAAGTGTTGAATAACACCAAAGAGTATGTAGATTAGTGGTATATTATATTACACACAACTGATAATATAACAATAATAATAATAAGTTAGTTCAACATTGTGACTTTCAATTCTTGAATTTATGAATGTATCTCATTTCTCACCTACAGATGTGCCGCAGAAATGATTGGAGTCCATTTTCTGCACTGTCCAGCCAACATTCAGTGCAGAAAATAGAACACAATCATCTCAATTTGGTTTGCTATAGCTGTGTAACAACATCTTAATGTATCCACACTCCAGGGGTTCTGATCCACGACGTAAAACACATTTCTCTGTCAACCCACAGTCTAAGTGGGTTTTAGACTCTGCTTTATGGCACAGGACAGAGCTTTTATGGGTCAGCCATTTGGCTCACTTCCATTTGCCGGACTGAGTGACTGGGAGACTATTTGGCAAGAGAGCAGGAGAGGAGAGATACTGAATCAAGCAGGTGTGACTGTGTGCTTCTAGCAGTGTGTGCATGTTAGCTCTATTGCTGAATTAATGTAGAATGAAAAAGAAAATGTGTGCGAGGCGGACAGCGGCTTAAAAATTCTAGGATTAATGATGCATTTATTATGAAGATGATAAGTGTGTGCAAAATAATAATTTGACCAACAGCCAATTCCGATACCAACGTAAAATAGCTTAACTATTATAAAGTCTTCCACACCACGATAGCGCCACCAGGCGGGGGGCGAGTGGCATACATTTACGAAATAACGAGAGCGGTATATTCATGTACTTATTCAATGAATAGATTTTTTTTTTTCAAGAATAGTCCAGACAAACATCAGTGTCTGTGTCAGTAAGTGTCATCTTATTTGGCGATAGACCACAATAACAGCAGTCAACAAGTAACAGGTGATTAATCGACAGACACAGATGTATAGCTATATTTATATAACTTTTTTTCTTGCCCAAGGACACAATGTCTTGCAGACTGGAGGAGCGAGGGATCAAAAAGCTTACCTACCTGTTAGAAGATGACACATGACAACTGCTGAACCATTTTGGACACACTGACTTTTATTTAACGTGATGATTTAACTTGTGATACATAATCCCTTCATCAATTCAAATAATACTGTATATCGGCCACCCATTTGGAACCACGACAAATATACGGTCAAGTAATAAAATAAGAAAGATATTTGTTTTATTTGCTCATGTCTGCCTTACCTAAAAAGGTTGGATGTCATGGTATTTTGATTTGAAATGGTAATGCAGAAAAAAAAAATTCTTTACACAGAAAGAGAGAGAGAGAGATAATGAAGTGGGGCTAAACTAGTATAATCATGTAATTACAGCCTTCAGCAACTCATAAGTGGTAGTATTGACTTCCATTTATGTCAGTTATCGAGAGCATAAACATGCATGCGCATTCATTCACACATGCAGTAAGTGCACGTGAGATTCATTTCACACATTGTTTCCCAGCTGTGAGGTCACAGAGGTGCAATCTGTTAATGTGAGAATCTGTCTACAATGCCAACACCAAAACACACGCTCACATTCACACACATATCAAAATAACTGGGTCAGCTCGGTGCAGTAAACGCTCCAGCACGAACTGACACACGAGGCCAGCTGTTTTCACAAATACTGCAGAGAATTCAAGATTCGGCTTTTATTTTCCACAGCTTTCTACATCAAAAGGAGGCAGAAGCCTCAGCAGGCTACTGTAGTGCCTCTGAGCAAAGCATTTAACCCCCAGCTGCTGTGCTGGATCAGCAAACTGGTGTGTGCCTGCTGAGGATATCATTCAAGTCAATGTACAGTGAATGAAAACAGGCTCAAAATGTACTGTGTATCTCTCATGAGAACAATACTTGCAGACCAAAAGAGTGCACGTCTACATGCATGACTCTGGTATGATTTTTCAACGTTCACTCATGCGTTGGAGTCTGGTAAACACTTCTCTACCTCAGTATCATCCCAAACCGCTGATGTGTTGTGCCACGTGGCATAAAAACGCTTTGATGCTCTTGAGCTTTGTGCAGAATGCGTTGTTAAAATATTATTGTCAAAGAAAAGCACTTCCTTTCAGCATTTTTCACTGAGCTGCAGAAAATATTCTAAATATAGCATACAGTTAGAATGCAGTTTGGTGTTTATGGCTGGGTCGTCTTTTACATTGCTAAAAATAGATGTTTGTTGCTCACGACACTGTGTGACTCGCCTTCCGGTACACTGCCTCACTCTCCTATAGCGCTTATACCACACTGGGTATACTGTAGGTCAGTGCATCACACACACAACCACATTGAAAAAACCTGAACTATCTCTATGACTAGATTTTGTAACAGGTGCGTACAAAAAGCAAGAGATGAAGGGAAAGGTAGAATGGGGAATGACAGAAACAAACAGGGAAGGACAAACAGAATCAGCAAGGGAACAGGGACAGGAGCATCAGCTGTGCCGCAGTCATGACCTAAGACAAAAAAGATTGGTGTGGGGTAAAAATGGCTCATCTCTATCATTATCTACGTCATCGTCATCATGCTTTTATGATGATGATGGCAAGGTATGGCAAAAGAAATCACTAGAGGCAGACACACAATCACCACATTGGTTCCTGGCCCATTTCACACAGTTAGCGCACACAATTCCGCCTGAGGTCTCTCACACACACACACACACACACACAGGAACCCATATGGTCTGTGTCCTGAATGGGTAATGGCCCTATCATCATCACACATGCAGAAACACACACACACACACACACACACACACACAAACTTACTACTTTTCCTTTTTCCTCTTTATGCCCTGATTGTTCTTGCTCATTTGATTTGCCACCAACACTTTCTTTTTACCTCTGCCTATTGTTATGCTCATCTATCGCTCATCCACCCCTCATCCATCTGCCCATCTCTTCGCACGTCTTGCTCTCTGTGGCCTTTTTACATCTGGTCGTCTATCTATCTATCATGTCATGTGAGGGATGAATCGTTGCATCCCCATCTCTTCCGCTCTGTCTCTGGGGCTGTGCAATAATCTGATGAGTAACAAATCAATAATTGAAGTGCCACTATCACAGCAACCGGGCAAACCATAAATGCAAATAACTAATTCATCCATCTGAACACGAGCACATGCTCTCACCATCACTTCCTCAGATTCCTCTACATCCCTGTCTGTTTTTTAAAATCCATTTATAATCCTTTCATCCTTCTTTCCCTCACCTCTCCTTGCCTTTTTAACTCTCTTTCCCCCCTTCAGTCTCTCAGTAACTCTTGATCATCTGTGGCTTGCCTTTCATTATGAGCTGAAAGAAAAGAGCTTTAAAAGCATCCAAATCTAATTTATTTACCCCATTACAGTTAATGGAGCAGGTGTTGTATCGGTGTGTGTGTGTCTAGAGAACTTTGTTACTCTCCACAAACCTTGTAAATAGCTTCCATAATGTACTTACATTGGTTGTAAATGTAAATGTTGATGCTACCTCAATAACTGGTGGTGAAAGGGAATTTTCCAAAGAAAGAAAGATCTGTCTTTGTGTGAAACATTGACTGGGAGCTCAGTGGTTGAGAGGGTGAACGGTCAATTGCCATCTTTTTTTTTGTTTCTTTCTTTTTTGTTATTTGCTCCATTTGCAAGTTTATTCCTCTTGAACAGTTTGAATAAAAACATTGAAAACATAAGAAAGGTAGGACTGTTATACAGCATGTGGCGTCTCTTTGCAGAGCAATGTCTTCTAATTTGCGTGTTATAATCTCTTTCAGTTACTTCAGGTTTTTCTCAGCTGTCTGGAAAGGTAAAAGAGGAACAGAAATAGCTGCACGAGCTTCATCACAAACAATGTCGTTTTAAGGTTCAGTAATGAAAAGAATTTCAGCCTCAAAGCAGGAAGAAGCACAGCCTAAATCGCACTTTAATAGATCAATTACATCCTCAGATTTTCTGGTGAAACGGGACATCAAGGCAAGATGTTCACAGAGTGCGATGTGCTCAAATGGTTCCCCAGGGTCTCTGCTCAAACTGCGATGGTTTTTTAGCTCTTAAATCACTTTCATTCTCCTTATCGGGTGTTTTGTGTCTGTCATTTTTTTGGGATTAAGACATCCTCGGAGCGAGGCCCTCTTACAGTTCTTTCAGCCTCTAAAGAGCTCAGTTTACATTTGTAATTTCGACTGTGGATTTGGGGTTTCAAATCCTGCAGTAAAGACATGATTTGAAGGCATGTTGAGACATGTGTCCACATGCGGCCTAGAAACGTCTTTCACGCAGCTCCCGTGGCGGTTTCCACACTTGCTGTTAAATTCTTCCAAAAAGCAGCTCTCCATGAAAATGTGAGTGGATTATTATGACTAGAACAATGGAAAATAATCTTCTCACCAAGGAGCTTTGTCAAGAATCCAACCAGGCTGAACCATGATGCTCCAAAGTCCCTAAACAAGTGACTGCAGAACAACTCGTGTGTGCTGCAAGAGACACCTCTGGATGAGAGTCTTGTGGGCCATAAATTGTGAATATACTGGCTATTACATTGTTATCAGGGACATGAGTATTTAAATTGAATATGTTTCCCAAATCTCTTAATTCATTTTTTTTTTTTAAAGTAATTTACATTTAGAGATGTTAACTCTGGGGAGATTTGTGGAAGGTTATGTACAAAACATGCTGCAAACGTTCTCCTTAAAAGCATTAAGATTTGTTTTACTGCCTCTTCACAAAGTCAAATATATTTGTGCAGCCAAATAGGTTACTGTATTATATACAGTCTCTCAATGACTTTACAGACTCACAGCTTGAGTGGTTTGTAACCCAGCCAAAGCTCTTCGAAAAGACAAAGAAAGACTGAAAAGGTCCAGATGGGCCCATGAGAAGGTGTTATGGTCGGCTAAGCAGCTTTATGATGGAGTGTAGCTGCTCCGACGCCATCAGTAACAAACTGGTTGTAATGGGAGGTTTCCTGACGAGACGAGCACCACAGGTACCCTGAACGTGACCCCCCCCCCCCTGCATATCAAAATGTTAATTATGCTCACAGGAGATGAACTGAAGAGGAAGATGTTCTCACATTGGGTATATTTAGATGAGTTAAGAAACCCTGAGGTACACCTATCTGGTGCAGATAGAGGGACATGTTGTACACAGACTCATCGTCATAGTGAAGGGACCGGCCCTGTTTTTAAGTGTTTCACGTGAAGAACTCGTGCAGGAGAGCGCAACATGGGTCGCATTTCCCTGTGCATATGGATTTTTTCACTATGATTACTTTGTTTTTCCCTTGTTTTCAGACATATACAGTGTAAGTGACCATCAAAACACATTTAGATATGAAGCCTAGCTATAACCAGCCCCCTGGATACATTTTCTTGAAGGATCTGTTGCACCAAGTATCCACTCTGTCCTACTGGTTAATCCATCCTGACTCTCTAATGCAAAATCCATATTGATTTAATTTGAATTAATTGTATGACAATATGACAATAATTACTTAGGGGTGATTTGTAAGGCCAAAAACGACTTACCCTGATTTTATCAGGGAAGGATGTACTCATGTCCTCAAGAAAAGAGCATGAGAGGTAGAGAGCAGCAGTGATCGAGAGACCTCTATAATCAGCGAACAGAATGAGGAGCGCAGTGAATCAGCGAACCGTAATGCATTTTTCTGATAGATTATCAGCAGTTACTGTACATCCTGATGCTCAAACACGCGCGCAGCAGCTGTCTGCATAAATGGACTCCGAAGATCAGGAGGAAACTTTCAGTGGGCACTTTTCAAGCGTCGCTTGCATCAGTCGTGCTATAAAATGTTGCGGGACAAGACAAAAACAAAATACCGCTGTACTGCGAGAGAGCGATGGAGCCACATAGAGAGGTGTGTGTGTGTGTGTGTGTGTGTGTGAATCTGTATTCTAACTGTGAAGTATGTTCTGCTCTTAAATAGGGAAGAGATAAATGGAGCCTAACACACATGTGCCTGCAGGCCACCGTGAAGCCGCTATTATCCTTTACTAATAAGGTGGTAAAGACAAGGAGACTGGCATTATCGATCAGCCCTTCAGGGAACACCTCTCTGCTTCCTCATAGATCGCTAATCAATAGAGGCCCTATAAGTCATGCACACAGTGCACACACAGCTATAGACATGCAAAGCCCTACAGTAAATCCCTGTGCTTGATGTGACCTGTGGGAACTCTAAATCCCAAAAGCCCTTGCTGTGTGAGTTATGGATGGGTTGACCTATAGGAGATCGAAGACTAAGCATGTGACCACTGGCTCAAGAGACAATGGATAGGCAGTTGTCTTGTGTTTTACCCTGCCCCCGGGTGTCTCATACATCAGTGTATGTGTTTTTAAGTGTGGGCTTATATTTATATCCCAATAAGGACATCAGCCTGACGACACACTGACCTCTGGAGATCGTATAGGCCACCGTTTTTTAAAGAAAGGTTGTTAAATGCAGAAAAAGAAATGAAAGTGATCAAAGTAATGAAGAGAGTGAACAACAAACTCAAGATAATAAGCAATTTGTAGTGCAAGAGAGGCTCTTAATTTGATAAAAGCACAGCAAACTCATATAGGCCTGTAAAAGCTGAGCTGCTCTTTAAAACTTGACAGCTTTACATAGTGGATGAGCAGCAGATTTTAATGAACCAAGTTTCTCGTCATTCATCTCAATGTTAAAACTTAAGCTTCACTTTTCATAAGGGTTCCATAAAGTAGGCCAGTGTTACTTCCCCGCAATGAAGAAGCTGAAGAAGGACCAACAGGGTCGAAGTGATGCTTTGTGTAGCATGTGTGGATCTGAGGTGTGTACGTGTCATGTGTGAACTGTCCGTGCATTTCGAGTCCAGCGATAATTATCAGCAGACAGTGGTGTGGATATGTGTGAGAGAAAATAATGATACATCAGCAAGAGAAGGGAAAAGAGAGTGCGCTGTGAGTACATGTGTGTTCGGCTAATGATAGATGACGCCGAAGGAGAGTATAGTGAACGTGAAAAATGGTAATAAAGTTTAATATTGTTCCCTACAATGCAGATTTATTACAATGTGAATTAAATATCAATTTCTCATTGGGACATTGAGTTACACACACACACACACAGAGTGAGAGAAAGAGAGGGAGAGAGAGAGAGATACTTGCGCAAAATGATATACAAAACATACTAGAGCACAAATCACACACAAACTCACAGAGACACACTCACACGTAAATTTGGATCCCATATATCACTGGGTTTACGATTCCTCTCTCCAACACCCTGATCTTCTCCCTGTAGCACTGAAACTGTAGGATAATTGGCTTTTTAATGACTTTTCACACGTGCACAAAATGCATTTCCTGGTGATTCGCCTTCTCAAGCCTCATTTGTGAAGCATTTACACTGCACTGTGCAAGTGACGCAATTCTGATCTTTACCTCCCACGGAGCATAAATCAGATATGACCCATGACAATGTAAGATGGGGAAAAAAAGCACATGATTCAGACATTGTCACATCAGATCTAGGCCTCAATTGTATGTGAAAGACCTGTCCGTCCTTAAAAATAGGTTGGTGGTGTAATGATGTGAATATACACGTGTACGCCATCTACGATCACATGTGCAATGGAGGACGAGGGCTGAAACCAGTGGATTCAGTGGCGATGTGTGCAGTTTACAGAGGAGACATGCGAAAATTAACACGTTTTGAGGCGCTACAATAAACAGCAAAGATGTGATAGATACAGATGGTGAGTTGGGATTATCAGGATAATGATAAATGTGTTGTAACCAAAATGAGAAAACTAAGATATAATTCTTTCTACCTGAAAAAAATCATGTTAAGGCCAATTCACACTGTAGGTACAGTACGGGTACTGTGAGGCCACACAACAGCCTGACGCACAAAACATTGTGCTTTCTAAACCCAACCAAGCCTGGGAGCAACCTAAATGAACTTGCTTTCTGGTTTTCGGGCAGTTCTAGCAGTCATGTCCTCCAACAAGCGCATGCCCAAGTTGTCCAATATTTAATGTAATCTCAAAACCCAACTACTACTGTCAGGTCAAAAGGGCACAGACGGCCAGGTATCGATGCTGCAACATTCACCTCCTGATACACATTGCAGAAATGCTGACCACGTAAACCAATAAAAACCTTCACCAACCTTCTGCCCATTTCAGTGGTAGTACACCATCTCCCCGGACATATTCTGTCTTTGCAGCATTGTACAGAAGTTATAAGCGTCAACTACGACACAATCCACGTAGTTTCAGTTGCCGTTGTTGGGTGTGCACACACAGTGGCATAAAAAAACAAACAACCTAATCCAGCCTGACTTTTTGCTGTAGGCTACTTATATAAAGGCTATAGTTTGTCTTGTCTTGACAAAAGTACATTGTATAAACCAAGCTCACGTGTTAACGCCATAATCAGCTGTTGGTTTGTTGTATGCATTTGTATCTTTATTATTTTGTACAATATTATCAGGGGTAAAGTGATTAGTCGAGCTCGTCAGTGTTGACAAAATGAGGTGCCAACTAATTTCAAAAATTGCTGACAATTCTTGGTTATGTCATCCACTGAGTCGCCAGAACTGTTTGATTGGCATGGATGCAGATGCACAGTCTGAATGTGCTTCTAGGCTGCATCATTTGGACCCAAGTGCTTTTTTAGGCTAATCAATTAGTCAACTAACCATTTCAATAATCCCTCCCTCAGCATGAGGCACCAGGGAATTGCCTGTTTTTCCCATGTGCAACCATGAGCACATAAATGAATGCATGAGACACACTGACAGACAGGAAGCTTGAAAGTGACGGAGTGAGCGAAAGAAAACTGTCTCCACAAAGGAAACAGACTGTTTAAAAACATCAGGTGTGTCAGTCAGAAGTCAACGAACGAAGAAAGACTGACCGACTTTCAAACTAAAAGCAACGACTTTCATTTTTTCCTGGCCCAGTCAATTACGCAAACACCCTGGAAGGCCACACCAATGTGTCTGAGAATTATTTACCACCGTGAACCATAATCAGGAGAAATGGCTGCAATTGTAACGTTAAGACATTTGAGATCTCAGACTGAGTAGTCCTCTGAGTGAACTGGATGTGTCTGCCTTTCAGTACCACAGGGTAATACCCCTTATACAGTATATGCAAACAGACACTTGAAATATTGATACTGAATAGTTTATTGTCATTATTAGGTTATTATGATTTCAGGCGTAAGTGTTTGTGCAGCAGCTCTGTGCGCGAAAAGACTGAAAGGCTGCTCCTGAAATGAGCCATTTTCATTCCATGAATGAGTCATGATTAATGGAATCAATAGTGGTGCTGCAGTAAAGATCCATGAATGATGATTTGTAATTGATTTAAAAAGAGAGTTAGAAGCAGGGAAGGTGTTTTATTTTGCTCAAAAAAATGGGCAGCAAATAGTATTTGGAATAGTGGGGTTGGCTGTGGTTCACCTTTACATTAAACCTTAATATACTGCACATGCTGGACAGCATGGTGGACTGGTGTAGAATTTTGAATCCTGATTTATGTGGAGTGTCACTGTGAAGAAGGTGCATGTTCTCCAAGTGTCTGTTTGGGTTTTAGGTACTTCACCTTCCCCCAAGAGTCCAAATACTGTATATACAGACTGGAGTTAGGTACATTGAAATCTCCATAATTTACAGTAGATATGAATGTGAGTGTTTATACTACCCACTATCAAGAAAACTAAGCAAACTATCAGAGGAATCACTCAACATTTAAACATGTTTGTCAGTTTCACTACAGTGTACTAGGCTGCAACATTTCTTTTATGAATGCTTTTTCCATGGGCCTAAATAGAGACAACAACACCGGCGATGTGTATGGTCCATCTCTCTAGGTACCACAGATTACCGTGTTCAAAAGCCGCCATGAAAATTTGATGTTCATCATCAGGGTCAAAACCAGGGTTATGACAAGCATAAGACACTGCTGTATTTTCCCTCTTGCCCTGTTTATTGCCTTCACATATTGCCTCAATAAAGAGTAACAACAATATATCTCCATGCCCGTGTGAGTTTTGCATGAGATCCACACTTGAACAATGGATATTTGCTCATGCGTGTGTCCATGGGCCTATATTTACAACTAGATCTACATGAATACGCGCTGGTGTTGATGCAATGTTTATAATGTCTTGGTTACCCCCTGCCATGCATCATCTTGTGTGTAGAACGTCAGAATGCACTGCGTCGCTTTCATTAAAATCAGCATTTCAAAGTTGAGTCATTCCAGAGTGTTTGCTTAAAGAGGAGAAGCTTGTTACTGAACTGAACAGTGTGTGGTTTTGAAATATTGACAGGATTAGCGTGCACACAGTACTTCACACAACAGATGGTCAGGGCTGCTCTTGCATTTATCCCTTAAAACTGGATTATTTGACACCACAATCAGTTCTGTATCTGTTTTTCCTTCAGTGCATAAATTAGAATTTACAACTAAAAATACTTCCCTATGCTGTTTTTTTTCTTCCATTTCCTCACCCGATAAGGCCATACGTAATACCTTTGGTTACACTAAGTGGCTTTGAGAAGCTATAGTGTGTTGTAACGGACAACAACACTGTCTATAAAACATCAGCATTCACGTTAATGACAGAAATGACAAAAGTATGGTGAAAGAAAAGTAAATATCACACCATCTCTGAACCCAAAGGCACATTCAACTCGCATGCACGTAATGTGAAGCCCACAGCTGGATGTGCATGGGGTATATAGTATAATCTAACCACTAACAGCAAATGAAGAAAGAAACGCATCAGGGGCTCAGATTAGATGGAGCTGGCAGAGATGTAAAATGAAGCAGAGGCCGTGGATGATGCCTTTGTGCTTTCCCCTCTCTCTCTTTATGGTTATCGCCCCCATTTCTTCCAGGCTGTCTGTCATTTTCAGACATTTTTGCCATTCTCTTAGTGCATGTCCCACTCTCTCTCTCGCTCTCTCTCTTTCACTTAAACACACACACACAGGTTTGCCCAGCCATTCTTCTTAGGACACTGCACTGACTTCTATTCATTTGGACAACAAACGGTTATCCCTAAACTTAATCCCAGTAACCCGTCACTGCCTATCCCTAACCTTAATCTAAGCACAAATTCCATAAACCATAAACATTTCCTCAGAAATTAGGTTCTGCCAGATTTGGACCAGGATTTGTTCTCCATGAGGACTCCAGACCAGGTCAGTGTTTATGCCAGAAATGGTCTTGAGCAGGTAACAAATACAAGTATACACACACGCACACAGAGTTATTGGTGGCCTACAGGGAACCATTACTCCTGTGATCCAAGGCTTTTATATGGTGGCTTGCTCTTAAACGTGGGCATTTATTGCTCCCACAGATTAATTGTGTGTGAGAGTGCTGCATGTTATTCTTTCAATCTGCGGTTTGCCTGCTTTTCTTCTGGAAAGGCAACATGCGGCTATAAGCCTCCATAAGCAAAGTATATAGAGAGAAGGGCTGAACAATGAATTGAAATTTTATCAACACCGCAATATGGCCTACTGCAATTTTAAAATCGCAGGAGGAGCAATATTTTTTTGGATGCCAAACTGTGTGTCAAATTACCATTTTAGATTTTAGCATTGTCCTGACCTGTACACATCAAAATCTACAGACCAAAGAGAACACTGAATACAGAGCTGCACACATATCACACAACGTTTATCAAATGAAAATAAGAACCATTCCGTAATGATTCATTGTATTTAGTGGACTTGCTTTGGTTAGGTTGGCAGTCTGATACTCTCTATTGTCTCTAGTGAATATTGAGACGGCCCGTTATATTATTATTATTATATTGCCTGCAAAAAAAGACAAGACAATTAGAGCTAATTGTGTTAAGAGCCATAGCCTTTGTGTTCCGGTGGTCTATTTGTGTAAATCAAAGCAAAATTGATTGTATTTGTATAGGAATCACAACATGCATTATCTGAAGGCACTTACCATAGCAAGGCCGAGACCTTACAATATAATAAAGAACCCAAGAAAGCCAAGAGCTCTCAGAGGTGAGAGAAAAAAAAATCTGAAACAGACTCAGAGATATGCAGCCATCTAGCTTATCTCGCCGTCATCCATCCATTTTAGATGTTATCCCTCTCTTGACCATTATATTTGCTTCATTGAAGTTTCCATCGTGACCTTGGTACCTTTCTTTGACTGTACATTACTAAGTGGGGTCATCTAAAATCTGTCATATCTAAAAGTCCTTCCAGACTTGTTATTGTTGTTTTCATTCCTCAGCGTAGAGAGGAGGTTCGATGTCCATGAACTCAAATGAAAAGATGTGCTTCAATATAAGTTGTGGTTAATTGACCTATTAGTATACATCAGATTGTCTTTTCTGAAAACTCTAGTATGCGTCTCTTACTTTACATAAACGACCTAGTCTTGCTATAAATAGGAGTGATAACGATTCACTCTGTTACACTCTCTTCCTCCTCTCTTTTGCTCAATCAACTTCCCTTCCTTTGCCGTTCCTTCCCTTCACCCAGTTTCTCTTATCTCCTGCTGCCATTTCTACATCTGTCACTGACAGCTCTATCTGCTCTACTCACAGTTACAAAGGGATTTTTACCAGTCAGGTAATCCATCTATCTCCATCTCACCATCTCTCTGTGGATGTATAACGCTGCTATAATGGCTTCACTTTGACAGAGACTGACGGCTCCATACAAGCCTCAGAGCGAAGTTTCAATGAGAGCCTTGATTCCAAAATCACCCTCATTCCTCCTCAAAGGAAAGTGCTGTTTATAGTTTAAGACTGTTTTACTTGCCTTTATTCAGTCAGGAAAAGTTTGCCGAAGAAATCTGAAAGGTAAATAGCTGTGTTCACCAATTACATCATTGATTATGTGAGACAAAGGACAGGAACTCTAAGGCATCAGTCGGTCTTTACCACAAAGTAACATTCAGCAGTTTGTTGAATATAAAGTTCCTATGTGACAATCACATCCAGTATCATTACCAACTTAAATCCATGTCTTGAGTATTATATTTTGTGATGTCTTTTAGGGATTTATATAAAAAAAGTATGCACTTCTTTGTCATAACGGGTGCAGGGATTCTTGAGTTATGGGCAACAAAAAAAAAAAAAAATGTTTTCTGAGGTCACAATCTCCACTGACATTTGACCAGCTCCAATTCATGGATGGAAACTCTGAACCACAACGCCTCCAGCTACGACTGTCACCCGCAAAGCCAGCACAACTATAAATGGAAGAATCTCTGCCTGTCTTGTGGGTTTGTTGCTAAGGGCCTAAAAAAGGGAAGTGGTGACTGTATAGAGGTTTCTTTGGATGAGTGGCTCTTCAGACTTTATTTGCTGAACAGTACCTGTGTTCTTACCAGCGTCTTATCGTCACGACACTGACCACACAACCAAACTGTTGGGGACATGGGGGTTGGCTGTTTTTAATGGATATTGTAAAGCATAATATTACTTAGCAGATAATAAGGCTGGAGAATGTGTGGCTGAAGCCATGTGGAGTCTGTCAGCGTAAAACTCATTTTTGCACCTCTCCTTCTCCACATCCGAACTGAAAGCCAACCATTAACACTCAGAGAGCAAAACAAATGGAGGGATTTAAACAGCGGCTGTCTGTCACCCTGTAATATGTTACTATCATTTTGTGTGATTTGTCATTTCACCAGCCCTGCGCTGCTTCCAGCCCACCCACAATCCACAAATGCAATCACATCCGTCCTGACAAGAGCCCTCGAATCACCGCTGCTGACCAAAAGAGCAGCCGGGATATTTAACCTCTGTACTCATCAGCAGCCACTTCACACACACACACACACACACAACCAGACACAGGAATAATGCAATATGGCTGTGACACACTATAATTTGTCAGTCTATTACTGCTGACAATTTAAACAAGGCATGATAGTGTGTGTGTATTTCAATTTTAGACAAAGTGTACTGTCTTCTGTGAGTGTGTGTGTGTGTTAAATATGTGTCATAACTGAATGGTGAGGCACTCTGATAAGTAGTGATTTGTTTTCAGCCTCTGGAAGGAAGAAGAAAAAGAGGCAGCACTGATGAGCAGACAAACACACACAAAGATGAAAACAGTGATACAAGAAAAATGTCAAAATACAACTTCAGACATTCACAGCAGTTCAAACATTCTTGTCTGTCAAGCTGTCAAGTCGAGGAAAAAATAACACAGGTGGAAACTGAGATTCAAATTTAGGACAATGATGATTCTGGAGGAATAGATTTTTCAGCAGAGGGAATACAGAGAGAGAGAGAGAGAGAGGGAGAGAGGAAGACGAAACAGGGAAAGAAAATAATACAAGATATAAAAAAAAAGGCATGGAGTCCTGGATTGTCATTCAGCAAACATCAACAAATCAACACCGCAGACGACACGGCACTCACAGCCAGGGATGGGGCAGAGATACTGATACTTAAAATACGTATTTCAAAGACAAAAGATTACTTATGTAGCTTGTATTTCACTGAGATGATGAAAAGGCCTTCATATTTTGTGTCAAAGCAATTCAATATCGTGTATTTTTTTTAAAAAACACTTTAAAATTGCTGTCTTTGTAGCAACGTGATGACATCACAAGAACACAAAACACGAGGCGCTGCCGCCCTTGGTGCTTTGCACCTGACTTATTAAGATCACACGTACCAAGACACGTTTTATTGTTCTCCATTTAGTCATTGATCACTTCCTACCTCACAGTGTGTCTTGCGGATTTAAAATAAGAACACATTGATCATGTCACAATTGGCTTCTAAGTAGCAGTAGTAGTAGTTGTATAAACATTAATAGAGGTTGTGCACACAGCAATGAGAGTTTCAGCCGCAGACTTAATAATGCAACTGTGTTGTGATGAAACACAGCATTTTGGACTACATATTTGGAAAGTCAAATAAGAAAGTTAAGGTAGAGTAGCTTGAACCCTTGAATTACTTACCCTAACTTTCTATATGTTTAATCTGTTGACTGATTATGGAAAATGTCTGTTGCTCTCAGATATTGTCCTCTTGTCAGCGAGTATATTTAATATTCTAAAAAATACATTATTTTATTTCGATACATGTGTGTCTGTACTTTATTTTGATAAATGAATTACGTGGGTGTTTGGTATTTAACTTTAACCCTTTAACACCTAAGTCTCAAAATGACCGCCTCCACTTTTTTCGTTGTTTATTTAAACCATAAAAGGCCAGAAAATGTTCCTGTTTTAAGAATAACTTTGAATATCCGGCAGTTATTTTCAATTGACTGCATGTTAAAATAGCGTATTAACAATTTAAAGTGAAGAAAAACAAAAAGGTTTGCCCATGCATGCTCCCAAAATGATCCCAAAAATGCAAACACACACACACATACACAGCTAAGTGCTGGCTATTTTCTTCTTTAAAATAACCTGAAACCTCAGGAGGAGGGAAATAAGCTTGTATATTTCAATAGTCTGTCAAAGCCTTCAAAACACCAAAGGAGAAGGGAGGGGTGCAAAATAATGTAAAAGTACGAGGGGGAAAAAAAAATAACACTGCCTGATGTGAGACTCTAACACTGGCTCACAGAAAAGAAAGAAGCAGATGGTGGAGAGAGAAGAGAAGATAGTGGAGAACGCTGCGAAAGCTTACAGTGATTTACTGCAACACCCTGAAGTGGTTGGCAGAGGGACGGATCCACAGGGAAGAATGATTCATACCGGCTGATTTAAGGTGTCCCTCAACACATTCGTGTGAGACACCTGTAGGATGTCATCATCTCGTGGACACCGTCATACTGTGGTGCACAATGTGATTATATTGTAAGTGTTCTACCTAGGTTTCATAAAATGTGATCAAAGCCATCCACAATCAAACGCTGCATAAGCATCAATTTAGATAAACAAGCTGATATCAATCTGCACGTTACAATAGCTGTATATCTCAATTCACCGACTGCCTCCTTCAGAGGATATGGTCTACGTGGGTGATTATGATATGGTCTACGTGGCCATATTTGTCGTCAGAATACAAAATGAAAATTATAATTGTGAATAAACCGCAGGTATTATTGTTATCAGAGAAACATATTTTATGGTTATTTTATGACTTAATAATAGATTTCTTATACATACATTGGAACCTTCATTACTCTGGGGAAGAAGGACATTAATCTTTAAAGTGGGACAGCCAACGTATGGCACTGTGGTGCAATCAGCTTTCAAATGCACCCTTGAAATGAGACAGCCCCTGAATTGAAATAAAGCTGATGTAACTAAAAGCCAGCCATTTGGATAGAGTGTGGTTACCAAGATAACTGACAACTTCCACCAAACCATGAACTTCTTTAAGTTTTGTTGAGCAAAAATGACCCAAAATGTTGAGCAATGACGTATGAATCATGTTTAAGTGTTACCTTATCACACCCTGATAAGCGTACCATGACAGATCTGATCTGAATCTATGCAAAGAAGATACAATTTAATGTCCAACTCACACATTTGCTGTCATCAGATCTTGCGACCATGATCCACACTTCACTGGTGACGACCGTGGGTCTATGGGAACTAATTGTCACTTAATCACTAATAATTAATAAAAAATAAAATGTCAGAGGAAAAGATTCAGCAATTCAGGATTACGTTTAATATCAGACACTATCGATGACAAGAGCTTTTGTGCGAGTCCCTCAGCTTTAGGGCAGAAATAATAAAGACGGCATTTCTTTTTGTGATTGCTCGTTCTCCGTGAGAGAAATAAGTCTCTGTTCATGCCCACCTGAGCCCATTCACCTCACTCTCTCTGCTTTTGTATCTGGGACACTGAAAGCGTCTCAAAGCTTGTTCACTATGCATTGCAGAGGGGACTGTCCATATTTCAACCATGCACTCTAAAGGAGGATTTCTCTGGACGTCTATAAGAGTACAAGTCTAAAGCCTTATTATATGCTACGTTGAAGTATCAGTTATGTTAAGTGCCTTATCGAAAAACAAGTAAAATAACCGCAATGTTGACTCCATAAAAGTGTTTCAGCAAAGATGAGGTGTGTGGACGCAGTCTTTTAATCTGGATAAAGATTTGGCGGAGGCAGACGATCACTTGACAAATCAATAATGAATCAAATGTGTATTTCTGTGGGTTTTTTCTTTTTTTTATGTAGAGCTTTAAATGTAAACAACTCTACTCTACAACTATACTCCTACTAACTTTTAGGCAGTGTTCACAGTCTGTCTTTGAAATTGCCTTTTCACATGAACTGGCGAGTAAATAAAAGAAGTATATGAGAGTCATTAAAGAAGAGTCTCGGAGCCTCCGTGGCAGTCTGTGAGTTTGTCACTGTTCTTGTCTCCTCTTTTGTGGGGTTGCTGCACAGTTTCATTCTCCCTTATCTGTCTACCTGGATGCTCGTCTGTCTGCCTTTGTAAGTTACTTTTGTGTCCCCAATTTTAATCTACATGGTCTTGCTTTATTCTCCGCAGTGAGGGTCCTGCAGTTCGCCGTTGACTCTGTCGATCGTGACCTCACTTTCGCTGTTGCCATTCTACAAAGTCTCCCCTTTTATTTAATTTCACATACTCTCACTCGTTGTCTACCGCCATAACACAAAACATAGTGTATTTGTGTTTTACAAAAAGTACTACACACAGGTGTTCTGACTGTCTCTATCTGTGATCATTTTCCTCATCTCAGATTATGGCTGTGTTGATGGACGCTGAACAACTTTGACTGTCTTTGATGCTTGCTGCTCGTGTGTGTGTGTGTGTGTTTGTCTCATTCAGACTGGGGTTTAAAGGCATTAAGAGGTGAGATGTGATGTGAGTTTGTGCTTATTCGTCTCTCTGTGTGTATATGTGTGTGTGTGTGTGGGGGGCCAGGCGTTGTTCATGGGGGAAAAAGCCCCCAAAGCCTCTCTTTTCTTCTCTTTTTGCAATTTGCAGGTTCGTGAAAGTCTGACAGTGAAATAAATTTACTGAAGGGCATATTTCTTTCTGGGTCAGGTATTTTTGAGATGTGGTGTGTGTGTGTGCGTGTGTGTGTGTGTGTGTGTGTCATTCTGAAAAATGCAAGTCAACACTCGGCTACGAATACCACAAGTGTGCATTTATGAGTGCATTTAGAGTATATAACAATACAAAATAAACAGATAAATACATGCATTTATTTATTTAGTAACATTATTCTTGGTATGGATTTTCATGGTTATTTAAATATGTTCACATGCAGGTCCTTAAGCCTATCCACTTTCAGGATTTCTTAAATACAGCACGATGTCCATTTTGATGAGTCTCAGTCAACTGCTATTTTAAAACGGCAATTCACAAATGAATGCATAATATCATGGGTTGCTTGCTTTAGCCATGCGAAAAATACCTGTACGTAGTCGTGCAAAACCTAATAAAACATGTATCTATTTCCATGTAGTTATTTAAGGGGGATTAATACCAAGATGAATAAATATGTCTGACCACACAGTTTACCGAATGGCTTCTCAAGAACACATAGTGGTGTCACGTCATTACCACATCAATACAGAGATGATGAGAGGAGAATTTAACAAACCCTCTCGTCCAGTCCAAACATTAGATCAATAAGCTGTCAGGACTATAGACTATATGACAACTATATCTGAATGGAGGTGAAAAGAGAGAGACGGGGAGAAAGAGATGGTGAGAGCGATAGACTGGGTTACACTGTCTGTCACCCTCATCAGTAATATGTAGGTGAGAAAGTGAACTATATGATCACTGAGTTGCCAATTGTGGATTAGCGCTGGAGGGACCTGTCTGCAAACCTGCATCGTAGAACAGCCAATAAGAGCACGAAGGGTTAAAGTTTCCCATCGTGTGTCAGATTTACCCAAGTCTGGAAACACATCCTACAAGAGGTGAAGAAGTCTAGTTCTTAAATCTCTCGATTTACATTATACTGAGATCTTGTTATAACAGGGCCTCACACTGGGCTATAAAAGATCTCAAATTGACTACATTCATCGAAGCTGCTTGTCTTTCAGACGGTACAATATTGGCACTTCACCCAGCTCAGGTCAAGTATGAGCACAACACAAGAGGAATGATCAGTAAGAAAAGGAGTAAGTGTGAAAGACAGACAATTTGTTCTAGTCCGTGCTTTCTCACATCCATGGCAGCGTGAAGTCGATAAGTAGTCTGCGATGAGGAGAGCTTTAGAGGCAATGATGGCTATCGCCGCTGACAACCGCCACCATCAGCCATAGATGAGACTGACATGAGACGCACATACGGAGCGCAGAAGACAGAGAGAGACAGACTGCCCGTTGAGTCGCATCAGATCGCCGGTACACGATCTCTGCGCGGTGGAGTGGCGGCAGTAAAGCAGAGGGATCTTTCTCTTCACCACTTCTGACATGTTAGAGACAGTGATGGCAGGAAGTAGACAGGGGGAGATGATGATGATGATGTATGAGCACAATAACTGACATGACTGAGAGATAATATATAATAGAGCACAAGCGACGGAGTGAAAACGGAAGGGTTATTGGATTGGTGGGTGTAATACGAGAATGACGAATGGTCATAGACATGTAAAAAAAAAATAAAGACGTGTACTCAACGCCTCTGTGGTGATCTTCTGGACAAGCGGAGAATTCATTTATATCGCCGAAAAGGAAAAAGCACATCCTGGTAAGGTTTGACTCTCTTTCGCTCCACTGCTATACATCACCAAATATTATGAAAGTGGTGTGTCACAGCTTCTCCGGGTTCTCCGGTTTCCTCCCACAATCCACAAACATGCAGATTTGGGATTAGGCTCTTTTTGATTGTAGGTGTGAGTGTAAGAGTGGATGGATGTTTGTCTCCATGTGGCCCTGTGATGGACTGGCCACCTGTCCAGGGTGTACCCTGCCTATGTCAGCTGAGATTGGCACCAGCGCCCCCCCGCGGCCCTCATGTGGAAGATAAAGCCGTAGAAGATGGATGGATGTGTATCACTAAGGAAATGGACGGATGACGAAACCTTTGTCACACAAACCTGTGAGCCACTTCTACCTCTAATCCCCCTGACAGTGGTTTTAAAATTACAGATCTGATATTGAATATTGATGCTCGATCCCCTCCAACCACAGCCCACAACACTGTATATAACCCGCCTCTCCCACACCAACAGTCAAAGAATATTGAGCGTAAAACATGGCTGAAAGAATGGATGGTTGTAAAATGAGAAACCACAGAGCCACACGAAATTGTTAAATATAATATTAATAATATAATAATAATATTATCAAAACTGTATGAGATAGGAACCCCATCACTGTGGCATATCTGTCCAGTTTGAAGGAGAAAAAATAACTAACTGGGATAGTTTGCATATCTGATTTTTAATGCTGCTTTGGGTTTACAGTTTCTGGTAAACACTGATGTCAAGAAGGCGAGGAGAGAATGTGTGGAACGGAGTCTGTGTGAGGGCTAGAAAGTGGGAGGAAGGGCGATACGGAGAGAGCAAAAGGGCCAGGAATATGCCAGAAAAGGAGCCGGATAGACGGGACATTTGATTGCCATTTGGTGTTTTGATAGGCAGAGAGATGGAGACCCAGCTGGGGTCACGTCACAATCTGTCTAGTCAGTTACATCAAGAGTCTGCCATCTCAGATGGATGGAAGGAGGAATCGAGATATGGAGAGAAAGATAAGTTAACACCCTAACCTTCCCTCCTAATGCTAGCAGGGAGAATATATACATCTTAATGCTTCACCTTGACACAATATTCATCATTTTTAAGTAAGTCTTATGGCATTTTGCTTGATAGGAATTGTATTTGCACCTGATTTTCTCAAGATTATAAGAAAATCTGACACTCTGACACACTGCTTTAGATTTAGTATACTGACCGTCTCCATCTCTCTGTCTTAGGGCTGCTGTGGGGACAATGCTTAGTTGAACGGAAACACGGAAAAACAGACGCAAGGTCATACCTGTAGGCAGGGCAGGATCCATGGTGGGTTTTTCCCAGGAGTTCACTTGTTCCCAGGTAAATCCATTGGTTCCCAGGGAAACGCTGTACCCACAGCTGCTATACGACTCTTCAAACGTGCAGCCACCTGAAGAGAGAATACAGACATATGGCGTGCATGTTCAGGCGAGGGTTCAGTGTCAGATAACATAATATATCAGTTTATGTATACATGTATGATGAGAACAAGTGTTGGAAGGGACGACACATTGAACGCTGCAAAGAAGTGCAAAGAACAATAAGATGTGGAAAACGCTTGTAGGTAGATGACCTGGTGCGCGGTCGTTTTACTGAATAAATTTCATAAAAAATAAAACACTTGCACACAATACTGAAGAGGAGACGAGAGCCTGCTTGCAAAAGCTTACTGAAGCCTAGTTAACGGTACATAAAACTAGACTCAAACTATCCAGTCACTTGTGTGCTTTGTTTTGGCTAATTGCGGCATTGGACCTTCAATGCTGTCCAAAGCATTTCATGAAAAACTTTAGAATATCAAGCAGGCAGATTCAGTTTGGTTCAAATGTTTTTCAGTCGGATGCAAAAAAGAAAATGCAAATAAATTGCCCAAAAAAACGTGTCGAGTCTAGAAAGGCTTTAAGGATTACGATTGTATGCCAGCCATACATTATACATTAATTACGCTGTTATTACACCGTACGTGCGATCGAATCTTTCACAATAAAGCACATCTTTAATCGTGTCAACAAGGTTTACAATTCTAAGTTGTTTCGTAAGCTGCTTTGGGATTGTTAACAACATTATACTAATGAAGTCATCTGTGTGAATTGAAGAAGCCAGCACAAGAGAGACACTGTCACAGTTTATCAGAGGGGAGCGCTGCACAAAGAGGGGGGGGGGGGGAGAGAGAGAGAGAGAGCATGGCTCTATGTGAGCGAGTGAGTGAGGGGCAGAAGAAGAGAGCGCTCTATATGTCAACATGATTAAGTCACAGCCTCATCGTTATTTCATGGCCCAGCTAAGACACATTTTCCACTGCATTAGCCTTCTCTGTTAGCCTCGAGCACTACACACACACACACACACACACACACACACATCTGCGCACATAAACCCACTTCCCTAATTAGACATATGCTTTGACACGCAACCATTTTAATTTGTTTTGAAGCATTTGAAACGGGAACGCCATTGCTTTATTCATGAAATCACTTTAAGTTCTCTCTTTTTTTTCGCCGCTGTGATCTCCAGCACGTATGGTAATTTAGACCTCATCAAAACAAAAGAACAAGTTCTTCTCTTTATGATTTCGACAATAACATGTTGTTTTTTTTTTTTTTTTTTTTTAGAGCACAGCAGAATCAAAGGCAGAGGAATCACTGAGGCTCGCAGCGTTGCTGGAGAGTTCTTCATGTGTCTACTTGACACCCGGCCACTGACCCATGGAGTTTGAATTCCACATTTTATACAGTTTTATTCAGTTGGCTCTGGGTTGAGTCCTGTGGGCCCCCATCTGTTTAACATTATGTGTAATAACTGAAAGAACTGCGAAGACCTGACCCCAGCAGGAGTCAGACAGAAATGAACAGAGGTCTGACTCGTCTGGACGTCCGCAGAGAGCAGATGGTGCTAATTAGTAAAAGCAGCAGGGTAAAGAAGCTGTGTTTTTTTTATTATTAATTATTATTATTAGACTGTAACAAAACTGCACATCTGACTATAAGCTAGTCACGTTCATGATCCTAGTGGATTACCACGCCCCTCCTGTGATGAGTTGTCGGTGGGTATTGCACAATAGACTGCGCAGGGGTAAAATGCTGATTGTTTTGTTTGTTTAATATCATTTGTGTAGTTTTTTTTTTTAATTGTATTTATTTATTGGTTACTGTGACAACACCTTAGTTGCTGCCGCTCTTCATTTTCTACATTCTGTATGATTATGTATTTGACATTGTTTTTTTTTTCACATTTCCCTCTGGGACAATAAAGTTTATCTTGATCTTAATCGGATTTTCTGTTAACCCATTCATCTATTTAAATATGACCACTGTTTTCTTTTGTCATGGGTTTTTCATTTTGTTTGATGTCTGTTACATTATTTTAGGTTCAGTGTCTTTCCTTTTTGTTACCTTGTTACTTCTTTTGTTATATTTTTTCAGCAATTGTAATATTTTTATATTTTCCTGTTGGCTTTCGCTTATGTGCGAGCATGCGTGTGTTTTTTTTGGACTGTGGGACATTAACTACTACACATTTTGTGAATAGCCTTAATTCAAAAAGTTAACAATTGTAATCATCTTTGAAGTGTTCTTATCTCATGCCGTCATTTGCACCATTATAACACTCTGTAAAAGTGTATCGGGAGTATTCAAGGATAGAAGAATTCCTCCCACCATTGTTTTTCTGAGCATTTCTTTTGGATTCTGGATGTCACTGCAGCATCATAACATAAATCAATGGACTTTATACATCAGACAAGAAGTGTGTGGTATAGTTTTAATTGCCTCCCCAAGAAAGACTTGATTCAAAAGGGAAAAAAAAAAAAAGAAGATGATTTGCCTGTCTGTGTTCTGTATGAAAAACAACCAGCAGCCGTGGGTGGAAACAAGAGGAAAATACTATTTCTCTTAGAGATATGAAAATAGTGGTTATAAATGAATCAGTACTGAGATAATTAGCCTTTATTGCCCCCATGTTGTTCAGTGATCTCATTAGAAATGGAAAGAAATCAAAGTGATCTCATTAAAAGAGTTATAAACAGGCTGGGTGGGGGAGTGTGTGGGCTGTGGTTGGAGGGGATCGAGCATCAATATTCAATATCAGATCTGTAATTTTAAAACCACTGTCAGGGGGATGAGAGGGAGAAGTGGCTCACAGCAGTAGACGAGTGTGCGCTGGTGTGCCAATGCCCCTAATCTAGTTTTGAAAATCAGTACAACACCTCCCTGCATCTCATTGATGCAGACACACAAGCATAATTACACACACACATGCACAATTGGAATAAGTGCCAAATTATTTAAAAAACAACAACAACAACAAAACAGCACTACTGCTCATGTCTGCTCTAAAGCCTGCATATGTGCAGAGGAACATGTCTGTGTCATGTGCAGTGTATGGGCGTGCATATGGTTTTTGCATGTTTGTGTGTTGCTGTGACACCAAAACAAGCAGAATCATCTGATAAAATATTGATATGACGAAGAGCGCGGGCGCCTGCATACATTACGGTTGTCATGTTTTGAAAAAAATAAAAATAAAAATCAAGTTCAAACTAATTTATAATGAATGTATCGTTCGAATAAACTCAATATTGCAATATTTACCTGCAAATGAGTACACGTGCGCGCTCAGAGTGCACAAATATTTATAAGCCAGTTTACACAGAGAGTCGTGGTAAATTGGGGCACCCCCCCATGTCTTTTAAATAACTATAATCAAATGTTTGTTATCAATACTTATTGGAGAAAACAAATCACTTATCTTTGTTTATATTTTGTTACTGCCAACTTCCATTGTCAACAGTCGGGTTGTATTTTACTGCGTCAAAACATCTTAATGAAAAATCAAACAAGTAATTTGTCAGCTGGTGTAAATAAACAACAAAACAAAACAAGCAGGTGAATCAACAACATTTTCATTAACATCTACTTCAAATGATCAACGTGAGGTGCTGTAACTGCGGTGAATGGTGGCCGTGGTTTTCTTTGTCTTCTCATTATTACACGTTTGTATTGTTATTGTTATTAATAATAATATTATCATACATGATACAATGATATGTATTATCATCGTTCAACTCTAAGCTTTTTATTCATGTTGTGTTTATTCATTTTGGTTTGGCTTGTTTTTGTTCATACATTTCTAATTAAAATAAAGTAATTGTCTAGCATTAATAAAGTGTCACGTGATGAAAAAGCCTTGGTTACCTTTATAAAAAAAGATAAAGAAAAAGAAAAAATTAATACTTTCAAAAATAGCAGTAGTTTAAGATTAATTGCAAACAGAGAAATTGCAGTTGAGTAATTTGTTTTACTGCATAGTAAGAATGGTGTAGTGCTGATGGTTTGTGTGAGGTGTGAGCACAGTTTTGAAACTGATAATTACTTTTTTTCTTTTTTGGATTTTGCATGTCTTGTTTTTTGTAATGAATCCCTATTGCTTGTTTGGAATCACTGAGAAAATTTCACCTGCGGCCAAACTTCATACACTCACAATCATGTTATGGGTTGTATGTATAAATGTCATTCCCGTTCTGCCTTTTGATTTTTACATCAACATTCTCCCACTTCAATGTCAATGGGGCTCAGTTACTGTGTTAGTCCTGACCAGGTCCATTCCAAACATGCTGGACCCCATCTGATCCGAACACATTTGTTCTGGTTTCATCGGACCGAGGAAGCATCTGCCATCATTCATCAAGCTTTTTTTTTTACATACTCTGGCAAAATGGATGTATTATTGTGTTCTTGTGCCATTCTGCAAAACAATCGGACGCAGTCTGCAGAGTTTGACTTCAAATAATGAACTCCACGCTGTCAGTGGCGTTCATTCTACACCAGATGATCAATGTCAAGTGAGAAAAAGTGTGTGTTGGTTGTATATGGATCTTCTGATACGTCCAAAACAACTGTTGTTTCCTCTCCGTAAGAAGGTAGAAGATTGTTTAGTTCTGTCCTGGTAGAAAACTGAGTTGTTTGTACATTATACAATGAGACGTCTAGTGTCAACACAGTATCTCTCAAACAACTTTATGTATAGTCTTTTTTTTTTTGTGCTAGAGGTCACATCTGGTGCAAACGTGGACAATGCCAAACTCAGAATCATGAGAACACAACACTGACATTATGCAAGCAACCTGCTTCTCGTGCCACAAACCCAGCGCGCACATTTTCACATGCACGGGAAGAAATAGCTCTGCTGCCCTGAACATGCCCACTCACACACAAATAAGCACGTCGTGTAATGATAACACTTATTTACATGAGAAGACATCGTCTTTCTCATGTTCACATTTCTATCCCCTTGAGGCGCCAATAGCAGCCATTAGAGCCTTTCATCTCCGCCAAAGCTAACACAACGCGACACAACCCACGGAGTCACAAACCAGGAGGAGGCACCCCAAGGCGACCGGCTCTAAAGAGTCTGTTTACTGCTCACTTAGATAACATCTACTGATTCTGTGTGCGACTGCGTGCATGTGTGGGCATGTGTGTGTGTGTGTGTGTGTGTGTGTGTGGGAGCACACTGAGGACACGCTGCTGTGCATTCATACACGAGTGCACACAAGTAGACTCCCCAACATGCTGTACTTCGTTTGAAACTAGCAGTAGTTTTTACTTCCTAGTTTCCACATGCACAGTCCGCTCTCAGATATGTCTCCACCCTTGCCTGATATGATATGCATGGACAGTACTAACATATTTATAATGATTACTTTGTGATATTTGTGCAGATCTGTGAGAAACAAAGAGGTTCTCTTCAGTCTGTAGAAATAAGTTCTGGCTTTAACAAATATTGTGTTTTCTGAGATTTAAAAAAAAAAAAAAATTGCAGTAGACTGAATTGTGACTTTGATTCAATTTCTATTATATGTTCAGCCCTAAACTCTACGCAGCGAATGTGTATCGTGTAGCAACTGCAACAAAATGTGGGATCACACCAGACTCACACTTTACTCTATGAATGGAACTGAGGACATGGACTGGAACACATGCATTTTACAGTACTATATCTACTATATTCATTTTTTTGTTTATTTTGTTATTTGTATGCAGTTATTTTTCAATTGAACAAAGCCAAAGACAGTGTTACATTGTGTTTTAAAGCAGATTAATCGCATCTGGCCCCAGAAAGTCTGGAAGCATGTGTCAGAGTGTGTGTGTGTGGGTGTGACTCAGTATGTGCGCATGTATGCCTACGTCCTTGTCTCTTATTAACTCATATTAAATCCACTGTCAGCTAACATGGCAAGTTATATCTCTGTTAAGACATTTAAAACCATATGCCAACATATGTCATCTGCCCCTGGATACACGCACAAACACACACACGCAAATCATTTATATAACCAAAGGCAAATTAAACACACTGGCTAAATACTAAATGCTATTATTTCCACCCCAATAAGCCTGGATAATAAGAGAAAGCAGATAGAGGTTGACTGAGTAACACTAACTGTATATCTGTATCGGTATGAGACCCAGAAAAAGTGAGAGTGCGCTGGTGAGTCAGGTGAACTCAGTTCTCCTCACTGATTAAAAAAAAAAAAAAAAGGAAAGATAAATACATGAAAAGAAAAGCCGATGTCAAAAGGTGATTGTTTTGTGTGAGTGTTGTGTTTGAGTTTGTGCATCAGCATGTGTTAGTGACTGTCTGGGGAGTAGGAGGTGAGAGGGCAGCGTGAAAGGATGAATGTTTAATCGAGGAACAGATTATTACAGATGCAATTTCATGCTTTAATGAAACAGGATCAAGTGATGCAAAATGGTGCGATGCCAGAACGGTTTGTTTTCTGGGTGTAGGTGTGAAACCCGAGTTGAGAGTCGGAACAATCGTTGTCAAAAAAGAGGAAACAATAACGGAGTGTAAGAAGCGATGAACGCATATTTAAATCAACAAATGCTGTAAATTCTGTCAAGAGGTCAAGGCCAGAGGTTTTGGTGGTTTCTGAAAAGCTTTTGGAGGTTTGTGGTGTTTGCTGAGTGCAGCAGGGCCGTGAATCCTAAACAGCACAGAAAGGAAACCAAAAAAAGAAAAAAAGAAAAAAAAATGGAGAAAAGATGGTGAGCAGGTGTCAAAAGATAAACATCCATTCATGTTTTGCACTCAAGGTTCTGTGCTGCTGAGTGGATGTCGTCCTTTGTCCAGGGGACGAATAAAAGCAGACGATCACAACTTGAGCAGTTAAATTCATCACATGCGAGTAATTTACTAAAAATATAAATCCCTAATTAGACCACATGGTTGGTGTAGTAGCAGTCTTGCCTTTGCAGCAAGAAGACCCAGGTTTGAGCCCCGGTTGGAACAAGGAGTTTGCAAGTTCTCCCCCGGTGTGTGCATGGGTTTCCTCCCACAGTCCAAAAACATGCACAATATGGAGATTAGGTCAAATTGGTCACTCTAAACTGACCATAGGTGTGAGAGTGAATGGTTTGTTCGTCTCTATATGTGGCAAACTGTCCAGGGTGTGACCCCGCCTACCAGCTGAGATTGGCACAGCACCCCCCCGTGACCCTCATGTGGAGGATAAAGCGGTAGAAAATGGATGGAGGGATAAATCATGCATGAACATTTTCCAACAAATGCTTCATTTCCATGATGAATGGTCAATTAGGAAACACAATTATTGAGACAAAGATAGAGTGAGAATGAGTGATTGGCCGACGTTCCTTTTCCATTATAAACTTAACTTTACAACAATCTACACCCCAGAAAAGCACTTTAGCTCTGTGTGCTTTTAAAAGTTTGCTATAACGTATACCTGATACATTACATAACAACTCACAAACTGTACCCTGACCACGTGCATGGAATACAAAGTGACTCTGGGGAAAAAAGACCAACCACTTAATTGGAAAATGAACCGCAGCTCTACCACCATCACACTGCTCCCTGACATCATCAAACTATGCCTTTTTTTTGTGCCGGTTTGATTGAGAGAAAGACGTCTAGCAGCAGAAATGACATAGTGTGTGTTTAAATACCCCCCTATCAGTGTGTGTGCGTGTGTGTGTTAAAGGGCAAGAAGTGATGTCCTGAAGGGTCTATTGTGACTTTAATTATCTGCTACATGAATCAATAGGGGACCTGCCTTGTAACCTTTAGTTCTACATGAAAGAACACAAAAACAACGTCGCCACCGATTGCTTTCAGTGGCTGTCACTCACACGCACACACACATGCACATACACACACACACACACTTGAAGCTTCCTAACCACAACATGAGCAACACACAGAAATCACACAAAAACACATTAACACCTACACCCACAGTTTGTCTCCACTCAAGTGAATCAAATGGATTGGACAGAAGGGTAACTACAAAGAGTAAATTGTGAGATTGGAATGTACACAGACTGATGCACACACACACATGCAAACACACACAAACACAGACACACACACATGCCCTCTGTCTAAAATGGCATATGGCTGTATATTAGGGGAGAAGAAGCAGACATCACGGATGAAGAGTAATGATTCAAATCAGACATCAGACTCCCATAGATGCACACACACACACAGCTGAGTCAATCTGTGTGCTCCCTGAAGCTGATGTAACTGTGTTTTACTTCCCAAAACATTCTTAGAAACACACACATTAAACTTTATACTGATACTAATGTGAACAAGTCACCTGTGGAAAATCTGTAAATCTGTTGTGTCTTGGCCACTGTGACTGAACTAACTGTGACCTTGTTGGGTCACTCTGAATGAAAACCAGGTTATCACCTGGTTTTAAGTATAAAAATAGTCTCGTCTATTTCAGGTGTGTAATGCGTTTCAAACTGGATGTTGCCACAGTCAAGATAGAAGTTTTGCCTCCTTCCTCCATCTTTTGTATGAAGCCTGTTTCACATTCAAATTAGTGGATATACCAGGGTCTTTGAACCATGGTGAAGCCACTAAAAAAAAAAAGAGGCAATTAACATTCGCATTGCAAGCGGTTGTTCTACTGTGTGGTGTTTTTTGTTCACCCCTGTGTCGCACGCTTCCCTCGAGACTGAATGCACCAGAAACAAAAGAGCTCTCAATGCTATTGTGGTTACTACTCAGCATCTCTTACCTTGGTCTTTGTTTATGATCCGATCGACACATCAACTTTTTAAGTTATAAAATGAGAGAATGGCAAACATAAATGCAAATAAAGCCCAAAAGATCTCTGGCAAAAATTGAGCAAACGTAGACACAATGAGTGTGTTCACACATTCCCACTGATGCCAGTTGGAGCCAAAGCCAATAAAAACCTATATGCATTGCAGAGCTGTTTGACCAGGGAGTGGATGCTGATTAAACACATTCCCATTGTTTAATGCCGGCGATTAAACAGGTTTTTCTGACCTGTGGAAATTAGATTCAGACTTGTTTATTTGTCATAATTATGCAGGTTAACATAAAGTCAACAATGCAAGGAAATGTTACGGACAAGAGGAACCAATCAAGTCACTATTCACAACACTAGAAAAACAATTAAGATAAGTTTAATTCAATTTGTCTGTATACATGTTCAGGGTCGAGAGCTGCAGTAAAAAATAACAATGTGAACATGAATCAAGGTGAATCAGAGCTGCAGCTGGTCATGGTGCTAACAGCAAGGAAAGTAACTTGTTAATGTTTTTATTTAAAGGGGACATATAATCATTATTTTTGCAATTCAACTGAGTAGAACCGGGTAGATGAAATACACATTTTATTGAAATGATGAAAATGCCCTCATATTTGGTATCAGAATACTTACAACTAGAGTTTTTTTTTTTTTTTTTTTTAAATACTGTAAAATACTTAGTTTGAACCAACGTTATGACATCAAAAGAACATAAAGCATGAGGTGCTGCAGCAGATTGGACTGTACTGTACCTATTTTAATTTACCTGGACTTGCCACAGTGCCACAGTGCATGATCTTTGGTTTGGCAGAGATAAATACGCTGACGAGGATTTCACTGGATTTAGAGTGTACTTGCTCACCCTCGCCTGTGACATGGCAGGGATTCAAACTGGCAACCCTGCAGTTACAAGTCCAATTCCCTTCCGCTCAGCCATGGGCTGTTATCACTATGCAACTACATGCTGTATTTTTGTTTCCTGCATGGAAGCTTAGTCCCTGAATGTCATTCACTACTGTGCTGCTGCAACAACAATGCGGGAGATTGACAACCCCATACTCTACCACTTGCACTTGGGGAAAGTATTTTTAATACTTTGAAAGTGTACAAAAACCCAGAATTGTATTTTGATACATGTATTCGTTGGTTTGTTTTTACACGTTGATGTATTCTTGCCCATGTGTTTGAATATCAAGTTGGTTTTTTCTTGTATCGCACAACAGATTGTCAAAAACTTTCCAAAAAGTGTGGTCTAAGTCATATTTGATAATATGACTCATCTATATGACTCATTTGTAACCACACACACACACACACACACACGGTAGTAGATTTTGCGACTTTCGGGATGAGGTCATGTCACTTATATCAAGCTATCCCCATGCAGGATTACTCTGCTGCAGAAACAGCAGCGAGCTCTGGAATAATAACCAGGCTCAATCAACATCTTACAGATGAGGAGCTGAGAAAGTCAGAGGTGAAAAACACATTCTGCTTTTTCTTTTAGTAAGTTACGAGGCATGCATTTGGAAATAACAAATATTGATCTTCATTATAATAATCGTGTGTCAGTGGCCACAGTGTGGGAAGCGGAGAGTGAACGAAAGGTTGTTGCTGTTCAATAATCATTATCATGTGAGCTGTATTTGTGTGTATTTGATTTGTTTTTCTTCTTTACCTAAGTGAAGCTCTGCACATTTACTCACTGTACTCATTTTGCTTTTTTTTCATCACAGTTCTTTTTCATGACGTTGGTTAGACTGTACACAGCGTGGGATGAGAATCACCTTGTTGTACGAGAGTCTTGGAGTCTGAAGTGACTTTTGCATGACCCTTAACATGAACCAAATTTTGACCTTTTAAGCTTGCACTTCTCAAATTGGCCCTCGAAGACACACACACGCACACACACACACACACACACAACCTTGGGAATGACCCTCCAGACACACATTCATCTCTCACACACACACACACACACACACAGAACTATGGGGCATCTACACACAAACTCATAGAATCTTTCTTGCACACTGAATACATCGCCCGACAAATACCCAAATACACACACACACACATACACACACTGTCTCTGCGGTGCTCATTAGTCGAGGTAGCAGGTCCAGACCTCCTCCCAGCAGAACTACAGGGGCGAGCACCCCTTCCACTCCTTCCCTCTTTCTTTATGTCCCTCTTTCACCCCAGTCATTCTCCCCTTTTATTCCCCTCTCTGTAATCTGTTATCTTTTATACTGTCTTTTGATTGTCCTCATTTTGGCTCTTCAGTCACCACTTTGCTGGCTTTCTTTCTCCCTTCGGTCATCATTCCTCTGTCTTTTCCTTGTGCCCTTCTCACCCCTGCCCTCAACTTTCCTTTCTTCATCTCATCCCTTTCTTTCCTGCAGCAAAGTATTTCCCTCTTTTCTCACCTCTTTGCAACTCTGCTATCTTCTTCTTCCCCCCCCCCCAATCATTATAACTGAAATAAAAATGTGTGTGAACAATTAAAAAAAGATAAATGTAATGGATTTCCTTTATTCTCAGGCCAATTTGTTCGTCTCTTCCTAAGCAACACGTGTTATCGTCTTTGTTCAGTAATTGCAGAATAGCCTTTCAGCATAGACTTCTGCATCCGTGACCTGTTTTCCAAACTTGGGAGAGTCTGACCCGTGACAGGAGACCTTGACCACTCACAACGATAGAGGGTACTCCTAATGGCTGCTCGAGGGAGCTGCAAAACACATCCTTCTGTTGAAAAGGTCGCTATTACAGCATTGGCAGCAACTGCCTAAGCCTTAAAGCAACCTAACAAAAGGAATAACGATTCTAAAAGAGAGTTGGACAACATAGTTAATCATGCTCAACATGAGCAAAGCAATTCAGCGATGGAGAGATGGCCTTTTTATTTATTCATCTGGGCCATATGGAGCAGGCACAACTCATTGTATTTCTCTACAGTGTATTTAACAACCTAAAGATGAGACTCAAAAAACAAACAATTCTGCATCTAATCTTTCCAGTGAGTGATTTTACTACACCAGACAGAGCTGTTAATGGTGCGACAGTCTGAACATCTCAATTTGGTAATATGTGGATTTGTTCATCACCAGGAATTCAGAGTCACTATGTGAGAACTCTAAAGTCTTCATTTCTTTACCTTTCGTGTCCTTGCATTCATATCCTCCACTCTTTCTTTTAAAACCCTTCATCTCTATTCTCAAACAGTCTCACTTCAGTTTGATACAAAAATAGAAATAAATTCCATTTTAGTCGAATTCACCTGTTTCATTCGAGTGTGTCCACTATTAATTGACACATCCAAGCAGGCCACGACTGTATAAAATCCATTCTGCCTCTCTGGTTCTCACTAATTGTCTTTCTCTGTCCTTTATTACAACTTGGTAAATTATTGAGTTGTAAGCTCAGCTAATCAATGACCATCTATAATTCAGTGGTTTTACATGCCACACTGAGAGAAACTAAGAGGGCTGAGGAAGAAGAAAGCTCAGGAGAAAAACAGCAACCACGACTTTACCTTGGACATGAAGACCAGTAAATGTGTATTTGCAGTGAAGATGATGAGGATTAATGACACATATGTACACCGACACTGTGTCCATCAGTGAGGGTGAAAAGCTGAGGAAGGTCACTTCCGCTCAACTTTTCTGCTTTTCCCATTTCAACTTCCGATCTACAGTGAGCAAAATGTTTTGCACACAAAATCTGAGCTTTCTTCAAACTCTTACCTCACAAACATAGTATGCCTCTGACATGCTGGGGGGGCAGCCGTGGCTAATAAAAGCAACATTTACATGACTGACTTGACTCTGACTTGCCCGGTGAGCACTGATTTTGACCGCAAGTAAAGCCAAATGTGTGTTGCTGGTTATTTATAGTCTTGTAAATTGTAAAATTAAATTCCCTTCATGTCCCAATAGTCATCAATAGGTGTTTTGGGGGAAAACAAACTGTCGCTATAATTTGAGGAAGGAAGGAATTTATATACATTTGTCTGTGTCTTGCTTTTTAAAACAAATTAAAATATGTTGCAGGCAGCACATGTTTACATGTAAACACCCTTGTTTTTCTGCGTCCTTAGTGTTGCTCCCCAGTGTGCTTGTGAGCGTGTGTGTGTGTCGTGTTCTTCAGCCTCCGTATAAACAGACACACGTGGGAATAGGTGCAAGTTGTGCTTATTTATTATCCCTGAGCTGAGGAAGAGTGTGTTTAATGCAGACACTAGTGTTCTTTCTCTCTGTCCTTCTCTCTCTCACTCACACAAACACACACACACACACAAGTGTACTTAATTTAACACACCTATGGCATGTTCGCAAATACATGCGAAAACAAAACATCCACCACGAGCACACAAACCCCAGAGAGTTTCAGTGCGTGCGTGCATGATGTGTACTTTTTTTAATAAGCACCTGATTCTTCCACAGTTATCAAACATATGGCTCTTTTTTTAATTTTTTTTTTTTTACGATGCTGCAGCATCTGAAGAATTTGTCGATTCAGAGCAGCTCAGGATATAAAAGGAATTCATTTGACTTTATTGTACATTATTTATTGATGATATTAAGGACAAAAGTAGAGGTCGAGAGCAAATCAGGAATCTGATCAACATGCAACTTATTATCTTGAAAAATAATGTGACACTTGACAGCGTGTTATAATTGTCACACAAAAGAAAATCTGTCTCCGAATTTGGGAAACATACATCAACATTCCTGACATTTTATGGAGCAGTTATTATTACCATTTACTTTTAGAATAAACTGAAACTGGCAAATACATTTTTAGTCTGCATAAATCAAATGTGTCTCTGTTGCACTGGTTCGATTATGAGTAATAATCTGACTAACAGGTCTATCATTTAACCAAAATCTGGTCATGAACGTCCATGGTGTGAATATACTTGCCGTATAAATCGACCTTAAGACTTTAATACGCTTCTGCTACTAATTAAACTTTAACATGAAAGTCAAGTCCAGCTGTTACTCAAGCCTGTGAAGTGGTATTAAAGGCTTCCATTGATGCAGCTGGCCTTAAATTAGAATTAAAACAACATCCTCAGTGCACAGATACCCACACCCACAAGTCTCATAAATCAATAGTGTGAGGTTTTCACATTAACTACCCCTCTGAACGCACACAGACAACCCCACACATTCAGTCCATGCCCTGCTAACACTGCACAGCTACTCTACATATTATTCCTTTAAGCAAATGCCAGTTCAATCCCTATTAATATTCATAACAGGAAAGTGTAGGTTGAAGTGGCCCTTTACTCTGCACCTCTTGCCGGCTCAATACTTGATTCAAATTAGCTTCCCCGCTAAAAGCTCCTCTTTACTTCACCGCAGGTCGTAGATGCCACAAACATTTGGCTTCCACTCGAGATATTGACAGATGGAGGGTATTTCTCTATTCTTTGGCACAGTCAGTACTTTTTTCCTCTAATTCTGGTCTCACCTGGATTGATATTTGCATCTTCTGACCAGTTTTTGACACAATATCGCAATATCCACTCCCGCTGTTCATTTTGCTGTCTGAGCGTCTACATCGTACACGTCAGCTGCGAGTTGGCCTCTTTGCATTTGCATAAAGTAAGGGTCAAATCCACCGTGTGTAAATCAGGGGGACACAGTGAAGAGCAGCTGCCTGTAAATGTCTTTTTTTTCCCTTGGATCTTTTCAGGAACAAAGTTGGTGAACTTTGTACAAAGACGTGAGATCTGTGAGAAGCCCTGTGACCGAGTCGCCGAAATTAAGCAATAAAAATGGAATCAACTGTTAAATGCGGCGTAACACTCAATTTGTCATGATTTGTCTGAAATTCAGAGGTCTAAATGAGACAAGTTTCCCTTCACAAAGCCGTCTCAAGAGGTGATATGTTGTTCTGTAAATGATGTTGTGCGTGCACACATACGCAGTTGACTGGAGCCGTAAAAATAGGAGTGACAACCACTCAGCTTCTGTTCATAAGAAAGACAAGGAAATACAGTGTGCTAACAGGAGCGTGCCTCTACCGAGGACAATTACGGCTAAAAGCACATTGGCAGATTCAAGGCTGTGTGCGTTTCTAGTGAAATCTTGCAAACAAGGATGAATGCAGCCAGTGAATAAAGCAAAGCTCCTCAGTCCTGGTCGTGGGGACCCAGTGCCCCGAGTCAAGTATGTTGGAGCAGGGAAACATCTAAAACATGCAGGGCAGCGGGCAGTACTGACAGCCAGATGTAAAATGCCTTGAATTGAAGAAAACACAATATGCTTAAAAGCAATTACTGTTACGGACACTGATATTTTCTCTTAAGTTATGTATTTCTGATTTAATGCATGTGATATATTGTTGCATGCAATGTTGTGTTGCATACACAGTTTATTTTTATTACGTATTATGTTGTTGGCTTTTTTTCAACATTTTAAGACACATTTTTGTGTGAAATATAGAATTTGGAAATATTGTAATGGAAAAAATGGAATTGAAGAAAAAATGAAACGGTTTTCATTGGGCTCTACTTTTATATTTCTCTGATTCCTTTATAGGATGTAACCGGTGTGTTAGGTGGAGTTGACTTGGTGGCTCCCAGCATACAGGTAAGCATTTAGCATTAGGTTGAATCAGTCATATGTAGGTTCATATTGCTGGTTCAAACCTGTGGTTAACTAGTTTATTAGTTGATTTACTGTTTGATTAAATACAGATTAAGTCTACATACGCACATCGATATGGAAGACGGGGAATCTCGAACCATGACCCAGGAAAAACCCACGTACTGACGCACACATGCACATATTGATTTCCTCTCTCACTCCTCCTCTCTTCAAAGTCAACAAAACAGATAGTCTAGAGGAAAAACTTTCTCCCTCAGTGCCGAAGATGGATTACTGGCAGGGACTTTATAGGTGGAAACTCTGTGTGTGTGTGTGTGTGTGTGTGTGTAACCTGAGGTCATATTGTTGAAACCAGGTCAGCCTTTCACCCCAACTGGAGAACAAGGATGGGCAAGCCCATGGGCTCCACTTTGTGTGTGTGTGTGTGTGTTTACAGCTTTGGACAGGTGTATAAACCCTTCAACACACCAACACACATCTGCCCTTCTCATCATTGTCCTGCTTGTATATGGGGGTATGAGCAAGTGTGTCCTCCCCAGAGCCTGCCATTGGCCTATTTCCAACTGATATGTTAAAACGTGATGTGTTTTACCCTTGTCTGCAGTATGACTAAAGCAAACCTGTCAGTGACCTTGGCCAGAAATCCTATCGCTGAAGGCACTTATACTTTCAAAATGAATTCTAACATCACAGATAGACACAGTGAGACTGTAAATGACATGACATAATTAAAGTCTGACTCCCTCTCCCTCTCCAGACTGGCATATTGCCAGGGATTATAGAGGTGTGTCAGGACGCAACGTCATTTGCGTCCTGACACACCTTTCCAGAGTCCAAAGTGAATTTTAGACTGTTTTAGCTTGCAGGGACACAGTAGCTGCTGACATGCTGCTTCTTTTTTGGTACCTTATAGTCTCACTTTGATGAATCTGAATGACAAAAAATAACATATAACATATTTGAGCTTACTGCAGTGGACATGTGCCATGACATAAAAAGTTGATTTTCTCTGTAGACTTTGGTGCAGGGGAGTGAGCGTTTAACATTTCAGTCATAACAATCTGTCAAATATGAAAATACAGCAGCAAATATAATCCTAAAATATATATCGGACATCTTGCTCATGACTTCCAGTCTCTCTGACCAATCAGTGGCCGGCAGTCTGTTGATATCACATTTTAGCATTGGCTCAGCTTGCTTGGAACCTCGCCAGAGCAGGTACCAAAGAAAGCACCGGGTACTATCCCTAATGGAAAAGCAAAAAAAAAAAAAAATTCAAGCCAAGTAGCGCTAGAAACTGAATAATGGAAAAGCTCCATCAGCTGCATCAGGGCCGACTGTGTGTCAGTACCTCATGCAACCACACTGCACAAACCTCGAACTATCCCTTTAAGTTAGCTGAGAAATACGACACAAGATGGGGCCATAATATTGACAAGCTTGTGTGTGAGAGTGCATTCATCTGTAATGCAGGCCAGTGGCCAGAACGAAGACTGTGATTAATGAGTCTCCCTGTCCGGGATGCTAATCACTTGCAGTGTGCGTGTCCGTGTGTGTGTGTGTGCGTGTGTCCAGACTTGTTAGTTAAAGCACTGGCACATCATGTGCTTTACTTTTTCTAGACTATCAGAGACACAGACTTTCTTTGACGATAGAAGGTGTAGCCGGGTAATGAATGTAGGGAATCATTGGTAAAATAATGAGTGTGCGTCCGCACATGGCTTTGATTATGTGTGTGGGGAGGGTTGAGGAGGGGGTGGGGTGGGGGGATTTTTTTTTGGGGGGGGGGGGGGGACGTGATGGAGGCGTCAAGAACGGTTGGGAGAGTGCATGTACCAAAATGACTGACAGCTGGTCTGGACCTGTGTGGTCAGGTGGAACGGAACTTAAACACAGCCCAGTAGACATTGTCTCACACTCACTCAAAGGCACACGCACAAAAACCGCTCACAACAGGCCTGAACACATGAGCACAGAATAGACACCTCCTACACACACTTAAATGGACACACACACAGATTTGTGCAGCTGTTCTTAGGACACCACATTGACTTCCATTCATTTGGAGAGACTAAACAAAGTGTTAGCCCTAACCTTAGCCATACCCAGTTAGGCATTAGCGGGATAATTAACCCTAATCAGTGTTTATGCCAGAAAAGGTCTTAAAGAGGTAACAAATACAAACGAGCGCGCACACACACACACACACACAGACACACACACAGACAGAGAGAGAGAACCCTTGACAGATACATTCTCCCACTCTACGCTCTGTCACACTGCTGGCTGCCTCACAACCTATGCATGAACACACACACACACACACACACACACACACACATTCTGACAGACAGCTTGGTCAGGTCAGTGGTTTGCGCTACAGAAACACCTTCACTTGTAACAGCAAAGGGGACCATTTCACTCTCTTCTCACACTCTGTCCAATTGTCACCTGACTCACCCCCTCACATTCCCACTGTTCATTCCACAGCACAAAATGTACCTCAGAAATTCAGTAAGTGTAATTTCTTCAGCTCTTCATGCACATATATTCAGACCCGCATGTACAAATGATGAGCAGCTCTCTGGTCATATCAGGGATTCTATTTACAGAATAAGTTTGGTAAATGTTTGAGTCACTCAATACCCTATTAAGGTGATATAGGGTATAGAGTAGTTTTATTTATGCATGAGGGCTGCAAATAAAGTTTATTTTCACAATCGGTTAATTAATCCGTCAATTATTTTGTTGTTTTTAAATGTCCTGTTCCACAAACCACAATGATTCAGTTTTAATGATTTCTTTTTTATATGGAGCAAAGAAACTAGTAGTCACATTTAAGAATCTGAAAAATAGTAAGATAGTTCACGATTAACTTATAATCGATTAATCGAGCAATTGCTTCAGCCCTAGTGTAAAGGCACTGAATCGATGTACAGTATATGTTTTTTTCCTGGATACACAGACGTACATTTTAAGATACACAAACCAGTATTGAGTATCGAGTAGAGCTGCAACTAACGATTATTTTCATAATCGATTAATCTGTCGATTTTTTTCTCAATTAATCGTTTGGTCCATAAAATATCAAATTAATGTGGTGTTCGTCAAAACCTGGAAATGATGATGTTCTCAAACGTCTTGTTTTATCCACAAACCAAAATGATGAACTGTTAATGAATTCTTTGTTATCCAAAGCAAAGAAATTAAGAAAATATTCACATTTAAGAAGCTTAGACAATCGGAAATCTTGTTTTACTTATGAAAAAAAAACGATTAATCGATTATCAAAATAGTTGTCGATCAATTTAGTAATCGATTAATTGTTTCAGCTCTAATTGAGAGTGTTGACGGTGCAGTACAAACCCGAGCACACACATTCTTGTCAACTATTGTGGCAAAATATACAACATCTAAATTGTGCTTTATAGACACTGGAGTGACACTATACTGAGAGATGCTGTGTAGCTGACTCTGACCTCACACCTTTCCCTTTGTGATTTAATCACAACATATTGTCAGATTTCTTTAAAATGAGTCTTCCACGGCAAGCTCGGTTTGTATAAGAAGAAAAGATGCGTGTCCATACGGTAACGATACTAACAGACAGCTGCATCGGAGCTGTAAAGGAGTGGGTGGCGGCCATATTGCAATTCTATATGCATGTCTGACATTAAGACATATCTGACTACTCTCCATGTTTCACTGCCAAAACACTCACATTACAGTTCGCCTGAAGCAACCTAGCAAGCAGTTCAAGGGCCAAATTACTCCTCGACATTATCCGTTCTTAATAGCTGCCTTCTTTGGTGGTGTATCCTTTTTTAATCCTACAGCAATATTTCCCACATGCCCCAATTCAATTTGATCTAATTTAGTCTCATGGTACGAGTGACCAACAGCCCTGTAGCAGCTTGCACAGTTGTTTTAATTGATGCTCGCATCATAGTTCATAGTCCACTTGAACATGCACATTATACAGTATGTTCATCTCTGTCATCTGGATTCAAGCAGACACTGGTTTCTTTCAAAGGAAAAAGAAAGCCTTCAAATATTTTACACAATCGATTCAAATAAGTCTTTTTGGAACAGGGCGAAGGATAAAGCCCCTTTAAATTCAGTGGAAACATATCAAATAATGGAACAGAAAGAAATGGACCATGGACCTTTACAAAGAACAAGAAAATGACCTTGTTTCTGTCATTCAGCTTCCAGTTTTTGTGTCTGATTGTGAGGCTAAGATCACAGAATGAAAGGCACCAAAGCCATGGATCTATTGAAAAGTAAAATCTTATCTTTGAGTTTAAGGAGGTGAGGGAGGAGTTGTATATTTTTGTGCAGACACAGGCACAAAAAAAAAATCCACCTCCAGGTTTAACGCCTCAAGTTCACTGATTTGGAATAAGGATGGGGCTCAGTGAATGCAAATGTTCATGCTTGTGAGTGCGCGTGCACATGCATCAGTGGATTTTGAGCCTCATTAAACCATCAACTCCAAAGGCTCTGAAGTAGCATAGCATGGCTTCTGTAGCAGCTGTTTTCCCAGTCATTAGCTGCTAGGCATCCAACCATGCTAACATACTAACAACACGGTGCCGATAACATTTCGTCTTCTAAACTCTCATGTTTTCTTTCTCATTTAGCTTTGGGCTTTTCTCCGCTCTTACAGTGCACATCTGACATCTGTTGTTTATGGTGTATTGCGATTTTATGAGCCACTTTAACATTCCCTGGCATATCATATGAGAGCTTTTCAAAAATGCAAGCTAAATTATTGTTTTTCCAGCACAATAACACTACACAGTTGGCCTCGTAACCGGAAGGTCGCCGGTTCAATCCTGGAACGGGCTAAACGCTGGGGCCCCTGAGCAAGGCACCCAATCCCCCATTGCTCCCGGGGCACAGATAAGTGCTGCCCACTGCTCCTGTAACCGGCTTGGTGAACTACTGGTTTGTAATAAGGATGGGTTCAAGTATTATAATTGGTGCATGTGCAAAAATGACTAACTCTATTCTATTCTAATTCTTAGGTTCATGCCGGTCAATAATTAGGCCCAGTTCTAAAATGAGAGAAACCAAAACAGATGCTGACAAGACCAGAAATATCTGGAAATACCTTAAAGTGTTGCCTGTTAACTACCAGCAGAAGTTGAGAAGAGCAGAAATCCATGTTATTGTCACTCACTTCACAACACTCAATAACGCACAATGAAATCAGCGCTAAACGCTGTCCACCTGTACCTGTTTTGGCATTTAGCATGATGATACACAGACATGGAGGCAGAATGTAAGTGCATGGCGTCTAACAACATCACCTTCAAGTGATTTTCTGCTCAGTGAACTGATATGTCTTATTATTACCATGCTCCTTGAATTCTTTTAACCACAGTCACAACGAAGGTCTTTCCCTCTCTTTTATTTCACACCTTCTTGTTTGTTCTTTTCTTTCCTCTTCAGTCAATCCGTCGTGTACACAACAGAAAACAAGCAGCAAACTCTAAGCCTTTCCTTCTTCTGTCTTTGCATTGCTACCATAATACATTCTTTTCATTCCCTTTCTTTTCCTTTCCAATTTTACTATATGTTTGTCAGTGTACACGACCGCTTTCTTCTCTTTTCTTTTCTTTCTCAAGCACTGTAGTTGTATGTTTTTCTGTATTACAATGGTAGGTAGAAAAAAAAAAACGACTTACTAAAAACTTTACTTTGCCCTTCAATGAGAATGAATAGTCTGCTCTAAAAGCCACATGATTGCACAGGGACTGATTAAAAACATTCAACACATTCTCTCTGGCATACCAAACATTCTCTGCATTTACAATAACTCCAGGCATGATGTTCATTTTGCAAATGCACTGAGGGATACTGTATAGTGAAAAGCAAGATATATAGACTGCACTGTGCCACATGGCATTAACATCTGATGTGAGGGGAATAATGGAGTTGTACTGCATAATAAATCAAAGTCAGGCTGCACACAAAAGTAAATGAAAATTCTCTCTGCCCCTCCTTGACTCTTATTTGAAACACATAAAGACTAAAAGGAAAGTGCAACTCAGTTGTGGAACATGTTGACAGCGCTCGCACATTTCAATATCTTTCTGCATTCATTAAGATTCCAGGAATGCTGAACCCTGCACAGCAACCAAAAACAATCATTTGGCAAGGTGAACGCTAAAGGAAAACAGAAATCCCCACACAAATATGGAGGATTCGTCAAAGGAACTCACATCACACTCACACAGTTACTTTTATACTTAAGTAAGAGGATATCAGAGAATATCACAGATTCTCTTATACTTCGTATGCTTATCCTAGTCATATTTACTTAAATATAAATAAATGCAAGTCTGTGTGTTTTTCACCACAGCTGATGATCTGCCTTCCTGGCGCAACCCTTCCATGTATTCCGGGCTTGGAACTGGCACTAGGATTTCACTGGCTGGGGTCAATTTAGTGTGTCCAATTAACAATGAGCAATGGGGATTGGGTACCCTTGTTCAAAGGGACCCCAAAATTAACCTGGTGGGGATTTGACTTGGCAACCCTCTTGTTACAAACCCAATTCCCTTCCACTTGGTCTACACGGCACGGTGTATAGTTGTTTCATGCCTGGGAGTTTCGTACCTCACTGTCATTCACTGCTGTGACTGTGCCATGCCGATTTGGGAAGAGGAAAATCAACGGTCTTTAATAAACATTGTCATAGCTGATCACGTTTTAACACACTTTTAGTCATGAAATGTAAACATAAGAATTCATATTTGACCAGTTATTTTAGGGGAAGCAGAGCTTCCCTTGCTTTCAAAGAGCAATCGCCTCTGGTTAGTAAAAACATGATGAAAGACTTGATTTTCAGTGTGAATATTAACATTTCATTTAAAAATGTTATAATAGATAATACATAATGTGTATTACTCACAATTATATCTTATTCCCTACAAGTTCATGTTCTTGTGGGGGGGATATTCAGGCTGATGTAACTGATAATGGAAGTCGATGCACATGTAATATTGATTGCTGAATATCAATAAAAAGTAAATAAAAATATAAAAATGTGACCAATCCTGTAGAGAGAGAGAACACCCAGTACCATCATAGATGGTCAATGAACACACCTGCACTCAGCTGTCACCCATTGGTACACTGCCAGGTGCAAATACAAAACAGTGCATTGGTTTCACACATTCACAATTAGCTCCATACTAACAGCTATAGGAGCGCAGGTGCACTGTAAATAAAAGGAACCATTCTGGGTTGAACATACATATACGCATGATGGAACCACTATAATCATGTCAAGCCCCATTCTGTGCTTTTCCACTATACAGTTGTATCACGGCTCGGCATGGGATGGCTCAACTCGGTTTGGGTCCTTTTCCATTACTACAGTATAGTACCGCCTCAATGTGGGCAGAGTCGCCGTACCACGGCTTTATACGCAACACAAACACACAAGTCAGTGACGAGCAAAGCAGTTGTTTTCGGTGTAGCCGTAGATTAGTTCAGTACATCCTGCATGACAGTCACTGAACTGAGACACATCGGAAGGGGCTCACGACCACCACATTTCGGTAGCACTGTGACTCCTCTGTTAAATATTGAGATTTTGTTGCTAAATGTTGGAGATCAACGCATGTTTCAGGATTTTTAAGTCTTTTAAACTGAAGTTCAGTTTGATTCTTGTGTCGGACGTCGCGCTCATGACTCTCCAGTGACGACACTCTCTGCCAATAAGTGTCCTGTGTCACATTTTAGTATAGGCTCAGCTCACTTGGAACCTCACCAGAGCAGGTATTCAAAAATGACCAGTAGAGTCCAGTCGTGCCAAGCCGCACTACAACTATATAGCGGGAAAGCGTGTGTGTTTGTTTGAATGGTGGAAATCTGTAAGAGAGAATGTCAGAGAATATACACAAAAACAGCATGAAAGAGTGAATTTAGTAATTTAGTGTTAGTGCACTCAGATTGGCCAACATATTTCCATAGAAATCCATCTTCATATTTAAGAGAACGGACTGTTTCACCTGTCTCTGCTCTAGCGTTCAGGGCAATCTACCTCTAAACCATCAGAGTGAGGAAGGAAATATTTGGTACTATTCCTAGTTTCCCATATTTGCTTTTTTATTGTATTATGTGTATTTATCACCCCACTAATGGATTTTGCCTCTAAAGCTCTCCCCTGACAACAATTCCCATGATTCCATGCTCCTTCATGACATTATTAAAAAAAGTCTTTATTATAATTGTGATTGAGAGAGCCCTCGAGGCAGAAATTACTCACTGTGCGTTTAATTCACTTCACTGTGAATCCAAAAAAATTGTTGTTTTCCTTTGTTCTTGCTATTCCAATTCCTCTTCTCATTTTCATAATGTGGAATTTAGTCTATTTATATTGTTTATGTCACATCTCCATTTCTTGAACTACCTCATCTTTGTCTCCAAAGTCCTATTTTTGTGTCCATTTTCTTCTCTCTGATTTGCTTTATTTATGCTGACGTCAGACTTCTACACTGTTGTTTCGCTTGCACTGGCTCTTTTTTTGCTTAGAGAAGAGCTGATGAAAACAAAACCAGAGAAATAAGTGTACAGTGGGGGAGAGAGAGGGGCATGGTGGTGCTGGTGCTGTGTGGCTGTAAACAGGGACGAGGAGATAAACAGAAATGGAAAGAGAAAAGGTGGAAGGCAAGCGGCCGAGAGGGAGCAATCAATAAGTCAGGTCTGGTTTATCAGTCAGTATTAATGGGAATTAACCTTTAACCTGCACTTGCAATGTCATGCTCATGAACACAAACAAGTGGCAAGTCCTCTAATTGCAAATGTCATGTAACTGCAAGGTGCTATCGATACCGCCTGATTACCAATTGTGGGACCTGTGAGAGTGTGTGTGTGTGTGTGTGTGTGTGTGTGTGTGTGTGTGTGCGTGTCCTTGTACTGCTATCATTCTGAGAGCCAGCTGTAGTTTAAAGACCATCTAATGGTTTTAGGATTGAATTAAATGCGAACTAGGTTCAGTGTGGAGTCTAAGGGGGAGGATTGAACGCCAGACTGTGTGGATAACAATATATTTCAGGTTTAAAACCCATCATTTTTGGTACATTTACACCTGGCATCCACGCTTGTCTGAAGTCTGAGCCCCTGAAATGGAGAAACTCAAAGTGTGGCCGACACTTAGTCCTGGACACGCAGGTGCCGAAATGTGCTTCCTAACTGGGACTATTTTAGTCAAGACTCGGCTACCAGTGAGGTTAGGGTTATTACTTCTTATTTCTGATTTAAAGCTAAAATTGCTAACAGTTTAAGGTGGAGGTCACCACACACACACACACACACTGCAAGAAATTGGTATTTCCAAAGTTGCTGTCATCAGTCTGAGAATCAAAGTCATGACCCTCGTTTTCTCCCTCTCTCTCTGTTAATTGTTGTGCAGTTCGTATAGTGTTAAAGAGCATCCACCAGTCAAAGCCAATTGCTAGCATAGCCTTGCTGCATAAAGGTTAGGCACTACATTAGCATTTAGATGAGTGAGTGAGCGAGCGAGAGAGAGAGAGAGGGAGGGAGAGAGAGGGGGAGAGAGGGAGAGAGGGAGGTAACAGAGAGTAATTATACCTCACTCTAGGGGTCATATTAGTGATTTGGTGAAGTGTGTGTGTGTGTGTTTGTGTTTGAACTTGTAACAATACATTTCCACACATGACCATCTGCAATTTGTTAATGTTGCTTTATACCTGCAACCGTGTGTGTGGCTGCGGCTTATGCTAGAGCTGTGCGACTGAAATGCAAAATTAACATGAGGTGCACAATTATGCAACATGTACCTATAATTATGAATCATTATTGTGTAATTATAGTATGATGTTGTTTCACATCCTTGTACACAAAGTTAAGATATTTTAAGATAGCCCACTGAACGAATAAAAACTCTCTAAAACTGCTGTTGGAACCTCAGTTAAGGCATTTTTTTCACATGAACTCTCAGTTGGAATATTCTCTCATAAGGAACGCAGCAGGAGATTGTCTGAATCAGACGCTGATTGTCTGAATCAGTGTGAGCATGCAAGAAGCAGGACAGACACTCGCTTGTTCACTTGCCAAAGATTACCTGGGGGGGTTTTCATGCATTCGCTCAGATATTATCCGGAGATTTGACTACGGGCCTGAATGCAGAATCGCAGAACTAACTTTGGCCTACATTTACACTCTCGCAAACAGCGACAATCCCCGGAGAACATCTGCAGCTTTACACTCTTGTGACTAAAGGCTGTCAATTATATTCCAATAAAAATTAAATGCTTTTACATAAATTGACATGACATAATAACAACCGCTGGTATTTCTCTTGATTGTGAAGTGGGTAACCATCACTGAATAAAGCATTATTCTTCCACTGCCAACCCCCGGAGAACACACGATGCAAGACCTTACAGTCGTGTGCATCGCAGCAACAGCAGACCATCATGTCTTCTCCGTCTAACACCCTGCTATATGTGACAGAAATGGTGACATCACATACACAGTCACCTACTTAATTGCCAAAGATGTGGTGCAATTAAGCCCAGTCAAAAATAACAGAATTAAGCAGCTGATAAAAGTAATTGACCCTCGTTACCAACTCCCTTCTCTCTGACAGTTCTTCCCCTGCTACATGGACGACTGCAGAGAGATAATTAAAGAAGAGCTGCGAAGTGTGTCATACTTTGCTTCCACCTCGGACTCGTCAATGTGTTTGTTTGCCAACCATTAAACCTATTTTGAGCTCTACAAAGAATTAAAAAACACAGCGTGAAGGTAGTTCCTGATCAGTCCGTCAGCATCTACCGCTTTATCCTCAACCAGAGGGTCGCGGGGGGGTGCTGTGCCAATCTCAGCTACATCGGGCGATAGGCGGGGTACAGCCTGGACAGTTCACCAGTCCATCGCAGGGCCACACACAGATAGAGCCAAACAACCATTCACTCTCACACTCACTCCTATGGTCAATTTGGAGTGTCCAATTTACCTATCCCCACATTGCATGTTTTTGGACTGTGGGAGGAAGCCGGAGTTCCCAGAGAGAACCCACGCACACACGGGGAGAACATGCAAACTCCATGCAGAAAGGCCCTTGTTCCAACCGGGGCTCGAACCCGGGTCTTCTCGCTGCAAGGCGAGAGTGCTAACCACTACACCACCGTGTGGCCCTTAGTTCCTGATATTTAACTTTATTTAGAACCGATCAAAGAATTCTGAACCTGTAAGTATGAAGACTTTATTTATCTAAACTAATTTGGAGAATGGTCCACTGTTGTCATGTTCAACTTCACTTCAGAGTAAAGGGGAAACTTTAAGCTTGACAGAAATATTGATGTGAATTCTATGTCCAATGAAATAGAAAAGTATGACTTTGAAGATGTTATTTAAGCGTGCGACCGATTTTTGTTTTCCAACAGCTGACGTTTGACAAGAGCAACTGAGATTTGACAGAAACAGTTGATGGAGACATGTGGTGGTTTACCTCCTGGCGACCTGTCCAAAGTGTCTCCATACGGATGGATAGACAAGTCGCTATACATTACACCGTGTATGTTCAATGCTGTGCATAACAACGAGTGTGTTTTTCATGGTGTGTATGTGTCCAGCTGTGTGTATTTTGGTATTCCAGGTCCAAAGAACTACGATCAGTATTCCGTAACTGTACTCATTCACCACTTCCTCTGCCAAGCAGACACCAATTACTGCTGCCAATCACAGTCACACACATGCACAAACATACAGTAGTGAGCAGAAACAAAAAGGAAGAAAAGAAAACTCGGCGGGATACGGACACAAAGACTGCAGGCCAGTCCCGGTGTGTGAAAGTAATCCCTCTCTCTCACACACACAATTATTGTTATAATAAACACGTAATATTAATTCATAAAAATGTTATGATCGTGCAACAAAGAAAGAGCGAAGGATGTGTTTGGGTAACGTCACTTCTTCTCGTAAAATAAAGAGTAATATAGGTTAAATTCAAATGAGCACTTTGATTTGATTGATCTATTAATAAATAGATCTACTGTATGATGAGCAAAACAAGTGATAAATAACTGATAAGTGATTGAGCTGTTAAGAACTGCGGTTTCCTCATTAGGAGAGCACAGTGGATCCAGCGCAGAGGCTACTGAATCGATCCAATTCAAAATAAACCACTATGGTTGGATCATGTATACAGTTGTCAGTGGTTACAGTTCCAACAAGAGTTAATGAAGAAGAACCAATTGTCTTTAATGGAGAGTCTGAAGTTTTAGGTGCTGGTGATAACACATCAGGTGTGTGACTTGTGTGTATTCATTGGGCTATTATTTGCTTCCTTCGGGATGGGACAGTAACTTTTGTCGTTTGTTGTAACCATAAAAAAAAAAATACAGGACGCGTGTTTGACTAAGTTCAGACAGAAAAATGCAGCTGTGTGTTCAAGGAAAGATCAAGGGAATTTCTTCATGTTCATTAATAAAAACCATAGGTTTTAAGAGCAGATTTTTGAGCATAGTTGCACATAGTCAAACCAACAAAAAAACACACACACACTTTGGGGAAGACAGCATGTGACCTTGTAGGCCTACAACATGCCTGTAAGGTGTAGAACACACACACACTGTACAGAGAGAGAGAGTGAGAGAGAGAGAGAGAGACCCTCTGGGTGTTGTCAGCTATATTGTTCACAACACAGTGATCTTGTTTCATTTTCCCACCGGGGAAAAATCATCACACCCACCATCATTTGCACCTACATGTATGTACATATATAACACATAAGCACAACGCACAAAGAGAACACACAACGCTGTTCTTGGCTGTTAGTTAACCAACGTGTGCCATTCAAGTGTCATGTGACATTAATTGAAGAAGCACAGGTTTGAACGGTGAACACGACAACATAGTGTCAGACGGAAGTGGTTTGGTGTTTGAGCTTTCAATGAAGGAAGGACACGTGGTTCTGAGTGGGTGAGGAGATGAGAAGGAGAAAACAGAGACACCTATGGCTCCATTCTTCCTCTCTCTTTCTAGTTTCTCTTCTCCTATACTTTTTTTTCCTTCCCTTTTTTTAAATTGAGTTTGGCCAATTTGTAACTAGAAACCTGCTGAGACCGTGCAGTATTATGTGCCTCCCTTAGGGATAGATCTGTGCCGCCTCACTGTAGAGACATGTCTCCGCCAAGGACAAGGAGTCTTTTTTTTGGATTAAACTATATGAAAAGAGACAAGACAAATAAATTATTAAGAGCAGAATATGCTTCCACTGTGGTTGTCTGGAAAGGGAGGTCCAGCTGTGTAGCACAGTCTGTGAGATCCACCCCACATGGAGTTCCAGTACATCCTTCCAACTTTCTGTTCGAAAACAGCCTCTTCAAACAAACAAAGAAAAGATCTGCGTCTAGATGAGTGAATTAGCTCTGTATCAGAGGAGATCTGCATCTGTAATAAGTGCATCATGTGACCATGCAGGTAAACTGTGCATGCGTAGATTTTCTCCAAGGAAATTGATCATTTTCATAACGTACTGCACGGGGTCAGCCTTTTATCTTGATGTATGTCTGTCTTTGGTCACTCTCACTCTTCATCAATTTACCTGAAAACATAGTTTTTTTAATGATCTGCTCATTCTGTCCCTCTCCATCATCTTTTGTCTCGCATCCCACGGCTTAGGTTGTTATATCCCCTCTTCTCACTGCTGACCCCATGCACCTCCCGCCTTCATGTTTCCATAAAGCTCAGTCTTTCTAATCACCCTCCTCTCTCTTGTTATATCAGACATGTTTGACACAGTTGGCTGGATGCTGCTGGTGTTCTCTGGATTTTGTTGCTTCTCTGTCAGTCAAGCTATTCCGGGCTACAGACTGATGGTATGATGGAACAAGACTCCCAGACAGCTGCAGCTTTGGTTGTTTTGCAGCAGAGAAACAGAGCTTATGGAAGTCACTTGTGACCTCCAAACACACAGACTTGTGGTTTTTTTTCAGTGGAAATATTGACAGCTACACACAAAGACTGATGAAAAGTCGACATGACAGAAGATCCCTCTTAATGTTCATGTGCATTTCCTACTTACTTTGAAGAACAGCCTTGTGTCTCTGCTCAACTTCTCCCATTTGCATACGCTTCACATGCCCCCCCCTCCCCTCCCCCCAAATAAAAAAAAAAACACCAAAGAGTGCACATTTATTAGAAGAGAAAAATTATCTAATTACCATAAAACCACCATGGATATGAAGAAGCAGCAAAAAGCCCTAGGCTATGAATGGTATACTGGTGCTTGATTAACTATGTAATCTTGTTGCATACTCTTAAGTTAATTAACACAACAGCCAACAAGTCATCTGCACTTATTGACAAGGGCGTTTTGTCATCAAGTAGAAAAAGGAGACTCTCGTAACTTCGCTGCGGTACTAGACCTTCATGGCTGTGAGCACACAAACCAACAATTCTTCATGAAACATTCTTTTTAATACGATCCACCACTCAACAAGATGATACCATTGTGTCTTCCATATGTCTGGAAGTTGAAAGTAACAACAATCCAATGCACGGACACACGACAACTATCACACATATCATTTCCTGTGTTTAGTTAACCCTTCTGTTACCAATCCTGTCACCGCCCACATACTTGTCATTACGGCGGCCCTCAGGACGTCCGCCGAACGACCGTCCGATCACAGACAAGATTCACCAGCGTGTCACACATTAGTGACGTCAGCTTCTCAGTACCATATTCCTAAACGGTTGAATAACTGCCAGATATAACAAAAGTGAAAGTTGTCTTGGAAAAAGGGGCAGAAGCGCTCACTCATTGAACAGTTTTTCAAAACACCAGCTACTGCGTTTAAATTTTACTAATCGGCTTTATTAGTGTGCTTTGCGTCACTGGTCATCGCATCGTTGTTCCAGACTCCTCCCCCTTTATAAAAGCCGGAGCTGTTGCTTCATCGCCTTTCCCTCTCCCCAACACTTGATGCACAGTGTGAGCGATTGAAAGGCTCGACTCACTGAGCACCTTTTTAGTGGTGGGGATTTTTTTCACTCAGCTGCAACTCAGTGTCAGATTCACTCCCAGACCGCGCCACTCTCCCTCCCCTCTCCTCTCCCTTACTCAGCTCTCAGCCCACTTATTGACTTTTTTTTTTTTAAAAACAGGCATTAGGCAGAGTTAGAGGCAGAAGAAGGGGTTGAGTTACCCTTTAAACTCCACAAGGCGTTTCTGTGTGTCTGGGAATATAATAAAAGAGTCGAGAACATTTGTGTGCATCTCGGCTGCAGGGCTTGTCAAGTTTTCATTTAACCTCTCGAAAATGAGAATTATTTTCGGGAAAGGAGGTAAAACAAAAATTCCATGGACCAGTTAGAAAGATTTTGGTCAAAGATACAAGAGATGGAGACAGTTGCAAATCACACTTATGGAGCTGAGACGAGTCATGCACCTGTTCCATTCAGGTTCTTGCATGTTAGAGAGGGTTTTAATGGACCATTAACCCACTGCATATAATTGTGGAGGACTTAAAGTATATTATATTTATGTATGTCTCTTCAAAGACTCTTCCAGCATCTCTGTATAGAGTAAAAAAAAAAAAAGATATTTTCTGTTAAAGGTTGGAAGAGAAAGATAAAAAAAAATATTTTGTACCACATAACATGTAATAACCCTATAACTGTACAATAAATAAAATATTAAGTTTGTGATCATATTATCTGGAAGATAAAGTAATAGTCCAATGTCCATCGACAATAACAATATTTAACATTCTTCTACATTTATGTTATTTAGCGAGTAGTCCAACTGATGAATGTAACTTTTGAACAGTAGTCCAATGTTGATATTTAGCCCTTCTGAGGCGATTCCGTGAGTAAATCAATTAATTAAGTATACATTGCTTGCTTATATATCTTAACAATCAAATCTCTGACTTATTTCTTTATTTTATTTAAAAGATTGGTTTGTTCTGAATTTTATTATTTGACCTGATCTGGCCCTGAACTTGGTTTTAATTTCAGCCCCCTCTGTAATTTAAATGTAAAAGTTTGACATCCCTTGTACCACTTGTTGTCGTACATACTGAAGTGCTCTGTAAGACCATTTTCCCCTTAATTTGGAATTAAAACAACATTAGAAACGCTGTTCTCTTTCGCAGTAACAGTTAAATATCTAACGTTGAAAGAAGACTGCAACACTGTGGATGTGGATGCATGTATTGTGCTTCACTATATCCAGGTGGATAGAGTTTACCATGCAGGAAACAGCTTTCATCTATAAATATACACAACAGGCTCCGAGTTACTTGAAGCTGAAATGCCATTTGCTCTTTAAGTTTCTGTTAAGTCAGAGGTTGATGTGAATTTATTTATAGCATGTTTAGCAGCAAATTGGGGGGTTTAAGAAGTGTGTTACAAAGAATAGAAGAGAGGCACAGATTCAATGGAGACCATCTTATTCTCCGTCTGTAGCACTACAGGATTGGGGAAAAAAAATAAAAAATAAAACACCAAGGAGAACTGCTGGAGGTTTGGAGATTAATGTTATTTTAATTTGTCTTTCAAGACATCTTACATTATGGTTTATGAAGCTCATTTTTGCCACTGCTGTCTAAATAAGTCTTCATGCTGTATAGGGATTTGAATAATACAGTCATCTCAAGGCTGCACAGGCCATACTGTAAATGTGTCCCTGTTTGCTTGCATCGGTACAACTCTGTCCTGGATATTCACAGTGTGAGAATTGTTTTTGTACACAATTTTTGCGAGTAGAAGATCCTTGCTTGAAATCTGGGGGCCTTTTGTTTTCCATGTTCTCCTCATGCGTGCATGGGCTACAAGTGTAAGCATGCCTCAGTTTACACTCACAGCTTGGGATTAATATAATTTAATAACTGAAGACTGTTAAAGCCTGCATGGTCACCTATCCAGAGTGAATGCTATCTCTACCAGGGTAACAGGGTGTCAGCTCCCCCTGAAGCCCCAAGTGGACGGACGGATGGAAGATTAGGTCTTTTCAATGCTTTTCAATCGTTTGCCTTGATCCACAAAGACAGGACAAAGATTTGATGTTCACAGTACAAGTTATATTCTTGGTAAAGCTGGAAAAGGGCAGTACATTAAATGTCTTTCGGTGGCACTCAGTGAGGTCATGTGATGCCAGACGTTTCAGATTAGAGCCTTTCTGACATGTTACAGCATTTCAATAGCCTCAAAATTGCCACTGTGATGGAAAAAGGTATCTCTGGCACTTTTTTTAAAACATGAGAGGGTGACATGTAAAAATCACCAGCACATTAACATAAGAAAGACAGGCATTTGTGTCTTCATCCTTCTCTCTGTCACCCTCTCGCTTAAACTTTTTGATCCTCTACGTTCTTTTTTCTGCACCTCCTCCCTCGTAATCAACAACCTTTATTCATCCTCCTCACCCTCTCCCACTTATTCTCCCATCATTTGTCACTTCTGCCCTTTATCCTCCACGGCCAATCACTCGCACTCTCACTCTGCTCATCCCTTTCTCTACCTCCTTCTCATCACTTCGCTTCTTCTTCCCCGCTTTCCTTCCAGTCTCCCCCCCACACACACACAGACACATCACTCTTCCAATCGCTCTGTGAGTGACAGGTAAAGCAGCCACCGTCAGGCCTCTCATCTGAGGAAATGTTTTTTGTCTGTCTATCTGTCCATCCATCTGTCTGTCCCGCAAACCGTCCGTCTCTCTGAATCACTTGACCAAAACCGTGATTCCTGTCACCGGCAATGACAGAGGCAATTATCTGTTAATCAGCATTTAATCCAAGGTCTCCCTCATCACACACACACACACACACACACACACACACTAAATATGCATGTGCACCCAAGCTCGGTTCCCCCAAGCACTTCCACAAGTGACGGATGTATGGATGGTTGATGAAATAATGAAACCACAAGCTGTGGATGCACTGATGAGCAGATTAATTGGGAAACAAGTGGAGCTGAGCATGAATGAATGAATGGATGGATGAGTGAATGGAATTTAGCCGAATCAGGGTAAAAAAAACAAAACTTCACCTACATATATGAAGGAGGAAGAAAAGATGAGCTGACTGATACAGGAGTTGTGTACAGTTGTGTGCTGTAGTCATTTCTGTTGTTGTGCCTATGGCTGTCAATCAGCTGTGTCTCTGGCGATCCTGCCTATCCCACCTTTAATTGATGACAAACCAGTGTGTGTAGCTTCAGATTTGGCTCCTTTGTTGTTGTCTGGTGGACCCGGTGGGGGTGCAGCTCTAACTACATCTGTGTGTCCCTCCTCTTGGTGTGACCTCCCACACAGTGTGCCATTTATGAAATTTAGCCTCTGCGAGTACAAAGTGAATCACGCTCAAATATCATCTAATATCATCTTTGTCTCCTCCAGCTAGAGTCTAGGACTGTTTATTACCTACCTTCCTTCCTCCCTCTACCCTCACTTATGTCTCATTTCCTCCTCTACTTTCTTCTTGCCTTCCATGCTCACGCTTTTCCTCCCTTCCACCCTCTCACCCCTCCCCTCCCCTCCCCCCAGTCTTGTTGATTAAGCAGCCTCTCTTGCCTAACATATTTTATTAAATATGGATTAATTACTCTGAAACCTTGTTAAGCTCTGTTAAAACCTCTTGCATTAATCAGCCGCTATTTTTAATGAGGGGAAAGGAAGTTTTGCATTGCACTGCATCATGTTTTTTGGGTTTTTTTTTTTTTTTAACGCCTCTGTCATTACAATCAGCTCAATCACGTCTCTGCATTTGCCTTGGTACTCTAACTGAAGTTTTGACTTGTAGAGTTTTAGTGCTGTGCTCACCAGGTGTCCCCGAATATGAACCTTCAAATTTAGTGTAGGGGTGAAAGTTATCACTCAGAGATCCAGATGACTGTGTTGTTTTTTTAAGCTATTTCTGTAACATCTCAAGTAGCTGCAGCATGAGTGTTGCCTTCGAGGGTAAAAAACAACAAAAAAACAATTCTAAAATGTCTAGTCTTATTGTTGTAGATAACTGAACCTGAAACCAGTTTGAATCTGATGGTGCAAGAAATGTGTTTTTACACTTTTTCAATCAGATAATCACACAGATGACAAGCATGTGCTTGGATACTGTTGCTTATTTATACTGCATAAATGTCACTCAACACCTGATACCACACAAGTCTATATTGGGGGAAATAAATGAATATATATATAATATAATAGCTGGAGTCAATCCCAGCACAGGTCACCGGTCCATCACAGGGCTAATTTACAGAGACCACACACACACTGAAAGACTACCACTGGTACATGTGTTCCAGTTTGGTGGTCTGACTGGTGACCTTCCCTGTTGCGAGGCAACAATGCTAGTCATCGCACCGCCGTGTAGAGGAAGAATTTGCCAAAATGTTCACAAAGCAAATTTGATTTAAGTGACAAAATTCTCAGCCTTCATTTCCCTTAGTAATACTTGCTACTCATGGAGATTTTTAATGAGCTGTAACAGATAGAATGATCCATGTGCAATAGACGGTGGCAGAACTTCTATAACACCTTTTCATTTTCTCTGCAAAGGTTTTCTTTGTAAAATCATGGACTTAACTCTACTGTGTACATACTTCTTGCGGGTCCAGTAGAAGCCGGACAGCTTTCATTCACCTCTTATGAGAGTAGGGCTCCAACAGCTAATTGATTAAATTGATTAAAATCGATTATTAAAACAGTTGGCAACTAATTTAATAATCGATTAGTTCGGTCTTCGTTATTACACGTACAGATGCTAACCCCTAATGAGGGGCAGTAAGCGCCATTAAGTTTGTTTTTAATTTGGCCTGAAATTGGGCGTTGGACACAAATTTGCTGAAAAATGTAGATACACTTGATGATAATTAGCTGAATAACGGTGTATAACGTGACATGAAGTTTTTTATGCAATTATTCAGAGACATTTTCACCCGAATCCTTCATTTCTTCCTCTATAGTTACACCTCCATGGCCTGAGTTTTGTGTATTTTATTTATTGAATTGTTCCTCAGCTCATTTCAAGGTGGAGACAGGTGTTTGTTTCAGAACATGCTCTCTGCACTGTATAAAAACGGATGGTCTTTGTTTTTCCTTAGTTATTAAAACTGTTCACCATCTTAAAATTCAAGACTTCAATAGGATTTTGTTTGACAAAACAACATAAAGAACTGCTGGTATATATATTTTATGTTTTGCTTTACATTGATTCAGCTGCTACAAAATGTTCGTTTAATATTTGATGTGAGTTGTTGGAAACAACTTTTGTACAAAGACAGTTTGGTTTATTAAATAAAATGCTCGGAATTGAATTGTTTTATCCAATTAGTAATCGATTCTTTGAAAGAAACCCTATAATAATCATTAGTTGCAGCCCTATATGACTATTATCATCTTCTAATATTCTGCTGGTAATCCAGTGACTCAAGATCTTAATTCTACTTCATTTATGCCTGCAGACATTTGATGGCTGAATGCTGTCTGTGACACCATTACACCCTTCTATGGATGAGGTTTCTGAAATCACCGTTGTATCATTTATGACGGCTTTATAATTTAAGTGCTGCGCTATAATTTCCCCTGTATAATTTAAGTAATAAACATATTAACAGTAATTAATGGTTTCACCTGTTATAATCAAAGCATCCGTGTCCACCAGGCACATTTGTATTCAGGCTGTTTGTGTGTAGACAAAATGTCTGGGCAAAGTGTGGGTGATGGTTTCTGCTGCTGTGAATATATGCTCTTCTACTTAAAGCATATATATGGATTATTTATATATATTTTTTCATATACTGTATATATATTTTATCATATATATACATATACATATACTGTATCTGTATTAAAGGTGATGGGCAAGTTTCAAAAACAGAATATTTGAGTTTATTTCACTGATCCGTGGTCAACTGCTAAGTTTGGGTTTATTTTTCATAACAGATGACATTACAATATGCTGTTATTTCTTTTCAATTTCAAAAGTACTTTTGGTGGTTGGGCAACACCCGAAACCGAACCCTTTCAAGGTGCAGACAAAAAATTCTTCCCAGTTTTCCCACAAAGTCCATGTACATTCTAAAACGCATTGCACTCACTTTGTTAAATATCCTCAGGCACTTTGAGAAAGTTATCTGTAGTACTAATGCAGCTTTTTAATGGTTACATCTGTACATTCTCTCCAATGGATTTTGTGAGCACTGCTGGCCCTTTTGATGCACCAGACAAAATCTCCCTCAGGGCAAATGAATATACAATTTTTTTTATTTTTTTTTTGTCTCACCATGAGATGATGATTTTCTCAGTGCCGTTTTATCCTTCCCTGCTCAAATGTAATAAATCATTTTGTTTTCAGCTGTCAAATATGGGTTAGTCTGACACCCATTTTCCGAGAAAAGATAAGAGAGGATATTAGTCAAATCAATTGGTCGTGTTTGAAACAATTTGACGGGTTTTCAACAATTTCCAGTACATTTCTTTGTGCATTAACAATATAAATACAATGTTGCAGTGACACATGATCACACTTGGGGACTTTGGGTAGTGTACTTCACCTGGATATTGCGAAAAAACATATTTTTCTTAAAATGCAGTTATCATATGGACTTATTTGAGAGTAAATTACGTTGTTTTTCACTCTTGCAGTCTATTTTGGATGATTCAAATATTATTACTGATATTATCAATCGATATTCAGAAAATAAATACGGTTTCAGAACTTCTTGCATGATTTTTTATTGTAATCACACACTACTACTGAACCCAATGCCCTTCTGTGTACAAATGCATGCAGTTCTAAAGCCGCATAAGTCCGGACTTTTTCTAGATAGTAAATTGGTGAGACCATGTGAAGACAAAGCAGGGGAAGCTCCAGATGGTTCCCCAGCAAGTGTCCTGCCTCCTTCGTGCTCAGGCCAAACTCTACCCCTTCATCTGGATGTTCTGATATACACATATAAACCCACACAACATCCCGTTGTGTTCATCGTGAGTCAACGGCAAACTCCAGAAATTGTCCAGATCCAATTTTCAGGACATTTTCAAGAGTTCATATCAACAGAAGTGTATATCAGAGGCTGCTGCAGAGAGCAGTCTCGCTCAATCTTTTAGCGCCACTAGTCACACACAAATTTATTCAGTGCCCGACACAACACTCTCTTTCTCACACACACGCATCCACAAACACACAAACACACAAACACACACACACGTGATGCCTCCAGCACTCAGCATGCCTTGCTATTAGGCTGTCAGTTAGTCAGGCCAATAGAATAAGTGCCACAGATTAGGCGCGCACACACACACATACACAGTGCGGAAGGATGGACAGCATACTAAACAGAGTGGGGCAGAGAGGTGACAGAGATCCTGTCATAAAGCTCTTTCCCTGTCTCACTTTCACACACAAACACACAGCCAAGAAAACAATTACAGCCACTCAGTCAGTCAATAACGGTGAGACCTAATCAGACATAATCAAATTTGTGTGCTTTTTTTTCTCTCGTCTTGACCTCCCGTCATCCTTTGTTTTTGTCATTTCCTCCGACACCTCGTCCTGCGCTCGTCTTTATGCATTTTTTTGATTATTCTCTCCCGTTTCCTCCTCTTTCCTCTGCTTCAACATGTTCTAGACAAGAGTGATGAATGAGGCTTCAGACGACGAGAGTATCGCTCTTCCCACAGTCTTGTCCTTTCACCTCCTCTTTGCCTTCGATCTCCTCTCCTCCCAATTGTAGCCTTCCCTTTCTCCTTTTCCTTTTCCCCATGGTCTATTTTAAATTCTGTGCTCCCTTTCATCTCCTTAATTCCAACATGTGTCTCCTCACCTCCTCTCTCTTTCCATCTTTCCTTTCTCATCTTCTTCTTGCTCATCCGTCTTTCCTCTCCTCTCATCTCTATATTCTTTTCTTTCCTCTCGTCTTTCCCACACTTTTTTGTTCTTCTCTCATCCTTTGGCCTCTCCCTCTTCTCCATTCTCCCTCATCATATTGTTTCTTCATCCCATTTGTGATAACTTTAACATTCCTTTCTCCTCTTCTTCCCCATCTTCTATCCACTCCTCTACTCTTCTTATCCCCAGTTCTTCCTCGCATTACCCTCTGCCTGTGTCATTATGTCTCTACTCCTCTTTCACCCTGCAAGACCATGTTGTCTCTCCTTGTCTTCACTTGTCCTCTGTTTGCACATCCGTCTCTCTCAGTGTTACACATTCCAGTGAAAGGTGGAACGTACACACACACACGCACGCACGCACGCACGCACACACACACACACACAGTTATCACATGAAGGGCTTTTTAATTAGGGGATTGAGTGCTGTTGATTTGATCAAAGCCAAATGCCTTGGTCACGTCCCCCTTGCGTGTCAACTCACAAGGAAAACAAGTCACGGAGACAGAGAGAGCGGAAGAGATACATGGAAACCACCTTCCGCTTTCTCCTTCAATTCCCTTTCTTTCACTCTTTCCTCTCCTGACCTTACTGCACAAAGAAATTTAATCAAGAGGGATATAAATTCTAAATTGCTTACCCTAGGAACACACACACACACACACACACACAAACACCTCATCGCCCAAGTGGTCACCTCTAGATTTGAACGGATGTTCAGAGGTTAGCGGTCACTGGAACGGAAGCATACCTGGCCCACACACATACACACACACACACACACACACACTTTTGTTTACTTATCTGATTATATTTACTGTGCAGATGTTTGAATATTAACACTGTCATCCAACTCTCTGCCAGAAAGTGTACATTTAAATAATAAATAAATAAATAAATATTTAAATAATTTAAATAAAAGCACTCAATATACCACACTGATACCTTTAAAACACCATACATTTAGAGATAGATGGATGGATGGATGGATAGATAGATAGATAGATAGATAGATAGATAGATAGATAGATAGATAGATGCACTATAGCCACTCTGAACCTGTATGTGTGTGAAGGAGCGAGTGTGTGAAACGAGTAATCAATCTGATGTGCGAATGTCGCCCCCTAACGGCACATAAGCAAACGACAGCAGCAATAGCAGCACTATCCTCTTGCACTGTTTCTTTCAGGTGCTTTCAAACCCGGTCACACACAAGCAAGCATCCTCTTCTAATAGAGCCGTTGGTTGGAGGGCTCGTGATTGATAGAGTATAAACAGTGAATGAAGATATAACTTCCTTAAACCCGTTCAGTTTCTGAAACACACGCGTTGCAATAAACTTTGCATCACGGGTTCATGGAGTTTGCTCTCCTAAACATCGGTTTATGTCAACAGAAACTTAAATCTCTCTTTTTTTTAGGTCCCATTTATCCTTTCGGACACTTTATTTCACCTTAACGCGCAGTGCAGCGGCACCATTACGCACGGTGTGTGTGTGTGTGTGTGTGCGTGAGAGAGAGAGAGACGGCGCGCCGCAGCAGCGCCAAGCCAGAGACAGAGACAGAGGAGACGAGGGGGAGGGAGGACGTAATGTTTAGAGTCAGTCTTTCCTTCAAAGTACCCTCTTTTTGCAGCCTTACAAGTTATGAATACCAAACAGAAGGTGCCGAGAGTGAGAGGGGGGACAGGGAGAAGCAGACAGGCTGCTGCTGGTGCTGCTGCTGCAGTCCACTGCAAACATCACTGATTCTATCTGATTTTTCCTGTCAAGTCGAGCCTAAATTTGTGAAAATGATGTCTTGCTGCTTGGTAAAGATGGAGTGCAGGATACACACAAGCCCTCTGACGTGATCGAGGCTTTTGTTTTAAAAAGTGACAGAAAAGTCCGTTTCGACTCATATATAGAGCACTACATATATAGGTAAATAAAGATATTAGGTTGACGCAACGTTACTGTTAAACACTTTGACTTCACGTCCATTCTATGACGAATTAATGTAGAATTTGTATGTGAGTTTTTTTAGGACTGGATTATACTGGAGAGCCGAGAGCAAACTCCCCATCCAAGAAACGACGCGTGGCTCTATTTTAATTCCAATAATAGATAATCAAAAAATATTAAAGGACCACTGACTGGATTAAAGAATGAAAAACAACGCACATAATCTGCGCAAAATCTGCCAAACTCTGGCGCGTAACAAGTGCATTGCAGAGGAGCGCTGCATGGCTCCTGAGTCTGACTGCGCTGCAGAAATGCTGCCGAGGACTGATCACCCATTCAGATTAAAACAATCTGACAGAAATATGACTATTTATATAAATATTAATATTTGAAGAAAAACACAAAGCTTTGGGTCTAACTTCGTTGTGTTTTAAGATGCCACAAGAGAGCCCCGTACCCACGAAACCCAAGACACATATTCATTTGACCACTGCGTAAATAAATTAAGGAACGCTTCGTTGCTCCAGCAGATTCACAGCGAAACATAACCAACACTGAACCACAAAACCTGGGTAACTCATTATAACCCAGCTTTGGACCCACGCGCGCGCGGAGCTTTACGCAGCCTCCACAACTTCCCACAAATTATCCGATGCGCACAACAGGACAGTGGTCTTCATAACTTGTACGACTAACTTATCAACAAACGTGCTTGAGAGCAATGATCGCCATAAATAAGTGATTTATGGCGATCATTACTCTCAAGGTGCTCTGCTCCGTGCAGATTCCCGCGCGTATGTGCAGGTGTAAATATGACTGAGCTCGTGCGTGTTTAACCGCCCCACTGTCCAGAAACATGACACAGTGCGGCTGCACTTTCCTCCTGAAACACACTCCATGAAAGTATGCGTCCACTTTGTGTCACATGTGCGCCACCTCGGTGCCGTGCCATTTCATACCGACTCAAACTTATTGTAAATAAACAAAAGCACTTCAAAACACACACACAACGAAATCCACGAAGACAAGGAACAGTGTGCTTTACCTGGAAAGAATTGTCCTTCAGTAAAACCCAGAAGTGCAAAGAAGAGAAGATTGTGAAGGAAAAGGGGACAAAGACTCCGTTTATCCATTTCTTTTGTCTTTTTCTCTTCTTCTTTTACTTAGTGGTGCAGATTATTTGACATACTCCCGTCTGGTCCTTCAACTGGTTTTCCGTGGTTCGGGACAGCAGTGATAATAACTGAGGAAACAGTGATACAATCCTCGCATTGGTGGATAAGAAGAAACAGAAAGTTGGATTCGAATTAGACTGGATCTCTCTCTCTCTCTCTTTCTTTCTCTCTATCTCTGTCTTTCTCTCTCTCGCTCTGTTTCTCTCTGCTCCCGCAGACAGTCTGTGTGCGCGCGTGTGCGTCAGTGCTCGTGTGTGCCCACAGAGCGGGGCGCAGAGTGTGTGTGTGCGCACTCAGACGGTCTCTGACACACTAACGTGGAGTTGGACAGGAATGGAGAGCAGCGCGCGCCACACCGGGTGCTGAGGCGCGGATTAACGCGCGTAGGATTTCCGGTGAAATATTTCAAAATAAAATGTAGAGTAGAAGTGGAACGTCTCAGTAGGTAAATATAATATAATAATATAATATAATAAGTCACAGAGCTTTGCAAACTGATTTTTAACCAAACTAATTGAATCAGGTGAATGGGCCCTTAATGTGACGAAGATTTAAACGTGTACAAATCAGTGTCAGTTTTGGATTTCAGATAGTTTGACAAATATATTCGCCAGCATTTATACACACACACACACACATAACGGGTGACTTTAGTAAATACAAACCAAATACATGCTTTTATTTGTTGACGTGGATGCCAATTTCCTGTGACGCCTTTACTGTTTTTCGCCACCTTGACTGTACTTGAGGCTTTTTCTACATTTCTTAGGTTTCCCCCAGGTCCTACTGCCTGCTCCCTCCGCAAAGATAGAGTTCACTCACTTTGTAACCCTATGTCTGTCTCTCTTCATTCTCTCATCTCTTACCGTTGTAATGAGATGCGATCAGTCCGCTCATTTTACTGGGCATGACATATCCTTTTCAAGGTCTCTCTCTCTCTCTCTCTCTCTCTCTCCCCCCCTCTTCAATTAAATTAAATTTAAAAGGGCTCTATTGGCATGGGGCACATACTGTATGTTGACATTGCCAAAACAAGTGTCAAAATGAAGTGTGGTAAAACATTTCTAAAAGTGTAGAAATGTAGGAATATAAATATAAAAATGCCTCCGTTATCACACGTGTTTTACTAAAAGAACCTTCATTTAACAGCAGGGAGATTTGGAGGCACTTAATTCTAAATGTCCTCTAGTAAAGGTCGTTAAACACATGAGGTGACTAAATAGGTCAGTCTTTAGCTCTTCATTTTTAACTGCATGGCGTGAGGCCATATTCTTGGAAACATATAAGAGTGGAAACATGAACACATTTGTATTTATCTGTGGTAGCTTTGTTTCTATTATTTATCATTATCATTATCATTATCATTATTATTATTATTATTGTTGAAGACACGATGCATGCCTTTAATTTTAGTAGGTTAGATTATGCTGTCTTTACAGGTCACTATAAAAAAATATACACCAGACTCACAGGTGGCCTTCAATTACCGCTCTGGCTTCCAGTGTATAAAAGGATAGATTATCGTGTTACTGGTGTACAAGGCACTGAATGGTCTTGGCCCTAAGTTCATGTCAGAACAAAGCAGCTGTGAGTTTTTCTATGCTCCCCATTTGTGGAACAAACTCCCTGAAAAGAGAGGTGTGCACAAACTGACAACTGATTGAATTCAGGGGCTGAAAACCTTGTTCTTTACTACATCTTTCCCATAATTTCATTAGCTAGTTTCTTTTCCAATTCCAGTGTTTTGAATCCTTATATATACTTGCAGTTTATATTCTATTGTAATTGTAATGTTAGGATTCTAAACATGTCTGTAATGCCTCTCAAAAAAAAGCACTTTGAATTTGCCTTGAAAGAAAGAAAGAACAAATGACTTTGGGGCCATGACACTCAGATCCCGCAGTGATGTTGGTGAAGCACTGGGCCATGGCAGAGCACCTTGTTTGTTCAGCACCTCTAACATCAGTCAGCCTTTGTTACATTTGGGATTGTGCTTATGAGGAAGTTACAGAGTTTAGCAGAGCACATCATTCAGTGACCGATAGAGGTAGGTTCTTTGGATGATTCAGTGACTTCACAATGACAATACAGATCAAAGTAAAGCTGAACTGAACTATGATGAGTTGGGCCTTGTTATTTTGATATATGTGTGCATTGGTAGATTTTGCACTAGAAAACCAGGGAGCAGCTATCATTCACAGGGACTGACACACATACACTGCCTCTTTCTTAAAGCAGTCTGTGCTTGTTCTAATTCTTCATTCAAATGATGACTTAAATCCACTGCTTGCCAAAAGGTGGCTCTTCAGTAATGCTGCAAACATGTACCATGTGTTAAAGGGACATTGTGTGGCTGATGTTAGGCTGGCATGGAGCAAACTGGTGTCAGATCATTACACGTGTGGATAATCTTAAGGATTGTCAAGTGTTTGTGAAGTTATCCGAGGAAGGCAGACTGATGATTCGTGACTTGAAATGTTATAACACCATGTCAAATTTTTTCTCAGCCTAGTGACCTTCACAAGTCCCTACTGACTGTCTGGTATTTGTCCCTCTCCCTATCCAGGTGAGTGTGACGGGATGTGTTAAATTTAGTAAATTCCACAGAGCCAGTTGGGAGGGTGAGGGCATTTTTTTTATGTCCGCATGCATTAAACGCTGCTCAGCTCAGAAGGCTATACTGTAGGTACCAAGAAAAAACCCCAGCCTGTTGCTCTGTGGCACATCGTGTTGTGTACATATTTAAAAATAAGGAGGTGCAGATTATATTTGAGATTGAATGGTCACAAATATGGTTTTATAAATCATTGTCTGACTGTGTTCCTACTTTTGTCTTGGGCAAAGAACAAGCATTTATTGAAAATGTGATTGGGATTGCAATGTTATTTATAGATATTTGTGCACATTTTCAGATTACTAGGAATGTCCATCTTGAAAACAGCCTATAAAACGATTGTGTACATCTGCAGATTGTTGAACGCTAGGGTCTGTAATTTGTTTTTGAAACACCTTTAATCTTATCTGTTGAAATTCTTACCACGTCCCCATAGTCATCAATAAATAAAGTTGTCTGAAAAAAAGGAAAAAAGAAACACAATAGATGTTGTTGTAGCCCTTGCAATATGGCAGCAAGCACAACCAATCATTTCATTCGCATCACATGGAGTGATTGGCTGCACCTGTCTGACCTGTGCACACTCTGCCCATGCTCTCACAGCGGTCTTCACAACAAGCCGGAGACATACACCAATCACGCAGAGACGACAGCCAGAATTTGGCAAGCAAGACACAGAAAGAAGGCAGAGAAAGTGCAGTTATGAACAGTTTGACTCCAGACAATGACTGAGTATTGTTGTGCGTGAAGAGTTGACGAAAAGGCCTTCAGTGGATGAATCAGTTGTTGAATCAAGAGTTTGCCTGGCATTACTATTAGGGATTAGCCATACAATATTCATCGTTGATGGTCTTCTACGTGTCCAAATCACTGGATGAGATATCACTCAAAGACAAATTTAAAAACAATATAATCCAAAAACTCTAAATATTACATCAATGCTTCACACAAAGGACAGGCTTTGAAGAGAGACATTCAACATTCAATCAATGTTATGTATCCAGAATGGGAGTGAGGAATGTGCACGCAATAATTACTATATGTGAGCTATGGGCTTAATTTTAAGATAAAAGATAAAAAGCAAAATTATAAGAGTCCATATTGAGTCTGATAGATTCTCTAGGCTATGATGTCGATATCAGACATTAAAAAGTGGTATCGAGCCATCTATACTTGCTGTAGCTGCCGCTTTTCCACTACATGGTCCCGCCAATATAGTACCTCCTCCACATACAGCACGGCTGCATGAAACTGCTGTGACTTCGTTTTATACGCGACACACACAAACTAGGGACAAGTGACTTGTAAAGCAATTGTTCTCAGTGTACTGAAACTCTTCCTGTGACTGCACTCTGACCAATCAGTGGACGGCAGTCTGACGAAGCTTAGCTCGCTTGGAACCTCGCCAGAGAACCTCACCATGCCGTGCCGAGGCGAGTCGAGTCACACTGGGACCATGTAGTGGAAAAGTGCCACAAGTCTCTTTTCCCTAAGTCCACACAAGCCTCAGAGTTAAACCCAATGTGCCCCAGACCAAGGACCTTAGTAATCCAGGGGTCCACTACAGCTCATTCAGTTTATTCAGGTTATTGCTTCTAGTTAAACTAATAAGGTCCAACAGTTCTGCAGTAAACCCTACATTAATCCCGGTTAAAACTCTTTGTGTTGACACAATGTTAGAGAGGTGTTGGTTTAATTGTATGATTGCTTTAGAGCAGGTCATTAGTGCCTGCAGCTGCAAGGCATTCTAGTGAGAACCCTAGGGTTCTCACTAGAATGCCTTGCGCTGCAAGGCATCTCTTGTAATCGTGCGCGTTTATTAGGTGCCTGCAGCCACAAGGCATACTAGTCAGAACTCCCTAGAGTTCTCACTAGAATGCATTGTGCTGCGAGCACATCTTGATATTCCAACGGCGTATATTCTTCTTGATATTCCTCTTCCTTCCGTTTTTCGGTTCGCTTCTCCTCCCGCAGCTTTGAGAAAACCCCAACACAAGTTACATCAAAACGTGCGCCTTGACCGGGAATGGTGTGCTATGACTTTTCTAAGACTTTCGCGTAACCATGGCGACAGAAATCGCGAAAATGTAAAATAATTTCCACTCACACAATAATGGGAAACTGAAAAAAACCAAGCCCGCTTTGGAGCATCACAGTGTCGTCATACTTTAACGCAGAAACATGATTGTTACTTTAAACGGGTCACAAGACTTGGGACTTTTCTGACCTAAGTCGACATTTTGATCCATGTTACGGTTTTTAAACAATCGCAGTTTACGTTTTGTACTTTTTTTTTTACGTTTTCAGATTTTATAATGATTGTGTGTGTGGTCTGGAAAGTGTGGGGGCGGATCCAGCGAGATCCAGCAAAATAATCACCAAAAATCTCTAAACAAACTCTTCTCCTGCCCACAATTTTCAACCTACACTGATAATTTTTACATCAAAATGTTGCCATGGGTGTCGTGTAACCCTGTGTGTGTTTTCATGTTCATATGACTTGTAGTTTTTCTTAAAATCACCTCAAAGCGCAGACAACTCTGGTCACACTCTCCATTCACTCCCATGTTAAAATGTCTGCTTTGGAGTTGTGGAAAAATCAACCCGAGGGTGATTTTAAAACTGTGATTTCTCTGTCAATTCAAGCCCGTTTGTCACAAATTTAAATTTGGGAGCAGCTGAAAGCCTCCTGACGCTCACAAACCAAAAATTGTATCTCTATCATCAACCGTTCTTGAAATATGACAACTTTAAAACATGCTGTTTTCTCTGCTTTCTCTGCTGGTTTTGGAGAGATAGGGACAGGTGCGTGCGTGTGCGTGCGTGTTTGGTGTGTGCGTGTGTGTGCGTGCATGTGTGTAAGGAGAAGAGGGGACTAGGGGAGGGGCTTATCAGTCTCTCTGTATTCTTCCATACAAAACTTTGACGTGTAACTCCTCCCACAGTTTTGAGAAAACCCCCACACATGTTATATCAAAACGTGCGTCTTGACCGGGACTTGTGTGCTATGACTATTTCAAAGTGTTTCAAGTAACCATGGCGACAAAAATCGCAAAAAACTGCGATATAACTTCCACATACACATGAATGGGAAACTTTGAAAGGGTGACTCCACCAAAAAGTCCTTCCAAGGTGGATTGGATCCAAATAATGTTTCCCAATGACGACACATGCCGCAAGAACTGCAGGCACCCTCGAAATTTCGGCCACGGAATTGCCACTCTAGTTCTGCTTTTTATTCTCGCGCCCTCCCGTTATTTCGGCACGCTACTCCTCCTGCATCTTTGAGAAACCCCCAACACAAGTTATATCAAAATGTGCGCCTTGACCGGGAATGGTGTGCTATGACTTTTCTAAGATTTTCATATAACCATTGGGATAATATTTACAAAAAACTGAACAAAAATTAACATTGAAGTGGATGGGAGACCGAAAAAAACCAAGCCCGCTTTGGAGCATCACAGTGTCGTCATACTTTAACGTAGAAACGTGGTTGGAAGTTTAAACGGGTCACAAGACTTGGGACTTTTCTGACCTAAGTCGACATTTTGATACATGTTACGGTTTTTGAACTATCGCAGTTTAAGTTTTGTACTTTTTTTCAAAGCTTTCTGATTTTATAATGGGTGTGTGTGTGGTCGTTAGGTGTGAGCTAGAGTGACACACTCTAGCAAGATCCAGCAAAATGATCAGAAAAACTTCTAAACAAACTCTTCTCCTGCCCACAATTTCCAACCTACAGAGACAATTTTTACATCAAAATGTTGCCATGGTTGTCGTCTAACCCTGTGTGTGTTTGTCATGTTCATATGACTTGTAGTTTTTCTTAAAATCACCTCAAAGCACAGAGAACTCTGGTCACAGTCTCAATTCACTCCCATGTTAAAATGTCTGCTTTGGAGTTGTGGAAAATTAAGATGAGGGTGATTTTAAAACTGTGATTTCTCTGTCAATTCACGGCCGTTTGTCACAAATTTTGAGATGGGAGCTGCTGAAAGCCTCCTGGCGCTCACAAACCAAAAATTTTATCTCTATCATCAACCGTTCTTGAGATATGACAACTTTAAAACATGCTGTTTTCTCTGTGAGAATGGGAAACAGAGGGGATTGTGAATCTCTCTCTCTCCCTCTCTCCTGTCACTCCAGCAGTTTGCCCCGCCCCCTCCTCTGCCGGCCCTGATTACACACACCTGCTGACAATTAAGCCATGTGGACTATAAAAACTCCCTGTTCCCCTGTTCCAGTGCCAGTGTGTTTTCGTCCATGCCTGATCACCATAGCGCCTCGTCACAGCCCCAGAATCCTCAAGTTTTTGATCCTCTTGGTGAGCGATGCTTTATTTTGTAAGTTTTCTTATCATAGCCTGTTAGCTGATACCTTAGTTAAGATTTATAGCTTTTGTTTTCCTCCTTGGGAGAGATTTTTTGTTTGTTAATTTTCACAGCCTTTTAGGAACTCCAATCACTAGGCTTGTAACTTACCTTTTATTAGTTAGATCCAATCATTTAGATTGCGTTTTGTTTTTTATCTCATTCTTAGTTGGTTAAGGATCGCCAATCATTAGGATTGTGCTTTTGAGTTAGCTTTTGTTTTGAAGTGTTTAGAGCCGTGTTTTCCTCCGTTTGGAGAGTTTTCTGTTTAAGTTTTACATGATAACCTTAGTCCGAGTATGTTTCCTCTTCGGAGTGATTTTTTTGTTCCGCGTTTATAGTTCCACAACGTTTCTCTTGTAGAGCGTTGCGCTCGCAATTTGTTATAGGTTTTCATAGCCACGCTTTTGTTTTTCCTCAGTAAAGAGGACCTGCCTTGAGAATTGTTTACGAGTGCCAATAAAGACAATTAAAAGGCCTCTGCGTCTGAGTCCTCTCTGATCCGTCTTGTTATCTCCTCTAAAACTTGGTGTTTTTAAAGGGTGAGTCCACCAAAATACCACTCTGTCTAAATGCTTTTAAAGGTTCAATCCACATTTTTAGATTTTATAACGCAGGTGTTCGGAAGGGGGAGGGGGCATCAGGGAGTGGGAGGGGTTTATGAGTTATTCTCTTTCAAAGGGTGATTCCACCAAAATACCACTCGATCCTTTACCAGCACAAGTCCTGCACGCGAAGACACATGCCGCAAGAACTGCAGGCACACTCGAAATTTCGGCACGGAATTGCGGAAATCTAGTTTGTTGAGCTGTTGAATTGCATTACACTGAAATCTGTGTGTACTACTGCAATGTATTCATTCACTAACAAACACACACTGACAAACTGTTACTGTCAAAACACATTTGCTTTTGAAAATGAGTAGTTATATATTAAACATTCATTTTCGGTGAGGTAACACGCTATTTACTTGTACCTCTAACAGATCAGATTAATTAGTCTTCTGACATACTGGGGGGGGCGGGGTCATGGTGTGTCAAAAACACCACTGAGATACACTCTAGACACAGAGGAGAATACAGACATGCAAATGCACCACCTTACACACCTACATCACACCATATATCAGAGACCCATCAGGGGTCGCTACCACTAATGACTAACATAACCGTGGCAAGCCGGGCCACCCGAGGTTTGCATTAATGCCCGTGTGTGTGTGTGTGTGTGTAAGTTCAGATGCATAAAGCCTGATGACACTGAGGAGCATTTCTCTGTTCAAATTGAATAAAATGGAATTCAGAGGATGTGCAAGTATGTCAACCACAGCATGACACATTTAATGATGTTATAAAGTATGGATAGAAACTGACAAACGCAGTATGAGGCAGTGGTTTCTGTGTGTGCGTGCCCAGTGTGTGAGTTTGGTAGAATGTCGGGGGTTAGTCTGGAGCGTGAGCATCAATATGAAGTTCATTTGAAAAAGATTTGATGACATTTTGTTATTTTGGGAGGGGACGGAGGGTGAACTGATGGACTGATGGAGCCATGTCTTAACAAAAGCTCAAGTTCCCTGAAATTCTCTTGTGAACACAGTTTTGAGAAAAATCAATTTTTTTCAATTCAATCGTATACAAAGATGAAACTGGAGCCATTCAGGCCTCTATCTACTGAAAAGTTGTGGAACACAACTCAATATTGCATGCTACCCGCTACCATCCTAAACATTTGAAGGATAAAATTGGTCAGTTTTAGAGGCAGCGGTTGACTTTCACTCCAAAAAAGAAACCATGGCTGCCAGGTTCATGGAAAGAGGTTATGTAATAGGAGCCTTAGTTCAGCTGTGAGCTTTCACTGCCCTTGTATATAGTAGCAAGTTTATCAAACGGGAAATTCATTTTAGCGACAGTCGTGTAGCTCAGTGTTACATAATATTTACCACAGAGTTGCCAAAAAATTACTATTTCTAATTTGCTGTAAACACTACAAGACATATTAACAAGTTTAAAGTGTAACTAAACCCCTAAACCACTACTCAACTAAAACCATGGGTATCTGGCAATGTTGTTTACTCATCCAGGATTAAATCCTCACAGTTTAGTGTAAAATGATAACACTCTGTCTCCCTCATTCTTCCCCTCACTCATCTCTCAGCTCACTTCTTGGCACTTGAGAAGAGGCGGTTTAGTGACCGTTTAAATTCAAGTCTTGAAAGGCATTAGACAGTGATGATTTGTATTTGGATTCTGGGATGTGCAGTTTCTTCACTCTTCATGTCATTATGAAAGTAATACTTGTGTTGTTCCTTTGCTATTTTCCTGTTTTTTTCTTTTTTTAGAAAAAAAAGTACCTGAATCTAGCAAGATGGTCCCAGGCTTAAAACATTTTTTTTTTTAGAAGGATTCTTTTGAAATGACAATGGAGTCACTCAATGTGGCCATCACATGTTGTTAAGGGGAACGATTGCATTGAGCAATCACTGAGCAACAAATTGTCCTTCTGACAAATGTCTCCAGTGACTTCTGGAGTGTATTTTGAGACATTTTAAGACATGAATAAAAAAGAATACAACAAAAAGAGAGACAAGAGGAGTACATGCAACAACTGGCTGCAAGTAGGAATCAAATCTGCTGCTGCTGCTGCTGCTGCAAAGGGTTATAGCTTTGGTACTGCATATACCCACTCATGTGTGGGGAGCTACTGGATGTCCCCATCACAAGCTGTTATATGCTTTTACTTTCTCCAGCTAGTTGCAAACTTTGTATTTTGCCTTCACTTGGACATTCTGTGTTGGTAAAAAGAGAGAGAAGGAGAGAGAGAGAGAGAGAGAGAAAGAGAGCCCTACAGGACATAGAGCTGCAGAGGTAGGCAGTAACTCTGTTATCATAACTATGTGATATCATGATATCACTTTCGTATTATACTCTGTCAAGCCAGAGTAAATGAAACTACTAATACCTGCAAATACCTAAATGAATACAATTATTAAGTAAAGAATAATTTTCCATACACTATGATCAATCATCATCTCCCCTCTCAGATACAACACACTGGTCTTCTCTCTATTAGAAGTCAACAATAATAACAATGGCCTTGGAGAGTTTGCCAGCTCAGCATATCCACAGCGCACACACACACACACACAGCAGCAGCTGCAGCAAGCAATACCGATGAGATTAAATTATTAATCGTGTTTTTTATTGAGCACCTATGACCTCTTGGTAGCACTGGCATAAATCAAGCAGTCCAAAACCCAATATTTACTGTGAATGGTAAGAACAATGGAGCTGGATTTATGCAACAAACGAAGAAACGCATACAAGCCCAAAATCTGACAATAAACCCTCACAAAAAAGGATGTTCACGGGAATCAACAAGGTTAAGTCCTCAGATGTTTGTGTTTGGCTGACTGACTGCTAGCACGTGAACTTTAACCGGCTCTTTAATGACTCGCTGTTTGCACTTAACATCATTTTCAATTCAATTACTACATTTTTGGTATCATGCTGATTTATTTATGAGCAATGGTATTTTTCTAAAGGTACCAATAAAGTTTCCATCCATCCACCCATCGGCTTGAAGGCTACGTTCAGTTTTTTTTCCTATTGTTATTATGCCAGAAAGAGGCCATGAGCCATTTTAACAGTGTTAACATGGTACTGTATGTGATTCCACCTTCCATTAACATAGAATTTATTTTGTATGAGGAAGCAGCAAACATTTCACACCACAGCACACAGGAGTTGTTGATCCACTTCTGCGTCTCTCAGTGAATTTAAATGTGTTATTCAGTCAATTTATGCTTGAACATTTTCACATTTACCTGAGGAACACAACAACTTAGCAAACTGGGCAGCAATAGACGGCATATTTCGTGTTCCCGCTGTGTCTTTTGATGTAGAAAATGTTGTAATGCTATTAGGAACAAAGATGAGCTTAACCATTATACCACTTGTGGTTATCATCACCCTCATTTCCACTAACCAAAAAAAAAAAAAACAACAGAAGTATAAATAAGAAATGACACTGTGGTGCAGAAAATTGTTCTTTCTGAAACATGATGAAAATGCATATCCATGGTCGCCTCTGGTTCCATAAACTTAAGACAAATTGTACAACTTGAGGTTTCAAAATGGCAAATTACAAACAAACGGGTGATGTCATGGTGGGTTGCCACTTGCTTCACTCATGTATGAAGCTGTTGTAAAACCGCTGCAGTCGTCTCGTCCTTGGCTAAACCTTTATATTATGTAATTCGATTTCACCGTTCCTTCGACTCTGCACAAAGGAAACAAAAAGATTAACATCAGAAATGCTTCTAATTGAACAGTTTACCACACAATTCTCTGTGTGTGACTAGGAGCCTGAGGAGCTGGCAGTTAATTCACAATCAAAGCCAGCACTTTACCTGCTCTTGAAAAGCACCCATTCTCCCCGGAGACACACATGGCATTCAGGTGTAACGCGCCTCCTGTTTCAGCTTGTGACAGCAGAATGTTTTCATTTCAACACTAACAATGATCTTGATGAGAAGCATTTTATCATTTTAATTGTTTCATTAGATAGGGGCCTAATCACACAGGCACCATAACCAGGTTCTAGTATTGGGTGGTTTTGTAGTTAAACCATTATAATGCTTGAATTATAAAAAAATATCTATCGAATTCAATAATTAAATAAAATAACTTTGTGGGGTATTTGATGAAGAATTTGGAGGTTCTGAGTCAGTCCTTTGTCCTTTTAACAAGCGTCTCCTGCTGCGCCGCCGATGGGGCGTTCATTGACAAGACTCCTTCACAAGGTTGTTTTCTTCCGCTTCAACCTTTAAACTCCTTTGAAAAATATTTCTAAATAAGTTATGTTTTTGTCCTCCAGTACAAATTCAGCTACTATCATTTGTTGAGGGTTTTTTCTCTCCCGTACCATTGTACCAATCTGCATTTCAAATATTAAGGCAAAAATGTGTTCTTGAACTCAAAATAAGACGACGACTACAATCTTCATCACAATGAAAATCTGTCTGGTATTTGGCAGTAATACCGCGTTTGTTAAAAATCTTTGTTTATATGATGATGGTGAGCCAGTTGCCAGTATTAATCACTAACTTTGACTATATCAACATTGGCAAAAATGAATACAAACACAGCACGGGGCACAGTGATGACTCGGAGTAACTTAAAACATGACGAGACTGAGATTAAACTGTATTAAAATGAACATGAAGATGAAATAATTAAATTAGCGTTTGGTGTTTTTTTCCCTTTTTTTTCTATATATTCAAAAACAAACTACATCTTTGTTAAATATATATCACTCTCTAAACAACATGACTTAGAATCTAATGTCAGATCATAAAATACAATTTTATATAATATAGTTTGAACATGTCAGGCATTTTTTTTTTGTTTCTTTCGTTCAACTGGAATAACTGAGTTCAACACAATCTATACAGTTTTTCCTTCGAGGGTTGCAGCGCAGCGAGAGCTAATTCAAGCTGATACTGGATGAGAGACAGCTGGTACACTGAGACAAACACTTGTACATGTCAATTTAAAGTCTTCTGTTAATCCAACCCCAAGCCACAAGGAGGCCAGAGTATCTCCCCCATCACTCACACACACATACTGGGAGAACATGCCAACTCCCCACTGAAGTGACATACAAACCACTGCTGACTCTTTTTTGTCATTCAGCTGTATGATGTTTCCCATCTACACTGTTGATTTGGTATAGATTTTAACACCGATGTCCTTCCTGATGCAACCCTCTCCATTCATCCCAATCCAGCACCAGGTGCCGACACATCCATGATCAAAGAAAAACAAGGACATTTGACACAAGGCTTTTTTTTGACCACATAACTATGTATAACCCCGGCAGAATGAGAAACTCAAAATCATAATGAAAAGAGATACAGTATAGTGATGTTTTCTGATGAGAAGTCATTACAGCAGGGAGTCCCACTTCCAGCCACAGGAACTCCGAATCTCCATTTACAAGTCAGATATTACTGCAACCATCAAAGACAGTATAGCTTTAAATTGCCGTGCAGGTGGTCCGCGTCTGAGGGCATGCATGAATGTGTGCATATGAATTAATGTGCAGGAACATTGCAAACGCGTTGGTGTGCGTTTCACAGGAGTTGGAGACAGGTTGTTTTTTTTTTATGTGATTGACGGTGATTTGCGGCAATGCTCGCTACAGGATAGACGACATCCATCCACAGAAGCAAAGCTTCTCTCTGCAGGAGTGATAGATGGTTATGCTTCTCCATTTGGGAAATCAGAAGAATGGAAGTCACTCGCTGCCTTGCACTCAGTCTTCAGATCTTGCTCTCTCTCTCTTTCTCTTCAAGGAGAACCTGATCCATTTGTGTTTTGCCAACTATTTGCATTAAACTCGCATCACAGCAGCATGCGGATTAATGAAGCAGCACAGCCTGAGTGGAGGACAGGCAGCAAGACATGCAGACAGAGGGGAGGACAGACAGGTAAACACCTGGGTTGGCACAAGCATGAGCAAGAGAAAAGACAATGAAGGATAAAAGAAAAGGAAAATAAAGAATAGGTAAGGAAATAAGGACCTAGGAAGAAAAAAGGAAAAGCAGAGAAGTACAAGGAAGAGGAATAAAAATATAGGATGAAAAGAAAAAGTAAAATGACTAAAGATACAAGGAGGCAAAGACAAGGACAGAGGGAATACAATGGGATGAAATAGGAAGGATCTTAAGAAAGCAAAGGGAGAGAGGGTAAAAGAAAAGGGGAGAAATGTAGAGACAAATGAAAAACACAAATCTATAATAAAAGGTAAGATAAGCAAAGTATGGGAAGACATGAAGAAAAGAACGTGTGAGAAAAATGGAGAGACAGAAAAGAAAAAGGGAAGAACAAGGCAAAAGGATAAAACAACAGAGAAAATGAAAACAGAGGTGACATGATGAGGAGAGAAGTAGATTTTTTTTCATTGGTGAAAGCTTGACAGAGAGAATCGGATTTGTTGAATGGGGGAGACAGTGAAAACCGCACGTGTATTAAATGAATGCAGCAGCAAATAACTGGTAATGCAGGAGCAGGATGTGGAAAAGTCATTATCACAGCACCAGTAGGATATTACCAGTGACGCAGTGGTAAATCATCAGGTGGGTAGCCTGCATGACCTCCGGTTGGCTCCTATTGTGACACAAAACACCATCAACTTAAAACAAATTCATTTAATTTTTGGATTTGTCCCTTTTGAACTGGAAACAACCACCTCTGCATTACCAGTTATCATCTCTGCATGTCCCTGGATATAACAAGGAAGGAAAGGAAGAAAGAAAGCAAGAAAGAAAGAGACAATGTTGGAGGCAGCTGTGCGTTATCATTAGACTGCTGACATGCTTCTCTGTGTTCTGGCCACCTATCAGTCAATTTAATGGCTTTCTCATTGTGGTGCACACTGACCGAGGAACTTAACACCGTTAAGGCTGAAAGTGACAACTCATAGTTTTAAACTTGCTTTTGTGATGTTGGAAGTGGTTATAGAAAAATCAGACCATTCACTTGCACACATATCTGCTATAAGCTTTGTTTTGATGGTGTTCTCTTGACCAGTGATGTGGAGGTTTTACACTGAAATATGACACATTTATGGCACAAAGAAAACTGTGTTATTCCACATCACAAAAGTGTTCGTCTACATATACGTGTGCTTCTTATGACAACACAACACCAGCTCTGAGAGAACACACCTATGCCCTCATCGGCATTTAGCTACTGCTTCATCTTTACATCAAAGACAATCAATAACACAGCATTGTGTGTTTAAAAATTTAAAACAACCCATTGTGCTTTGTCTCACAACTGTAAGTATCAGTTCATTATGTTGTTTGAATGAATTCCAAAGAATTGTTTAGAAAAAAAAGATTTATTTTTTTCATTTTACATTTTAAGTCAGGAGCGTAAAGAATAAACTTGAAATGTCAAGATTAACATCAAGTCTTTAAGTGGATTTGCCCTTTCATCTTCCAGCAAATAAACAGCATGGTAATATCAGTGTTGGGACATTGAACAGATTGTACTGAAGGGGAAACCACACAGGCCAGTGTGTCTTATCACCACAAGTTACATCTCCTTGTAAAGAGACAAACAAATCTAGTTGTGCATGTGGACTGAAGTATTCTTGAAAGGTTTCATTTGTGGCTGCAGGACATCAGAGTCACAGAGACCTTGATGGGATAAAGGTCACTTGTGTGAACGCATGTGTTCTAAACACATGCACAAATACACTCTTATCCATGTCTGTGATTTGCCAATTCTGTGTAAAATTCTAACCTTTTGGCTTCAGATTTATTTCTGTCTCACTGTAATATTTCCCATTAACAACTGGATTAGTAACAATTAACATTAAAGTGCACCTGGATGTGTGGCAATCCATCCATAGTGTGACTGTGTGAAGAGAATGATAATATTAAAGGTGACATCGAATGCTTGTATCACACATATATGTTAGTTATGGAGGTCTACTTACATATATTAACATGTTTTCATGATTAAAAACCTCCTAATCGCTGCAAACGAGCCGATCAAAATATCTCCTCACTGACGCTCTCGTCAGCCGCGCTGTTTCAGACCAAACAGTTGCTGTGATTGGCCAGCCAACGAGAGCTTTACAACTGTCCTGTGATTGGCCAGGTACCTGGAAGTGACGTAATAGATAGGCCAGCTCTCAGATACACAGCTCCCCCTCTGGCACGGTGGATGCTCTGCATCTCAGCAGCTACAACGAGACTAGTTCTTCTTCTTCTTCTGCGGTTGAATGTACGCAACCGGATGTGCCCGGACTAGTGCCCGCACCGGGAGGCGCTACGGTGGTGAGGATTTCTGATGACGACATCAAATTAAGGAAGTGTCGATCCGCTTCGCAGAGCCCAGGAAAACAATACAACACTATTTTCTCAGCAGTGGCTGAACTGTTTGTTCTGAAACTTTAGGGTTTCATAAACGAGGTAATGACGCAGATACACACACACAAACGCAGTGTTAATTGGAGCTTCCGGTCTATGTCACCTTCAAACACACCTACATCGTCTTTCCTAACAACCAGACACTTATTTATGATGTGAAGCACAGAGGTCTACTCTCTCTGCAACTCACTTTGTTGTGTGTGTGTGTGTGTGTGTGTGTGTTCTTATTTGGGCATATTTGTGAGGACCAAACATTTTGGGAAAGTGAGGACATTTTGGCAGGTCCTCACATCCTGTCCCCCCTTTAAGGGGCTTTTTCAGGGTTAAGAATATATGACTATAACTCTAAATGGGTTTAGGTTAAGGTTATGGTAAGGGGTTAGGGAATGCAATATGTCTATGAGTGTCCTTGCTGCAAATGCTGTGCAAACGTGTGTGTGTGTGTGTGTGTGTGTGTGTGTGTGTGAGGGGATTCATTCACCATCCTGGGACACATATCTGTTCACAGAGTAAGTGATGTCCAGCATTTTTATTTCACACTTAAGTCCACTTGAAATATGTCAAGAAATGTGAAATAAAGAAAATTCAAGTTTACTTTTCTTAGCTGTGTAAAATAAAATCTACATAAAAATGAAAACCTATGCCTTTAACTGAAGCTTTTTTTTTTTTAACAAATATGTGCTTGTTTTGAAATTGACAAGGCAGACATGCCACAACAATGCATTCTGTGTAACTGTGCTGTACAAATATTTGGATTTATGTAAATCCCCACTACCTGAGCGAGACTGCCCGTTGTTAATTCATCAATGTGTGCAACTTGTGTACAAAAGCTTCGTTATTTGTGAGGGTTTCTGTACCCGTGGGTCCCTGGAAGCCTGGGCCTGCATGAGTGTGTGTGTGTGTGTGTGTGTTTATGTCTTCCTCCAAGGACGTTGGTAGGTTGTGCTGCAGACAGAGATATGTAGTTGTGGGTGAGAGCACCGACATTTCAGCAGGAACAAGCTGTTTTCCCCAACACACAAATCCAGTGTTTGTCGCTGTGATTTATTGTGAGCCGGCTCATGTGGGCCACTGGAACGCTAAAGGACATGGACACACACACGCACGCACACACACACACACACACACAAACAAACACACATTCAACCTCAAACAAAAAGTATGCTTGCACAAACAGAAACACACATTAAGGAACATTACCTGGTGACATTCATTTAAGTGGACACACATACAAGCTCAACAAGGGTTATACACACACAGCAGATAGAAGCATAGTGTTTATGGGTTTGTGTGTGTGTGTGTGTGTGTGTGGTGCTCAAGGTTACATCTAAGACGTTCAGACCCTCTCTGATATAGATCTGACATCCTCGCTTGTTGGATTTGGTCTAATGCCATAAGGTGACACACACACACACACACGCAAACACACACGTTTTTAGTTGATGTATAACACGAATGCACAAGTACACAGTTGTGTGTGACACTCACACCAAGCAACACACATACTCAGAATACCATGGTACACACCTCTGTAAAATGCACAAAAAACAAACTGAAAAGGACTATTTTATTGAGATTTGAGGATTTTCCAAAGAAAATTGTCACCAAAAGTTGTTTTGAATATTTATTGCATTGTGTAACTGTATGATACAGCAACAATTGGTTAGTGATTACTAAATTGATATTACTATTCTCAAGATCAATGAAATGGTTCCAGTGTTCCATTTCCTAGTTCTTTTGCACCTCAATGAAATTAAACTGAATATGTGTGGTTTGTGGGCAAAATAAATCCCATAATTGAATTATTTTTTCAACATTTTCAAAGATTTCATGGACCAAACACTTGATTAATCCATATGATTGATATTATAACCAACCATCTGTTAAGTCAAGTGCCTGTGAATATCGCTTCCTCTCCACATATATTACATGGGACTCAGTAGACATATTGTACAAGGGCAGCCATGAGACAGACGTCCCCCCCTTTGTGTTCCCCTTTGGCACAAAACTATAAATATACAGCACATTAATGCAGAGACATTAGTTTGATTGTCATAGATAAATGAGACTGTGGCTGAGAGCGCCATTGGCCTCAGTGCAGTGCATTTTAGACCACATGACTCGTCAGTTCTTTTACAACGTCTTTGTAGCTCCAGGCAGAACAAACCTGGGATCCAAATGTTCGTGACAGGCTTCGGTGTCAATCCTAATATCAGTAAGTGTTATTGTGGTAGATTTCAATTATAAATCTGCAACAGATATTTTTTTACTCTCCGTCTCACTTTAATTCCTCCACTGACTTCAGGGTGCTGTGCTTTCTGAGCATAAAATTATTCATATAATTCCTCGTACATCTAACTTTAATTAGGATAGCAGCAAAACACACACACACAAAATCCAGACGTGTACACTACAGCAGACGAGATGAGGGAGTGCAAGTGGAGGACACGCAGAAGAAATAAATCTCACAGCTGCACTCACACAAACAAACTTCGCTACATAATGTGTAAAACAAGTAGAAGACACACACACACACACACAAATAGTATTTCACACATGCACGTACACAAAGCATGCAGATCCATACAAATTGCATAACATCATCCTTCAACATTAGCCCATTCCTTTTCAAGGATATACTTTATGATATTCTGTGTAAACACAAACATGTCTTTTAAGTCTGCTCCCTGATTGAGGACATACTTAATAACACAAACATACTGTCCCAACACTGGAAGTCACACACAGACACACCGAACCTTAACCATCACAACTAAATGCCTAATCTTTACCCCAACCCTAGCCTAAAACCAGGTCTTAATCCTTCAAAAAGCCTGTTAAAGTTGTGTGGACCGGCCAAAATGTCCTCACAAAGATAGGTTTGCTAAACAATTGGTCCACGAAGCCTACTTAAGTTATGTGTACATACACACACACACACACGCACACAGTGGTAGTGAGGACACTCATAGACATACAGCTTTCCCAATCTCCTTAACTTAACCCTAACCTTAATGCCTAACCCTAAACCTCACCTTAACCTAAACCTTATTCTAACCCTAACCTCAAAACAAGGTCTTCACCAGAAAGAGGCCATTTTAAGGTGCGACAGAATGTCCTTTGTGTTTTGGTCCTCCCAAAGATGTACAGTATTTACAAGTACACACACACACATGTGCGTGTACTTACACACACACACTTTTTCTGTAGCCAACAGTCACATCTCAACAGGAGCCCATTTAAATTCTTTCAATTAAATCTGCTTAATGAACCACGCCATGCTTTTAACACTGGACATCATTAGACGACTAAATCTCCTGATGGGACCACTTATAGTGTGTCTAATACAGTGTCTGTATGAGGGCTTCAAATTTTAGAGTGAAAGAAAAAGAAAAAAACTCTCAAGACACACTCTTGGCTAGATGAGAGTACTTTCTTTAGTTTCAGAGTGCTTTTCACTTGTTCCATCCATCTTCTACCGCTTTATCCTCCACATGAGTGTCGCGGGGGTGCTGTGCCAATCTCAGCTGACATAGGGCGATAGGCGGGGTACACAGTTCGCTTTTCACTTTTTTAGTTCTTCCAAATACAGACAGAACTGCCACTGACATTTAACAGCCGTGAAATAAGAAAGAATGCACCTTTAAAGAATCACAAGGAACAAATGTGACAAAAAAGAAGTCAGCGCAGATATCCCCAAACACCAATTTGCTAGGGTAGACAACATATTTTTGTTTAACCTTTCAGCGTGATGTAAATAGAGACCTGAGGCAGATCTATAATTCTGCACCTCCTCTCGTCTCGGTTTTATAGTCTTGGGGAAATCTTGAGGAACATCCAATTTGAGGAAAGGTCACTATTCCAGTGTTGGTAACAACTTCCTAATAAAACACGTACTGGACCGATTCAGAGATAGAGACGCTGCCTTGTGGTTTGCCCAGTGCCATGTTAAGAACCAGAAATTAGGACATCACCTGCCACCAGACACTTATTTACAAACTTGACATCATATGCTATTGAAGAACACCTGAAACAAACATTTGAGTCAATAGAACTACATTCCAATTGAGTTATTTTTGCAAAGAGCAACGATACGCTTGATGGCTATTCAATATATTTTTACTTCTGGGTTTCCCTCTCATCCAGCAAATCGGTGGACTTATCGGAAGATCTATAGTCTGAACATGCTCATCGAGATGGAACGGCTCACAATACAGAGTTTCAACAGAATTTAATGATGTGCGGATGAGACTCAGTGTGTCTCTGTCTGTGCCACAAATGCATTTCATATGCTTGGGAATTGTTAGTCGAGGACACGTTGATGTGCAGACTGGAGGAGCCAGGGAGCAAACCACTGACCCGCTTCACCTCCTGAGCCACAGCCACTACAGAAGAGCAAAAGGAAACTTGCTTGTGATTTGTGTGTGGCCTGTAATACTGTGTTGTTGTCCACAAACAAACCATGCGTCTGATGGCAGGGGTGACCAAACAGATGAACCCAGTGTGAAAGCTACAATACCTATGGTACCGACCAACAATATCCAGAAACACTAGAGCTTAACAAGTTTGTGTGCACCTATATATTCAATCCCCAGAGTTCAACAAAACTCACACATTTAGACAAACACCTGGATGCCCTTCTTATACAAACAGCCCATAATGCTGACCTAAAATAAAAACATTTCCCCGTTTTCTGTTTATAGTTATGAATGTTTTACAGCTGAGCTCTTTGACTAAAAGAAGTCGAACATATGCTGGAGATTGAGGTTTCTGGATAAATACTGTATAATTTATGATGCACTGTATTATTTCACTACATAATTTATGAAATGCAACCCACTACTAATAAGTGGGTTAACTCATATTAATGATTGCTCATTTCTGTAAGATGTAGGTCTGTTTAACTTGAGAACTTTTTGTGCACATTTGATATTTTTGGGTCCAGAAAATAACTATATTATTACCTCTGCCAAGGGGCTTGTATTTTGGAAACATTTGTCCGTCTCACTGTCTGGTTATGAGCATAATACCTCAAAAAACGAAAAGGGCTTATTTGGATGAATTTTTTTTTTGCTTTTTTATTTGTTTTTATGTTTGTTTGTTTTAGAAAGGTCTTGTGAAATATTACATGGAAGCTGAGCTGAGAGTCAAAGTATGACCCTAGAGTGCCAAGTTGCAAACATCGTGCAGCGTGAAGCTCAGTATGTGCCGCGTTTGCCCACTGAGAGAAAGTCTCATATCTGAAAGTTGGCGTGAAATGAGACGTCAGCTTTGAAGTGTAAGATGGCGATGTTTTGATATAGTGTTTTCAATCTCTCTGCTTTTTCATCACAAGACAAGACAGAAGCTAAATTAATTCATGAGCCACTAAGCATGGATCCAACACTAAGTCCAATATGTATATTTTTTTGTGAACATAAATTAGGTTTAACATTTTATAGTTAGAGTAATGGATAAGGCCATCCTGGAACGTAGTTAGTGGGTTTGTTCAGATTCAACGTTGAGATCATTCAGTACAGGTCATTTTTAAATAACCTTGACCATTGAATCACAACAACATACGTTTATTTTTATTATTACCACAAAGTGATCACGAGTTTCCAATGACGGATGGGCCAACAATAGTTGTTCTTGTAGAAACGGTAATTGAATGGATTTGCTTTCACTAAATGAGAGTGGATTGCCTGGTAGTTATGGCATCGCTGTGTCCCCTGTTGCCATCTGTGGTCTTTTTTTTTTTCTTCCTTCGGCTCCTGAAGGAGAGGCTCATGCCTCCAATCCATTTGGTAAATGTCTGATAACCTACTTTAGCACACAGTGGCCAGGTATCTGTAAATATAACCCAGGTTTAGAGAATAAACTCTCTACTCAATATGATAAATGGCATTAACATCACAAAGTAAAGTAGTTTCATTCTTTTGTTTGTAGCCGTTCTCCTCCATTATTACTGAGCAGAAAATACAGTGTATCGTGTTTCATCGTCATAAAACCTTCCTGAACAATAAGCTCTATTGAATTTCTGCTTTGTCCTGTACAACACACACACAAACACACACAATTGAATGTACCTGTTCACTGAAAACCCTCACACACGCACACACACACACAAAAATAACTGAATAACGGTTGGAGAGAAGAAAATGATTACTCAGTGTTTTTTTTTTTCTTTCTCTCTCCGCTCTTCATCTGGTTTTCCTTTATATGTGTTTTATTCTTTTTATATAGCGAAGCTTGGCCAAGAAATCATTGCAGCAATATTACTGCTTTTTGCTTAAACGAATGTTGGAATGAGATCAGATAAAAATGCTATTTATTTCTCATCTCTGCCGCTGTGGTAGTGGCTTTCATTGAGATGAACGCACATGAACACACAGAAACCAACCCAAGATAAACACACACAAAACAACAACAAAAAAACATGACAGAGAAATAAATGAAAGATCTTTGGCAAAACTCAAATAAAATAGTGGTGAGAGCCGGTTGGTGGCATGTAGCTGCTTTCATACGTGCACTGAAGTGTGTCAAATAACCATAAAAGGAGGTTGTTGCTGACATTATGGTATTTCTCCTCCTACTAAGTAAAATCTCTGAATTATGCCCATGAGAGAACACAGAAGAAAATAAGTGAATAATTCACAGCGAGCAAGTGGGTGCAGTGTACTGCCTGCTGTTTGACTTGTGTATGAATGTAACTGACATTCTCCTGCTGTCGTGAATGTGTCTGGCCCAGTCTATCTCCTGTTGCATCGGTTTTGAGTGAAAGGCAAACTCCTGACAATGACCAGTGACAATAATTATGGCTTCTGGCTGAAGTGACTGAGGGAGAGCAAGACCTTTGCCCCAGTTCAAGACCAGGTTGAGACAGAATGTTGGAACGTTTTACCCTGCAACACTGCTGAGGACTTCCTGTACTGTGTAAACCTGTGATGCATTGTTTTTTTTCTAAAGAGGAAAATCATCTAATCCTCGATCTAAGCAGGTGTTTTTGTGTCTCCACCAGTACCGATTGCTCTAAGACAGCAATGGAAGCTCAGCTTCCTCTAAAATGTCGTCAAATATATACGGTGTTGTTTTTACATATCAATACTAAATGTGCGCTGGAGCGTGATTAGCACGTGTCACAAGTTTGTTCAGAATCAGCTGCTGATTTTCGTATTAAAAACATGCTCAGCTACAACTGTTCTCTATGGGATGGCACAGACTAAGCTTTTTTTGGCTACGGCAAAAACGCCACTTCCACGGAAGCTCAGCTTCTCTGAGAGTCAAGGGAGCAGTTAGCGCGGATGCTGGGCTTCTGTATGATGATTGGAGGAACTGTCTGAAGGGAACCAGTTTTTGATTGACAGCCTCAGGCCTGTGTGGATTTTGAGAGGGAAGTCTGTAGACAAATACGGTAGCTGTTCGCCATGTGTTATTTGCTCGACAATATATAGCCCATTTTCATTTGTACATATAAACTGAATAAAAACATTGTTAAAGCATTTCAGTGGGGATGAAACGAGCTTCCCCTGTTTCAAAGACCAGCAACCACCACTGGTCTAGGCCTAACCAAAGGTAACTCATTGTGGCAAAACCTTTCATATATATATATATATATATAGTCTCATATGTGATTAAAAAAACACTATATAAAAAACGCATATATATACATATATACATATGTATATATATGTATATATATATATATATACATATATACATATGTATATATATGTATATATATATATATATATATATATATGCGGTTTTCAGAGACATTAAATGTCAATATATGATGCTGGCAATGAGTTTGATTAGGATCCAGGCAAGTATATATACAGTATATGTAAAGTATGATATGCACCAAATATAATATGGAATTTATTTTAATTCGATTTGTTCAGGGTCACAGTAGAACACTGAAAGTGCCACAAAAACTTTGGTCAAGCTTTGTTAAATCTGTATGCTGGCCAGTGTGACATGTTTAAAGACGTTAATCTTTTTAAGTAGCCATCGACTTAGTGACACACTCACACACACACACACACAGAACCCAACAGGCGTCTATAGAACCTGCGTCACACTTGTCAAGAGAATAGCAAACCAGCAAAATCAAAGAAATATACCACCAACAGAGAATATAAAAGAAAAATTAAAGGGATTCAATTCAGTTTTAGAAAGCAGAGGTGTTGGTTGGTGCTTTGTGTTTTGACCCTGCTGACATGGCTGTAGATGTTAATCCTTTTAGCAGCTAGCGGCTTAGTGTGACAGGCAGCCCAGAGAACAGTTACCCACGATTGCAGTGGAGGTGCTGACTATAAGGTGAAAAATAATGAGGCGTTTTAGACTGGCTATCCTGAATAAAGGATGACCAATAGGATGAAGCGTCTTTTTTTACAGGTACAGGTAATCACACATTGGCTGCTTGTGTGCCAATCGTCAGCTGGTGCTGAGATTGGGAGGGTTGACGTAACTGACACTACATTGTAGGTTGTTTTTTTTGCTTTGCTTTTGAACTAGCTGGTGGCATTGACGCTATGTCCACCCCAGATGCAGACTGGAATGTTTTTATGACTAACTGACAAATTGCCAGGAATTGTTTGTGACAATTTTGATGCCAAGAAGTCTTGACATCCATGTCTATATATTTATTATATTATATATTATATTTCTGTCCATTTTAGGTCTTGAAAACACAAGTTAAGTTTTCACTTAACCTCACCTGAAACAATTTAAGTTGTTTGTTGCCACTTTTGCCTCTTTTGAAAAAACATAATACGAAAAACTGTTTTAAGTACAACTATAATAAGTGTGTGTGAATACAAACTTTGAAGTAACAGTAAAATGTAACTTTTGATGAGGTCTGTTGCTACCTACAGCCACTGCGATAATGCTGACACACCAACTACATTCAATTATTCAAATATGAAAAGGTGATCTGAAGAACATTGTGCACAATTATAACAGATTAAAGGCTTATGTGATCAAGGCGCTAACAAAAGACACAGAGACTGTCAGTTACACTCAAAAGCCACTTTTGTGTCACATTTTCTAAATGCTGTTCTCCCAAAATCAAGACACCGCTTGATTTTGAACATGTCTAGATGCAGAATGGAGTATAGATGCTTGTTTTGATATGTCTGCATGGTTCCTAAACCTGTAGCCAAGAAGACGGAGAAAACGTCGCCAAAAGATTTAACTCCAGCCCTCCAGGCATTCATGAACAATCTGAAGAGCCAGCCAAAACCCACAGGCAATGCTAGCAGGGGAAACACTTTCCACAAACTCAAAAGAACCGTCACCATCAAATCTGCTTTTGGCCATTACACAACTGAATGAAAAACCTGGAGGATAAATGTCTTACTTTGTCAATGCAAATCCAGAAGCTCCAGTCAGACCTCACAGAGAAAACATGAAAACACTGTCAAAACCATGGTGGCCAGCAACAATGCTGTAATATGACATGAATCTCCAAAAGAACTGTGTTCAAATTTTAACACAACAGTTACAACTACCTTTATTTTGGCCACATTCATCACTCCATAACATAGCCTCATTCACACATGGAGTGAATGGTGCACAATTTAAAAATCTGTGATTACAAGTCAATTTTGTTCTTACCTTGCTTAGTATTTGCCAGTGTTGTGTTATCATGAGGCCTACATTACCTCTTCAATGTCTTCCATCTGTCATTTGCACAATATTCAGCCACTGACTCTACAGCTCTCTACAAACTCTGCTGCTACTCGTTACAAACTGCACTGATGTCAGTGAGGAGGCCACAAAAACAGCAACAGGTGCAGAGGTTTGATAAAAACAGGCAGCACACAAAGAGGCAAAAAACCTAAAATCAGTAGCAGAGCTGCACCGTGCTGCTTCCTTCTCACCTCCATTTTGAATTTTAGCTCCGCCCCCTTTGACTTGTGTATTAATAAAGTTTGGAAGGAAAACCACAATTTCTGCCCCTAATCTTTATTCAATATTTTGTAATCACAAATTACAAATCTGAATGTGTTTTAAAACCTTTTTAATGTGTTTCACTCTTTTACACGGATTTCATGACACCACCATTTCTCAAATGTGAGGTCCCGCCTCCTTTTAGGTGCCTGTCCAAAAGACCCTCCCCTTAAAGGTCAAGCACAGCATAAAACACACAAAAGACAAAATATCTGAAGGACAGGTTTGTGTTTATTTCATTTTTTTTTATCAATTCCAATCAAATTGATTCAAAGAAGATTTTTTTGTGTCCCCCAGAAATACAAAACTTGCAATTCTGAACCTAAGCTCCAAGTCCACTATACTGTCAGCTGTTTCTCTCTGAAGTTAACCTGAAGAACAGACATTTTTCTGTTCAGACTGAATGTGTTTACACCTAACAGTCCACTTTCCTGATGAAAATTTGATGCATTGTTTAATTTTTCAACGGGTTCAGCTCATGTTCACAAAGGCAAATCTCAAACAGATTATAGATGAAAAACAAAAGCCATGTTATCAGTTATTGGTCAGATATGTAGTAAAAAGACAAACATCCCGCAATTTCTACATCACTGAGCATTGGTCAATGTTCTTGTGGTGGGTGTATGGGCCTGAAGGATTGGGTACAGTATTGGTGTTCCCCATTCCCCAGTCAGGAGTTGAGAGAACCACAGTCAGAACAGAGTCAGACGACTAATGCTTACACAGCATCCACACTCTGCTGTTTTTCCACTCAGTGCAGGAGGGTCCTGAGCCGCAGGTGTTGCCATCATCCTTTGCCCGCGGCTGTGATGCTTGTCTGAATGTGCTAGTTAACCTGCAGAGGAGGAAGAGATGGGACCCACACCAGTGATTAACCATTCCAGAGTTCACTCGCAAGTGGTCAGAGACCACTTCTTTCAAGTGGACCAGAGTTTGGTTGTTTGGTCCTGATCAGAGGCCTTGGACTATACGTTCCAAACAAACCGTCCTGTGGGGGCAAACGCACTAGGGTTCAATTTCACTGCACTTGTCAAACTGACATTCACATTTGGTGCCAGTCCCAGTTTTATAGACACTTTCCAGAGTTCATGTATGGAAACATTTTTAAAGAGAGCTATTTGTGCAGAGACATAATAAAGCTACAAACTGCAGTTCAATTCAGGGAGCTGCTGCTTCCTCACAGTTACAACGTTGATTCACTGCATCATGTTCCCTCTCCCACAAATGACCCCTATCTTGAAATCACTTGGAAAACAGCAATAGCAACACTATCACTTTTAGAAGGCTGCACTTCGTGCTTGTGGTCATTAAGGTGACAAACAGTCATTGGTCAGAGTTAATCTTTTAAGCCACCGTAAACTTTTCTCTAGCTCCTGACTCTGTTTACCTTGACATGTTTTGGATGTATTTTAGTTTAACTGCAGGTTGTTCAGGATCATGGCTAAATGGAAACAGCAGAATAAAGACATGGCTGTGGTTTAAGTGTGATCATTAATTTTCCGAGTATGATGATTAATGGTAATATCATATTTACATTACTGTCTCAATCTGGTTAATATTTGTGAATATTTGTGTCCATGTTGACATATAACCCAGTCTCAGGGAAAGTGTTGTCGATTGATTTGTAGTCGCTGCAGGTTGAACACTGATAATTTGCTTCCAGCCATATATTCCTATAATTAATACAAGTCTACATTAGTAACACAGGCTTTTACTGTCATCCCTCTTAGATCTATTAATGACCCAGTATCATTAGGCTAATCGCTTTAGCGACCAGAGAAATTTGCTGCCATGACCGTTTTAATTTAGATTACAGTAACACCGCTCACAGTGTCATCATCTAAATGTAATTTTTTTTTTGTTTTATCTGTGGATTAGTGTTGGGTCACATTATCTCTTCGTTTTTCAGCCATTTGTGTCTCAAGTCTTCATTTTAAATACTGATTATGGAAAGTTTTTCCTATTAAATAGTCAGTGAACTCAGGTGGTGGTTAGAGTTGTTAGCACTCTGGCCTTTAAAGCAGGAAGACCCGGGTTTGCGACCCGGTCGGGTCAACAAGGGCCTTTCCGCATGGAGTTTGCATTGCATGTGTTTTCTCCGGGTTCTCTGGTTTCCTCCCACAGTCCAAAAACATGCAGATTTGAGGATTAGGCAAATTGGATACTCTATTCACCATGGATGGTGGTTTGTCTCCATAGGCGTGGCCCTGTGATGGACTGGTGACCTGTCCAGGTTGTAACCCACCTTTCGCCCTATGTCAGCTGAGATTGGCACCACCTCCCCCCGTGACCCTCACGTGGAGGACAAGTGGTGGAAGATAAGTGAGTGAGTGAGTAAACTCAGATGTTACTATTCACATGAATTAAGTCTCAACCAAATAAAACATAACAATCATTAGTGTGATTAACAACGTGTGTTCACCCAATATTTACTGAAAAGGATTATCAACAGAACATACATTAAATTGATGAATGTATGTCCAGCTACTAATCAATAATTAGACTCACTGCACTTCATGAGCATTCATCTGCAGATGTGTGGCAAATTTTCATTCATGCATTCATTATTAATATTATTAGTATTTGTAGCCATCTTTCAATTTTCTACTGCTTTATTCCCCACGTGAGGGTCACAGGGGGAGTTGCAGCCAATCCCAGCTGGCAAAAGGGAGGGTACACCACGAGGCCACTCCATCATATGGCCTATTATTATTATTATTATAATAATATACAATATATAATATATAATATTATCTTAGAAATACAAAAGAATGCATGAATCTCCCAATTTGAGACTTTATTATGATCCTGCCTGCCTCACCCTGCTTAGCCAAGTCACACAGGCCAATCTCCTTAACACTATAGGAACACTGTGCTACTAAAGGCTCAGTCCACATTCATCACTTATGCAATCTGTAAAAGTTTACCATACCGCCAAAGTGCCCTGATATATTAAATCTATGCATTTTTACTTTAGCTGTAGTTTATCTCATGATTATACCCATAAAGTGTCTCACATTTTAGTTTATCTTGCTTTTTTTTATGTGTATGCCGTGAACATCCCCGTCTTGCTTCCCCATTTGAATTCAAACAGTAAAAATCTGAATAAATAAGATGAACTCAACCACTTTATTTATACCCCAATGAAGCTCGTACAACAGCAGCCCGTCCATTAAGCTTGCACTATGTAGTCAACACAGTGCCCTGGCACGGCCAGTCAATCTCTTTAGTGACCGGTATCTTACAGCATCAGTGAAAGACTCTTACAGAGAAGGATAATTAAGGCAGAGCAGTCACAGACACAGCTCATTCCTTATTCCACATCCCATAATGATTCCAAAACAGTGAAACACATGAAATTGTGACCACTGGGATTATTTAAAATCCCCCAAAAAAAAGGAATGTACTTTTTTAATAACATGTTTTAAAATTGCAGTTTTTTGTAATTATTCATTTACAAAAAAAACAATTATATGACAATTAACATTTTGTTCATATTTTATAGTCATTAAAACGTATTGTATATAATTTTGACGTTTGCATACAGTAGTTATGCCTGTTCATTTAAAGATGTTCAGTCCATATCACCTTTACATGCTTTGTGCATATACTGTAGTTGTAATAATGCTGTATTAAGAGGTTTTGACAGTTAGTCTGAGTCAACTGTGTAATGAGAGCTTAATCCAGGGTTGTCCTCTAAAGTATAGCAGCTACAACCATGAGGTAATGTTGTGTCTAAACCTGTGTCTGTGGAACATCTTTTTCCATTAAAACTGCAAACAGCAACCTCAGATTATTTTAACACCACCAAATGTGAGATAACTGTATGTTTTGTTTTGTATTTCTATACATTTAATTGTTTATGTAATTATAATTTTGGTTGATTATTTGATTATTCCAAAAAGGTGTGGGTCTGTAAACCGAGTCAACTCTTGTAATATGAAGATATACAATTAGAATTGCAATAATAAAAGCACATAAGTGCTTCAATAATAACTTACAGATTCTGCCACAAAAGCTAATAAAATAATCTAATTAACCCTCGGCTAGGGTTAAAAGTGCTGCAATTATGTGAGTTTATTACATGTTTAAACAGATAACCTGTAACAGATTATCCAAGTGCTGTCCTTTACAGACCCTCGAATTGCAGGTTAATCCCTTTACTGCAAAGATTTACTGTCTCTAACAGCCTCCAGCTCCTCATCCATTTCCCATCCACAGACCAACCAAAGCACCTGCACTCCTCCAAGGTTTGTCATAATTGATTTCTCGTGGTTTGAAAAATGACACAGATTTTTACTTGTATTTTCACTTGTCTGTCTCTTACCGTGTTTTCTTCATCATCAAGTTGTGCTGAAACACAGGATAAGATTACAGTGGGGCTACTGACTCATTGGACAGTTTTATCATCCTGGTAAGGGATGTGTTGCTTTGAATGTCAGTGAAAAACTGGTCTAATTGCAGTCTCTCTAACTTTAGAAAGCTTAATGAATATATCTGCAGTCCTGCTGTGGGGATGAATGAATGGCTCCTCAGTGTGTGGGCATCACACCTAAATTATGCCTGTTGAGCAAATTTCCTGACTTTGGTTAATTCCGTACCCGATTTTAGTCAAACATTCTCAGGTGTCATGGGGTAAATATTAAGAGCTGACCACTTAAAAACTGCTCCGTCCAGAGCCCTGAAACTACCCCAAATATGTGCACCGTAAGCTCACTTTTAGCCAGAAAGCTCTGGTTGCAGAAATTACATTTGTCAGCTTTCCATCATTAAAAACTCTCTGTGACCACTGGGCAGCTTATACTGTCCTTTGCCATAATGTTTGTTAGTTTTCCTGCCACCTTTGTCTCCAGAGCACATTTTAAAATCTTATTTAATGACATTCTACTGATATCCTAATAGTCATCAGGAGACAAAGTTGTCTGAATAAAAAGGGGGGGAAAAAAGCCCTCAACATAGTGAATACACACAACCAATGATTTCATTTGTACCACGTGGAATGATTGGCTGACATAACTGCCTGTCCAAACTACCTCCCTGCACATGACTGCAGCAGAGACAATAGCTTTACATTAGCAAGCGAGTCATGGTAAAAAGGGCAGAGAAAGTGCAGCCACGTTCCCTAAAATCAGCACAAATAACAACTTCCAGTGTTTTGGGGCAGAGCTCTGACAAGAGGGCGGGCCAGATGTGTCAGCTGCATTTCTTTAAAGTGAGGCCAAATTTTCTACACCCCACAGACCCCAGCTTTAACCACATAGACACACTAGTTTTCCTGAAGGTCAGAACTGTGGTCTTTTACCCGAATGCAACCTGCTGAACGCCTTGAATTGCAGCCGAAACTCCATGAAAACAATTGGATTTAGTTGACAGGTGTGGATTGTAGAGAATTCTTCACTCGACGTGCACCTGTTCCAGTATTTGTGTGTCAGGGGAGGTGAATCCTGTACAGTCACCTCCGTGGGTCTCCTGACATACAGGCGTGGATCAGAAGGTGTCTAAACCTGTTAACCATGGAGGGAGTCATGCCAAGACTTTACATAAGCTATTTTGACAACAAGACACAGAGAGGCTAAGAAGCCGAGGAGCAGAATTAACTGAGAGGTCCAACATCTTTTATTATCCTCACTCTGTTCATTAAACACAAACGAGCTAAACAGCTGAGGGCTGTAGATTTAAAACAGTAGATGCTTCTTATACCGTGGTTGCAAATTGCACGCACTTTCCTTTCGACATTGGTTGAATAAGTTAATAAATTATAGTCAGTTAATTGTTAATTGCAAGAAGAAGAAGTGCCAGGAGCTGAACGAGAGAGGTGACGGGAATAAGATGTAGTGGAGGATGAGAAGGCTTTGAAGAAAATAAGCAAGAGGAGAGGAGAGGATGAAGATGATAAGAGAAAATGAGTCTGAAAACGAGGACAATGGACGGGGAACAACGAAGTAAAGATGGTGAAGAGCAACAGAAGAAGGAAGTGCAACAATTGACAAGGAAAGGAACTCCTGAAAAAGACAGGAAGAGGGGAGAGATGAAAGGGATGCTGAAGAGTGTGGAGGTGCAGGAAAAGAGGAGTGGAGTGAGGAGGTGGCACTGATTAGAGGTGGAGGATGTTCAAAGAGCGTGTCTAAGTGAGCTTCCCATGGTTGGTTTTTCTCTTTATCGCCTGGCACTCTAAGACCTCTACAGTGCACTGGGTGAATGAGTGAAAGTGAGAGAGGGAGAGAGAGAGAGAGAGAGAGAAAGGGGGAGAGAGAGAGAAGTACCTCGGCAAGCAGTCAGTCCTTTTTCTGGGTAATCCTCTGCGCTTATACTAATCCCTGCTTTTTCACTTACACATGCAGTCACACACACACTCACAGATAGAGAGAGAGAGAGAGAGAGAGAGAGAGAGAGACACAGAGAGAGAGAGTGAGAGAGGAAGATAGTTTTTCCACCTGAGTATGTGTGACATATGGATCATATATGACCCATGTGTGATCATCTCTGTATGATAATGTGCTGACGTCAAACAAGTTTGTTACCTTTGATCCCACATCAAACATGGGAGTGTTTTGACGATAGAATCACAAATATGCAAATAAAAACTATGTGATATTGTGATATAGAGGTAAAAAAATAAATAATATCAAAATAATTAAAAAAGGTAATACTGAGACAAAGAACCATTCACACCAGTGGTCAGTTCAGAGTTTCCAGTTCACCTAAAGCCGTTCTGCATGTCTTAAATTGTGAGAGGACACCAAAGCACCCAGAGAAGACTCATCATGCAGACACACCTCCTGAAAATCAACCAAATGTTTAAATACCACATTATGTCATGAGAATTGTTGGCCTTTGGTGTCACAAAGCAAAAGTCTCAAACTGGTTTCATGAACATGGCAGGGAGTTCTGTGAACTCCTGTTGCCTCCATAGTCACAACATCCCAATCCAGCAGCAGCACACCTTTGGCATGTCACATGCCACAAAGGATGATAAATGATTCTTACAGAGCCAAACTGGAAGGGCACATTTGATATATAGCGAGTAAGAGTTTGGCAACAGTGGCAAAGAACAACTCAGAAGCAGCTCATAAATAGAATTGACTCTAATGTCTTCCAGGTTGCGTGTGAGAGAACAAGGCAAGGAGAGTTTCCGAAGGTCAATAGAGCATGAAGCTCGGCCCCCCCGCAGCCCCTTCATCTCTCTCTCCCTTTCCCTTCAGCTCCTTAGAGACATTAATTATGATACACAACCCACACACACACACACACACACACTGTCACCTCCATGGCTTAGCAGATAAGGGATTAGCTCTTGATCCTGTTTGAGACAGGCTGTTTGGCTGAGCTGACTTTCACACTACTGATGACACACACACACGAAACACGCACACACCCACAAACTTGCTTGAGCCCACTTGCATGTACAGTATGTACAAATATACAAATGTAAATACATGAACATACATGAATATGACTGTGTGGTTGTAAAATCATGATGTTTGTGGGCAAAAATACTTGGTGGTATAGAAGTGCGACAGAGATAAGGAGACCATGATGCAGTCGTCATCATCCTGCTCACACTGACTTAGCTGTCTACCAAGCGAGCTAATTTACTTCACTGAAAAATAGCAGGTGTTGCTTGTTCAGCTAAAGATATGTCTAAACTTAATACAATCATGATTAGCTGTAGGTGAGTGCACTTGCTTGAGGAAGTTGAAGATGTTTCACCTCTCATCCAAGAGGATTCTTCATTTTGGGACTAACTGGTCGGGGAAAAAAAAAAGCCTCTGAGGCTGAAACCTGTCTAGAGAGTTGTTAAGTTGAACAATGCAGGTCGTTCACCCTCTGACCCAGTTTCAGGTTGTTGGTGTCACCTGAGTCGAGGTGTGAAAGAGGGTCGTGAGGGTCACCTGAGAGCCGGAGTCTGCTATTGTGTGAGTGTGATTTCAATTTAGTTTTTCTGTGTGTGACTGTTGATGCTTTTATGAAGAGAGCTCAGTGTAGCATTGTAGGCGGCTGATAGTCGGTGTCTTAGTTCACCTCCTCTGTTGAGTGAGGTCTGCGTGGGTATAGGTTACCTGTACTTTATTGATCCGATGTTGATTTCTGTCTTCTCCAGTGTTCACAGCACAATACAAGAAGACCTTGACTTCCTCACAAATGTGATGTTTTTGTCTACGTTGTTGATGTGGTCTGTAAAGTGTTCCAGCTCCTGCACCCTGATCTTGACGCAGGTGTCTTCAACGTGTCTGAACCAGTGGCTGGGACCAGTTCCACTGTAGGAGGCCAAGACTCTGTTTTCTATCTCTTCCATGTACAATTTTGGGAGATACAAAGATGACAAGGACACGGCTTCTTGTCATCTTTGCTGCTTCGGGGTTGAGACTGCATGTGAAAAGGGATGTTACATTGCACAACACCATGGTTTCCTCAGGGTCTATTAATCCCCTTGGCTTTGAGTGCCATGTTCGGGATACTCTTGATTTGGAGAGGTGTGTTGCCAACCAGGTGCTGGAATTGCGGTGAAATGTTTTGTGATGTTGTGCGTCACTGAGTCGATGCTGCTGATGATGGGTCTTGGTGGGGTTCCTTCCTTGTGCACTTTGGGAAGTCGATAGATGCGACTAGATAACAAACAGGTTTCAGTCTCCGAGGCTAAATACCTGTTTTTTTTCCACCAGTTAGTCTGAAGTGAAGATTATAGTCTTGAATGAGATTAATCAAATTGACTCAAGCAAGTCCAGTCACCTACAGCTAACCACAAAAGAAGACAATGACCTGGATGAATGACAACTTTCACAGATATCAGATGGATTAACTCCCCTGCCAGAGGGAGACCAGTTCCTAATTTCTACATATATATTGTTATTTAACAGCAATGCTTTTTAATTATTTTATTCTTTTATGAGATTCCAATAAAACATTAAAATGGATTGTCTTTGTATGTTTGGCAGCACAAAAAGTAGACGGGGAGGAATGGAGGGAACAGGGTTCAATGGTTTGAACTGAATTGAGGTACTTGCAGCTTTTACAGACAAACAAAATGGAAACACCACACGTTACCTAATCACAATCATCCCAGCGCAGTGAAGAGTCACATGGAGCTGAATGGCAATTAGCACAATATGTCAGATTTGATAGTCACCATTTTTTTCCCAGAGTGTTGCCAAAGCAGCATGAGGAAACCTCCTTGCTTTGGTGAAATATTCCATTTGACCACAGGACCTGTTTAAAAAATAAACAAAAAAAAAAACCTTAAGTGGACAGCACAAGGATTTATGCTGATGCACCCAAGTGGGCTAGTTAATCAGAAAAGAGAAATCTACATGAAGAGAAATTTACTTCAATCAATAACACAGAATGTTCCAAGGCTCTCTGTGTGTTCATGATTGCACAGGTTTGAATTAATACAAAAATATAAAATACTCTACTTTAAACTACTTTATTCTTAGTTGATTTATATTTATTTGATTGATTTATTTGGCCCAATAAAAAGAGACACATTAGAATTAGCAGTGTGCATCACTTAAACAGGCTTAAACTCACAACCACAGACAACAGGAGCAAGTCGGTATTCCTGTGAGCTACACACTAAGTGACTAAATGTATTCAAGTAATCAAGACAACATCTGTTATCTGAATCTGTTTACATCTCCAACAAAGACTGATTTGCTCATTTAGTGTCAACTGATGTTTAAAAAACCTATAATTTGCAATAGTTTAAATCAAGACAGTTAATTCATTATCTACTGCTCCATCCTCCACCTGAGGGTCGTGGGCCGCTGGAGCCAAATCAAGCTGACAGAGGGCAAAAGGCGGGAACACCCTGGACAGGTCGACAGTTCATCACAGGGCCAACATATAGAGACAAAGACCCAAATTTACTGTCACATTCACACCTATGGTCAATTGCAAACTCCATGCAAACTCGGATGGAGATGTAAATGCGGGTCTTCTTGCTGCGAGGCAACAACGCTAACTACTACACCGTGTAGCCCTGGGCCTGATCAATATTAAATACAAATGCAAATAATAAAAAGCAGTGCTCACACAGCAGCAAGGCTGAATCACCCACCCATGTTTTTCTCCGTCTCTAATGGGAAGTTCACATAGTTAAATCCTCTGGCACCTTCATTTATACATATTCATATATATAATGTGAATACAGATGGACTACATATCTCCCAAAATATCCTTGATATGATTTGGGACATTTTCTACCAGTGACATAACTTGGAGTGCACTAGTGATGATAGAGTGGATGATGAAACGTCAGCTGTCAATCATGATGTTTGATACATGATTTTGTTGTTGGTTTTAAGCATCAAATCATGAGCATTTGAACTTACACCAGTGGGGTGAGAACTAAAATTACCGAAAACAAAAAAAATACAACAATAACAATAATATGGAATATGTTTGTTTTTTTTGTTTAATATACTATTAGCAGGTTCCCAGCCACCAGGGGGCACACACAATGTGGTTTGGTTTGATTTTCGAGGGCTTATCTATCATGCCATCTATTTTTATATAGTCATATATTTTGTACAACCAGCCCACAGTTTGTTTGTTTTTTAGACTCAAAATATACTCTCCATAACTGCTGTAAAGAGTGAGGGTGAACGTTTTTGGAGGGAGGGAAGGAAGAGAAAGAGTAAAAATCCATATTAGTAGTATTTAATATACAATAATTACAGTATAATATATCAGTATAAAATATTCACAGAGGTAACTAAAAGCTGCCAAAGCCCTGAATTTATGAGGGACACACACTCTCTCACACACACCACTGTGGACAGGAGGTGGGGGAGTTAATGTGAGCAAGCCCTCATGTGCCCTGTCAAAGGCTGTCAGTGGGACTGGAGCTGTCTGTTCAAAAGATTAAGACTAACTAGATTAGCACACATGTGATTTGAGTCTTAAAACTAGATAACACCTGCAGTCTTGCTGTTAGTGAATGAGAGAGGGAGCGCTATATCAAAATAAGTAGTGGGTTATGCACAGCACTAAGTAATGGACATAGTCTGCAGGTGTAGAAAGAGAAGCGAGGGCCTGAAACCTGTATTCTCATGAATTATCATCAGGGGGCCTATTGCAGAAGGAAGTCAATATGTAAAACAGGTATGGAAGTTTAAAGGGAAAATGGGCCGACTTCTCTCGTTTTATTATGCCAGTAAATGAATCACTTATTTCAGGTCTTTGTTAATCCAGCAGGATGTTTTCACTTTAGAGAAAATTGTCCAGACTGCTAGAATCTGCACTTCACAAACCAGTTGTGTTGTCACTTGAAATTGACAAAAGAAATGTCCAGTTTTGGCCAATTCAGTTAGTGTTTTTACAATGTAGGTCACTCATATTGAACCAGCTGGTTTCTTTAATGGATACAATAAAATTCCATTTACTCTTAGACATTTTTCTTTTCACCGAGCTTCAGCTAAACATCGGCACAGACGTCGTGGTGTCTGAGCTCGTTGAATTTCCACTAAAGAGTACAGTATTCCCCCTTTTCACAGTGACCCATCCTGTGAGTCATGTGTGCTACCGTCTACATGTAGTCAGGCAAATAATGCTGACACTCTTAACAGTTTGTTTCTCCTATTTAATTTCCAGGACAGCGGTTCATGCTGAGCTGCATCTTTCACATTTCTTGGTGAGTTTAGCGTGGAGGGTTTTGTTGCTTTCAGTTTTTTTTCTCCCCTCACTTCTGTCGGTTCACTTATTTCTTTTTCAGCATCTGTCTCTTTCTCTTTGCCAAGTCAATTGCAGTAAAGCAACACCAAAGCTTTTCAACAACAGAACGGAAAGTTAATTCATTCTGGTATGTACTTAGGGTTACGGTTAAGGTGTAAGCAAGTTGCCGAGGAGAAAAATAGAAATCTCCTCATACCTGTGTATTGTATTTACCGATGTGTGTCTGTGTGTGTGTGCGTTTTATACGGTGTTTACCTGCATATCACAGGTAATTTGTGTGTGTTTAGTCAAGACCACTGTCGTGATTGTGCATGCATGTGTGCAGTCAGTGTGTGAGTGAGTGAGGTTATATGTGTCTGTGATTTGGCTCTGCCTGGTAGAGGCCCCTCTCTAGTACCCCCCAGCTCCATCTCTCCTGCCAATAGCTAATTGATTTGGCTCCATCCTGCCTGCTCTACTTACTCAAGTAGTTAATTAACTTAACTTTTAATTTGTTTCTACACAGCGCCTGGGTAAAATATAAAGCTGACACCTGCTGCTCACGACCACTCACCTTGTTTTTATCCACCAGAGCACACAGAGCTGGGAGTCCCACAGTTCCGTTTTGGCCCGGAGGTGTTGAGAACTGCACACATCACACACCTGCCAACTTGCAATTTAGTCAAGTTCTTCATTTTTAGGCTTTTTTCGATTTTTTCTCGATTTTTTCCCCTCTGTTTAATGCTCATTAATTACCATTTAAAAGACAACTGCATGCAGTTGATGAGGTTCTTGATTAATGGAAAATTGCTTGGCAATTAGATTGTCAGGTACTGAAATTTCTTTCACTTTCCGTGTGTGAAACAAAAGCTTCCCTTACACCTACTCACATTTAGCAGCGTAACAATGAGGTATGGTGCTCAAAAACAAGCGATTGGCAATGCAGCTTGTCAGGTGTGAAGGCTAAAAAGCCTCATGTTCAATCCAAATCAAAGGAAATGCCAAAGCACAAGGATTTCTTTATTTATAATAATGACATGTTTTACCTCTTCACTTTTCAACCAGTTATTGGTATTTTTTTAGCTTCACAGGACAAAAGAGAATGGAAGCTGACGAAGAAAAAAACGTCTTCTGCACAGTTGTGTGACGTACATGGCTAAAAGTCTCGTATGAGTCACAGCAGCAAATCAAGAAAATAATGAACTCAGTAAGCCTCAGTTGTCCATATAATGAATTTATAAAAAAACAAAGATCTGTATACGGAGAATATTCATGGCACAGCTCACATGCACACAGCGTCACCAAGAACCTTTGAGTACAATAGCAGAGTTTTGGTTAGTATCAACTGGATGAACAGATAACAGTCAGTGGGACAGGATATGGCACTTCTTAACTGTAAACACAACACATTCTGAATCTCAAAGTCCACTGGATTTGTCCTAACAAGAAGCTTTGATGTTTTTGACTAAAGCTGAGACAAAGTCAACCAGTTAATTCTGAACTGAATTCTGAAAAGTAATTAAGCTTCTGGCATGAAATATGTAGATAACATCGCCACCTGCAGGACAACTTTTATCTGTACCAAAAAAAAAATCATTTTAGCTTCTACAGAGCTGAAGGTGTTATGGTGAGATTGAGAGTGCTGATTCTGAATATGTTAAGCCAATTCAAAAAACTTTTTTTTTTTTACTTTGTGTATCTTTGCCTTCTCATTGAAGATAAAGTAAAAAAAAAATCACATTTGTCATCATTTGAAGTGTGTTTATGTTGAACCTTTGAAAACCAACTTAATTGAGTTGTTGAGGACTGATGTGAGATAAAAAAAAAAACCTCATCACAGCCCAGTGTAATAGATTATAATAATATAATAATAATAATAATAATAATAATAATAATAATAATAATAACAATAACAATAATAATAATAATAATTTGTATAATATATTATTTGTTCTTCATACTGAGTTAAGATGAGGCTTTCAGGTTACATATAGTTTAAATAGTCAAATTCAGGTTTGGGTGCTTAGGAAGTATTTTCTGTTGTATACGTCCAAGCTTTAATGTTCATGTCCCACTGTTGAGCAGCAGAGGGCAGCATCCCTGTATACTTCATCCAACAGCTTCTACTGCAACAGTGCTTCATGTGTGGAATCCATTAATAGGAAAAAGAAAAAAGAAAAAGCAGACACCTGCTATAGAAGATGATTCACAGCTTGTCAACACGTCTCACTTACAAAAGTAGATTATCTGATGAAATACTTCTAAGATGATTTTTCAACCGGTACTGAAACGCTGGTAAATTTAAGATTTGTAGCAGTTTTTAATATATTTATTAAAGCATTTTCATTTCATTTTGTAACCTCAGACGCACACACTCAGAAATTAGGTTCTGCCTCATTAGAACTGGGTTTTGGCCTCTATGAGGACTACCGGAACTGACAAGTTCAGTGTTTATGCCAGAAAAGCTTCTAAAGAGTTAACAATTACAAGTACACACACAAACACACACAGGTGAGCATGCACATACACATGGTGTGTGAGGGGTTGAATGATGAATGTGTGTGTGTGTGCAAACACAGATATAATGCACGTGTCTGTAATACCACCACTTGTTGCCCAGTAGTTATTCTGCAGCTGTCTCTCTTCATCTCTATGTTGATTCTGGTTTTAATCTGCTGCTTTTATAAGAGCCCTTTTAACGTGCACTATGTGTGTGTGTGTGTGTGTGTGTGTGTGTGTGTGTGTGTGTGTGTGTGTGTGTGTGTGTCACTGTCGTCATTATTGAATGTGAATAAAGAATTTCTAATCTAAAACACATTGATAGCAATAAACGTCTCTTTTGCTTCTGTCTTTTGTGATTACTGTTTTTCTGTGTTTTCATCATGAAAGACAACATGCTGCAGGATCATTAGAGCAGAGATGTGAGTCAGGTTGTAAACACACCCCAGGTTAACCCGACAATCTAAACTATTTACACAGGGACTCATTATGACCTAAGTTGTTTGTTGTAAACATTATTTTTTGCAGAGCTACTTGAAAAATTAAGTCAGCGGTGGACGACTTCATCTCTGGTTTTAATTTACTGCGCATAATTAAAGCTTCTACAACCGCCAGCCAAACACAAATGTAATATAAAGGGTTAGGGAAATGTACAAGCATTTCTTGAAATACAATATTTCAGAGGCTATAGACTTTTTAAGAAAGTTTATTCATTCATTATTTAGTCAAATGCTAAATATGGTGTGAGGGTCACATGTGGTGACATCTCTATGCCGATAGAGGTGGTAGAGCTGTCTCATTAATCAGTGCGATCATAGCAAAGCGTGTATTCAGAACTGAATTCTTGTGAAAAATGCCTATCCCATTGTACATAGCAGTGCTGCCGGCAGCCTTTCCAAACCACATGAGGGTTCCATCAAAAGTCTGAACCATTGCACCAGGATTGAGAAATACAAACAGAGGGTTTCTGAAATAAATCAAACTCCTGTGATGAGACTTGATCAGCAGATATTCAAAAAATAATAACTGCAACCTAACTCAAGGATAAGGGCGAGGGGGAGGAGAGCTACCCACTCCTGATCAGACGTAACATTAGATCCAATCTTTAACCCATGAAATGTGGGTTTATGAAAATATTTTTTTAATATCAAAACCAGGCATTGATTTGTTTCATCGCTGCACTGTAAAGTTTTATCATTTCACGGTACCAATTTAAATGGATGGTTTGTCATGCTTCAAAGATTTATTGGAAATGGTGAATTATTCTTGCCTGCATCACGTAACATAAATAAACGGTACTATTTACACAAGCAACTAATAGCATTTGTACACTTAGAAAAACATGGTGGCATCAAACATGTCTGATTTAGGTTCTGAATCATGATTCAATGCTTGTAGTAATAAATAGATAGATAATACAGCAAATCTGTTTTTGGATATGAAGTCCGGACATCCTCTGGAACCTCCTTTTGTCTAATATCTGTGGAAAATGTCCAGAAGAGCTTGTGTGTGACTGCAGCAGGGAAAACTTCAGACTTTTCCACTGACAGTGAATGGATGAGTATCCTGTATATTCAAGCCAGACATCAACCTTTGTCTGGCGATTCTCCTGCCATTGTGAGTGCAACTCACCCAGACAATCCCCTGCAGTGTGCTTACTATCATGTCATACGTCATTAAAATGGCAAAATAAAGTGCCACATAACAAACCAGCAAGTGTGCAGTATGTCGACCATGTGATTGGAGGATCAAAATCTTCATGAAAACAAAATGTTTGTCTCTGTCGTAAAGCGGATTTTTCGAAAACGTTACCAGACCCAATGGCAGGTTTATACCAACTGTGTCCATTGTGTGAGTCACACAAAAGGGAGACAGACACACAAACAGGAGAGAGAGTAACTGAAAATAAGAAACAGAGACATCAAGAAATGGAGAGCAGAATAACAAGAACAAGAGGGACAGCAGTAAACCATGGGTGCCTGCTTTTCAAAGTCACACTGAATTCACTCCATACCAGCAAATACAGAGCAGATAAATGAGAATCTACACACAATAGCACACCTACAGTTAACAATGATCTTCAGACCTCAGAGCAGCATGCAGTTTCCTTCTCAAGAAACCTATGTGGACATTGCTTGCATGAGGCTATTAAATTTCCCACTGAAATGATTGAGTCAAGCACGTTCCGTCTGTCTTGAATCTGGGCTAAGAGACTCCATGAGACCCCTCCACTTCCCAACCACCACAAACGGAGTCATCCTACCATAGAACTGATTTGTTTCTAAACAGTAACAAGCATGTTTTTATTGGTGCAGTGAGTTGGCACGCTGGCTCGCAGCCTGGTTGGCAGCTATACTTCACATGGAATGAAGTGAAATCTGTTATCCAAATTGCTCTTCCGTGCCATGGCAGCCACTCAACACTGCACTACCAGTCACCCATTTATTCATACGGCTCCTCTTTGTCCCTTGAACACATTTTAATACTGACGGCACAGGCATCAGAGGTGATTTTGGAGATCAGCCAAAGGACCCGAGGAGTTTAACCAAAAGCTTTCCAATTAGTGCATGATGGAAGGACATGGAGCTTCAGCTCCAATTGTCGAGGCTGATATCATTTTCCTTTAGTGTCAGGTTAAGAGTGAGAACTCGCAGCACCATT